>NC_141756.1:125223437-125876874 GCF_982258835.1 Parasteatoda tepidariorum
ATGTACAAGTAATTGGATATAGTCATGATTAAAAAACAGTTAAATGATTGAAACGTCGTGATAAATATAATTAAGGCCGAAATATATAAAAGGGTAATTAAATTAAATTAAAGGGGAATGTGATCGTTAAGGAAAGTGGTTGTACAATGCTATTGTGGGATAACAATAACCCAATAGGTTCAAAGGGTCACTAAGTGTGAGGTTTGAACAAATTGGATGATTTGGTATCACCAAATTTGGAAAAAGGGCGAAACTAAAATAAATTAAATATTAAAGATAAATAAGGTAAAGTCATGCTATATCCAATATATATATATATAATTTAATACAATAAGCTGATGTTTCCAATAAGAAAAACTAATAAATTCACATTTATGCATGCCCATAACAATAAAAAAAGGTACTCACCACATACAGAAGGAAAAAAGGCGATAAATAATAGCTATAAAGGTAAAGCTAAAAATCTCACAAAGCTTTCTGTTCAACTAAACATTTATTTTTGTAAAACTACTTATTTTGATTATTGCGTAACAAACAAGCAATATGATTCCAACACATTTTGTGTCACAAAAGAATATCGTTTAAAAGGAAATGGGTGACAAGAGAATTTAAAGAAACCAAAGGCGTCATGCAAAAAGTTACATATAAAAGAACGAGTAATTTAACCGTTAAAATAAATATGAGAAGAAAGCTTAAATTTGAGAGGGCTCTTAATGTTAAAGAAAATTAAAGGTATAAAATGTTGATATTAAATTTTACAGAAATTTATTACAGTTACGGATTTAATTTAAAATAAAGGTTAAGAAAAAAAATGTAAAAAGAAATCCCTCGATACGGACCGAAGTCCGCATCGCGGAGAAAAAGCTAACCTGCCCGAAGACTCGAGAAAAAGAGAATGTAATTTAAAAAACTTTAAAATTCCTTAACTGGGGTAGACCAGAAAAACTACGACCAATTAAAATTAAAGAGGCGGAGAGTTTGAAATTTAAAGGAAAGAGATTGGTTAGTTAGCCCCCCTAAAATTAAAAGAAGAAAAAGAACGGCGTGAATAGAGGGGTTGGTTGACTTTCCCCACAGGAAGTGCGATGACCGCGCTGACCATGAGAAAGGTCAACAAGAAAGTTAAAAATAAAATTGCTAAATTGAAAAAAAGGAATAACGTTTAAAGAAAAATTGAAGGCTTAAATAAAACTAGAAATAAAATTGTCACATTACATTAAGTGTATATGTGACAAGCTGGGATTCGAACCTGCGCCCCCTCGCCCCAGGCATCAGTTACTTGTCCCGGATCCTGAGCGCAATACCACTAGAACACGAGACGCCTGCCACAATTTCTTCTCAAAAGTCCTCTTTCTGTCAGCTATTCAATAAAACTTTGAGGGCCCCCCTCCTCCCCCTAATTCACCTATAAAAATTTCCTGCAGAAGATATGTTTGGACCATAGATCCCTACTCAGGGTCCGAGTTTGAAAATTATAACTTAATATTCAAGGGAGATAGACGGCATCGAAATTCGAACCCCACAAAGCCATTTTACTTTATTTATTATATTTTTATTATTATTCCATTATGCGTTCTTCAACAAAGAAAGATGCACAATTTTACTCATAGAACACCTTACGCACTAAAAACTGTCGAATATATTGCAAAAATAATTTAAAATAATGGAAATAAGCCAATTTTCCTGGATTTTTCCAGCTTTTACCCATTATTCGCCATTCTCTCGATTTAAAAAATTTATTTCAGATATGTAGGACCCTCTAAGATTTGGAAAAACACCTTGAAAAAATAATATAATGCAAAATAATCGGAAAAAGAAAAAAAGAAAATTTTTTTGAAAAGATGCTAAAGCTGGGATTCGAACCTGCGCTCCCTCGCACCGGACGTCAGTTACAAGTCCCGTGTCCTGACCACCATACCACTAGAACACGAGAAACCTGCCATAATTTCTCTTCAAAAGTCTTCTTTCTGTCAGCTATTCAATAAAACTTTGAGGGCCCCCCTCCTCCCCCTAATTCACCTATAAAAATTTCCTGCAGAAGATATGTTTGGACCATAGATCCCTACTCAGGGTCCGAGTTTGAAAATTATAACTTAATATTCAAGGGAGTTAGACGGCATCGAAATTCGAACCCCACAAAGCCATTTTACTTTATTTATTATATTTTTATTATTATTCCATTATGCGTTCTTCAACAAAGAAAGATGCACAATTTTACTCATAGAACACATTACGCACTAAAAACTGTCGAATATATTGCAAAAATAATTTAAAATAATGGAAATAAGCCAATTTTCCTGGATTTTTCCAGCTTTTACCCATTATTCGCCATTCTCTCGATTTAAAAAATTTATTTCCGATATGTAGGACCCTCTAAGATTTGGAAAAACACCTTGAAAAAATAATATAATGCAAAATAATCGGAAAAAGAAAAAAAGAAAATTTTTTTGAAAAGATGCTAAAGCTGGGATTCGAACCTGCGCTCCCTCGCGCCAGACGTCAGTTACTAGTCCCGTGTCCTGACCACCATACCACTAGAACACGAGAAACCTGCCATAATTTCTCTTCAAAAGTCCTTTTTCTGTCAGCTATCCAATAGAACTTTGAGGGCCCCCCTCCTCCCCCTAATTCACCTATAAAAATTTCCTGCAGAAGATATGTTTGGACCATAGATCCCTACTCAGGGTCCGAGTTTGAAAATTATAACTTAATACTCAAGGGAGTTAGACGGCATCGAAATTCGAACCCCACAAAGCCATTTTACTTTATTTATTATATTTTTATTATTATTCCATTATGCGTTCTTCAACAAAGAAAGATGCACAATTTTACTCATAGAACACCTTACGCACTAGAAACTGTCGAATATATTGCAAAAATAATTTAAAATAATGGAAATAAGCCAATTTTCCTGGATTTTTCCAGTTTTTACCCATTATTCGCCATTTTCTCGATTTAAAAAATTTATTTCCGATATGTAGGACCCTCTAAGATTTGGAAAAACACCTTGAAAAAATATTATAATGCAAAATAATCGGAAAAAGAAGAAAAAGATATTTTTTTGAAAAGTTGCTAAAGCTGGGATTCGAACCAACGCTCCCTCGCGCCAGACGTCAGTTACTAGTCCCGTGTCCTGACCACCATACCACTAGAACACGAGAAGCTTGCCAAAATTCCTCTTCAAAAGTCCTTTTTCTGTCAGCTATCCAATAAAACTTTGAGGGCCCCCCTCCTCCCCCTAATTCACCTATAAAAATTTCCTGCAGAAGATATGTTTGCACCATAGATCCCTACTCAGGGTCCGAGTTTGAAAATTATAACTTAATATTCAAGGGAGTTAGACGGCATCGAAATTCGAACCCCACAAAGCCATTTTACTTTATTTATTATATTTTTATTATTATTCCATTATGCGTTCTTCAACAAAGAAAGATGCACAATTTTACTCATAGAACACCTTACGCACTAGAAACTGTCGAATATATTGCAAAAATAATTTAAAATAATGAAAATAAGCCAATTTTCCTGGATTTTTCCAGTTTTTACCAATTATTTGCCATTTTCTCGATTTAAAAAATTTATTTCCGATATGTAGTACCCTCTAAGATTTGGAAAAACATCTTGAAAAAATAATATAATGCAAAATAATGGGAAAAGAAGAAAAAGATATTTTTTTAAAAAGTTGCTAAAGCTGGGATTCGAACCTACGCTCCCTCGCGCCAGACGTCAGTTACTAGTCCCGTGTCCTGACCACCATACCACTAGAACACGAGAAGCTTGCCAAAATTTCTCTTCAAAACTCCTTTTTCCATCAGCTATCCAATAGAACTTTGAAGGGCCCCCTGCTCCCCCTAATTCATCTATAAAAATTGCCTGCAGCAGATATGTTTGGACCATAGATCCCTACTCAGGGTCCGAGTTTGAAAATTATAACTTAATATTCAAGGGAGTTAGACGGCATCGAAATTCGAACCCCACAAAGCCATTTTACTTTATTTATTATATTTTTATTATTATTCCATTATGCGTTCTTCAACAAAGAAAGATAAACAATTTTTTTCATAGAACACCTTACGCACTAAAAACTGTCGAATATATTGCAAAAATAATTTAAAATAATGGAAATAAGCCAATTTTCCTGGATTTTTCCAGTTTTTACCCATTATTTGCCATTTTCTCGATTTAAAAAATTTATTTCCGATATGTAGTACCCTCTAAGATTTGGAAAAACACCTTGAAAAAATAATATAATGCAAAATAATCAGAAAAAGAAAAAAAGAAAATTTTTTTGAAAAGATGCTAAAGCTGGGATTCGAACCTGCGCTCCCTCGCACCGGACGTCAGTTACAAGTCCCGTGTCCTGACCACCATACCACTAGAACACGAGAAACCTGCCATAATTTCTCTTCAAAAGTCTTCTTTCTGTCAGCTATTCAATAAAACTTTGAGGGCCCCCCTCCTCCCCCTAATTCACCTATAAAAATTTCCTGCAGAAGATATGTTTGGACCATAGATCCCTACTCAGGGTCCGAGTTTGAAAATTATAACTTAATATTCAAGGGAGTTAGACGGCATCGAAATTCGAACCCCACAAAGCCATTTTACTTTATTTATTATATTTTTATTATTATTCCATTATGCGTTCTTCAACAAAGAAAGATGCACAATTTTACTCATAGAACACCTTACGCACTAAAAACTGTCGAATATATTGCAAAAATAATTTAAAATAATGGAAATAAGCCAATTTTCCTGGATTTTTCCAGCTTTTACCCATTCTTCGCCATTCTCTCGATTTAAAAAATTTATTTCCGATATGTAGGACCCTCTAAGATTTGGAAAAACACCTTGAAAAAATAATATAATGCAAAATAATCGGAAAAAGAAAAAAAGAAAATTTTTTTGAAAAGATGCTAAAGCTGGGATTCGAACCTGCGCTCCCTCGCGCCAGACGTCAGTTACTAGTCCCGTGTCCTGACCACCATACCACTAGAACACGAGAAACCTGCCATAATTTCTCTTCAAAAGTCCTTTTTCTGTCAGCTATCCAATAGAACTTTGAGGGCCCCCCTCCTCCCCCTAATTCACCTATAAAAATTTCCTGCAGAAGATATGTTTGGACCATAGATCCCTACTCAGGGTCCGAGTTTGAAAATTATAACTTAATATTCAAGGGAGTTAGACGGCATCGAAATTCGAACCCCACAAAGCCATTTTACTTTATTTATTATATTTTTATTATTATTCCATTATGCGTTCTTCAACAAAGAAAGATGCACAAATTTACTCATAGAACACCTTACGCACTAGAAACTGTCGAATATATTGCAAAAATAATTTAAAATAATGGAAATAAGCCAATTTTCCTGGATTTTTCCAGTTTTTACCCATTATTTGCCATTTTCTCGATTTAAAAAATTTATTTCCGATATGTAGTACCCTCTAAGATTCGGAAAAACACCTTGAAAAAATAATATAATGCAAAATAATCGGAAAAGAAGAAAAAGATATTTTTTTAAAAAGTTGCTAAAGCTGGGATTCGAACCTACGCTCCCTCGCGCCAGACGTCAGTTACTAGTCCCGTGTCCTGACCACCATACCACTAGAACACGAGAAACCTGCCATAATTTCTCTTCAAAAGTCTTCTTTCTGTCAGCTATTCAATAAAACTTTGAGGGCCCCCCTCCTCCCCCTAATTCACCTATAAAAATTTCCTGCAGAAGATATGTTTGGACCATAGATCCCTACTCAGGGTCCGAGTTTGAAAATTATGACTTAATATTCAAGGGAGTTAGACGGCATCGAAATTCGAACCCCACAAAGCCATTTTACTTTATTTATTATATTTTTATTATTATTCCATTATGCGTTCTTCAACAAAGAAAGATGCACAATTTTACTCATAGAACACCTTACGCACTAAAAACTGTCGAATATATTGCAAAAATAATTTAAAATAATGGAAATAAGCCAATTTTCCTGGATTTTTCCAGCTTTTACCCATTATTCGCCATTCTCTCGATTTAAAAAATTTATTTCCGATATGTAGGACCCTCTAAGATTTGGAAAAACACCTTGAAAAAATAATATAATGCAAAATAATCTTAAAAAGAAAAAAAGAAAATTTTTTTGAAAAGATGCTAAAGCTGGGATTCGAACCTGCGCTCCCTCGCGCCAGACGTCAGTTACTAGTCCCGTGTCCTGACCACCATACCACTAGAACACGAGAAACCTGCCATAATTTCTCTTCAAAAGTCTTCTTTCTGTCAGCTATTCAATAAAACTTTGAGGGCCCCCCTCCTCCCCCTAATTCACCTATAAAAATTTCCTGCAGAAGATATGTTTGGACCATAGATCCCTACTCAGGGTCCGAGTTTGAAAATTATAACTTAATATTCAAGGGAGTTAGACGGCATCGAAATTCGAACCCCACAAAGCCATTTTACTTTATTTATTATATTTTTATTATTATTCCATTATGCGTTCTTCAACAAAGAAAGATGCACAATTTTACTCATAGAACACCTTACGCACTAAAAACTGTCGAATATATTGCAAAAATAATTTAAAATAATGGAAATAAGCCAATTTTCCTGGATTTTTCCAGCTTTTACCCATTATTCGCCATTTTCTCGATTTAAAAAATTTATTTCCGATATGTAGGACCCTCTAAGATTTGGAAAAACACCTTGAAAAAATAATATAATGCAAAATAATCGGAAAAAGAAAAAAAGAAATTTTTTTTGAAAAGATGCTAAAGCTGGGATTCGAACATGCGCTCCCTCGCACCGGACGTCAGTTACAAGTCCCGCGTCCTGACCACCATACCACTAGAACACGAGAAACCTGCCATAATTTCTCTTCAAAAGTCTTCTTTCTGTCAGCTATTCAATAAAACTTTGAGGGCCCCCCTCCTCCCCCTAATTCACCTATAAATATTTCCTGCAGAAGATATGTTTGGACCATAGATCCCTACTCAGGGTCCGAGTTTGAAAATTATAACTTAATATTCAAGGGAGTTAGAGGGCATCGAAATTCGAACCCCACAAAGCCATTTTACTTTATTTATTATATTTTTATTATTATTCCATTATGCGTTCTTCAACAAAGAAAGATGCACAATTTTACTCATAGAACACCTTACGCACTAAAAACTGTCGAATATATTGCAAAAATAATTTAAAATAATGGAAATAAGCCAATTTTCCTGGATTTTTCCAGCTTTTACCCATTATTCGCCATTCTCTCGATTTAAAAAATTTATTTCCGATATGTAGGACCCTCTAAGATTTGGAAAAACACCTTGAAAAAATAATATAATGCAAAATAATCGGAAAAAGAAAAAAAGAAATTTTTTTTGAAAAGATGCTAAAGCTGGGATTCGAACCTGCGCTCCCTCGCGCCAGACGTCAGTTACTAGTCCCGTGTCCTGACCACCATACCACTAGAACACGAGAAACCTGCCATAATTTCTCTTCAAAAGTCCTTTTTCTGTCAGCTATCCAATAGAACTTTGAGGGCCCCCCTCCTCCCCCTAATTCACCTATAAAAATTTCCTGCAGAAGATATGTTTGGACCATAAACCCCTACTCAGGTTCCGAGTTTGAAAATGACAACTTAATATTCAAGGGAGTTAGACGGCATCGAAATTCGAACCCCACAAAGCCATTTTACTTTATTTATTATATTTTTATTATTATTCCATTATGCGTTCTTCAACAAAGAAAGATGCACAATTTTACTCATAGAACACCTTACGCACTAAAAACTGTCGAATATATTGCAAAAATAATTTAAAATAATGGAAATAAGCCAATTTTCCTGGATTTTTCCAGCTTTTACCCATTATTCGCCATTCTCTCGATTTAAAAAATTTATTTCCGATATGTAGGACCCTCTAAGATTTGGAAAAACACCTTGAAAAAATAATATAATGCAAAATAATCGGAAAAAGAAAAAAAGAAAATTTTTTTGAAAAGATGCTAAAGCTGGGATTCGAACCTGCGCTCCCTCGCGCCAGACGTCAGGTACTAGTCCCGTGTCCTGACCACCATACCACTATAACACGAGAAACCTGCCATAATTTCTCTTCAAAAGTCCTTTTTCTGTCAGCTATCCAA
The DNA here is from genome assembly GCF_982258835.1 of Parasteatoda tepidariorum. Lineage (NCBI taxonomy): Eukaryota > Metazoa > Arthropoda > Arachnida > Araneae > Theridiidae > Parasteatoda > Parasteatoda tepidariorum. The sequence continues at coordinate 125,231,558 of NC_141756.1, forward strand.
TAGAACTTTGAGGGCCCCCCTCCTCCCCCTAATTCACCTATAAAAATTTCCTGCAGAAGATATGTTTGGACCATAGATCCCTACTCAGGGTCCGAGTTTGAAAATTATAACTTAATATTCAAGGGAGTTAGACGGCATCGAAATTCGAACCCCACAAAGCCATTTTACTTTATTTATTATATTTTTATTATTATTCCATTATGCGTTCTTCAACAAAGAAAGATGCACAATTTTACTCATAGAACACCTTACGCACTAGAAACTGTCGAATATATTGCAAAAATAATTTAAAATAATGGAAATAAGCCAATTTTCCTGGATTTTTCCAGTTTTTACCCATTATTCGCCATTTTCTCGATTTAAAAAATTTATTTCCGATATGTAGGACCCTCTAAGATTTGGAAAAACACCTTGAAAAAATATTATAATGCAAAATAATCGGAAAAAGAAGAAAAAGATATTTTTTTGAAAAGTTGCTAAAGCTGGGATTCGAACCAACGCTCCCTCGCGCCAGACGTCAGTTACTAGTCCCGTGTCCTGACCACCATACCACTAGAACACGAGAAGCTTGCCAAAATTCCTCTTCAAAAGTCCTTTTTCTGTCAGCTATCCAATAAAACTTTGAGGGCCCCCCTCCTCCCCCTAATTCACCTATAAAAATTTCCTGCAGAAGATATGTTTGCACCATAGATCCCTACTCAGGGTCCGAGTTTGAAAATTATAACTTAATATTCAAGGGAGTTAGACGGCATCGAAATTCGAACCCCACAAAGCCATTTTACTTTATTTATTATATTTTTATTATTATTCCATTATGCGTTCTTCAACAAAGAAAGATGCACAATTTTACTCATAGAACACCTTACGCACTAGAAACTGTCGAATATATTGCAAAAATAATTTAAAATAATGAAAATAAGCCAATTTTCCTGGATTTTTCCAGTTTTTACCAATTATTTGCCATTTTCTCGATTTAAAAAATTTATTTCCGATATGTAGTACCCTCTAAGATTTGGAAAAACATCTTGAAAAAATAATATAATGCAAAATAATCGGAAAAGAAGAAAAAGATATTTTTTTAAAAAGTTGCTAAAGCTGGGATTCGAACCTACGCTCCCTCGCGCCAGACGTCAGTTACTAGTCCCGTGTCCTGACCACCATACCACTAGAACACGAGAAGCTTGCCAAAATTTCTCTTCAAAACTCCTTTTTCCATCAGCTATCCAATAGAACTTTGAAGGGCCCCCTGCTCCCCCTAATTCATCTATAAAAATTGCCTGCAGCAGATATGTTTGGACCATAGATCCCTACTCAGGGTCCGAGTTTGAAAATTATAACTTAATATTCAAGGGAGTTAGACGGCATCGAAATTCGAACCCCACAAAGCCATTTTACTTTATTTATTATATTTTTATTATTATTCCATTATGCGTTCTTCAACAAAGAAAGATAAACAATTTTTTTCATAGAACACCTTACGCACTAAAAACTGTCGAATATATTGCAAAAATAATTTAAAATAATGGAAATAAGCCAATTTTCCTGGATTTTTCCAGTTTTTACCCATTATTTGCCATTTTCTCGATTTAAAAAATTTATTTCCGATATGTAGTACCCTCTAAGATTTGGAAAAACACCTTGAAAAAATAATATAATGCAAAATAATCAGAAAAAGAAAAAAAGAAAATTTTTTTGAAAAGATGCTAAAGCTGGGATTCGAACCTGCGCTCCCTCGCACCGGACGTCAGTTACAAGTCCCGTGTCCTGACCACCATACCACTAGAACACGAGAAACCTGCCATAATTTCTCTTCAAAAGTCTTCTTTCTGTCAGCTATTCAATAAAACTTTGAGGGCCCCCCTCCTCCCCCTAATTCACCTATAAAAATTTCCTGCAGAAGATATGTTTGGACCATAGATCCCTACTCAGGGTCCGAGTTTGAAAATTATAACTTAATATTCAAGGGAGTTAGACGGCATCGAAATTCGAACCCCACAAAGCCATTTTACTTTATTTATTATAGTTTTATTATTATTCCATTATGCGTTCTTCAACAAAGAAAGATGCACAATTTTACTCATAGAACACCTTACGCACTAAAAACTGTCGAATATATTGCAAAAATAATTTAAAATAATGGAAATAAGCCAATTTTCCTGGATTTTTCCAGCTTTTACCCATTCTTCGCCATTCTCTCGATTTAAAAAATTTATTTCCGATATGTAGGACCCTCTAAGATTTGGAAAAACACCTTGAAAAAATAATATAATGCAAAATAATCGGAAAAAGAAAAAAAGAAAATTTTTTTGAAAAGATGCTAAAGCTGGGATTCGAACCTGCGCTCCCTCGCGCCAGACGTCAGTTACTAGTCCCGTGTCCTGACCACCATACCACTAGAACACGAGAAACCTGCCATAATTTCTCTTCAAAAGTCCTTTTTCTGTCAGCTATCCAATAGAACTTTGAGGGCCCCCCTCCTCCCCCTAATTCACCTATAAAAATTTCCTGCAGAAGATATGTTTGGACCATAGATCCCTACTCAGGGTCCGAGTTTGAAAATTATAACTTAATATTCAAGGGAGTTAGACGGCATCGAAATTCGAACCCCACAAAGCCATTTTACTTTATTTATTATATTTTTATTATTATTCCATTATGCGTTCTTCAACAAAGAAAGATGCACAAATTTACTCATAGAACACCTTACGCACTAGAAACTGTCGAATATATTGCAAAAATAATTTAAAATAATGGAAATAAGCCAATTTTCCTGGATTTTTCCAGTTTTTACCCATTATTTGCCATTTTCTCGATTTAAAAAATTTATTTCCGATATGTAGTACCCTCTAAGATTCGGAAAAACACCTTGAAAAAATAATATAATGCAAAATAATCGGAAAAGAAGAAAAAGATATTTTTTTAAAAAGTTGCTAAAGCTGGGATTCGAACCTACGCTCCCTCGCGCCAGACGTCAGTTACTAGTCCCGTGTCCTGACCACCATACCACTAGAACACGAGAAACCTGCCATAATTTCTCTTCAAAAGTCTTCTTTCTGTCAGCTATTCAATAAAACTTTGAGGGCCCCCCTCCTCCCCCTAATTCACCTATAAAAATTTCCTGCAGAAGATATGTTTGGACCATAGATCCCTACTCAGGGTCCGAGTTTGAAAATTATGACTTAATATTCAAGGGAGTTAGACGGCATCGAAATTCGAACCCCACAAAGCCATTTTACTTTATTTATTATATTTTTATTATTATTCCATTATGCGTTCTTCAACAAAGAAAGATGCACAATTTTACTCATAGAACACCTTACGCACTAAAAACTGTCGAATATATTGCAAAAATAATTTAAAATAATGGAAATAAGCCAATTTTCCTGGATTTTTCCAGCTTTTACCCATTATTCGCCATTCTCTCGATTTAAAAAATTTATTTCCGATATGTAGGACCCTCTAAGATTTGGAAAAACACCTTGAAAAAATAATATAATGCAAAATAATCTTAAAAAGAAAAAAAGAAAATTTTTTGAAAAGATGCTAAAGCTGGGATTCGAACCTGCGCTCCCTCGCGCCAGACGTCAGTTACTAGTCCCGTGTCCTGACCACCATACCACTAGAACACGAGAAACCTGCCATAATTTCTCTTCAAAAGTCTTCTTTCTGTCAGCTATTCAATAAAACTTTGAGGGCCCCCCTCCTCCCCCTAATTCACCTATAAAAATTTCCTGCAGAAGATATGTTTGGACCATAGATCCCTACTCAGGGTCCGAGTTTGAAAATTATAACTTAATATTCAAGGGAGTTAGACGGCATCGAAATTCGAACCCCACAAAGCCATTTTACTTTATTTATTATATTTTTATTATTATTCCATTATGCGTTCTTCAACAAAGAAAGATGCACAATTTTACTCATAGAACACCTTACGCACTAAAAACTGTCGAATATATTGCAAAAATAATTTAAAATAATGGAAATAAGCCAATTTTCCTGGATTTTTCCAGCTTTTACCCATTATTCGCCATTTTCTCGATTTAAAAAATTTATTTCCGATATGTAGGACCCTCTAAGATTTGGAAAAACACCTTGAAAAAATAATATAATGCAAAATAATCGGAAAAAGAAAAAAAGAAATTTTTTTTGAAAAGATGCTAAAGCTGGGATTCGAACATGCGCTCCCTCGCACCGGACGTCAGTTACAAGTCCCGCGTCCTGACCACCATACCACTAGAACACGAGAAACCTGCCATAATTTCTCTTCAAAAGTCTTCTTTCTGTCAGCTATTCAATAAAACTTTGAGGGCCCCCCTCCTCCCCCTAATTCACCTATAAATATTTCCTGCAGAAGATATGTTTGGACCATAGATCCCTACTCAGGGTCCGAGTTTGAAAATTATAACTTAATATTCAAGGGAGTTAGAGGGCATCGAAATTCGAACCCCACAAAGCCATTTTACTTTATTTATTATATTTTTATTATTATTCCATTATGCGTTCTTCAACAAAGAAAGATGCACAATTTTACTCATAGAACACCTTACGCACTAAAAACTGTCGAATATATTGCAAAAATAATTTAAAATAATGGAAATAAGCCAATTTTCCTGGATTTTTCCAGCTTTTACCCATTATTCGCCATTCTCTCGATTTAAAAAATTTATTTCCGATATGTAGGACCCTCTAAGATTTGGAAAAACACCTTGAAAAAATAATATAATGCAAAATAATCGGAAAAAGAAAAAAAGAAATTTTTTTTGAAAAGATGCTAAAGCTGGGATTCGAACCTGCGCTCCCTCGCGCCAGACGTCAGTTACTAGTCCCGTGTCCTGACCACCATACCACTAGAACACGAGAAACCTGCCATAATTTCTCTTCAAAAGTCCTTTTTCTGTCAGCTATCCAATAGAACTTTGAGGGCCCCCCTCCTCCCCCTAATTCACCTATAAAAATTTCCTGCAGAAGATATGTTTGGACCATAAACCCCTACTCAGGTTCCGAGTTTGAAAATGACAACTTAATATTCAAGGGAGTTAGACGGCATCGAAATTCGAACCCCACAAAGCCATTTTACTTTATTTATTATATTTTTATTATTATTCCATTATGCGTTCTTCAACAAAGAAAGATGCACAATTTTACTCATAGAACACCTTACGCACTAAAAACTGTCGAATATATTGCAAAAATAATTTAAAATAATGGAAATAAGCCAATTTTCCTGGATTTTTCCAGCTTTTACCCATTATTCGCCATTCTCTCGATTTAAAAAATTTATTTCCGATATGTAGGACCCTCTAAGATTTGGAAAAACACCTTGAAAAAATAATATAATGCAAAATAATCGGAAAAAGAAAAAAAGAAAATTTTTTTGAAAAGATGCTAAAGCTGGGATTCGAACCTGCGCTCCCTCGCGCCAGACGTCAGGTACTAGTCCCGTGTCCTGACCACCGTACCACTATAACACGAGAAACCTGCCATAATTTCTCTTCAAAAGTCCTTTTTCTGTCAGCTATCCAATAGAACTTTGAGGGCCCCCCTCCTCCCCCTAATTCACCTATAAAAATTTCCTGCAGAAGATATGTTTGGACCATAGATCCCTACTCAGGGTCCGAGTTTGAAAATTATAACTTAATATTCAAGGGAGTTAGACGGCATCGAAATTCGAACCCCACAAAGCCATTTTACTTTATTTATTATATTTTTATTATTATTCCATTATGCGTTCTTCAACAAAGAAAGATGCACAATTTTACTCATAGAACACCTTACGCACTAGAAACTGTCGAATATATTGCAAAAATAATTTAAAATAATGGAAATAAGCCAATTTTCCTGGATTTTTCCAGTTTTTACCCATTATTCGCCATTTTCTCGATTTAAAAAATTTATTTCCGATATGTAGGACCCTCTAAGATTTGGAAAAACACCTTGAAAAAATATTATAATGCACAATAATCGGAAAAAGAAGAAAAAGATATTTTTTTGAAAAGTTGCTAAAGCTGGGATTCGAACCAACGCTCCCTCGCGCCAGACGTCAGTTACTAGTCCCGTGTCCTGACCACCATACCACTAGAACACGAGAAGCTTGCCAAAATTCCTCTTCAAAAGTCCTTTTTCTGTCAGCTATCCAATAAAACTTTGAGGGCCCCCCTCCTCCCCCTAATTCACCTATAAAAATTTCCTGCAGAAGATATGTTTGCACCATAGATCCCTACTCAGGGTCCGAGTTTGAAAATTATAACTTAATATTCAAGGGAGTTAGACGGCATCGAAATTCGAACCCCACAAAGCCATTTTACTTTATTTATTATATTTTTATTATTATTCCATTATGCGTTCTTCAACAAAGAAAGATGCACAATTTTACTCATAGAACACCTTACGCACTAGAAACTGTCGAATATATTGCAAAAATAATTTAAAATAATGAAAATAAGCCAATTTTCCTGGATTTTTCCAGTTTTTACCAATTATTTGCCATTTTCTCGATTTAAAAAATTTATTTCCGATATGTAGTACCCTCTAAGATTTGGAAAAACATCTTGAAAAAATAATATAATGCAAAATAATCGGAAAAGAAGAAAAAGATATTTTTTTAAAAAGTTGCTAAAGCTGGGATTCGAACCTACGCTCCCTCGCGCCAGACGTCAGTTACTAGTCCCGTGTCCTGACCACCATACCACTAGAACACGAGAAGCTTGCCAAAATTTCTCTTCAAAACTCCTTTTTCCATCAGCTATCCAATAGAACTTTGAAGGGCCCCCTGCTCCCCCTAATTCATCTATAAAAATTGCCTGCAGCAGATATGTTTGGACCATAGATCCCTACTCAGGGTCCGAGTTTGAAAATTATAACTTAATGTTCAAGGGAGTTAGACGGCATCGAAATTCGAACCCCACAAAGCCATTTTACTTTATTTATTATATTTTTATTATTATTCCATTATGCGTTCTTCAACAAAGAAAGATAAACAATTTTTTTCATAGAACACCTTACGCACTAAAAACTGTCGAATATATTGCAAAAATAATTTAAAATAATGGAAATAAGCCAATTTTCCTGGATTTTTCCAGTTTTTACCCATTATTTGCCATTTTCTCGATTTAAAAAATTTATTTCCGATATGTAGTACCCTCTAAGATTTGGAAAAACACCTTGAAAAAATAATATAATGCAAAATAATCAGAAAAAGAAAAAAAGAAAATTTTTTTGAAAAGATGCTAAAGCTGGGATTCGAACCTGCGCTCACTCGCACCGGACGTCAGTTACAAGTCCCGTGTCCTGACCACCATACCACTAGAACACGAGAAACCTGCCATAATTTCTCTTCAAAAGTCTTCTTTCTGTCAGCTATTCAATAAAACTTTGAGGGCCCCCCTCCTCCCCCTAATTCACCTATAAAAATTTCCTGCAGAAGATATGTTTGGACCATAGATCCCTACTCAGGGTCCGAGTTTGAAAATTATAACTTAATATTCAAGGGAGTTAGACGGCATCGAAATTCGAACCCCACAAAGCCATTTTACTTTATTTATTATATTTTTATTATTATTCCATTATGCGTTCTTCAACAAAGAAAGATGCACAATTTTACTCATAGAACACCTTACGCACTAAAAACTGTCGAATATATTGCAAAAATAATTTAAAATAATGGAAATAAGCCAATTTTCCTGGATTTTTCCAGCTTTTACCCATTCTTCGCCATTCTCTCGATTTAAAAAATTTATTTCCGATATGTAGGACCCTCTAAGATTTGGAAAAACACCTTGAAAAAATAATATAATGCAAAATAATCGGAAAAAGAAAAAAAGAAAATTTTTTTGAAAAGATGCTAAAGCTGGGATTCGAACCTGCGCTCCCTCGCGCCAGACGTCAGTTACTAGTCCCGTGTCCTGACCACCATACCACTAGAACACGAGAAACCTGCCATAATTTCTCTTCAAAAGTCCTTTTTCTGTCAGCTATCCAATAGAACTTTGAGGGCCCCCCTCCTCCCCCTAATTCACCTATAAAAATTTCCTGCAGAAGATATGTTTGGACCATAGATCCCTACTCAGGGTCCGAGTTTGAAAATTATAACTTAATATTCAAGGGAGTTAGACGGCATCGAAATTCGAACCCCACAAAGCCATTTTACTTTATTTATTATATTTTTATTATTATTCCATTATGCGTTCTTCAACAAAGAAAGATGCACAAATTTACTCATAGAACACCTTACGCACTAGAAACTGTCGAATATATTGCAAAAATAATTTAAAATAATGGAAATAAGCCAATTTTCCTGGATTTTTCCAGTTTTTACCCATTATTTGCCATTTTCTCGATTTAAAAAATTTATTTCCGATATGTAGTACCCTCTAAGATTCGGAAAAACACCTTGAAAAAATAATATAATGCAAAATAATCGGAAAAGAAGAAAAAGATATTTTTTTTAAAAAGTTGCTAAAGCTGGGATTCGAACCTACGCTCCCTCGCGCCAGACGTCAGTTACTAGTCCCGTGTCCTGACCACCATACCACTAGAACACGAGAAACCTGCCATAATTTCTCTTCAAAAGTCTTCTTTCTGTCAGCTATTCAATAAAACTTTGAGGGCCCCCCTCCTCCCCCTAATTCACCTATAAAAATTTCCTGCAGAAGATATGTTTGGACCATAGATCCCTACTCAGGGTCCGAGTTTGAAAATTATAACTTAATATTCAAGGGAGTTAGACGGCATCGAAATTCGAACCCCACAAAGCCATTTTACTTTATTTATTATATTTTTATTATTATTCCATTATGCGTTCTTCAACAAAGAAAGATGCACAATTTTACTCATAGAACACCTTACGCACTAAAAACTGTCGAATATATTGCAAAAATAATTTAAAATAATGGAAATAAGCCAATTTTCCTGGATTTTTCCAGCTTTTACCCATTATTCGCCATTCTCTCGATTTAAAAAATTTATTTCCGATATGTAGGACCCTCTAAGATTTGGAAAAACACCTTGAAAAAATAATATAATGCAAAATAATCGGAAAAAGAAAAAAAAATTTTTTTTGAAAAGATGCTAAAGCTGGGATTCGAACCTGCGCTCCCTCGCGCCAGACGTCAGGTACTAGTCCCGTGTCCTGACCACCATACCACTATAACACGAGAAACCTGCCATAATTTCTCTTCAAAAGTCCTTTTTCTGTCAGCTATCCAATAGAACTTTGAGGGCCCCCCTCCTCCCCCTAATTAACCTATAAAAATTTCCTGCAGAAGATATGTTTGGACCATAGATCCCTACTCAGGGTCCGAGTATGAAAATTATAACTTAATATTCAAGGGAGTTAGACGGCATCGAAATTCGAACCCCACAAAGCCATTTTACTTTATTTATTATATTTTTATTATTATTCCATTATGCGTTCTTCAACAAAGAAAGATGCACAATTTTACTCATAGAACACCTTACGCACTAAAAACTGTCGAATATATTGCAAAAATAATTTAAAATAATGGAAATAAGCCAATTTTCCTGGATTTTTCCAGCTTTTACCCATTATTCGCCATTTTCTCGATTTAAAAAATTTATTTCCGATATGTAGGACCCTCTAAGATTTGGAAAAACACCTTGAAAAAATAATATAATGCAAAATAATCGGAAAAAGAAAAAAAGAAATTTTTTTTGAAAAGATGCTAAAGCTGGGATTCGAACATGCGCTCCCTCGCACCGGACGTCAGTTACAAGTCCCGTGTCCTGACCACCATACCACTAGAACACGAGAAACCTGCCATAATTTCTCTTCAAAAGTCTTCTTTCTGTCAGCTATTCAATAAAACTTTGAGGGCCCCCCTCCTCCCCCTAATTCACCTATAAATATTTCCTGCAGAAGATATGTTTGGACCATAGATCCCTACTCAGGGTCCGAGTTTGAAAATTATAACTTAATATTCAAGGGAGTTAGAGGGCATCGAAATTCGAACCCCACAAAGCCATTTTACTTTATTTATTATATTTTTATTATTATTCCATTATGCGTTCTTCAACAAAGAAAGATGCACAATTTTACTCATAGAACACCTTACGCACTAAAAACTGTCGAATATATTGCAAAAATAATTTAAAATAATGGAAATAAGCCAATTTTCCTGGATTTTTCCAGCTTTTACCCATTATTCGCCATTCTCTCGATTTAAAAAATTTATTTCCGATATGTAGGACCCTCTAAGATTTGGAAAAACACCTTTAAAAAATTATATAATGCAAAATAATCGGAAAAAGAAAAAAAGAAATTTTTTTTGAAAAGATGCTAAAGCTGGGATTCGAACCTGCGCTCCCTCGCGCCAGACGTCAGTTACTAGTCCCGTGTCCTGACCACCATACCACTAGAACACGAGAAACCTGCCATAATTTCTCTTCAAAAGTCCTTTTTCTGTCAGCTATCCAATAGAACTTTGAGGGCCCCCCTCCTCCCCCTAATTCACCTATAAAAATTTCCTGCAGAAGATATGTTTGGACCATAAACCCCTACTCAGGTTCCGAGTTTGAAAATGACAACTTAATATTCAAGGGAGTTAGACGGCATCGAAATTCGAACCCCACAAAGCCATTTTACTTTATTTATTATATTTTTATTATTATTCCATTATGCGTTCTTCAACAAAGAAAGATGCACAATTTTACTCATAGAACACCTTACGCACTAAAAACTGTCGAATATATTGCAAAAATAATTTAAAATAATGGAAATAAGCCAATTTTCCTGGATTTTTCCAGCTTTTACCCATTATTCGCCATTCTCTCGATTTAAAAAATTTATTTCCGATATGTAGGACCCTCTAAGATTTGGAAAAACACCTTGAAAAAATAATATAATGCAAAATAATCGGAAAAAGAAAATAAGAAAATTTTTTTGAAAAGATGCTAAAGCTGGGATTCGAACCTGCGCTCCCTCGCGCCAGACGTCAGGTACTAGTCCCGTGTCCTGACCACCATACCACTAGAACACGAGAAACCTGCCATAATTTCTCTTCAAAAGTCCTTTTTCTGTCAGCTATCCAATAGAACTTTGAGGGGCCCCCTCCTCCCCCTAATTCACCTATAAAAATTTCCTGCAGAAGATATGTTTGGACCATAAACCCCTACTCAGGTTCCGAGTTTGAAAATTACAACTTAATATTCAAGGGAGTTAGACGGCATCGAAATTCGAACCCCACAAGGCCATTTTACTTTATTTATTATATTTTTATTATTATTCCATTATGCGTTCTTCAACAAAGAAAGATGCACAATTTTACTCATGGAACACCTTACGCACTAGAAACTGTCGAATATATTGCAAAAATAATTTAAAATAATTGAAATAAGCCAATTTTCCTGGATTTTTCCAGTTTTTACCCATTATTCGCCATTTTCTCGATTTAAAAAATTTATTTCCGATATGTAGGACCCTCTAAGATTTGGAAAAACACCTTGAAAAAATAATATAATGCAAAATAATCGGAAAAAGAAATTTTTTTGTAAAGATGCTAAAGTTGGGATTCGAACCTGCGCTCCCTAGCGCCGGACGTCAGTTACTAGTCCCGTGTCCTGACCACCATACCACTAGAACACGAGAAGCTTGCCATAATTTCTCTTCAAAAGTCCTCTTTCTGTCAGCTATCCAATAGAACACTGAGGGGCCCCCTGCTCCCCCTAATTCATCTATAAAAATTGCCTGCAGCAGATATGTTTGGACCATAGACCCCTACTCAGGTTCCGAGTTTGAAAATTATAACTTAGCATTAAAGGGAGTTAGACGGCTTTGAAATTCGAACCCCACCCCGCCATTTTATTTTATTCATGATGTTTTTATTATTATTCCATTATGCTTTCTTTAACAAAGAAAGATGCACAATTTCACTCATAGAACACCTCACGCATTAGAAATTGTCGAATATATTGTAAAAATAATTTAAAACAATGGAAATAAGCCAATTTTCCTGGATTTTTCCAGTTTTTACCCATTATTCGCCATTTTCACGATTTAAAAAATTTATTTCCGATATGTAGGACCCTCTAAGATTTGGAAAAACACCTTGAAAAATAATATAATGCAAAAAATCGGAAAAAGAAAAAAAGAAATTTTTTTTGAAAAGATGCTAAAGCTGGGATTCGAACCTGCGCTCTCTCGCGCCGGACGTCAGTTACTAGTCCCGTGTCCTGACCACCATACCACTAGAACACGAGACACCAGCCATAATTTCTCTTCAAAAGTCTTCTTTCTGTCAGCTATTCAATAAAACTTTGAGGGCCCCCCTCCTCCCCCTAATTCACCTATAAAAATTTCCTGCAGAAGATATGTTTGGACCATAGATCCCTACTCAGGGTCCGAGTTTGAAAATTATAACTTAATATTCAAGGGAGTTAGACGGCATCGAAATTCGAACCCCACAAAGCCATTTTACTTTATTTAATATATTTTTATTATTATTCCATTATGCGTTCTTCAACAAAGAAAGATGCACAATTTTACTCATAGAACACCTTACGCACTAGAAACTGTCGAATATATTGCAAAAATAATTTAAAATAATGGAAATAAGCCAATTTTCCTGGATTTTTCCAGTTTTTACCCATTATTTGCCATTTTCTCGATTTAAAAAATTTATTTCCGATATGTAGTACCCTCTAAGATTTGGAAAAAAACACCTTGAAAAAATAATATAATGCAAAATAATCGGAAAAGAAGAAAAAGATATTTTTTTAAAAAGTTGCTAAAGCTGGGATTCGAACCTATGCTCCCTCGCGCCAGACGTCAGTTACTAGTCCCGTGTCCTGACCACCATACCACTAGAACACGAGAAGCTTGCCAAAATTTCTCTTCAAAACTCCTTTTTCCATCAGATATCCAATAGAACTTTGAAGGGCCCCCTGCTCCCCCTAATTCATCTATAAAAATTGCCTGCAGCAGATATGTTTGGACCATAGATCCCTACTCAGGGTCCGAGTTTGAAAATTATAACTTAATATTCAAGGGAGTTAGACGGCATCGAAATTCGAACCCCACAAAGCCATTTTACATTATTTATTATATTTTTATTATTATTCCATTATGCGTTCTTCAACAAAGAAAGATGCACAATTTTACTCATAGAACACCTTGCGCACTAGAAACTGTCGAATATATTGCAAAAATAATTTAAAATAATGGAAATAAGCCAATTTTCCTGGATTTTTCCAGTTTTTACCCATTATTCGCCATTTTCTCGATTTAAAAAATTTATTTCCGATATGTAGGACCCTCTAAGATTTGGAAAAACACCTTGAAAAATAATATAATGCAAAATAATCGGAAAAAGAAGAAAAAGATATTTTTTTGAAAAGATGCTAAAGCTGGGATTCGAACCTGCGCTCCCTCGCGCCAGACGTCAGTTACTAGTCCCGTGTCCTGACCACCATACCACTAGAACACGAGAAACCTGCCATAATTTCTCTTCAAAAGTCCTTTTTCTGTCAGCTATCCAATAGAACTTTGAGGGCCCCCCTCCTCCCCCTAATTCACCTATAAAAATTTCCTGCAGAAGATATGTTTGGACCATAAACCCCTACTCAGGTTCCGAGTTTGAAAATTACAACTTAATATTCAAGGGAGTTAGACGGCATCGAAATTCGAATCCCACAAGGCCATTTTACTTTATTTATTATATTTTTATTATTATTCCATTATGCGTTCTTCAACAAAGAAAGATGCACAATTTTACTCATGGAACACCTTACGCACTAGAAACTGTCGAATATATTGCAAAAATAATTTAAAATAATTGAAATAAGCCAATTTTCCTGGATTTTTCCAGTTTTTACCCATTATTCGCCATTTTCTCGATTTAAAAAATTTATTTCCGATATGTAGGACCCTCTAAGATTTGGAAAAACACCTTGAAAAAATAATATAATGCAAAATAATCGGAAAAAGAAATTTTTTTGTAAAGATGCTAAAGTTGGGATTCGAACCTGCGCTCCCTAGCGCCGGACGTCAGTTACTAGTCCCGTGTCCTGACCACCATACCACTAGAACACGAGAAGCTTGCCATAATTTCTCTTCAAAAGTCCTCTTTCTGTCAGCTATCCAATAGAACACTGAGGGGCCCCCTGCTCCCCCTAATTCATCTATAAAAATTGCCTGCAGCAGATATGTTTGGACCATAGACCCCTACTCAGGTTCCGAGTTTGAAAATTATAACTTAGCATTAAAGGGAGTTAGACGGCTTTGAAATTCGAACCCCACCCCGCCATTTTATTTTATTCATGATGTTTTTATTATTATTCCATTATGCTTTCTTTAACAAAGAAAGATGCACAATTTCACTCATAGAACACCTCACGCATTAGAAATTGTCGAATATATTGTAAAAATAATTTAAAACAATGGAAATAAGCCAATTTTCCTGGATTTTTCCAGTTTTTACCCATTATTCGCCATTTTCACGATTTAAAAAATTTATTTCCGATATGTAGGACCCTCTAAGATTTGGAAAAACACCTTGAAAAATAATATAATGCAAAAAATCGGAAAAAGAAAAAAAGAAATTTTTTTTGAAAAGATGCTAAAGCTGGGATTCGAACCTGCGCTCTCTCGCGCCGGACGTCAGTTACTAGTCCCGTGTCCTGACCACCATACCACTAGAACACGAGAAACCAGCCATAATTTCTCTTCAAAAGTCTTCTTTCTGTCAGCTATTCAATAAAACTTTGAGGGCCCCCCTCCTCCCCCTAATTCACCTATAAAAATTTCCTGCAGAAGATATGTTTGGACCATAGATCCCTACTCAGGGTCCGAGTTTGAAAATTATAACTTAATATTCAAGGGAGTTAGACGGCATCGAAATTCGAACCCCACAAAGCCATTTTACTTTATTTAATATATTTTTATTATTATTCCATTATGCGTTCTTCAACAAAGAAAGATGCACAATTTTACTCATAGAACACCTTACGCACTAGAAACTGTCGAATATATTGCAAAAATAATTTAAAATAATGGAAATAAGCCAATTTTCCTGGATTTTTCCAGTTTTTACCCATTATTTGCCATTTTCTCGATTTAAAAAATTTATTTCCGATATGTAGTACCCTCTAAGATTTGGAAAAAAACACCTTGAAAAAATAATATAATGCAAAATAATCGGAAAAGAAGAAAAAGATATTTTTTTAAAAAGTTGCTAAAGCTGGGATTCGAACCTATGCTCCCTCGCGCCAGACGTCAGTTACTAGTCCCGTGTCCTGACCACCATACCACTAGAACACGAGAAGCTTGCCAAAATTTCTCTTCAAAACTCCTTTTTCCATCAGATATCCAATAGAACTTTGAAGGGCCCCCTGCTCCCCCTAATTCATCTATAAAAATTGCCTGCAGCAGATATGTTTGGACCATAGATCCCTACTCAGGGTCCGAGTTTGAAAATTATAACTTAATATTCAAGGGAGTTAGACGGCATCGAAATTCGAACCCCACAAAGCCATTTTACATTATTTATTATATTTTTATTATTATTCCATTATGCGTTCTTCAACAAAGAAAGATGCACAATTTTACTCATAGAACACCTTGCGCACTAGAAACTGTCGAATATATTGCAAAAATAATTTAAAATAATGGAAATAAGCCAATTTTCCTGGATTTTTCCAGTTTTTACCCATTATTCGCCATTTTCTCGATTTAAAAAATTTATTTCCGATATGTAGGACCCTCTAAGATTTGGAAAAACACCTTGAAAAATAATATAATGCAAAATAATCGGAAAAAGAAGAAAAAGATATTTTTTTGAAAAGATGCTAAAGCTGGGATTCGAACCTGCGCTCCCTCGCGCCAGACGTCAGTTACTAGTCCCGTGTCCTGACCACCATACCACTAGAACACGAGAAACCTGCCATAATTTCTCTTCAAAAGTCCTTTTTCTGTCAGCTATCCAATAGAACTTTGAGGGCCCCCCTCCTCCCCCTAATTCACCTATAAAAATTTCCTGCAGAAGATATGTTTGGACCATAAACCCCTACTCAGGTTCCGAGTTTGAAAATTACAACTTAATATTCAAGGGAGTTAGACGGCATCGAAATTCGAATCCCACAAGGCCATTTTACTTTATTTATTATATTTTTATTATTATTCCATTATGCGTTCTTCAACAAAGAAAGATGCACAATTTTACTCATGGAACACCTTACGCACTAGAAACTGTCGAATATATTGCAAAAATAATTTAAAATAATTGAAATAAGCCAATTTTCCTGGATTTTTCCAGTTTTTACCCATTATTCGCCATTTTCTCGATTTAAAAAATTTATTTCCGATATGTAGGACCCTCTAAGATTTGGAAAAACACCTTGAAAAAATAATATAATGCAAAATAATCGGAAAAAGAAATTTTTTTGTAAAGATGCTAAAGTTGGGATTCGAACCTGCGCTCCCTAGCGCCGGACGTCAGTTACTAGTCCCGTGTCCTGACCACCATACCACTAGAACACGAGAAGCTTGCCATAATTTCTCTTCAAAAGTCCTCTTTCTGTCAGCTATCCAATAGAACACTGAGGGGCCCCCTGCTCCCCCTAATTCATCTATAAAAATTGCCTGCAGAAGATATGTTTGAACCATAGACCCCTACTCAAGTTCCGAGTTTGAAAATTATAACTTAGCATTAAAGGGAGTTAGACGGCTTTGAAATTCGAACCCCACCCCGCCATTTTATTTTATTCATGATGTTTTTATTATTATTCCATTATGCTTTCTTTAACAAAGAAAGATGCACAATTTCACTCATAGAACACCTCACGCATTAGAAATTGTCGAATATATTGTAAAAATAATTTAAAACAATGGAAATAAGCCAATTTTCCTGGATTTTTCCAGTTTTTACCCATTATTCGCCATTTTCTCGATTTAAAAAATTTATTTCCGATATGTAGGACCCTCTAAGATTTGGAAAAACACCTTGAAAAAATAATATAATGCAAAATAATAGAAAGAAGAAAAAAAAGAAATTTTTTTGAAAAGTTGATAAAGCTGGGATTCGAACCTGCGCCCCCTCGCCCCAGCCATCAGTTACTTGTCCCGGGTCCTGAGCACAATACCACTAGAACACGAGATGCCTGCCACAATTTCTTCTCAAAAGACCTCTTTCTGTCAGCTATTCAATAAAACTTTGAGGGTTTCCCTCCTCCCCCTAATTCACCTATAAAAATTTCCTGCAGAAGATATGTTTGAACCATAGATCCCTACTCAGGGTCCGAGTTTGAAAATTATAACTTAATATTCAAGGGAGTTAGACGGCCTCGAAATTCGAACCCCACAAAGACATTTTACTTTATTTATTATATTTTTATTATTATTCCATTATGCGTTCTTCAACAAAGGAAGATGCACAATTTTACTCATAGAACACCTTACGCACTAGAAACTGTCGAATATATTGCAAAAATAATTTAAAATAATGGAAATAAGCCAATTTTCCTGGATTTTTCCAGCTTTTACCCATTATTCGCCATTTTCTCGATTTAAAAAATTTATTTCCGATATGTAGGACCCTCTAAGATTTGGAAAAACACCTTGAAAAAATAATATAATGCAAAAAATCGGAAAAAGAAAAAAAGAAATTTTTTTTGAAAAGATGCTAAAGCTGGGATTCGAACCTGCGCTCCCTCGCGCCGGACGTCAGTTACTAGTCCCGTGTCCTGACCACCATACCACTAGAACACGAGAAACCTGCCATAATTTCTCTTCAAAAGTCTTCTTTCTGTCAGCTATTCAATAAAACTTTGAGGGCCCCCCTCCTCCCCCTAATTCACCTATAAAAATTTCCTGCAGAAGATATGTTTGGACCATAGATCCCTACTCAGGGTCCGAGTTTGAAAATTATAACTTAATATTCAAGGGAGTTAGACGGCATCGAAATTCGAACCCCACAAAGCCATTTTACTTTATTTAATATATTTTTATTATTATTCCATTATGCGTTCTTCAACAAAGAAAGATGCACAATTTTACTCATAGAACACCTTACGCACTAGAAACTGTCGAATATATTGCAAAAATAATTTAAAATAATGGAAATAAGCCAATTTTCCTGGATTTTTCCAGTTTTTACCCATTATTTGCCATTTTCTCGATTTAAAAAATTTATTTCCGATATGTAGTACCCTCTAAGATTTGGAAAAAAACACCTTGAAAAAATAATATAATGCAAAATAATCGGAAAAGAAGAAAAAGATATTTTTTTAAAAAGTTGCTAAAGCTGGGATTCGAACCTATGCTCCCTCGCGCCAGACGTCAGTTACTAGTCCCGTGTCCTGACCACCATACCACTAGAACACGAGAAGCTTGCCAAAATTTCTCTTCAAAACTCCTTTTTCCATCAGATATCCAATAGAACTTTGAAGGGCCCCCTGCTCCCCCTAATTCATCTATAAAAATTGCCTGCAGCAGATATGTTTGGACCATAGATCCCTACTCAGGGTCCGAGTTTGAAAATTATAACTTAATATTCAAGGGAGTTAGACGGCATCGAAATTCGAACCCCACAAAGCCATTTTACTTTATTTATTATATTTTTATTATTATTCCATTATGCGTTCTTCAACAAAGAAAGATGCACAATTTTACTCATAGAACACCTTGCGCACTAGAAACTGTCGAATATATTGCAAAAATAATTTAAAATAATGGAAATAAGCCAATTTTCCTGGATTTTTCCAGTTTTTACCCATTATTCGCCATTTTCTCGATTTAAAAAATTTATTTCCGATATGTAGGACCCTCTAAGATTTGGAAAAACACCTTGAAAAATAATATAATGCAAAATAATCGGAAAAAGAAGAAAAAGATACTTTTTTGAAAAGATGCTAAAGCTGGGATTCGAACCTGCGCTCCCTCGCGCCAGACGTCAGTTACTAGTCCCGTGTCCTGACCACCATACCACTAGAACACGAGAAACCTGCCATAATTTCTCTTCAAAAGTCCTTTTTCTGTCAGCTATCCAATAGAACTTTGAGGGCCCCCCTCCTCCCCCTAATTCACCTATAAAAATTTCCTGCAGAAGATATGTTTGGACCATAAACCCCTACTCAGGTTCCGAGTTTGAAAATTACAACTTAATATTCAAGGGAGTTAGACGGCATCGAAATTCGAATCCCACAAGGCCATTTTACTTTATTTATTATATTTTTATTATTATTCCATTATGCGTTCTTCAACAAAGAAAGATGCACAATTTTACTCATGGAACACCTTACGCACTAGAAACTGTCGAATATATTGCAAAAATAATTTAAAATATTTGAAATAAGCCAATTTTCCTGGATTTTTCCAGTTTTTACCCATTATTCGCCATTTTCTCGATTTAAAAAATTTATTTCCGATATGTAGGACCCTCTAAGATTTGGAAAAACACCTTGAAAAAATAATATAATGCAAAATAATCGGAAAAAGAAATTTTTTTGTAAAGATGCTAAAGTTGGGATTCGAACCTGCGCTCCCTAGCGCCGGACGTCAGTTACTAGTCCCGTGTCCTGACCACCATACCACTAGAACACGAGAAGCTTGCCATAATTTCTCTTCAAAAGTCCTCTTTCTGTCAGCTATCCAATAGAACACTGAGGGGCCCCCTGCTCCCCCTAATTCATCTATAAAAATTGCCTGCAGCAGATATGTTTGGACCATAGACCCCTACTCAGGTTCCGAGTTTGAAAATTATAACTTAGCATTAAAGGGAGTTAGACGGCTTTGAAATTCGAACCCCACCCCGCCATTTTATTTTATTCATGATGTTTTTATTATTATTCCATTATGCTTTTTTTAACAAAGAAAGATGCACAATTTCACTCATAGAACACCTCACGCATTAGAAATTGTCGAATATATTGTAAAAATAATTTAAAACAATGGAAATAAGCCAATTTTCCTGGATTTTTCCAGTTTTTACCCATTATTCGCCATTTTCACGATTTAAAAAATTTATTTCCGATATGTAGGACCCTCTAAGATTTGGAAAAACACCTTGAAAAAATAATATAATGCAAAAAATCGGAAAAAGAAAAAAATAAATTTTTTTTGAAAAGATGCTAAAGCTGGGATTCGAACCTGCGCTCTCTCGCGCCGGACGTCAGTTACTAGTCCCGTGTCCTGACCACCATACCACTAGAACACGAGAAACCTGCCATAATTTCTCTTCAAAAGTCTTCTTTCTGTCAGCTATTCAATAAAACTTTGAGGGCCCCCCTCCTCCCCCTAATTCACCTATAAAAATTTCCTGCAGAAGATATGTTTGGACCATAGATCCCTACTCAGGGTCCGAGTTTGAAAATTATAACTTAATATTCAAGGGAGTTAGACGGCATCGAAATTCGAACCCCACAAAGCCATTTTACTTTATTTAATATATTTTTATTATTATTCCATTATGCGTTCTTCAACAAAGAAAGATGCACAATTTTACTCATAGAACACCTTACGCACTAGAAACTGTCGAATATATTGCAAAAATAATTTAAAATAATGGAAATAAGCCAATTTTCCTGGATTTTTCCAGTTTTTACCCATTATTTGCCATTTTCTCGATTTAAAAAATTTATTTCCGATATGTAGTACCCTCTAAGATTTGGAAAAAAACACCTTGAAAAAATAATATAATGCAAAATAATCGGAAAAGAAGAAAAAGATATTTTTTTAAAAAGTTGCTAAAGCTGGGATTCGAACCTATGCTCCCTCGCGCCAGACGTCAGTTACTAGTCCCGTGTCCTGACCACCATACCACTAGAACACGAGAAGCTTGCCAAAATTTCTCTTCAAAACTCCTTTTTCCATCAGATATCCAATAGAACTTTGAAGGGCCCCCTGCTCCCCCTAATTCATCTATAAAAATTGCCTGCAGCAGATATGTTTGGACCATAGATCCCTACTCAGGGTCCGAGTTTGAAAGTTATAACTTAATATTCAAGGGAGTTAGACGGCATCGAAATTCGAACCCCACAAAGCCATTTTACATTATTTATTATATTTTTATTATTATTCCATTATGCGTTCTTCAACAAAGAAAGATGCACAATTTTACTCATAGAACACCTTGCGCACTAGAAACTGTCGAATATATTGCAAAAATAATTTAAAATAATGGAAATAAGCCAATTTTCCTGGATTTTTCCAGTTTTTACCCATTATTCGCCATTTTCTCGATTTAAAAAATTTATTTCCGATATGTAGGACCCTCTAAGATTTGGAAAAACACCTTGAAAAATAATATAATGCAAAATAATCGGAAAAAGAAGAAAAAGATATTTTTTTGAAAAGATGCTAAAGCTGGGATTCGAACCTGCGCTCCCTCGCGCCAGACGTCAGTTACTAGTCCCGTGTCCTGACCACCATACCACTAGAACACGAGAAACCTGCCATAATTTCTCTTCAAAAGTCCTTTTTCTGTCAGCTATCCAATAGAACTTTGAGGGCCCCCCTCCTCCCCCTAATTCACCTATAAAAATTTCCTGCAGAAGATATGTTTGGACCATAAACCCCTACTCAGGTTCCGAGTTTGAAAATTACAACTTAATATTCAAGGGAGTTAGACGGCATCGAAATTCGAATCCCACAAGGCCATTTTACTTTATTTATTATATTTTTATTATTATTCCATTATGCGTTCTTCAACAAAGAAAGATGCACAATTTTACTCATGGAACACCTTACGCACTAGAAACTGTCGAATATATTGCAAAAATAATTTAAAATAATTGAAATAAGCCAATTTTCCTGGATTTTTCCAGTTTTTACCCATTATTCGCCATTTTCTCGATTTAAAAAATTTATTTCCGATATGTAGGACCCTCTAAGATTTGGAAAAACACCTTGAAAAAATAATATAATGCAAAATAATCGGAAAAAGAAATTTTTTTGTAAAGATGCTAAAGTTGGGATTCGAACCTGCGCTCCCTAGCGCCGGACGTCAGTTACTAGTCCCGTGTCCTGACCACCATACCACTAGAACACGAGAAGCTTGCCATAATTTCTCTTCAAAAGTCCTCTTTCTGTCAGCTATCCAATAGAACACTGAGGGGCCCCCTGCTCCCCCTAATTCATCTATAAAAATTGCCTGCAGAAGATATGTTTGAACCATAGACCCCTACTCAGGTTCCGAGTTTGAAAATTATAACTTAGCATTAAAGGGAGTTTGACGGCTTTGAAATTCGAACCCCACCCCGCCATTTTATTTTATTCATGATGTTTTTATTATTATTCCATTATGCTTTCTTTAACAAAGAAAGATGCACAATTTCACTCATAGAACACCTCACGCATTAGAAATTGTCGAATATATTGTAAAAATAATTTAAAACAATGGAAATAAGCCAATTTTCCTGGATTTTTCCAGTTTTTACCCATTATTCGCCATTTTCTCGATTTAAAAAATTTATTTCCGATATGTAGGACCCTCTAAGATTTGGAAAAACACCTTGAAAAAATAATATAATGCAAAATAATAGAAAGAAGAAAAAAAAGAAATTTTTTTGAAAAGTTGATAAAGCTGGGATTCGAACCTGCGCCCCCTCGCCCCAGCCATCAGTTACTTGTCCCGGGTCCTGAGCACAATACCACTAGAACACGAGATGCCTGCCACAATTTCTTCTCAAAAGACCTCTTTCTGTCAGCTATTCAATAAAACTTTGAGGGCCCCCCTCCTCCCCCTAATTCACCTATAAAAATTTCCTGCAGAAGATATGTTTGAACCATAGATCCCTACTCAGGGTCCGAGTTTGAAAATTATAACTTAATATTCAAGGGAGTTAGACGGCCTCGAAATTCGAACCCCACAAAGACATTTTACTTTATTTATTATATTTTTATTATTATTCCATTATGCGTTCTTCAACAAAGGAAGATGCACAATTTTACTCATAGAACACCTTACGCACTAGAAACTGTCGAATATATTGCAAAAATAATTTAAAATAATGGAAATAAGCCAATTTTCCTGGATTTTTCCAGCTTTTACCCATTATTCGCCATTCTCTCGATTTAAAAAATTTATTTCCGATATGTAGGACCCTCTAAGATTTGGAAAAACTCCTTGAAAAAATAATATAATGCAAAAAATCGGAAAAAGAAAAAAAGAAATTTTTTTTGAAAAGATGCTAAAGCTGGGATTCGAACCTGCGCTCCCTCGCGCCGGACGTCAGTTACTAGTCCCGTGTCCTGACCACCATACCACTAGAACACGAGAAGCTTGCCAAAATTTCTCTTCAAAAGTCCTTTTTCTGTCAGCTATCCAATAGAACTTTGAGGGGCCCCCTGCTCCCCCTAATTCATCTATAAAAATTGCCAGCAGCAGATATGTTTGGACCATAGATCCCTACTCAGGGTCCGAGTTTGAAAATTATAACTTAATATTCAAGGGAGTTAGACGGCATCGAAATTCGAACCCCACAAAGCCATTCTACTTTATTTATTATATTTTTATTATTATTCCATTATGCGTTCTTCAACAAAGAAAGATGCACAATTTTACTCATAGAACACCTTGCGCACTAGAAACTGTCGAATATATTGCAAAAATAATTTAAAATAATGGAAATAAGCCAATTTTCCTGGATTTTTCCAGTTTTTACCCTTTATTCGCCATTTTCTCGATTTAAAAAATTTATTTCCGATATGTAGGACCCTCTAAGATTTGGAAAAACACCTTGAAAAAATAATATAATGCAAAATAATCGGAATAAGAAGAAAAAGATATTTTTTTGATAAGTTGCTAAAGCTGGGATTCGAACCAACGCTCCCTCGCGCCAGACGTCAGTTACTAGTCCCGTGTCCTGACCACCATACCACTAGAACACGAGAAGCTTGCCAAAATTTCTCTTCAAAAGTCCTTTTTCTGTCAGCTATCCAATAGAACTTTGAGGGGCCCCCTGCTCCCCCTAATTCATCTATAAAAATTGCCTGCAGCAGATATGTTTGGACCATAAACCCCTACTCAGGTTCCGAGTTTGAAAATTACAACTTAATATTCAAGGGAGTTAGACGGCATCGAAATTCGAACCCCACAAAGCCATTTTACTTTATTTATTATATTTTTATTATTATTCCATTATGCGTTCTTCAACAAAGAAAGATGCACAATTTTACTCATGGAACACCTTACGCACTAGAAACTGTCGAATATATTGCAAAAATAATTTAAAATAATGGAAATAAGCCAATTTTCCTGGATTTTTCCAGCTTTTACCCATTATTCGCCATTTTCTCGATTTAAAAAATTTATTTCCGATATGTAGGACCCTCTAAGATTTGGAAAAACACCTTGAAAAAATAATATAATGCAAAATAATCGGAAAAAGAAATTTTTTTGTAAAGATGCTAAAGTTGGGATTCGAACCTGCGCTCCCTAGCGCCAGACGTCAGTTACTAGTCCCGTGTCCTGACCACCATACCACTAGAACACGAGAAACCTGCCATAATTTCTCTTCAAAAGTCCTTTTTCTGTCAGCTATCCAATAGAACTTTGAGGGCCCCCCTCCTCCCCCTAATTCACCTATAAAAATTTCCTGCAGAAGATATGTTTGGACCATAAACCCCTACTCAGGTTCCGAGTTTGAAAATTACAACTTAATATTCAAGGGAGTTAGACGGCATCGAAATTCGAATCCCACAAGGCCATTTTACTTTATTTATTATATTTTTATTATTATTCCATTATGCGTTCTTCAACAAAGAAAGATGCACAATTTTACTCATGGAACACCTTACGCACTAGAAACTGTCGAATATATTGCAAAAATAATTTAAAATAATGGAAATAAGCCAATTTTCCTGGATTTTTCCAGCTTTTACCCATTATTCGCCATTTTCTCGATTTAAAAAATTTATTTCCGATATGTAGGACCCTCTAAGATTTGGAAAAACACCTTGAAAAAATAATATAATGCAAAATAATCGGAAAAAGAAATTTTTTTGTAAAGATGCTAAAGTTGGGATTCGAACCTGCGCTCCCTAGCGCCAGACGTCAGTTACTAGTCCCGTGTCCTGACCACCATACCACTAGAACACGAGAAACCTGCCATAATTTCTCTTCAAAAGTCCTTTTTCTGTCAGCTATCCAATAGAACTTTGAGGGCCCCCCTCCTCCCCCTAATTCACCTATAAAAATTTCCTGCAGAAGATATGTTTGGACCATAAACCCCTACTCAGGTTCCGAGTTTGAAAATTACAACTTAATATTCAAGGGAGTTAGACGGCATCGAAATTCGAATCCCACAAGGCCATTTTACTTTATTTATTATATTTTTATTATTATTCCATTATGCGTTCTTCAACAAAGAAAGATGCACAATTTTACTCATGGAACACCTTACGCACTAGAAACTGTCGAATATATTGCAAAAATAATTTAAAATAATGGAAATAAGCCAATTTTCATGGATTTTTCCAGCTTTTACCCATTATTCGCCATTTTCTCGATTTAAAAAATTTATTTCCGATATGTAGGACCCTCTAAGATTTGGAAAAACACCTTGAAAAAATAATATAATGCAAAATAATCGGAAAAAGAAATTTTTTTGTAAAGATGCTAAAGTTGGGATTCGAACCTGCGCTCCCTAGCGCCAGACGTCAGTTACTAGTCCCGTGTCCTGACCACCATACCACTAGAACACGAGAAACCTGCCATAATTTCTCTTCAAAAGTCCTTTTTCTGTCAGCTATCCAATAGAACTTTGAGGGCCCCCCTCCTCCCCCTAATTCACCTATAAAAATTTCCTGCAGAAGATATGTTTGGACCATAAACCCCTACTCAGGTTCCGAGTTTGAAAATTACAACTTAATATTCAAGGGAGTTAGACGGCATCGAAATTCGAATCCCACAAGGCCATTTTACTTTATTTATTATATTTTTATTATTATTCCATTATGCGTTCTTCAACAAAGAAAGATGCACAATTTTACTCATGGAACACCTTACGCACTAGAAACTGTCGAATATATTGCAAAAATAATTTAAAATAATGGAAATAAGCCAATTTTCCTGGATTTTTCCAGCTTTTACCCATTATTCGCCATTTTCTCGATTTAAAAAATTTATTTCCGATATGTAGGACCCTCTAAGATTTGGAAAAACACCTTGAAAAAATAATATAATGCAAAATAATCGGAAAAAGAAATTTTTTTGTAAAGATGCTAAAGCTGGGATTCGAACCTGCGCTCCCTCGCGCCAGACGTCAGTTACTAGACCCGTGTCCTGACCACCATACCACTAGAACACGAGAAACCTGCCATAATTTCTCTTCAAAAGTCCTTTTTCTGTCAGCTATCCAATAGAACTTTGAGGGCCCCCCTCCTCCCCCTAATTCACCTATAAAAATTTCCTGCAGAAGATATGTTTGGACCATAAACCCCTACTCAGGTTCCGAGTTTGAAAATTACAACTTAATATTCAAGGGAGTTAGACGGCATCGAAATTCGAATCCCACAAGGCCATTTTACTTTATTTATTATATTTTTATTATTATTCCATTATGCGTTCTTCAACAAAGAAAGATGCACAATTTTACTCATGGAACACCTTACGCACTAGAAACTGTCGAATATATTGCAAAAATAATTTAAAATAATGGAAATAAGCCAATTTTCCTGGATTTTTCCAGTTTTTACCCATTATTCGCCATTTTCTCGATTTAAAAAATTTATTTCCGATATGTAGGACCCTCTAAGATTTGGAAAAACACCTTGAAAAAATAATATAATGCAAAATAATCGGAAAAAGAAATTTTTTTGTAAAGATGCTAAAGTTGGGATTCGAACCTGCGCTCCCTAGCGCCGGACGTCAGTTACTAGTCCCGTGTCCTGACCACCATACCACTAGAACACGAGAAGCTTGCCATAATTTCTCTTCAAAAGTCCTCTTTCTGTCAGCTATCCAATAGAACACTGAGGGGCCCCCTGCTCCCCCTAATTCATCTATAAAAATTGCCTGCAGAAGATATGTTTGGACCATAAACCCCTACTCAGGTTCCGAGTTTGAAAATTACAACTTAATATTCAAGGGAGTTAGACGGCATCGAAATTCGAATCCCACAAGGCCATTTTACTTTATTTATTATATTTTTATTATTATTCCATTATGCGTTCTTCAACAAAGAAAGATGCACAATTTTACTCATGGAACACCTTACGCACTAGAAACTGTCGAATATATTGCAAAAATAATTTAAAATAATGGAAATAAGCAAATTTTCCTGGATTTTTCCAGCTTTTACCCATTATTCGCCATTTTCTCGATTTAAAAAATTTATTTCCGATATGTAGGACCCTCTAAGATTTGGAAAAACACCTTGAAAAAATAATATAATGCAAAATAATCGGAAAAAGAAATTTTTTTGTAAAGATGCTAAAGTTGGGATTCGAACCTGCGCTCCCTAGCGCCAGACGTCAGTTACTAGTCCCGTGTCCTGACCACCATACCACTAGAACACGAGAAACCTGCCATAATTTCTCTTCAAAAGTCCTTTTTCTGTCAGCTATCCAATAGAACTTTGAGGGCCCCCCTCCTCCCCCTAATTCACCTATAAAAATTTCCTGCAGAAGATATGTTTGGACCATAAACCCCTACTCAGGTTCCGAGTTTGAAAATTACAACTTAATATTCAAGGGAGTTAGACGGCATCGAAATTCGAATCCCACAAGGCCATTTTACTTTATTTATTATATTTTTATTATTATTCCATTATGCGTTCTTCAACAAAGAAAGATGCACAATTTTACTCATGGAACACCTTACGCACTAGAAACTGTCGAGTATATTGCAAAAATAATTTAAAATAATGGAAATAAGCCAATTTTCCTGGATTTTTCCAGCTTTTACCCATTATTCGCCATTTTCTCGATTTAAAAAATATATTTCCGATATGTAGGACCCTCTAAGATTTGGAAAAACACCTTGAAAAAATAATATAATGCAAAATAATCGGAAAAAGAAATTTTTTTGTAAAGATGCTAAAGCTGGGATTCGAACCTGCGCTCCCTCGCGCCAGACGTCAGTTACTAGACCCGTGTCCTGACCACCATACCACTAGAACACGAGAAACCTGCCATAATTTCTCTTCAAAAGTCCTTTTTCTGTCAGCTATCCAATAGAACTTTGAGGGCCCCCCTCCTCCCCCTAATTCACCTATAAAAATTTCCTGCAGAAGATATGTTTGGACCATAAACCCCTACTCAGGTTCCGAGTTTGAAAATTACAACTTAATATTCAAGGGAGTTAGACGGCATCGAAATTCGAATCCCACAAGGCCATTTTACTTTATTTATTATATTTTTATTATTATTCCATTATGCGTTCTTCAACAAAGAAAGATGCACAATTTTACTCATGGAACACCTTACGCACTAGAAACTGTCGAATATATTGCAAAAATAATTTAAAATAATGGAAATAAGCCAATTTTCCTGGATTTTTCCAGTTTTTACCCATTATTCGCCATTTTCTCGATTTAAAAAATTTATTTCCGATATGTAGGACCCTCTAAGATTTGGAAAAACACCTTGAAAAAATAATATAATGCAAAATAATCGGAAAAAGAAATTTTTTTGTAAAGATACTAAAGTTGGGATTCGAACCTGCGCTCCCTAGCGCCGGACGTCAGTTACTAGTCCCGTGTCCTGACCACCATACCACTAGAACACGAGAAGCTTGCCATAATTTCTCTTCAAAAGTCCTCTTTCTGTCAGCTATCCAATAGAACACTGAGGGGCCCCCTGCTCCCCCTAATTCATCTATAAAAATTGCCTGCAGAAGATATGTTTGAACCATAGACCCCTACTCAGGTTCCGAGTTTGAAAATTATAACTTAGCATTAAAGGGAGTTAGACGGCTTTGAAATTCGAACCCCACCCCGCCATTTTATTTTATTCATGATGTTTTTATTATTATTCCATTATGCTTTCTTTAACAAAGAAAGATGCACAATTTCACTCATAGAACACCTCACGCATTAGAAATTGTCGAATATATTGTAAAAATAATTTAAAACAATGGAAATAAGCCAATTTTCCTGGATTTTTCCAGTTTTTACCCATTATTCGCCATTTTCTCGATTTAAAAAATTTATTTCCGATATGTAGGACCCTCTAAGATTTGGAAAAACACCTTGAAAAAATAATATAATGCAAAATAATAGAAAGAAGAAAAAAAAGAAATTTTTTTGAAAAGTTGATAAAGCTGGGATTCGAACCTGCGCCCCCTCGCCCCAGCCATCAGTTACTTGTCCCGGGTCCTGAGCACAATACCACTAGAACACGAGATGCCTGCCACAATTTCTTCTCAAAAGACCTCTTTCTGTCAGCTATTCAATAAAACTTTGAGGGCCCCCCTCCTCCCCCTAATTCACCTATAAAAATTTCCTGCAGAAGATATGTTTGAACCATAGATCCCTACTCAGGGTCCGAGTTTGAAAATTATAACTTAATATTCAAGGGAGTTAGACGGCCTCGAAATTCGAACCCCACAAAGACATTTTACTTTATTTATTATATTTTTATTATTATTCCATTATGCGTTCTTCAACAAAGGAAGATGCACAATTTTACTCATAGAACACCTTACGCACTAGAAACTGTCGAATATATTGCAAAAATAATTTAAAATAATGGAAATAAGCCAATTTTCCTGGATTTTTCCAGCTTTTACCCATTATTCGCCATTCTCTCGATTTAAAAAATTTATTTCCGATATGTAGGACCCTCTAAGATTTGGAAAAACACCTTGAAAAAATAATATAATGCAAAATAATAGAAAGAAGAAAAAAAAGAAATTTTTTTGAAAAGTTGATAAAGCTGGGATTCGAACCTGCGCCCCCTCGCCCCAGCCATCAGTTACTTGTCCCGGGTCCTGAGCACAATACCACTAGAACACGAGATGCCTGCCACAATTTCTTCTCAAAAGACCTCTTTCTGTCAGCTATTCAATAAAACTTTGAGGGCCCCCCTCCTCCCCCTAATTCACCTATAAAAATTTCCTGCAGAAGATATGTTTGAACCATAGATCCCTACTCAGGGTCCGAGTTTGAAAATTATAACTTAATATTCAAGGGAGTTAGACGGCCTCGAAATTCGAACCCCACAAAGACATTTTACTTTATTTATTATATTTTTATTATTATTCCATTATGCGTTCTTCAACAAAGGAAGATGCACAATTTTACTCATAGAACACCTTACGCACTAGAAACTGTCGAATATATTGCAAAAATAATTTAAAATAATGGAAATAAGCCAATTTTCCTGGATTTTTCCAGCTTTTACCCATTATTCGCCATTCTCTCGATTTAAAAAATTTATTTCCGATATGTAGGACCCTCTAAGATTTGGAAAAACTCCTTGAAAAAATAATATAATGCAAAAAATCGGAAAAAGAAAAAAAGAAATTTTTTTTGAAAAGATGCTAAAGCTGGGATTCGAACCTGCGCTCCCTCGCGCCGGACGTCAGTTACTAGTCCCGTGTCCTGACCACCATACCACTAGAACACGAGATGCTTGCCAAAATTTCTCTTCAAAAGTCCTTTTTCTGTCAGCTATCCAATAGAACTTTGAGGGGCCCCCTGCTCCCCCTAATTCATTTATAAAAATTGCCAGCAGCAGATATGTTTGGACCATAGATCCCTACTCAGGGTCCGAGTTTGAAAATTATAACTTAATATTCAAGGGAGTTAGACGGCATCGAAATTCGAACCCCACAAAGCCATTCTACTTTATTTATTATATTTTTATTATTATTCCATTATGCGTTCTTCAACAAAGAAAGATGCACAATTTTACTCATAGAACACCTTGCGCACTAGAAACTGTCGAATATATTGCAAAAATAATTTAAAATAATGGAAATAAGCCAATTTTCCTGGATTTTTCCAGTTTTTACCCTTTATTCGCCATTTTCTCGATTTAAAAAATTTATTTCCGATATGTAGGACCCTCTAAGATTTGGAAAAACACCTTGAAAAAATAATATAATGCAAAATAATCGGAATAAGAAGAAAAAGATATTTTTTTGAAAAGTTGCTAAAGCTGGGATTCGAACCAACGCTCCCTCGCGCCAGACGTCAGTTACTAGTCCCGTGTCCTGACCACCATACCACTAGAACACGAGAAGCTTGCCAAAATTTCTCTTCAAAAGTCCTTTTTCTGTCAGCTATCCAATAGAACTTTGAGGGGCCCCCTGCTCCCCCTAATTCATCTATAAAAATTGCCTGCAGCAGATATGTTTGGACCATAAACCCCTACTCAGGTTCCGAGTTTGAAAATTACAACTTAATATTCAAGGGAGTTAGACGGCATCGAAATTCGAACCCCACAAAGCCATTTTACTTTATTTATTATATTTTTATTATTATTCCATTATGCGTTCTTCAACAAAGAAAGATGCACAATTTTACTCATGGAACACCTTACGCACTAGAAACTGTCGAATATATTGCAAAAATAATTTAAAATAATGGAAATAAGCCAATTTTCCTGGATTTTTCCAGTTTTTACCCATTATTCGCCATTTTCTCGATTTAAAAAATTTATTTCCGATATGTAGGACCGTCTAAGATTTGGAAAAACACCTTGAAAAAATAATAAAATGCAAAATAATCGGAAAAAGAAATTTTTTTGTAAAGATGCTAAAGCTGGGATTCGAACCTACGCTCCCTCGAGACAGACGTTAGTTACTAGTCCCGTGTCCTGACCACCTTACCACTAGAACACGAGAAGCTTGCCAAAATTTCTCTTCAAAACTCCTTTTTCCATCAGCTATCCAACAGAACTTTGTAGGGCCCCCTGCTCCCCCTAATTCATCTATAAAAATTGCCTGCTGCAGATATGTTTGGACCATAAACCCCTACTCAGGTTCCGAGTTTGAAAATTATAACTTAATATTCAAGGGAGTTAGACGGCATCGAAATTCGAACCCCACAAAGCCATTTTACTCTAATTATTATATTTTTATTATTATTCCATTATGCGCTCTTCAACAAAGAAAGATGCACAATTTTACTCATAGAACACCTTACGCACTAGAAACTGTCGAATATATTGCAAAAATAATTTAAAATAATGGAAATAAGCCAATTTTCCTGGATTTTTCCAGTTTTTACCCATTATTCGCCATTTTCTCGATTTAAAAAATTTATTTCCTATATGTAGTACCCTCTAAGATTTGGAAAAACACCTTGAAAAAATAATATAATGCAAAATAATCGGAAAAAGAAAAAAAGAAAATTTTTTTGAAAAGATGCTAAAGCTGGGATTCGAACCTGCGCTCCCTCGCGCCAGACGTCAGTTACTAGTCCCGTGTCCTGAGCACAATACCACTAGAACGCGAGAAACCTGCCACAATTTCTCTTCAAAAGTTCTCTTTCTGTCAGCTATTCAATAGAACCTTGAGGGCCTCCCTGCTCCTCCTAATTCACCTATAAAAATTTCCTGCAGCAGATATGTTTGGACCATAGACCCCTGCTCAGGGTCCGAGTTTGAAAATTATATTTTAATATTAATGGGAGTTAGACGGCTTCGAAATTCGAACCCCACCCCACAATTTTATTTTATTTATTGTATTTTCATTATTAATCCATTATGCGTTCTTCAACAAAGAAAGATGCACAATTTTACTCAAAGAACACCTTACGCATTAGAAATTGTCGAATATATTGTAAAAATTATTTAAAACAATGGAAATAAGCCAATTTTCCTTGATTTTTCCAGTTTTTTCCCATTATTCGCCATTTTCTGGATATAAAAAATTTATTTCCGATATGTAGGACCCTCTAAGATTTGGAAAAACACCTTGAAAAAATAATATAATGCAAAATAATCGGAAAAAGAAATTTTTTTGTAAAGATGCTAAAGTTGGGATTCGAACCTGCGCTCCCTAGCGCCGGACGTCAGTTACTAGTCCCGTGTCCTGACCACCATACCACCAGAACACGTGAAGCCGGACACAATTTCTCTTCAAAAGTCCTCTTTCTGTCAGCTATCCAATAGAACTTTGAGGGGCCCCCTGCTCCCCCTAATTCCTCTATAAAAATTGCCTGCAGCAGATATGTTTGAACCATAGACCCCTACTCAGGTTCCGAGTTTGAAAATTATAACTTAGAATTAAAGGGAGTTAGACGGCTTCGAAATTCGAATCCCTCCCCGCCATTTTATTTTATTTGAAGGCACGGAGGTCCCGGGTTCGACACCCTGCAAGGGGCGACTTTGAATTTTTTTTATTTATTTTATATTATGTTTTTTGATATACTTTTCAACAATTTAACGTGAATCAAGTGTTCTGTATATAGAAATAACTGTTTTTCTTTTCTGAAATAGCGAATAATAGCTAATAAACGGTTAAATTTTGATAATTTTTATTTATTTATTTATTTTACTTTATGTTATTTTTTAACTTCTTTTTCAATATTTTTAAGTGAATAAAGTGTTCTGTATAAGAAAAAAATTATTATTTTATGTTAAAGAGCGAATAATGACTGAAAAAGGGACAAAAGTCGTATCAGGAGGCACGCACACATCACACCCCGTAACTCCCTATAATATTAACCTATAAATTTAAAACTGGGGCAGAAATTAGAGTTCAATGTGACGAACAATTGTACCTGAGGACATTTTTATAGACCCATTAGTGGGCCGAAAATGGGCCAAAATATGTTTTGTTGACTAACCGGGAGGAGGTGTTTTAAGCTGTATATTCGCGGGCCTGGCGTGTGAGGCATGGGACAGTTGGCAGCTCTGTGGGAAGGTTAGATTTGAAGGCACGGAGGTCCCGGGTTCGACACCCTGCAAGAGTCGACTTTGAATTTTTTTTATTTATTTTATATTATGTTTTTTAATATACTTTTCAACAATTTAACGTGAATCAAGTGTTCTGTATATAGAAATAACTATTTTTCTTTTCTTAAATAGCGAATAATAGCTAATAACCGGTTAAATTTTGATAATTTTTATTTATTTATTTATTTTATTTTATGTTATTTTTTAACTTCTTTTTCAATATTTTTAAGTGAATAAAGTGCTCTGTATATGAAAAAAATTATTATTTTTTTGTTAAAGAGCGAATAATGACAGAAAAAGGGACAAAAGTCGTAACAGGAGGCACGCACACATCACACCCCGTAACTCCCTATAATATTAACCTATAAATTTCAAACTGGGGCAAACATTAGAGATTAATGTGACGAACAACTGTGCCCGAGGACATTTTTATAGACCCATTAGTGGGCCAAAAATGGGCCAAAATATGTTTTGTTGACTAACCGGGAGGAGGTGTTTTAAGCTGTATATTCGCGGGCCTGGCGTATGAAGCATGGGGCAGTTGGCAGCTCTGTGGGAAGGTTAGATTTGAAGGCACGGAGATCCCGGGTTCGACACCCTGCAAGGGTCGACTTTGAATTTTTTTTATTTATTTTATATTATGTTTTTTAATATACTTTTCAACAATTTAACGTGAATCAAGTGTTCTGTGTATAGAAATAACTATTTTTCTTTTCTTAAATAGCGAATAATAGCTAATAACCGGTTAAATTTTGATAATTTTTATTTATTTATTTATTTTATTTTATGTTATTTTTTAACTTCTTTTTCAATATTTTTAAGTGAATAAAGTGTTCTGTATATGAAAAAAATTATTATTTTTTTGTTAAAGAGCGAATAATGTCAGAAAAAGGGACAAAAGTCGTAACAGGAGGCACGCACACATCACACCCCGTAACTCCCTATAATATTAACCTATAAATTTCAAACTGGGGCAAACATTAGAGTTTAATGTGACGAACAACTGTGCCCGAGGACATTTTTATAGACCCATTAGTGGGCCGACAATGGGCCAAAATATGTTTTGTTGACTAACCGGGAGGAGGTGTTTTAAGCTGTATATTCGCGGTCCTGGCATGTGAAGCATGGGTCAGTTGGCAGCTCTGAGGCAAAGTTAGATTTGAAGGCACGGAGGTCCCGGGTTCGACACCCTGCAAGGGTTAACTTTGAGTTTTTTTTATTTATTTCATATTATGTTTTTTAATATACTTTTCAACAATTTAACGTGAATCAAGTCTTCTGTATATAGAAATAACTATTTTTATTTTCTTAAATAGCGAATAATAGCTAATAACCGGTTAAATTTTGATAATTTTTATTTATTTATTTATTTTATTTTATGTTATTTTTTAACT
Source organism: Parasteatoda tepidariorum (assembly GCF_982258835.1). Lineage (NCBI taxonomy): Eukaryota > Metazoa > Arthropoda > Arachnida > Araneae > Theridiidae > Parasteatoda > Parasteatoda tepidariorum. The sequence goes on from NC_141756.1 coordinate 125,266,748, forward strand.
TCTTTTTCAATATTTTTAAGTGAATAAAGTGTTCTGTATATGAAAAAAATTATTATTTTTTTGTTAAAGAGCGAATAATGACAGAAAAACGGACAAAAGTCGTAACAGGAGGCACGCACACATCACACCCCGTAACTCCCTATAATATTAACCTATAAATTTCAAACTGGGGCAAACATTAGAGTTTAATGTGACGAACAACTGTGCCCGAGGACATTTTTATAGACCCATTAGTGGGCCAAAAATGGGCCAAAATATGTTTTGTTGACTAACCGGGAGGAGGTGTTTTAAGCTGTATATTCGCGGGCCTGGCGTGTGAAGCATGGGACAGTTGGCAGCTCTGTGGGAAGGTTAGATTTGAAGGCACGGAGGTCCCGGGTTCGACACCCTGCAAGGGTCGACTTTGAATTTTTTTTATTTATTTTATATTATGTTTTTTAATATACTTTTCAACAATTTAACGTGAATCAAGTGTTCTGTATATAGAAATAACTATTTTTCTTTTCTTAAATAGCGAATAATAGCTAATAACCGGTTAAATTTTGATAATTTTTATTTATTTATTTATTTTATTTTATGTTATTTTTTAACTTCTTTTTCAATATTTTTAAGTGAATAAAGTGCTCTGTATATGAAAAAAATTATTATTTTTTTGTTAAAGAGCGAATAATGACAGAAAAAGGGACAAAAGTCGTAACAGGAGGCACGCACACATCACACCCCGTAACTCCCTATAATATTAACCTATAAATTTCAAACTGGGGCAAACATTAGAGTTTAATGTGACGAACAACTGTGCCCGAGGACATTTTTATAGACCCATTAGTGGGCCGACAATGGGCCAAAATATGTTTTGTTGACTAACCGGGAGGAGGTGTTTTAAGCTGTATATTCGCGGTCCTGGCATGTGAAGCATGGGTCAGTTGGCAGCTCTGAGGCAAAGTTAGATTTGAAGGCACGGAGGTCCCGGGTTCGACACCCTGCAAGGGTTAACTTTGAGTTTTTTTTATTTATTTCATATTATGTTTTTTAATATACTTTTCAACAATTTAACGTGAATCAAGTCTTCTGTATATAGAAATAACTATTTTTATTTTCTTAAATAGCGAATAATAGCTAATAACCGGTTAAATTTTGATAATTTTTATTTATTTATTTATTTTATTTTATGTTATTTTTTAACTTCTTTTTCAATATTTTTAAGTGAATAAAGTGTTCTGTATATGAAAAAAATTATTATTTTTTTGTTAAAGAGAGAATAATGACAGAAAAACGGACAAAAGTCGTAACAGGAGGCACGCACACATCACACCCCGTAACTCCCTATAATATTAACCTATAAATTTCAAACTGGGGCAAACATTAGAGTTTAATGTGACGAACAACTGTGCCCGAGGACATTTTTATAGACCCATTAGTGGGCCAAAAATGGGCCAAAATATGTTTTGTTGACTAACCGGGAGGAGGTGTTTTAAGCTGTATATTCGCGGGCCTGGCGTGTGAAGCATGGGACAGTTGGCAGCTCTGTGGGAAGGTTAGATTTGAAGGCACGGAGGTCCCGGGTTCGACACCCTGCAAGGGTCGACTTTGAATTTTTTTTATTTATTTTATATTATGTTTTTTAATATACTTTTCAACAATTTAACGTGAATCAAGTGTTCTGTATATAGAAATAACTATTTTTCTTTTCTTAAATAGCGAATAATAGCTAATAACCGGTTAAATTTTGATAATTTTTATTTATTTATTTATTTTATTTTATGTTATTTTTTAACTTCTTTTTCAATATTTTTAAGTGAATAAAGTGCTCTGTATATGAAAAAAATTATTATTTTTTTGTTAAAGAGCGAATAATGACAGAAAAAGGGACAAAAGTCGTAACAGGAGGCACGCACACATCACACCCCGTAACTCCCTATAATATTAACCTATAAATTTCAAACTGGGGCAAACATTAGAGTTTAATGTGACGAACAACTGTGCCCGAGGACATTTTTATAGACCCATTAGTGGGCCGACAATGGGCCAAAATATGTTTTGTTGACTAACCGGGAGGAGGTGTTTTAAGCTGTATATTCGCGGTCCTGGCATGTGAAGCATGGGTCAGTTGGCAGCTCTGAGGCAAAGTTAGATTTGAAGGCACGGAGGTCCCGGGTTCGACACCCTGCAAGGGTTAACTTTGAGTTTTTTTTATTTATTTCATATTATGTTTTTTAATATACTTTTCAACAATTTAACGTGAATCAAGTCTTCTGTATATAGAAATAACTATTTTTATTTTCTTAAATAGCGAATAATAGCTAATAACCGGTTAAATTTTGATAATTTTTATTTATTTATTTATTTTATTTTATGTTATTTTTTAACTTCTTTTTCAATATTTTTAAGTGAATAAAGTGTTCTGTATATGAAAAAAATTATTATTTTTTTGTTAAAGAGAGAATAATGACAGAAAAACGGACAAAAGTCGTAACAGGAGGCACGCACACATCACACCCCGTAACTCCCTATAATATTAACCTATAAATTTCAAACTGGGGCAAACATTAGAGTTTAATGTGACGAACAACTGTGCCCGAGGACATTTTTATAGACCCATTAGTGGGCCAAAAATGGGCCAAAATATGTTTTGTTGACTAACCGGGAGGAGGTGTTTTAAGCTGTATATTCGCGGGCCTGGCGTGTGAAGCATGGGACAGTTGGCAGCTCTGTGGGAAGGTTAGATTTGAAGGCACGGAGGTCCCGGGTTCGACACCCTGCAAGGGTCGACTTTGAATTTTTTTTATTTATTTTATATTATGTTTTTTAATATACTTTTCAACAATTTAACGTGAATCAAGTGTTCTGTATATAGAAATAACTATTTTTCTTTTCTTAAATAGCGAATAATAGCTAATAACCGGTTAAATTTTGATAATTTTTATTTATTTATTTATTTTATTTTATGTTATTTTTTAACTTCTTTTTCAATATTTTTAAGTGAATAAAGTGTTCTGTATATGAAATTTTTTTTTTATTTTTTTGTTAAAGAGCGAATAATGACAGAAAAAGGGACAAAAGTCGTAACAGGAGGCACGCACACATCACACCCCGTAACTCCCTATAATATTAACCTATAAATTTCAAACTGGGGCAAACATTAGAGTTTAATGTGACGAACAACTGTGCCCGAGGACATTTTTATAGACCCATTAGTGGGCCGATAATGGGCAAAAATATGTTTTGTTGACTAACCGGGAGGAGGCGTTTTAAGCTGTATATTCGCGGTCCTGGCATGTGAAGCATGGGTCAGTTGGCAGCTCTGAGGCAAAGTTAGATTTGAAGGCACGGAGGTCCCGGGTTCGACACCCTGCAAGGGTCAACTTTGAGTTTTTTTTATTTATTTCATATTATGTTTTTTAATATACTTTTCAACAATTTAACGTGAATCAAGTCTTCTGTATATAGAAATAATTATCTTTCTTTTCTGAAATAGCGAATAATAGCCAATAAACGGTAAAATTTTTATAATTTTTATTTATTTATTTATTTTATTTTATGTTATTTTTTAACTTCTTTTTCAATATTTTTAAGTTAATAAAGTGTTCTGTATATGAAAAAAAGTATATTTTTTTCGTTAAAGAGAGAATAATTACTGAAAAAAGGACAAAAGTCGTATCAAGAGGCACGCACACATCACACCCCGTAACTCCCTATAATATTAACCTATAAATTTATAACTGGGGCAGAAATTAGAGTTTAATGTGACAAACAACTGTACCCGAGGACATTTTTATAGACCCATTAGTGGGCTGATAATGGGCCAAAATATGTTTTGTTGACTAACCGGGAGGAGGCGTTTTAAGCTGCATATTCGCGGTCCTGGCATGTGAAGCATGGGTCAGTTGGCAGCTCTGTGGGAAAGTTAGATTTGAAGGCACGGAGGTCCCGGGTTCGACACCCTGCAAGGGTCGACTTTGAATTTTTTTTATTTATTTTATATTATGTTTTTTGATATACTTTTCAACAATTTAACGTGAATCATGTGTTCTGTATATAGAAATAACTGTTTTTCTTTTCTGAAATAGCGAATAATAGCTAATAAACGGTTAAATTTTGATAATTTTTATTTATTTATTCATTTTATTTTATGTTATTTTTTAACTTCTTTTTTAATATTTTGAAGTGAATAAGGTGTTCTATATATGAAAATAATTATTTTTTTTGTTAAAGAGCGAATAATGGCTGAAAAAGGGACAAAAGTCGTATCAGGAGGCACGCACACATCACACCCCGCTACTTCCTATGATATTAACCTATAAATTTCCAACTAGGCCCGAAATTGGAGTTTGGTTACAAACAATTGTACTAAAGGAATTTTTTATAGACCAATTAATGGGAACTCAATGGGCCAAAATAAGTTTTGTTGACTAACCTTGAGGTGCTTTAAGCTAAATGTTCCGCGCGATGTGCCCACTTAAAGCTTGGGGGGAATTTTTACACTAAATAAAACGAATAGTTTTGGGGGGGGGGAATTTAGACGAGAGAATTTTTTTTTAAGTACATAAATAAAAGAAGCATTGTCATGTTATGAGCAAGCAAAGTAGCACTATTTAGAACAAGCTAACATGGAAGGGGGAAGTTTGCAAAATTTTTTTTGGGGGGGGGGGATGAATGCGTAAAGTGCTTGGGGGGATGGGGACCACTGCCGCATGCTAGTGTACCCAAGCAGAGGAAATAATTATAGGCTTAATAAGGGGCAAACAATATGACAATCAAGTTTAATATGTATGTATATACATAATAGAGTGTTTATTATACTAAGTTTCATCTTAAGTTGGCACTGCCGGGAAGGGTAGGAAATGTAATAAAAAAGTATATTTTTATTTTTAACGTTATTTAATTTTCTTATTTAAAATAAATTATTTGTGATACTGAAAAGTGAAATAACTTCTCTCTATCTCTTTATTACATAAGTATCATTCCTCTATGCTTTGTTTTAAAGAAATTAAATAATTTTTTTTTTTTTTTTTTTTACATTTTATAAAGAAAACTAAATAAAAAGATCATAAATAAATAAATTTCTCATTTAAAAAAGAGGATTGGAACGTGTGCGGGGAGACTGTTTCATTTATTGTGAAGAAAGGGAGAACTCTATCCCCTGAGTCATTTTACCACCTGGAGTAAAATTATTCTTCCTGGATTATTCCTTACTGCCATATTCTCAGTTTGGAGAGGAAAACCACCCACGGTTAGCCTAACGTCAAGTAGACTCTAACCAGTGATCTGCCTATCACTGAGGATATTTTTCATCAGCACTGTGGTTGGTGCAAGTCGGATGCGGAATTTGTATTAACCAGTCATCGCTGGGATTCGAACCCGGTTCACCCCATAGGAAGGTGAACGCTCTATTCCTTGAGCCATTACGGCTCTAGGTAAGTGATATTGGTGAACGCCTTATAAAGCCACTCAGCTTCTTGAAGCTGGGTATATACTTTAGCTGCGAGCTGTCAATTTCTTGACCAACTAAACAGGGGTTCGAATCCCAGCGTTGACACCACACTATTTACTTCATTCCTTCAGCACATCAGGAGTTTCTACTGCCTGGCACTTCTCATATACACGGTAAGGTGAAATGCAATAATATTCATACTTACAAAAAATACGTTTACACAGACCCAGAACCGAAGCAATCAATCCGGAGCTATCATATAACTCCCCACGTCACTCTTAGTTTTTTTAATAATAACCTATTATCAGTCTTCTAAATTTTTCAGGCTTAACATTAAAAAAGAAAGATTCTCGCGTTTTTAATGCATATTTTATTTAAATACAGATAATTTGTGTCGGGTCGAAATATTTAATTTTCGATTGGATTATGCAACATTAGTTTTTCTTCTGATGTTTAATAATTATGACATACAAATCCTAATACTATCTAAAATTCCTTAAATATCATGGTCCATTTCATAAAATAAATTTTAAATTAAAATCTAAAACTTAAGAACTCGCATATATAAATAGTAAAAATGCTTAGCAGAGTTTAGCTCATTATCCAGGTGCGGAACTGCAGCATCAAAAACTGTTCGGCTCCACTGATCATTAGCTATGAAAGCATTATCTCATTCTAAATTAGTCTGACAATAAATTCCTTTGTTCACCAAATTTTTTATTTAAAATAAATACTTTAGGCTAGGCTTGAATGAACAACGTGAAGGTATCTAAAAACGAAAATTAATGGCAAAACGCTTTTTAATATATAGAAGATTAGCATTATTTGGTCCTTATCCATGTTTAGCTTTATTTATGATTACATAAAACGTGTCTCATATAAGGCGATTAAAAAAATCATTCACTGAATGATAAACTGAACAATCGTGTGTCTTTATTTTTGCTCTTAGTTTGGCTTTTAAAATAGTGATTTTGTATTTTGATTTTAGACATTCTGTTAAACTGACGTAAAGGAGTCTCGTAATATCGGAAATGACAGAAGGCAATTACATTGGCAAACACCACTCTTTTTGAAAACAACAAATTTTCAAATGTAATTGGGGTTTTCATTTTTCTTTTTCAGACTCTTATGATTTTGCTTCAAAATATTCTGCATTCCAAGAAACCTTTTAACTGTGAATCTTTTATAATAATAAAATAAAAACACTCGAGTGTTCAATATTTGCATCATAATCACCGTTCGTAATTAGTTTTCTTTTTTTTAATTGATTAAAATACTGTATCAATCATTCATTTTATTTATGAAGATTAAGCAAAGAATCATGTGAAATTTTCAACAAAAAAAAGAAGGCAAAATTAATTTACATTTTAAATAGTCTTCTAGATCAATTTTAAAATTTTCCAGTTTTCAATTCTTGAATAAAAACGTCAATAAATTTAAAAAAAATTAACTTTGGTATCCAGTTAACGGAGATCTGACTAAGTGAGATCTCTCTGACAAAAACTTATACTATATATCAGGGCTCGAAAAACCACCCGTCCTCGGCGGTCAAAGAAATTCTCGAATCCGACGTCCGCGCGGACGTCCATTTTCCCGTTATACATTTCAATGAGTGGTGATACATTTTCAATTTTTGTTATCTTACAAGAGTCTAGCACCTCACTTCTAAAATGACCCTCTAATCTAGAAATACAGCAACATACTGAGCATGGTGGAATTGATGTTTTCTCTGTCTCCTGTACTGCAGCGGTTGAAAAGGACTTTTCAGCAATGAACTAACAAAAAAAATAAGCATTACGTACTGGTCTTAAACAGGAAGCGTTAAACGCAATTATGAACATCTACCTAAATGGAAAACCCCTTTCAGATTTTTGTGCAGAAACCTCAGTAAATCATTAGCTTGATTGCGGAACTGGCAGACGTCATATTTGATTCATTTAAAAAACGCAGTACCCTCGGATACATTGACATTCCAGATAACTTGACATTTAAATTATTTCATAAAAGAAATAAATTATTTCATAAAAGAAATAAATTATTTTATAAAAGAAATAAATTATTTCATAAAAGAAATAAATTATTTTATAAAAGAAATACTAGGTTCCTATTAGTAACCTAGTATTCCTTTTATTACTGTATAATGCAATCCTAGTAACTACTAATTCATTGTGCAATTTATATAAATGTTTGTAATAAATAAGAGAAAATTATACTTTTATTTATTTAGAAGCGAGGGGTTAGTTTCAAAGGAGGACGGGTACATTGTTGGACAAGCCGTCCTCGGGGACGGGTAAAATTTTTGAGTTTTTTCGAGTCCTGCTATATATAGGTTCCCTGATATGGAAATATATTGATAACTGCAATCAGAGCAACGCAAGAATCAAGCAAGCTGATCATCAGACTCTAAACCAGTAATTTTGTCGCTTTTAACGATCTCGAAATTTGACTGCGTACAAAGAAAAAAATAAATTAAAAAAAAAAATGTTGTCTACTTACCTTTAATACACTGTGAAAAATTACAGGTCAATGAAAATAGGGAAAAAGATAATAATAAAAATCTGGAGAAAAAAAAAATATATGATTCACACTATTGTATTGATATATTTTGCTTTGGCTATATTTATACAATATTAGAAAGCACTCCTTTTTGCAGACATAATCGTGTGAGCTGATGAAAAGATTATATCTTTCATTTTCCGGATTTTTCTTAATTTTTTTCCATCAGATTTTTATTATTATTTTTTTCCCCTTTTTTCATTGTTCTGTAATTTTTTTTCATGTTTTCTCCAGATTTTGAACTTATTTTATGAGTTCTATTTACTTGCAGCTTAAGCGCATCAAATAAAACTTATTGTTTTTCTTCTTCTTGTATTTATTTATTATGCTACACACACATACATATATATATACCTTGTAACTATTCACATAAAGTGCTGGTCAAAATCTTTTTAATCCAAATGTTGAAACAGAAATTCTGTTAACCCTATAAATATTTAAGAAAAATCTCTGACTAAAAGCCAGAGAAGTTGACAGGTCTATGTTTGTCATGAGATTGCGGAGCCATAACCTTCATCACCCTCTTGGCATACAATGGGCTGTTGTAAGAATGCTTTGCTCTTATACTTGAACTATAATGCAGTGAAGAACAATGCTTGGTGCTAATTTTCAAATAAATCTCTTGGCATGATTCATTTATTTTTATTCTTTCATTATTCATTCTGCTCATTTTCTTGATGAGTGTGGCAAGGAAAAAGTTATTTTCACAATTTTAAAGTAATATTAAAAAAATGAAAAAAGATAACTTGTAAAGCCAAACTAAAAATGCTTTATTTAAACTATTAGCAAATGTTGATACATGCCTTCAAATCATATTTAGTACAAAACATTTGAGTTCATTTGAACACTTGTGATAAAAAGTTTTTTATTTTAAATTCTACACATGCAGCAGCCTATGAAGGGTTAAAGCCTACTGAGCCCATACAAGTTTTTGTGACTCTAGGCTCTGGAGTGCAAATATTGGGTGGTCAACCAAGTGAGGAAATCCCCAATGTTTGGTACTCATTCAAGGTTCTCACTCAATTTCAAAAGGAAAAAAATTCCCTGACTTTTCCAGGTATTTCAGGAAAAATAAAAAATCAGTGAAAATTTTTCATCAGAAATGGTTTTACTTTTTATTTGTAGTGCCAAATACTAGATTTTGTGACCAAAACAATATCATTGGAAGGGGAATAAAACATGCAAGTTTGGCTAAAATGTTAAATTTTTGCAACAAATAACTGTAATAGATATCAGAATTATTTAACTCAAAAGTTTACATAAAAACTGTGGTCTACCAGTAAAAAACTTTTTAAGAGAGGGGAAAAAAAACTAATTATTGCGAGTAAAAACTTTTTATTTTTTAACATAAATGATACTATCTTGCGATTTTTTTCTATTTTTGGAACATAATTAAACCTATTATGCAGCAGGCCTCCCACTCAATTTCTGAAGAAAAAAAATTCCCTGACTTTTTCAAGTATACTAAGTAAATTTCAATGGAAATCCAAACAATATTTTATCATACTACGCAATTTTTCTTCCGAAAATTTTGAATTTTTTATTTATTTGTAATGTCAAATATTAGATTATGTGAGCAAAAACATATAATAGAATGAGAATGGAAATATAGAAAAGTTTCTCTAAAAAAGGAATTCTAGTTTAGACATACTTTAATATAGTCCTTTTAATATAGACATACTTTATAAAATGACTCTACTAGATGCTAAAATTAACTCGAATCTCGATAACTGATTACTGTTACTGACAATTCTAAGACTGATCTATTACCAGGTATGTTGAAGAATTTTTCCAGGTATTTTATAAAAAATTACAACTTTCCCTGACAATTAGAGTCAAAATAAAATTCCCTGAAAATTTTAGGTTTTTCATGTTCTCCCTGCCATTTTATTGACCCACTGAATGGATGAAAGGCTGTGTCAACCTTGCCTGGACCGAAGCAAGAACTCTGGACCTAAGAATAAGAGTGCAACTTTACCACTGAGCCACCGGGACTCTCTACAGTTAAAACAAAGGCAAAAGGTATAACAGACAGAATTTTTAAATACAGGGTATCTGCTACATTTTAGATTTTCAAATCCATGACTTTCCAAGAATTTTTCTTTACTTACAATTGAAGTTACAATTTTCGCCGACAAAAACACAACCATAAATTTGAAAAAGCATTGTAATAACATTAATTGAAATGATAGGTATAACTAAAACTGTTATACTCTGCATTTTCATATTAATAGATTTTAAACTTAAAAAACAGAGTAAAGAAAGAGTTGCAGCAATAAAATAGCTGGAAAAAAAAAGCAAATAACTAAATCCAGTCAGATATATGTTGTTATTTAAAGTTGTTTTATTTCTTCTTAAAAGTGTTATCTAAAAAGCTTAAATTAGAATTTTAAATTGATAAAATAAAAAAATAAAAATTAAAAAAAAATTCTGAAATCACATAAGTTTAAAAGTTAATTAATTCACTCTAGAAATGACGTTCTTTCCTTCATTTTTTGAAAGAACACTATACTTTTTAAAGAACAGGTTAAAAACATTTTATATTTTAATAAAATATGACTGTGAGAGGGGATTTTGTTACAAATTTAGATATTTGTTTTATTGGAACACTGTGAAATTGGGAAAATTCTATTTTAAAAATTACATTTTTCGGCGACCTAAATCCATGACGCATAATGTTTTTTTTTTTTTTTAAATAGTTAAAATCATAAGATTTTATGACAAATTTTGTTCATTACCGATATCTATGACTTTCCATGATTTCTCATGACTTTCCAGATGCGTAGTAGAGATTTTTTTCCTTTGAGGCACAGTAAAAAGTAGCTGCTATTTTTTAATTATTCAAAACTATTATAAGCTCTCGAGTTTTAGTAATATTTTCTTATGATAGTTAGAGCCTATAATATATTAGTAAAATTATTATAAGCTCTCAAGTTTAGTAATAGTCAAGTTTAGATTATCAGTGTTTATAGAAATATATATCTGTATCAACGTACATTTATAAATGTATTCTTAAAAAATTCAACGTTGTTTTTAAACAAATATTTAAAACTAAGATGAAACAATATTTATTTTTTTATTAACAGGAAATCCATTCAGAAAATATTTTGATTATTTACAGTATTATGGGCTTTAAGACAGCTTTGGAAGAAAATCTCAAGTGATACTGTCAAAAACCAGTTTACGACATCCAAAAAATTCACCTCCACGGTATAAAATCCTCTTTTTTTAAAATCCAGACACAAATCATCACTTTTGTATTCTCTTTTTTACAATAAAAATCCTGTATTTCTTTACTTAATGAGCACTGCATAACACTCATATAAACAAACTGCAATTAGATTAAATGTTAAAAAAAAATTATCTCTCGTTTGCAATTAAATTGACACTTAGTCATTAATATAAAGTGACTTTAATTCAAGTTAAAAAGAAATCAAAAATTTAATAAATATCTTCATTATAGAAATATTTCACAATAAACAATCTGTGTTCAAAAATCGTATTCTTCTATAACAATCTCTTCATCAAGCAATATCTTGACATTTTCATCCGACTTGTTTGCATTGTTTCATTCATCAATTGTGATACTCGCTCTCTTCCGCCGCTTCAAAACAAATAGTTAAAAATTTAAAATTTTACAAGAATAGAAGTAAGAAATCAATAATGATGAAAATGGGTATCAATAATTGTGAAAATAAAGATCGAAAGATACGGAAATGAGTTTTCCCTACCTTTTAAAAAGATATAGAATAATTTTCAATTAAAAAAAAACATCCTTAAACATATGTTTGTATCTGATTAAATTTAAAAAACTGAATTGACAGAATACTACAAAGTATAAAAAAGTCATTAGTATAAACCAAAGTCAAAAAAAAATTTCTGATAATTCAATATACCTTGCACTTTAATGCTGCTTCAAATTTATGTTACAAAATTAAAAAAGAGTAATATTTTTGGAGGGAGTGATGAAATTATTTGCGGTAAGAGTAAGAGTTATTTTCTAAGCATATCTGAAGATTTTCTTAAAGCAAACACAGATTTTTTTTTTTAATATTAAAATCAGCAGACAGAAAACTATGTTGAAAATTTTAATTACTTTTCGTTAATTCTTTTAAAGATATCAAATTAAATAAAATTTTTAAAAATTAAGAATTTTTTATTTATTTATTAACAGAATTTCAGAAATTTACATAAAATATGACTTAGTGCTACATTTTTTAATTGATGTAATTAGAATTTTCGCTTGATATATGTTAGACTATGCCTAATTTTTGGAATATGAAGAAATGGAATTTTTGAATAAAAGAATATGAAGATTGCGCTTCAGATTAACTCTGTAAATTCTGCTGCTTGGTATATAAGTTGTACAGAGCCAGCATCAAAAATACAAAAGTAATAACCAATCAGAGTTTTTAAATGAAGGAATACATTGCATAAAACAGTTTGCAATAAAGCATTTAGCATTGATTTAAAATAGTTCTTAAGTATCAAGAACAAAATGCAGCTTTCTAAACTAGCTAACATTTGGTGAATGAAACAATCACCAAGTTACATTAGAAATAATCATACCTGCCAGCATTGGAGAAATGAAATCATTGAGATTTTACTAGCGAAATTTTTTAGGCTACTAGTAAAGTTTTACATCATGCATAACCAAAGTCAAAAAGAGAAATTTCAAATTGGATATAATGAAAGCAGTTACATGTAGCGAGGTAAAAAATATGATATGTGTATAAAACTTAATCTAAAAAAGACTTTTTTAAAGCATTATTAATAATTACTTCAAACTATTTTAATTTATAATTGTCGTCTAACAGTCGACCCAATTTTTTGGGTTTACGACTACTAGCGTTCAACTCCGTAGAATTATAATTTTGAACCATATCCAGAAGACAAAGGAACTCCTGGATCAAGTATTGGGAGAAATTTGTCTTTGTGGAGGACTTTTTGATGGAACTAACCCGCATTTGCGTTACATGGAGAGGAAAACCACAAAACACTGCCACGGTTAGACGGCAAGGGGACTCTATCCTATGATCTGTCAACCACTGAAGATATTTTTACTTAAACTATTCACAATCATTATACTGTAGTACCGGCATTAGTACTATCTGTTGAGGAATAAGAAGTATTTTTGCCATCAAAAAATATTTTATTGCCAAATTATTTAAAAAATTTCTTCAACAAATCCGGAAAAATTTGAGAATATGCAGGTAAACAGGAGATAGTCGTAAAATACAGGAGTTTTGGTTAAAAAAAACAGGAGACTTGTGAGGTATGAATAATGTAACTCTAGAGAAAAAGATCAGAAAGTCTTTTCTTGAGTGAGGATGCGCGTTGAAATAAAGATAATAATATTTGTTTTCTTAGAAAGAAAGATGCGTAATTTATGAAAGAGCAAAATGCTTTGCATTTATTTAATTTGCATAAAAACAATACAGTATAACTGTACAACAACAAAGATTTCAATACAAGTTAGCGCTCACAAATAGTGGAATTCTACAATGCACATATTACTTAATTCTATATATGTATAAAAAAATTTATTTAGGTATATATTTAGAAAAAAAAATCAATACCTTGGCAAATATACAAAATTAAAAAATATATCACACTTAAATTTTACATTTCATTGCAAAAAATATAAAATTTTATCGAATATTTGAAATTAACGTTCTAATTTTTGGCTAAATTAGAACTAAAACATATTGCCTTTTTTGACAACTGCATTTAAATCACTAAAAATATTTTCTCACAGCATTTCAGTTTAAGTTCTTTTGTTCTCCTACACGGTCTATACTCTTCTGTATTGCTTTCAAAATGGTTCCAAGGAGTAAAAAAAAAAGTTATTTTAGATTTGTTTCAAAAACCACAATTTTTATCACTTTTGTATCGCCAAATAATCAGTTGCTGAAAAATTTAGTGTTAAGAGTTACGATTCTGAGACCTGTACAGTACTGAGTAAAAGTAACAATCCTCTTCTCTCATTAAAGATATCTCAACATATTTATCTTTAGCACAACTTTATATTTTATTTTATAACCAATATTGAACAGTCAAGTCAATTTCAGGTTTACAACCATCAATGCTTTACTACGTTTCCTTGTACATTTTGAACCAAATCCAGAAGACAAGAAAACTCCTGGACTAACCAACCTTTGTAATGATGCGCACAATTTCCTTCTTAACACAAAATAGATGCATGCTGCTTGAGAAGATATCATTTTCAATACTTATAAAACATTTTCTTGAAAGTGTAAAGACAGATGTATCTAGTCCTTCAAACTGGGAAAAAATAATAAATAAAAAATAATCAAAACACAAAATTCCTCAAAAAAAAAATATATAGATCATAATTCTTAATAATGAAAACCTAGAAATATTTCCTCGCAGAATTATGATATATAGTAACTGTTAGGTTATTTTAAAAGAGCAGAATGAAACTTTATAAAAAATAATGTTATTTATGCCCATACAAATTTTATACCAATTATAAAGCATGGAAGAATTAGTAGCTTTTGGAATTTGTTTTGGTTCGTTTTCGAATTGAGGCACTGTAACATATTCTCTGTTTAGAAAAAATAAAAATATAATTTTTTTTCCAAGAAAAAAACTATTTCGAGAGAAATGAATGTTTTCAGTTGTATTATTTTTCAAAACTAACAACATAATAATTTAGACAGCAAGAAAGCATTGACTGTATTATTACCAAAAGAAAGATAACAAAATTCATTTTACAAAACTACAATTAACCTTCAACCACTGACATGAGTACAGAGAAGTTAAGATATATTTTATTAGGTGATAATACCTTTGAAAGCAATTTAGGTTTAAAATTTTGCCGTTTTTTTAAAAAAAGTACAAAGTAACTATTAAAATAAAGTCTCACCACTAAAAGCATATTTCAGAGATTTTTGCTACCGCCACTGGTGTAAGATAAAAAGAAAAAAAAGAAAAAAAATTTAAAAAATGAAAGCAAATATAAAGTTGCATGATATTAATTTTGCAAAGAATCTTCATTTATACCTTTGATAAATTTTCATAAAACTGAGGTTTGTGCAGGTCTCCATCTCCTATTATTCAAAGAGGACAACTTGAACATCAGACATCTAGATGCCATACAATCGTTCATTGTGTCATGACTCTGAAAGATATATATACATTACCTTACAATATTTTTTAAATTTTCTCAAGAAATACTTAGAGTATTATTTAGTAATTTAAGCAGTTTTTAGTTCATCAGATTTTTTATACTTTGCAACAAAGTTTAAAGCTTTCAGAATTTTAAGAAACTGATAATAAATTTTTAAAAAAAAAGTATTTGTATACACCTATGCAAGAAAATCAATTAAGAAGCTTTTATTGCTTATTTTGGTAGTGGTTTGTAATAGCAGCATAAAATTTTATAAGCCTAGCTTAAATATTTATGGAGATTATACAAAACAAATTTCTTTGTCTTATGTTTTTTTGCTATAACTTTAAAAATATTCAGTAGAATTAAACAAATTTTTAGAGAAATTTAAAACTATTTACAAAAATATTGATTTAAAATAATTCAATAAGCTCAAGATATGAGTATTTAAAGTAGTTTGTTTATATTGCGCACGTACAGAAAATTTAAAAAAAAATCTTTTTCATATTTTTCTAATGAATTGTATTTGGCAACTAATGAAAAACATCTGATTTCAATATCTTAAAAATTTTCAAGCAATTTTTGTACTTTTTAAAAGAAAGCTAAAGATGATAAGGATTTTTCCACAAGTTTCATTTTGTAAGATACAACAAGATTTATTAAAAATGACACTGGCAATAATAGCCGAGACTACGAAATGAAATTTGCGAATTTAAAAAATACAAAAATTACTTAGGAAATTGCTTGAGACTTTTTAAGATATTTGAATCAGTACTTAGTTGCTAAACGTGGCTCACTACAAAATTATGATAAAAAAATGTTTAATCGAGACCCCCCAAAAAATGAAATATTAAGATAAGTTGTTCTTAAAATATTCTGAATTTTTTAAAAAAAGGCAAAGATCATTTTATCTTCAGACAAAAGAGTACAAGGCTGCAAGAAATAATAATTTTTACATGATCAGTTTTCTTTAGAAATAAAAGATTAAATTTAATTTAATAGCTCTAAAACTAATTTGAAAATTTTTAGAAAGAAAGAAAAATATAATGCATATCTTCAGACTTATGAATATGTGACTTCAAAAACTCCTAATTATACTGCCAAGAGATTTTGCTTAACTAAATTGCACGGAACAGAAAAAAAAATTCAACTGCAACAAGTGATTCCAAAACGAGAGAGCGGAGTATTGCAAATAAATCAAGCGTCTCATGACTTTCAGTCCCAGAAATTTTTTTTAATGTCCCAATAAAGCCTTTTGCATGAAACAAATTTATTAAGAAACAAGAATTTAAAAAGAAAACTTCTGCTTTTTTAATGAACATACAACATTAAAAAAACTCCGCAATCATAGAGTCCTCGGGTATTGAAAACTTTGCATTACTTTCTAATTGAGCCCGCGTGGCAGAACTTTTT
This sequence comes from Parasteatoda tepidariorum, assembly GCF_982258835.1. Lineage (NCBI taxonomy): Eukaryota > Metazoa > Arthropoda > Arachnida > Araneae > Theridiidae > Parasteatoda > Parasteatoda tepidariorum. The sequence continues at coordinate 125,283,280 of NC_141756.1, forward strand.
CGAGCAATCTGTGACAGAACTCTCAAGCACTAATATCTTTCTGCAAGATACTTTTAATAATAACAAACATATACGTTACTAATTTAAAATGAAAGAGCTGTGCTTAAAAAAAAACTAGATAACCATATTTAAAAAAAACTATATAAATTTTTAATTGAACATGGAATAATTATTCATTCTAATATTATGGGTTATATTCTCGCATTTTGTTGGGGTGGTTGACTTATTTCCTTCTTCGCATTCTGTAAATAATCATCATAACAAAAAAAAAAAAAAAACAATTAGAAATCATAAAATCCGTAGAAGTATAATTGCAAAAAAAAGATCAGTCACGAAATCACGCAAATCGGACTCCTCAAATGCATGCTTCGTTTCAAGATCAGGCTGTTGTAATAAATATTGTATGAAAAATATCAGATTTAAAAATCATGGTGAAATTAATAGTAATAACTGCCAAACATTTGATTGAATTATTGCCTTAAAAAATAAATACTCTAACGCACAATTCGAATTTTCCATATTGAAATATATAGGAATATTTAAAATCCAAGTGAAAATCAATATCAACATCTGCTGAAAATACAAACAAAACATTATTTACACACCGACACATTGAATTACAATACTACCAGCATATATTAAGCAAGTCAAAAAGTGATTATAAAAATGCAGGATTCAATTATTACATGTAAATTGTTGTAGAAAAGAAAAGGAATTGTTTTTTTCAAAAGAAAACTCATTCTGCAAGAGCTCTGTAACGTTCTGCGACAATGTCACCACGATTCTGCCACAGGGTAATTGAGTAACGCTTGATAGAGGAAAGTTTGGAAAAGCTAATGAGTTTGAGCAAATGTAAATATAAAAACAGAGTGTTCGGTTTTAAGAAGACAATAATTTTGGGGGTTCTTCAAATTTGTGGATTAAAAGATACATAAACCAGAGAAAACTATTTCTCAAAGTTTTAATTAAATTATTAGCAGTTTTTTAAAAAAAGTGATAGAGCACTCACGTAATCAGCTTTGCTTAACCAAAGTGCACATTCAAAGCTAACTTCAATTTCATCAACAAAGGGAATATCTTGCAAAAACAAAGAGCCACCACGGCTCATTGCATGTTATTTTACTTTATAGCCGTTGGTGAACAGTCGATTTGAAGATTGGTAGCCATTTACGGCTACCAATCTTCAATTTCGTAATTTGAAATTTAGAGCTCAACCTAGAAGACAAGGAAACTCCTGGATCTAGCATTAGGAGAAATTTAGTTTCGAAGAGGACTTTTTGATGCACATAACCGCATTTGCGTTGCATGCAGAGGAAACCTTCCCATAGTTAGCCTGACGGTAAGAGGACTCTAAGCCATTATCCATCTACCACTGAGGATAAATTAAGTAACAATACAGGTTATTAGGGAGTTACCATTATAAAATCGGGAGGGGGAAAAACCTTACTATATAGTTATTTTTATGGTAGTTAACGTGCAGATTTCTTTTAAATATCAATAAAAGGATTATTTTTCTTAGCTTTCACATTGTTATTTTCAATTTTCGATTATATTCGAGTGTGAAAACTTATAGCAGCATAAAATACAAAGCCTCTCAAATTATCGCGAGTGTGCACAGTTTGGCCTGTTTAGCGCACTCGAATTAACACGAGCGGACAAGTTGATTGTCCGTATTTTGTATTTGTCCGATTACGTATTTTGTCCGATTACGTATTTTTGTTGATTGTTGATTGTCCGATTACGTATTTTTCTAATGGCTATTTTTGCATAGTTGACAGGTCCCGCAGTGGACTGATCGTTAAGACACGGTTCCCAGCAGATCACCGAAGTCAAGCATCACTGGCTGCAGTCAGTGTGCGGGTGGGTGGCCACTTGGATCAGTCTGCGTAGGGACCGAGTTTGTGCGGTATTGGTCCTCGTTAAACTGTTCTACCGTAAAGTGCTCGAATTCGCGAGCAAATCGTCGGGCAACCGAAGCGGGAGTGCCACCCCCTCTGCAGAGGATCGAAATTGTGATGGCATGTCTTGGTATCATACTCAGGGGTGTTTCCCTGACCATCGCCAATAGCCCATTGGGCATCTCTAGTGTGACGTAAATGAACTACAACTACAGCAACTACTTTTTAAGTACACTATTGTCTATTTGAGATAGACATTTTTCTCCCTTGCTTTCTAATTAATATCAAATACTGCATTTTAGGGTACATTTGGCGGACACTTTAATGATTTTTTATATTTTTTTGGTACGCATGAGAACTTTCGTATTAATTTTAAATCATTGCATATGTGTCAAAATTTCTAATAATATATACATATGCTGAAGAATGTATATTAAACATCTTTAAAAAAAGTTTTATTTTGTCCGCGTCAGTCTAGATTATTAGCACAGGTGTCGCTAAAATCTATTCTTAATCTATCTTGTTAAGTAGTCTATATTGTTCTATTTTTATGTTATATACGTCGGCTTTTTTGCAAATAATTGCAGTGTTTATGTTTATAATATTTCCATTTGGAATTTATATGTATATCATGTGATTCTGAATAAATTCTTTAGAACCTATTTTAAAGTAGCTGATTTGATTTGTTCATTTACGTCGCTCTAGAGCTGCACAATGGGCTATTGGCGACAGTCTAGGAAACATCCCTGAGGATGATCCGAAGACATGCCATCACAATTTTGATCCTCTGCAGAGGGGGTGGCACTCCCGCTCCGGTAGCCCGACGACGTACACGCGAAGTCGAGCACTTTACGGTAGAACAGCTTAACGAGGACCAATACCGCACACCCTCTGTTCCTACGCAGACAGATCCAAGGGGTCACCCACCCGCATATTTTTTTTAAATTTTTAAAAATTTTTTTTTAAAGTAGCAGTTTTATAAATAGACCAATAAAATTATAATTTCTTTATTTGCATCTTTTTGCCATGATATAACATATTTTTATTTGTCTCGTATTCCCTTCCGTATTAAAATGTATCATACATTACTGCTTAAATGTCGTCGGGAAAACCCTGAAAAGAAATATAATATTACATTATTAAAAAAAATCTAGCTTTTTTATTTAATTTTTATTTGTTATTTTTTTTGTAGATGAGAATAAATTAAAGACGAAAATGTGTTCTTTTTACTTGCACATTACCACCAACTTCCTGTTCACTTTTCCTCAGAAAATTCTGAGAGACAAGTCTTTCGTTTGTTTTCATATAGAAAGTTATTCAACTTCCCTGAGAGATGGGGGGAGACAAGAAGACTGTCCTAGCTCCTACCCCATCATATCAACACCTACTAGAAAGCTATTCTAGGTGATTATGATCGTATTCATGTTGCCACACTTTTTCAGATTGACTATAATAATGCATGCACTTTCTCCGCATTCAATAAAAAAAAAGTATTTTGTTAAGCGTCACGCCGTTTAATGTAAAGAATTTTATTTTTAAATTACTTGGAAGTAGTGAAGAACTAAGTTTGATCTGTCAATCTTTTTTCTTTTTTTAATTTGCTCTTAAATAGCGTATATACTTATATATGCTAATAAAGTCAATTATAATAGCTCATACACGAATTAAAATATTAAAATGGACTTGTAATATCTACCAAGTTGTCTTATGAACTTCAATAAGGAGGACCTCATTCATTCTGCAGTTAAAGCGCAAGTGCTTTTTCCATCAGAAATAGTTTTTCTAATCATGAAAAGACACAATTTTTTTTTTAATATAATAAAGAAAATTAGGATCAACAAAATGGACATACAAATCAGGATTTTAATCTCTGCTCTCGTCCGAAAAGTTCGTCTTCCTGTCGAGGAAATGTTCTAAAAAAAACGCGACAAAAATAAGAATTTATTTTATTACGCCGAATTTTATTTACTTGTTAGTTTTTTTGTATCGTTATAGACGCCGCTTTCTCCAAAATTGCGCGATGGAGGAATGGCAAAACTGCACAGCAACTTCTTTAATCGACATATAGCGCGTTTACATTATAGCGAAATTTATAATACTGCATATTCAATTTTCTGATGTTTTTTACAACTTAAATAATAAATGTTCTAGAGCCGATATGGCTTCTTTGATAATGGACTCCTACTGATGAGACTTGGGTTCGAATTCCCATGTTAATTCATATACTGTTTTTGGTTTGCACAGTTCCGACATACAATACTTGCATTAGTAAAGATTATAATCTGGCCCTCGAGCTAACCATTTTCATGTTTTTTTTTCTTTTCTTTCTACAAATGTAAAGCAAATGTGAGCTTCTTTCAATTCTGATGTCCTCCATGAAAGTGAATTTGTCGTAAAACTTTACAAAAAGTTATCTTGTACTCTAAGTTTGGTTCAAAATAGCAAAACTGCTGGTTTTAGTGTTAAGAGCAAAGTTCATATGTATGAATTAACACCAGTACTAAAATAAAAGTTAATACGTTAAATCTTGTAATAAATTAATCTTAATCAATTTTTTTTGTTAATATTTATTCACTTATTTTTGGTAAAAGTTAAATCTTTTTATTTATTTAACAAGAATTTTGTATGAAATGAAAAATATTCTCATTTAATCATTTAGAATTAACTTATTTTTGTTTTGTAAATGTACATACATTGTATTCCCCTTCCTTTTTCATTAGTAGTCAATAATACACATTAAATTTAATATGTTTTAAAATTTAAAAAAAAAACAGTTAAAAAATTCTTAATTTAAATAAAATATAAATAAAGTAACTTTTTTCTTGGAAATTTTTAGCAACATATATCAAAACTAGTTTAGTATAATTTTAATACACTTTCCATTGGTACAAATATTTATTCTTTAAACCAAAATTTCTTTTCGTATTTTTGCAAATTAAAGTACAGTGAAAGTTTGATATTTTTTTATTTCCAATGAGCTGCACAATCGATCTTGCCGATGAGCAGACCTAGTGTGTTCTCCAGGGGTGGCATCCACTCTTTCAGGACCACCACAATGGGTGAGATACCGTTGGTCATGTTAATTTGGACGTCTAGTTTCTGCCGCACTAGATGGTAGCACCGAGACTCTATTTGGATGCTAAAGTGCACTAGGAATTTAATTTTGCCGGAAATGCCAAGAGTCAATAAGGCACTCCAGGGATCTTTTACATGCCGCATAATCATACGACATGGCCGCTGAGGATTTTCTGCATCCCGAAAATCCGGTGTCTGGGCGGGGATCGAACCCGCAGACTTGGGCTCAGAAGGCCGGCGACAAACCAACTGCGGCACCCATCCACTGAAAGTTTGATATATCGCGATTCATATTGCGAGATGTCCGATATTACGATACCTTCAAAACATTAATATTTAAGGTACAGAAATTCTTTGTTTATAACGAGTTTTAAAAAAATTAGCTTTCCGCAATAGCGGCTTTGGGGAAAATGCATTTTTCTTTTATTAAAATTAACGAAAAATGACAAAATAGAAGACGCTTTTATTTACTTATTTCCGATATTAATATAGAAAGTGAACATCATTTAACATTATTTTCCTCTTCCAATCATAATCCTTAAAGTTTTCAAAGCATATATATATGTGGATAACCACCAGCTAAATTACCTTTCTATATAAAAATGAAAAAATCTTTTACTATTATCAGCAATATTGACATATACTTCAAATAAATTTACAGTGCGCAAAAATTAAATGAACCCACTGGAATAACTTTTGATCTAAAGTTCGGATCTTCATGTTCTAGGACTCGTTCTTAATGGTTCGAGAGGATGACGTCAAATATACTAATTAATTTGTGCAAACGATATTTTAAGCTAGGAAATAAGGCATAAGGACGTACTTGTACTTTCTCTGATTAAACATACCTTTTTTCGACGAACTAGGATTTCTGACCCCTAAAATATAGCAGCTTCAATCAGGAAATATTGTTTTAACAGTTTTTTCAGGAGCGCGTTTGAAAGTTTGGACCCTTTAATGTTAACTTTAGTTTTTTCGTAGTTCATTATATCCCCAATTTTTTTTTAAGCGAATTGAAAAAGTTTTGCATTAAATTCCAATCACATCAACCAATTCCAATTCGTTTTTCTAAAGTTAATTTCATGTAAAATATAACTTTTAGTAAACGTTCATTATTATTTTATTTAATGAAAGTCGAAAAACTTTAGAAATGCAAGGTATAAAATTTATTCATCATTTGAAAGAATGCAGTTTTAAATGTCAAAATACAAAATTTAAGCAAAATCGGTCAAATAAATCCTGAGAAATAAAATAAAAACTCATACTTTTCGAAATTTGGTCTCCTAACTCATTAATTATTATTATTATTTTGTCTATTTTTGCGACTTAAAATTCTTAACTATAAAAGCAAAAGCAAATTTAAATGGTAGAAGAAAAAGGTATTTCTCATTGATATGTGGTAAACAATAATTAATTAACTGTGTGAAAGGTTATTCGGTGCAGGCGTATGCCAATATGGCATACAGGGCGAAACGGAAATTTTGGTGAAAAGTCTGCTTTCAGCTCTGCAGAGAAACGAAAACATAGGCAGAAAAACAGCAGCCATATGTGGCATTTATTTTTAAAATGTAAGTTAGTTAATATTCGTTAATCGGACTCAAATTTAAAATTTGTAAATTGAAAAATCATTACAAATTTTAACTATATTTGTTTGAATTTTATTTTTTAAGCCGATGGAACTCACTCTTTTTCTCAAATGGAGAAATTATCATTTTACCAAACATAGATGTTCACTTTGAAAGCATCTTCGAAACGAAATGGGAATCATAAGGATAAATTTTAAAACTTTCTTTGTATTTATTTGCAATATATATTAACATAAAGTCCCCTGATTAGAATAGACCTTTTTTTGTTCCTAAAAATTATATTCTGTAACAATTTCGTAAAATAAAATAACAATTTTAAAAAAATTCGAATTTTACAATTTAACGGGCATAACCATTTCGAAGTTCTCGCAAAGCGGGGCATCATATCCTTAGATAGAATACGTGGATGCAAAAAATGTACTTGTAACTTTATTTTCAAAACATTTAAATGATTCAAAACACAATCGATGCATATAAAAATAACATTTTCATATCAAAATGTTCCTTAAATGTTTTGTTAAATGTGCATGAAAGTTCAATTTTTTATTATCGAATAATTTTTACTTTATGAGAGTCAAAAGCATGGAAATTGTTTGAAATGACGGTGACTGCTACAACTATTTTTCTTTATTGCAGAAGTAACTTTTAAGCTTACAATGTGTGGTAAATTGCACCATACAGTACAAAATACATCGATAACAGAAAAAAATGCGATTTAAATTGACATTAAAATGAATCTGCGCATAATGGTATCAATATTAGTGATTTTAGATTCTTAGAAACACATGTGAAAAATATGTGAGAAAAAAATGTAAAGTATAAAATTCGTTTTAATTTAAATATTTTGAATTAATTTGTTTGAGGCCCCCTTTCGGAGGGAGGGGGGCTTGACCCCTTGTTGGACCTTCTACGACAGACGACTACAAACGAATACTGGTCATTCTTTACGAAAGAGCCATTCCTTTCCATTAACCTTCCCTCACTTGGCGATTATCATGGCTCATACTGAACTGCCAATCTAGTCTATGGTTTGGTCGATAGTATGGTGACGTCCATAATAAGGGGGAATCAGAGAGATTTGGTGAAACGACCCTGACACGTAAATTAATAACCAATAATTATGAAAAATCGAATTTTTTTTCGTGGAATTATCTTAGCAAAAGCGAATTTTACGATTGTATGTGAAAAAATTTTGATTCGTTAAAAAAAGTTTTTCTAATAGGGAGAAATACGCAAAAGCAAAGTTAACATTAATCCAAGCTTTCGGTAGCTCTCCTGGCATATTTTCCAGATTGCTACTATACGGTATAGTCTAACTATACCGTATAGTAGCATATAGTATATATACTACGGTATAGTATAACAACTAAAATCAAGTCTTACCATGTGAAAATTCAATCATTGAATCAAAAGTTATTCTTGGTGTTCCGTTTTTTCTTTTCTTTTATAGCGCAATGTACATATAATGTACATGTGTATGTATAGCGTGTTTGTACATAGCGCAGAAAAAGCAAATGCTTTGAATAATTCAAATTGCAATCGTGGTATTATTTAAACATCGCACATACATTTCAATCAAATTTTGTATTTTCTTTTCCGAAATAACATTTTTAATGTGAAAATCCATATACATGATGTATAATGCATGATATGTAATACCGAATGTTATAATATCGGTATATAATAAAATGCTCTTCCTCTTTCATCCTTAATTTTCTCACATCGCGGGAAGTTAGAAAGTTAAAATTTGTGGTAAACAGAAAAATTTTAAAAGTTTAAATTCGATATTTTGTATTTAAGGGGTGATTATGAGACAGAGATAAAAATATAATATACACAAGTTGGTAATTGGTATTAATTATTATTTTTATGAGTTATTAAAATTATAACTAATGCGAAATAAATACTCAAATTTGGACCACGTGTTCTTTATGAGAGAATAAGAAAAGCTAAAAGAAGGTTACTTTCAGGTTTTTATAATTATCCCAATTACCCCATTAATGCTAAATAACACGTTTTTACCAAAATAGATATAGATTATGTGCTTCTTATGAGACAAAGGAAAAAAATAAAAAAAAGTAACAATTTTGATATTTTATAACCATCAGGGTCATTAAACTGTTCAACAGTTATGCTAGATAACATGTTTCTTCAAATTATACCCTTGTACTTAGCGCAGCATAGCCATTTCCGGCTTTTATTCCATTAAACCAAAAAGAGGTGATTCATGGTAGTGGACGACTATGTAGAACCTTGAATCGATGAGTTTCGTTTGGCAGATGAACTCGCCATCGCAAGCAGGTCTGAAAATTTTTTTAACCCTTCGACTTGAATTTAAAATTCTAGTGCTGAGAATTCAAAGGAAGCGTTGAACTATGATGCAAAGCTGGTCACCGCAGATGGCTCTAAAATTTGGACCATTCACATATTCGAATTTTTCGTATTTAGTGTGAATAATCTTTCGCAGCAATGCTGCCGAAAGCAACCCGAACCAACAAGGAGTCAAGAAGCTGTAAGTTCCTGCAGATAAAGGGTGAGGAACAATGTGGAACCGCGAAGCTCGGAGTTCGTGTAGGTAGGTCAGTGTTTTCCAAACTTATGACTTTTGTGTACCCTTTCTAAATTTTTCGTAACGCTGTGTACCACTAATACAAAAATTAATGCATTTTTTACTATAAATTTTTTTTACAAAAGTTAAAAAGCACAACTGGCTGTTGATACCACTAATTATTAACTGTCAACTCTGCTTGATTGATTTGATTTGATTTGTTCATTTACGTCGCACTAGAGCTGCACAATGGGCTATTGGCGACGGTCTGGGAAACATCCCTGAGGATGATCCGAAGACATGCCATCACAATTTTGATCCTCTGCAGAGGGGATGGCACCCCCGCTTCGGTAGCCCGACAACCTGCACGCGAAGTCGAGTACTTTACGGTAGCACAGTTTAACGAGGACCAATACCGCACACCCTCGGTCCCTACGCAGACTGATCCAAGGGGCCACCCACCCGCACACTGACTGCAGTCAGTGATGCTTGACTTCGGTGATCTGCTGGGAACCGTGTCTTAACGATCGAAACCTGTCAACTATGCAAAAATAGCCATTAGAGAAATACGTAATCGTAAATTTTCATGGCTAGTTTTATTTTTAAATAAATTTTTTTTTAATTTTCGTTTGTTGCAAGATATTTCGCATAAGAACGCGTACCCCAGCTAAACCGTTCCCGTAGTCCTGGGGGTACGCGTACCACACTTTGGGAAACACTGGTGTAAGTGGTCCAGTTGTTCGCCGAATCAGACTTTCAGACAGACAGATTGGTGAAATCAGACATGAAATCAGTCAATCAGACAGATTGGTGAAAATTATGAGCGAATATTCAGTAGTGAAGAACTCGCCTTTGAGATTCACTTTTGTTGTTGTTGTTAATTTACGTCGCACTAGAGCTGCACAATGGGCTATTGGCGACGGTCTGGGAAACATCCCGGAGAATGATCCGAAGACATGCCATCACAATTTTGATCCTCTACGGAGGGGATGGCACCCCCGCTTCGGTAGCCCGACGACCTGCGCGCGAAGTCGAGCACTTTACGGTAGCACAGTTTAACGAGGACCAATACCGCACACCCTCGGTCCCTACGCAGACTGATCCAAGTGGTCACCCACCCGCACACTGACCGTAGCCAGTGATGCTTGACTTCGGTGATCTGCTGGGAACCGTGTCTTAACGATCAGTCCCCTGCGGGACGATTCACTTTTGCATGCAGTAACAAATGGCTTTTTACAAATTTAGTATTTCCATTTGAACTGGTTAGCAACATTTGCAGAAATAGGCAACCGGAATCTTTACATAATTATGAAATCAGTTCGTAAACAAACAATAGACTGTGATGAACATTTCACTAAGCATGCCCTTAATTATTTAATGAAATAGGTAGTTTGAAATATTCCAGTATGTGCATCAGCATTAGTCAATGTTAATTAAGATTTCTGTCAGTTCTTTTGTTTTATTTCTCATAGTAATAATCGCAATAGCGTTTTTTTAATTTTTCAACATAATCATGTTTAGAATTATTTATTTAAAAGCTCAGCAATTTTGTATTGCACTTTTAAATACAAGTAAAATTTTGCGAAGAAATTAAATTTGTGTAACATAAACCCAGTGTCGGTATAAAAGCAGTTGCTTTATCTTCATAATTATACAACAGGGGTCTGTCCAGGCCGAATTTACTACCTTTTAGCGGTACCTTCACAAATTCAACTTTAGGAAAAACGGTAGTTTCACAAATTCAACTTAAGGAAAAACGGTAGTTTCACAAAATACTTTTTCTTAAAATTTTGTTTTTGTATCCCTTAAGAAACGATAAATCCATATTTTTACCATATTTTTGTGTTGATTTTTTTGATATAATTTTAAATTTTTCACAAATTATGTCTAAATTTTCACAAAATAGGTACCTCTCAGAAAAACCTAGACAGACCCCTGTACAAGTTCAATGAGCTTAAGTTGCTGTAATGACCGATCTTTTTAATACCTTTCCCCCCCCCCCTCCCTTTTTAAAATTGGTTAAACGTAGTTTTTTGCAACCCTATTAAACTTTTATTACTTTAATCACTTATTGCAGTAAGTTTATTATACCTTACTGTAGCTCATTATGGGAAGATTTCTGTATCCTGATCTATAGCTAAATAAGTTTTCAGGCAGTGGCCCTCTAAAAAAAATAACATAAAAGGGGGCCTACTGAAGGGATATTACTCATAGCCATCCTCAGACAAACTTCTACTTGTTTTATTTATTTATTTTAGTTTGCAAATTTGAAATAAATTTATAACTTTGATGATTATAGTCGGCATGATACGGAAATATTCCCCTCATTAGTACTAGATAAAAATTAACTAACAATTGTAAATAAAATTCTGTTTTCTTAGTTAATCTATCTGAAAATATTACACAATTGATAAACCTTATGTGAGGGTAAACTTATCAAGGGTAACCAAATTCATGGCTGTTGGAGTATAACTACTGACACTTTTCACTTTACTGGGCACAAGCAAAAAGTCACTAAAAATGTATACATGTGCTTTTCTTAGTTGTTATTATGTGTTTGTGTGAATATGTACTAAAGACCTAATAAATATCCATTTTTAAAAATATTTTTAAGAATATGAGTATCTAGGGGTATGAGTATCTCTATCAGTACCTACACTGAAGTGTTAGCCTATGTTGTACTTAGCATTTTAAAAACAAACTCACCACGATACCTATTTTTGTCAAATTATCTTAAAATGACCAGATCTGAAAGTGTGAGCATGTAAGGGGCAAAAATTAAATTCATAGTTCCATAATATGAGTTTGTAGTTATGTATTGTCTTGATTTTGGATTATAAATCTCAAAATACTTGAAACTCTACTTCTTTAAAAAGGTATCTAGTAAAAAATCTAAGTAAATATGTGCACTACATATATATCATCACGATATTGCAAACTCATGTTTTATCATTCGCTTTTGTTTGGACCAGAGGGGTCATTATATTAAGCGTCAACTGTATTTATATTATTTCAGTGTTTTCACTACAGCGCGAGAATCTCGCTTATTTTTTTCTTTTCTCGCATTAAAAAATTATTAACACGAGAAGATCGCGCACTCTATTAATCAATTTCAAAATGAGCGAATTTTGGAAAAAAATTAGTCTTCTGCCATTTTGAATAATATCTGTTTCACTTTTCTTCCTTGATCTTTCATTATTTTCAACACGGATCCCTGTTATGTAGCTCTTCCCTATTTACCAGTATTGTTCAGAACAGGTGCGAACAGCAAAACACAATCCCCCCCCCCTCCCCGAATGACGGAACACCTTTCAGAACACATTTATCTGCAACCACGTGTTCACGGAAGGTAAGATTTCTTCATGTAAGACATTAAAATTTTTTTCAATTTTTTCTACAAATTTTCTAAGTGATTCCGAATTGTTCAGCATCTGTTACAAGGTCATTTAGCACTCAAAACCGAATTAAGACAAAATATCGTATACAAATGACTGATAAACATTTGAGCAACCTAATGAGAAAAGCTGATGAAAAAGTAGATATAGAACGTTTTCCATATGATGATGCAGCAAAAATATTCAATGCTTTAAAAATTAGAAGATGTTAAAAGTGTATTATAATTAAAGAAATATTTTTTTTCCAAGTCTATTCACGTTTTTTTTAATTTTTAGAAATCTCACTTAACTTTTTGAGAAAGGGTGAGAAATTCTCTCTCATTTTTTTTCTGTAATGAAAACACTGTATTTTATACCATATAACTCAGCTAGAGACTGAAGCTTTAAGTGGTGTTAGGTGAAAACTCTAATATAACATTTCTTGTTCTTATAAAACAGAATGTCTGTTTTTTTTTTAATTTCTAAAACATGGTCACTGATTTTGCCTGTGAATAATTGCAGTCCTTACAATTTATGCAAATTCTTAAAAATATTTATTTATTATTATTATTTTTTATAGAATTGTTAAAATTGGAGGTGAGTTTTATCCTTGAATAGCTTTTTCTGGAGTCCTTACGCATGGCAGGGATACCCGTAATGAGTGTATCAGCACCCATTAATGATCCTGTTGCCGTTATGAATTCTTACAGCTCATATGTATCAATGCTCCAAGATCCTGTTGCAAGTAAGTTTAATACCTAATTAGTCATTGGGACTTGAAAAATCAGAATTTATTTTCACTTAAAAATTTCTCATTGCAATTTAGTAATAGAGATTACGTAGATATATTTAGTACTAAAGATGTACTTAATGAATAACTATATATTTATGGCTCATGTTTTTTTATTTTGATAATGTTTACAATTCTCATTCATTGATATTCATAAAAATAAAATAACCAAAGTAATATACTTATCAGTAAATCTTACTTATCTGCATCAAATACAAAATTATTCTTCAATATTTTTTTGTCTCTTTTTAAACACAACTATATACCAATAAATAAATCATTGTATTTATCTGCACTTGATCAAAAAGCATACTTAAATATTCTTACTTCTCATTTTTAATTTAATCATATCCACATTTCTTTTTAAAGCAAAACCTTGATCAAATATATTTTATGTATTTATTGTAGTAACCTGCAATTATAGCTTATTTTTTATTTATTTATCTATCATTAATTCACTTAAGTTTATTTATCTATCATTAATTGCTATTGATTTTTATATTGCGAAACTTTAATTTTCTCTTTTTCTTTTCTTTTATAGAGGATGAAAGTAAATTGAAAGCTTTGCAAGAATTAAGTGGAGAGGTTGAAGTAAGGTTTTAATTTAATATAGTAAAATGCTGTATTCATAATGTCATTTTATCGGGTATTCTAAATTAATTTTTTCAGTTTCAGATATGACAGTTTATTTTTCGTAATTTCACAAGTTATATATGCCACAATTGAAGTCATTGTGCCATTAAGCCCAGCAAATTCAATTTTGACTATGGAATTACAGGAACCTTTTAAACCCCACCCCATTTTCTAGTTATTGAAATTGGCCTCATATTTTTTGGTTTAATTTTTCACTTTTTTTTTTTGCCAATTTTTTTCTTCTTTCACATTAAATGTAATTGGCAGTTTAGTTTACCAATAAACGTATTTATTAAAAAATTAACGTTTTAGTACCAATTGTATCAAGGTCATTGAATTTAATTGAATGGCAAATAAGAATTTAAATTTTAAGAATTAAGAAGCATTAAAGTGATATGTTTAGCTCAAAAGCTTTTTAAAAACTGTTTCAGCAAGCTGAGACATAAAATCACTATTTATCTTCCCTCCTATGTTAGTATTAATAGACTATTAATGGTAAACATGTTATTAGTCTTATTACTCTAATGAAGGAAAAAAAATATTTATTTTGATACATCACAGTTTGAATTTGATAGTTAAAGACTAGAGGCACACCATTGAAATAAAGCATACTATGTTTATAAAATTATATATATATATATATTTTTTGAAATAACAAATAAAAATAAAAGAATTTGAATAGATGTTTGACTAACAATAATAAAAAGAATAATATTTAAATAAAATATTTATGTTATAATTTTGTAATTAATGTATCCTTTTATTTTTTCAGACTATTGTTAGCAATCCACAATATCCTTCAATTTTTGATCATGCTATAAAAATTTTCATCAGAATTTTAGGAGATGGAGAATCACAATTAATTGCAGAAAAAACTACTCATGTATGTATTTTCATGTCATACCAATGGATCATTTTGCATATTTTGATGTGTGTGTGTGTGTGTATATATATATATATATATATATATATATATATATGTATGTATTTTCATGTCATACCAATGGATCATTTTGCATATTTTGATGTGTATATATATATATATATATATATATATATATATATATATATCCTGTATTATTTTTTATGAACATAGCCAATCTAAATTTTTTTCCTTTACTCTTTTATATTTTTTTATCTATACATTGTCAATTATTAGTTAACATAACTAATAAGTTTATTGAACACAATTAATAGTCATTGATATGGGTTTAAGATACCAAAATTTGAACAAATCAAACTCATTTTAATATCTTGGCAGAACATTCAGGTTTTCTCTATTTACGCTTGATCTCAGTTTGCTTTTATACTCAAGACTGCTGTTTTTAAAAATTAGATTAAATCACTGTTAGTAATTGTCCTGATAATCTTGATGTTTCTGATAAAAAGTATTTTATCTGTGTTTGTCCTGAATTTTATGTGTGTATAGAATATTCAATTTTCCAGGAATAAAAATGCAGATTTTTGAAAAAGTAGATTTAAAGAATGGAAAAATTTTGATCCAATATCTTTTTTTTTTTTTTAATGCTTGTCAAAGTCGCAATATTTGATAGTTCCAATATAGGGACTGTCTATTGATTACTTACATGGCTTAGATATTTAGGCCTTACCCAGAGGATTCATTGTTTCAACCTCGTTGGGAATTAAGTCATTCAATGAAGAGGAAAATTGATAAGCAATTTTGCAACATCAAATTTTTATGATGTCGATTTCAAGGGTGATATGCTTACTTATTATTTTCGCCAAATACATTAGAAAATCTTGTAAGATTTCCCAGTTTTGTCTAAATTTTGATTGTTTTCTTTCATGTGATTTCAGTTAACAAGTAGTCATAAAACTTTTAAATGATGGGTTGGAGGATTGCTCACTAAAATTAGTGTTGTACATAAACGTTAAGCAACATATTCATTGCATTTTAGTTTTGAGATTATTGAAACCCTACTTTAATTAGATTAAAGAAATCTTCAACTCAATTACACATTTGAATTATGTATTGGTATGAGTAAAATATTGACGAATTAATGCTGTTCATTTTTTTTTAATGCAACAGTCCCATCAAATTTTCCATGTTTTGATTTGGAACTATTATTTGTTTTTCTGTATTGATAAAATTATTCTGGAAACTGTTAAAACGTTTTGCTATGAACAAGTAATTTTTTTGCTGTGAAATTTTATTTTGTTACTATTAAGTAGAGTAAATTATACTTTTTAATTAACTGTTCCAGAAAATGCTCTGCTGTTCCAATTTTATCCTGTTTTTATTGATGTCCTGGTTTTTTCTTTGGCCTGCTACAAAGGCTGCTTAATGTCTTCAGCTTGGGCAATGTTTGTATTTTATTTAATAATAATGCATAAAGACTTTTTTTTTTAAGTTTAAAGGTATTGCAGTTTTTTGTCTATTCAAGTTTTTAGAGATTTATTAAATGTTTTTAAATTTACTAGCAAATAGGATATTCCATATTTTCATCATATAATTTCAAAATTAAATTTGAGAACTCTACTTCTTGTTATATAATATTTTAAGCATGAAAATTTGTCTGTTGTCTAATATTTTATTGACAATTTATTAAAAATATAACATATCAGACCTAATTAGAATTTTAATATTATGATAAATTGTCATGAAACATACATATTTCACTGTGTATTACAATATTTTTCAAATTTAATTATTGACTTTGGTCAAGTTTTTATTAACCAAACAAAATATAAAATTATCATTGTTGAAAATTATCATATACTCAATATGTATTCAAATTTACTCAATATAAATCAAATATTGTTATCACAATGGTTAAGAATGAATGTTTTGTTGCTCAACTAATATGACTCTTGTTGTTTTGAAAATATTTTTTAAAAATTATTATTTAATTATATATTTTAATTTGCTTTTTTATTACGATTTCCTTAAAAAATATTTCCACTGAATTGTATTATTTTTTTCAACAACTTTGTGAGACAATTTCCGAAATAATTCACTTTCTCCCTACGAATAATCATTTGCTACCTCATAGCAAACCAACCTTGTCTTTAATGTTCAAATTATTAGAAGTAAGTGACAACTATCTTCTGAATATATATATTTAAAAAAAACTTCTTTTATTAATAAGTCGTTTGTAAATCAGCCAGCAGTTATGTATAATTTCAAATAGTAACAATTATCGATCAATTTAATTTCCCTAACAGTATAGTCAGAACAAGAACTTACAGTATATTTTTGTTCTGCATGCATTGTTATTTGTTGAGTATAATTGAAATACATGAAAATAAAGAGCATGGATCTAGAAAAGTTTAAACTTCTAGTAATTCATTTTTATAAGCCATACTGTGTGATTAAAAAAAGTGTTATATTTTACTGAAATATTGGGTACAAGCTGAAATACTAGTACAAAAATTGTGCAAAGTAAAGTTTATTTGGTCAAAATTTTGAATAGCTGAAAATATTTTTTGAAAACTAAAAATTTTCTTCTCTAGCATTATTAATTTACTTCTCTACATTTTATAATAATAAATAGAAGATTAAGAGTTTGTATTTCCTTCAAATTGTGGGAAAAGAGTGGTGCTTTTTATTACAGAATTTAAAGTGAAAATAAAATTTGACTTACTGTGCTTCATCTCAAAACCGAATTCACTTTAGAGAACAACTTATTTTACTTATTTCGTGTATTTTATATCGTATTCATAACTTTTATCCGATTTCATTCCTACCCTTTAATGTGATTTTATTCATACCTTTTATCTGATTCTGTATACAAACTTATTCCATTTACAAACTTATACAATTTTGTCAGTTATAATGGTATGACAAATAAAGTGGTGCCTGTATTTTGTCCATTGAACTGTTTTACCGTATTGTTTGGCGCAGCATGTCCTCTTTTGGACTTTGTGCCACTAAACCATACATTCAATTCAATTCTCAAAACCGAATTTTTTATTTTAAATACTTGATAATTTTTTTAAAATTTTTTCAGAACTTACCTTACTACAAAAGATTGATGTTTACATCTGAACAGATTAGCTAATACAATGTTGCTATTTATAATTTTGTTGCTTTTATGAGAACTTGAAGAGAAATTATGCAGATTCCTTTCTCAACATATATTTCCTCTATATGTTTAATGTTAGAATTTTATGACTTCTCCTATACTGATTTTATTGCTGTTTTATTATTATTCAAGTATTCATATCAAATATTCATATTTCAGTTGGAAAATGTGGAAAACATTAGTAGTTCTTAGAATAATCATAGAGTTTCATAAGGCCACCATGCAATGTGGAGGTAAGAATGTGTTATTTATATGATTTATCATTTTCAATGAATTTGCTTTTGTATTAATATATTTCACAGTTATTTGTCATTTTACATTACTGTTGCTACTATTTTTTTTATTAATGCATCTTAAACTAAATTTTTTTTTTAGATTTTACACTTGTTTGATTAATTAGTTATTTTGCTCTTAAAAGTTCAAATGTCGGCTTCCATTACATTGATAAATGCTTCTATGAATAATTCTTGATAAAATGAGGGAATGAAAGAAGTAAAGAATAGAGGAAAAAGAGGAAGATAATTCTGCAATGATTCAATTTATAAATAAACAGAGGATATAGAAACATTGCAGAGAATTAGTTCTGCAATGAATCAATTTATAAATAAAGTTTATTGGCCTATAATTTGCAATATAAATGTTAATGATCACAAGGAGTGAACTCATTTTAAATTCTCTACAGAAATTTCTTGGCAAATTGTTCCTAAAATTTTTTTGTTTTAATTTCTCAAGATTTTTAATAGACATTGCTTAAAAGAATTCCATATTTTTTTGCTTTTACTAAATGAAAAATTCTGAGGAATATTGTTTTTCCAATCCAAATTGCTCTGATCCTTAAATATATATATTTAATTATAACGAGTCTTAATCATAAATTTATTTTTTAAATGTTATAAAATGCTTTTTTTTGCACTAAATTTAAATGAAAGTCATAATGAAAAAAAAAATATTGTGGGCTCTTTTTAATTTTGGTGTGAATAACTCAAAATATTAGGGGATATAAAATATCAATGATTCCCCCACAACACAACAGGACAATTTTATTAATACTTTAAATTATTTTAACTTTTTTGACTATTTTAAAGTCCAATGTGAAAGAAACCTTTAAAATTTTCATGATTTATTAAGTACAGAAAAATAAATTTAAAAAATAATTATGGAGAAATATAGAAATACTCTCAATTCAGTGTTTATAAGTTTCTCAATTCATTGGTAATTTGTTCTAAATAAATCTTTTTAATGTAATTAAAACCTCTTTTTTTTTACTTCCATGGGTTAAATACTTCTGTTATTCACTTATTTTATATTGTTCGTTTTGGTATTCTTCACCATCCTGTTAAACCACAATATGCCAAAACATCAAGCATATTAAAATAAAACTTAACTGAGTGAGAAATCTAAGGGTTGCATGCAGTGATGTGAAAATAATGATATATTTAAAAAATTTAGCTATTACTAACACCTCTTCAACTTACAACAAATAAAAAAAATTCGTGAAGAATAGTATAATCATCGTTTGACTTCAAAGCAAAACAAAGCATGTAAAATATTAATTATGATATGGTTGTGTCGCTTGAAAATAGGGTTCAACAAATTTAAATCTATGTATTTAAATAAAGTAGATTTCATCATAAATTTAATAGCTTGCAAATATTTTAACTGAATGCAATTTTCTGCTGTATTTTTTTTTTTTAAAGAAACTATATTCTTTTTAATTTTCTTGTTGAAATTTTACGAAACATTTATGTGTTTTTTACTTCTAAAATTTTAATTAGAAATTATTGACTGTGGATGCCTTTTTTTGTTGTGTGTGTTATTTATTTAATCAGAATTGGTTTATGACAAACTCTTTATTAAAGAAGAAAAAATATGGTGTATAAATATTTAATTCTCTGCATTGTTCAATATGAATACATTTTTGTGATTATAAAACAAGCTCTACCTTTATTGTGATAACATATGAAATTACAATAATTATATGATGTGTTTACCATATCATATAATTATCATATCATATAGCATCATGATATTAATTATGATTATATTTATAAAAGGCAAAATATTTGAAAGAGCAATAGTATGATGTATGATTATTATTAGTATGATTCTTAACAGCATCATGAAATCGATTGGTTACATTATCATGCTACATACTGATTGTGTGAAGAAAATATATTCTAAATTGTAAAAAATGATTAAGCTGTTGTGATTTTCCAATTATTTTTAGACACAGATGTTTCTGCTTTGTGTAAAGAATACTTACAAAGAACTGCCTAATTACTTGCATCATATATTTGAAACACGGCCTACTCCAAAAGTAAAGGATTTATCGGCAGCTACGTTGGAACCTTCATTGAAAGAAACATTTACCATAACACCGATTCAAATTCAGACAAGTGAAAAAAGGCCCAGATTCAACTACTGAGATGGTGAGTAAGAATAATTTTAAGAGTCTTTGTATCAGTTTTTTTTTTAGTTATTAAAATAATTATTAGTTCATATGATATGAAAATTTCAAGTCTTGTGTTTAAAAGCCTTTTTAAATGCATGTAGATTAGATTATTGTATTTTTTCTCTTTCATTTCCTGAGTAAGCAATAAAAATAGTTATTTGGCTAAACCATTGTAAAATTTAAACTATTTGACGTAGCTTTGGTAATATTTAAAAATTAGCTTACTCACAAGTATAAAAGGGTTTCCATTCCTAAAAAAGCCTTAAATTTAATTATGGTTTTAGGAGCCCATTAAAAGGTCTTTTTTTTCTTACTAAACCTTCTTAAAGCTCATTCATATTTTAATTTTGAGGACTTCAATTGCAATTTATAATTGTTTTCATTATTATTCTTAGTGCTATTAAATTTCAAAAATGATATTCAAGTAAAATAAAAAAAGTTATGAAGTAACTTCATTTGAAAATTTAATGTGAGGAGCATTTTTTTCGTAATTTAATTCTAAAACATGCTTGGAATCTTTTTTCTTGCTTAGCTAATTCGAACTTCAGGTCAATTTTTAGTGGTATTTACTTTAACATCGCTTAAAAAAATCATATATGCATGCTTTCAATCTGTATAAGCCTTCAAAGTTAAGAAAAAATTTTACTATTATTATAATAGGTGCACTACCTTTTGACCTGAGGGGCCACATGCACAACAGATTGACCTATGAAGGGTTGCATGCCCAAGAATTTAGACAGGCATGCTGACAGCAATTATAGGTAGTAATTGTTTTATAAACATCATTGTTCTAGGCACTAAATTCTTTTTATCAGTTAACCTTGTAATATATTTACATTAAATTAAATACTTTTAAATATTTAAAATTAAAAACTGATTACCCAGGGGGGGAAAAACACAATCAGAAAATCAGAATCAATTTATAAGAAAAGAACAGATAATTAGAAATAAATATTAAAAAAAGGAAAAATTCATGTTTTTTTATCACATTACATAATGCAAAAGTCCATTTAAACATACATTTTAACATTAAAAAATTTTAACTTTCATAGAATTAAATTTTAAAAAAAATAAATATTCTACTTAATAAAATAAATGCAAGTTAAATTCTTTTATCAATGGAAAGTTTGTAGGGATAAAAATGATTAAAATTAAAACAAAACCCTTTCAGTGCAAAATAAGATTCAACATTTAGTAAGGAATATACTCCAACTTTAAAACATTAATTTTAAATAAATTATAAGAGCAGGGACTGGAAGAGAGAAGCAAAAGAAAACATTAATTTTGATCTTCAGAATCTATTTTTCAATTATTAGTAAATAGTATCAATTTAATCTACGGATTTATCAACTTAATTTCAATAACCAGGGCTGATTGTGCTCCGGAAAAAATCCGGATTTTTCGCTAACAGTGATCCGGAATTTTCCAGAGATCGAAGGTCCAGATGTTTCAAAAAATCATTGATCACAGAAGTTTCCGGAAATCAAATTTTCAAAGGTGGAACTTAAAAACACAGTTTATTTTGTTTGTAAGGGAGAGCCAGATACATTTTTTATTAGTAAATAGTTATAATCATAAACTCAAGAAAAAAAGACATATTTGTAAATTTTAATTACTTCTGCAGGTCATCATAGGTATGTGTAAAATTTTAAATATATTTTAAGTAAACTAAGAAATATTGAGAAAAAGGAAACAAACTTTGTTTAAATTTTTTTCTAGTTTTTCAATGTAAACTTTTTTCTTTTTTTTAAAAAAAACTCAGGAAATTTTCTGGAATTTTAACTTGGCCTCACAATTACCCCTGAATAACTTACGGAGCTACCTATGGTTTTAACTTGTAATTATACTATTTTAGAATAATTAGATACAGTACAAACCTTAAGAAATTAAACTTTTTAAAGTTTTTATTTAAGAGTTTTTATCCTTTGTTCGATGTCTTATCCCACAGTTTTGAATTACCTCTACTTGTTTAGTTTTTTTGTTGCATTTTTGATACAAAGTTTTTAAGAGTAAACTTTTTCTAAATTAAGCTGAAGATATGTTAATTTTAATGATAACAGTATTATAATAATATTTTATTTTTTGGAAAATTAAAATATTTTTTAGAATGTCAGGCATTGTTAATCTTTCATAGTATAAATATTAAATTAAATAAATATGAAAGATTTACATACAATTTCTTTTGACTACAAATTGCATAAATTTTTTTTTTTTTTTTTTACATTTATAATATTTTATAATTTTTTTTTAAAAACATGCAGTTGACTTAACTATCTTTAATTACATATTCTAGCTAAAAAAAATATTAAGTTAAATTTAGAATTTGGAAATTTACTTTTCAAACTAAGTTTTTATTATGTTTCAATTTGAATGACTTACAAAGATTGAAAAATAACCTTGTTAAGTCATTGAAAAGACACTGTATTAGTGTAATATTTATTTAACTTACAACATTACCTGTGTCCTTTTACATTGGGTTAGTTCTCTGCCTTGGAGGTTTTGGAACTTGCTCTTAGGTATTCTAGCTATATAATTCAAAAACAGAATTTTTTTTATTTGCTTTAATTTTGAGATAAATATTAGAGTTATTGAATTTTTTTTATTAACAAACAATTTTGTATTGAATTAAAACATCTTGAAAATAAACTTTAATTTTTTATGCAAGTAATTTCAATGGTACACAGACAGTTTTTTATTTTATCCTTTTAAAAAAAATTCATATGAATTTAGAAATTGAAAATTTGATTGATGATAAAATTGAAGGATCAAGCCAGAATCAGTAAGAATGTTCATTAGGTTTCCAAAAATTATGAATTGTATTCAATTATTTTTTAAAATTTTGAATCTTTTCTTGTTTGTTTTTCTTGATAGAATTATTTAAAATATTGTTAAAAAAATTATTAAATTGAGAAAAATGATGTGACGTGAAAAATATGAACTGGATTATTCAAAAAGTCAACTTTCAAATGACTGTTTACTTTTCACAAACCGAAGGACTTCAAGCAAGCTCCAAAAGCTCCCTGTCCCTGAACTCACTCATCCTCTTATAAATGTCATACTTTGTTGCTTATAATACATAATGAAGGCATAACAATTTATTGTATCGATAAAGTTTAATTGGTTGTTCTCTTGACCAAATTAAATAACATGATTCTCCAATTTTATGTGTGTTTGATGAAAAATGCTGAGCTAAAAATTACAAAATTACTTTCTTCTATACTTTCTGGCATTAAAAATTGTTACTTTGTGATTTTTTTTTTATATTGTTGATATATTTGATTTCTTTTACAGGTCAATTTAATCCCAAAGGCTACTAAGTCCTTAAAGGCACTGGCAGAGCTACCTATAATTGTTGTCTTGATGTACCAGCTATATAAAATAAGTGTTCATAAAGATGTCACAGAATTTACACCTCTGATAATGACAAGTATTACTCTACAACCCACAGCTCAATGGAGGTAACTTAATTTTAATATTACTTACATATTTTTTGATAATAGAAAGTTTAATATTAGTGACTATGCTTCAATGTTGAAATAGGCTATGAAGTGATAAAGGTTTTAATAATTGTCTCTTTGTTTGCCAAATTACTCTTGGATGATAATTTATCGATATAAGATAACTGAGAAATCTCTGGAAATATTAAAAATGTTGCACTTGCTTTAAATTCCAGAAATTGGAAGCAGTTTTCAGTTGATAATGATCATTGTCAATATTTACATAACTTTCGATTTATCTGGCATTGACTCTCATATTTGCTATAAACTATTTGCTTTATTAAAATTTTCTTGTATCTAAATAAAAACTAATTTAAATTTAGCTACATGAAATATCACTAAAATATATAATTTTGATTAATTTCAGGACAGTCATGAAAAAATAATTTTTTAATCTTATAGAAAATCTCATGCATCCAATAAAGTTTCAATTAATTCACAACATGTCCTATATAAGATAACAATAAAGTATTATCTTTGATAAAATGCGGATATATAATTTTCTAATTCTTATTCTGTTTGGATCAAATCATCTAAACTTAGAATATAATTTTTTTTAAATATCTTACAACCAGCTCATAATTTAATTAAGAAATAGTTAGCCTGAGAAATATTTGTCAATATCACAGAAAATTTGATATTTTTTAATCTTTTTTAAAGCTTATTAATCCTTTTTTAATTAAAACAACTGTTTTATCCAAATGAAATCAGATTTATTTTATGGGTCTCAGTTTTTATTCTTATCCTTGATTGAATGTCTTTTCTTTTTTCTTTGAAAAGGCTTGCAGCAAAAATATTGCAAAGTGTTAGTTTTTTCTAAATATCTTAAAACAATGTTATATATTCAACTAAAAAAATAGTCTAAGGAATATTGACGCTATCTTGTATAATGTATTTTATTACTTTGTTACACTTATTAAAAATAAAACTTTCTTAATTGAGACAAATATTTTACTTTGGAGTACAATGTAACCTATTAAGTTGATCAGCCCATTAGGTATACCAAGACTATAATTAACACCACTCTTGCATCACCTCTTAAAATACTGACCATTTCTCAAACTAGTCCATCAAATTGGTACATTACAAATGGCCAACTTGCATGATTTTTGCTGTAAAATCTATTTTATTGATTTTTGTTTTATCCTTGACTGGCTTGTCATTTTAATTTCATTTTTATAATGTTTACAGTGAAAATATTGCAGAAAATATAGAGAGAAACTTTTTAAATTAACTACTTGCATGCAGGATATACCTTAATGTCTTTCTTTTTTACTTATTTTATATTTTATACCAAATGATCAAGTCAGAGTGGTTTTATACAGTAAAACTCTACATTATTGTTTTTTACTCATTCAATTGTATTCTGTGAAAGAATTTTATGTTCAATGACTAGGTGGGACAAAGTTAAGCATTAAATTTTGTGCATTTAATTTGTTCTTGGGGAGAAAAAGACAAAATGCAGAATGTTTGCAGAAATTTTATTTTTTGTTTTGTTTTATTTTAGGAGCAATCCATCTTTCAACAAAGAAGTTTATGTTGACTTTATGCATGCATAGATAAAAACGTTATCTTTTCTGGCTTACCTAGTTAGAATATATCAAGTGAGTAGGTCAATGACTAATATATTAAGAATCATTCTCTACTTTTTTTTAATAAATATTTTTTATAAAGTCAAGCTAATGAAAATAAAAATGGAGTATATTCATATATGAAGCAAGGTAAAAGAAAGGCTTGATATGATGATATATTTGGTTAATCCCTCCACTCGTATTTCCTTGCTTACTTGTTTATTAGTTCACAATGAAGGAGGAAATTAATTTTTTTTAGAACTATTTTGACTATTGGAATTTTTTCTGATTATTAAATTTATTTTATTATGTTGTGAATGGAAAATAATTTCTGAGCATTTTATTTTATTTTTTACTACTGTGATTTAACTGTATCATTAATACAGGAACCTCCAATTATAAAATCACTGAATTGTAAAATTAGCTGCTTTTTACTATTATTTCAGTTAGAACGGAATCATTTTAATATCAAACTATGTAAAAACCATCTTCTAATAAAATTATTATCGTTATGTAAAGACAAAATTTTGTATGGCTTTTGTTTAAAACAGTGAAAAACTTTGCTTTTTTTGTTTGAATGATTAGAATTTTCTATATTCTCAAGTTTTGAATAAATATAAATAATAAATTGTTGTCTGTTGTCTATGAACAAAGTTACTGGTGTTGATTGTATTTTGTGTTGAAATTGAAGGGCAAAAGTTTAAAAAATTAGGAAAAAGGGAGTCTAAGGGAATCCAAAAGAAAACTGTTTATGGGCTAAGAAAAATTGTAAAATGCCTATCATTCAATGTCATGGATCCTCAATCATTCAATAAAGTGAATCTAACTTCAATGGATTTAAGAAGAACTCTTGATTTCTTAAAATAAACTATACTGAAAAGAAAAGGATATTTAATGTTTTAGAAACTCTGATATGTTTTCAAACTATGGTGAATCTTTAATTTGAAATTTTGCTTATCAAATATAATATTTTAAAATCCTCCTGCAAGTTAAAAAATGTTGCTCATGTTCATGTCAAATGTAGGTTTTGCAAAAATAAAACATAAATGTAGCAATCAATTTAGTTTTTAATCAATTTAATTTAGTTTAAAATTAAACTTTGAAATGACTTTTTCCTACATTTTGGTTTTTAAAATTTGCTGCTTTTTAAAATCAAGTGTTCTAAAAATGGATGTGATTTTAATAGGCAGCATGCTCTGTATTTATGTTTATCTGAGTAATATTATCCTAAATTAATTTCAAATTATCCTAAATTAATTTCAAATTTATTTAAATTAAGATAATAATTTAACCCAGCTGTGATTTTAATTTGATTTTTTTTTTGTAGAATATTGTGAATGAATATTCCTCACAGTTTGCTAAAGGAATGATAGGATTGTTGTGTCTATGTCCGCAAGAAGTGGCCCACTTGCACAAAGTATTGCTTGTAGCAGCCCGTCATATTTTAGCCACAGAGCTAAGAGATAGTAAATGCTTTTTTTATTACTTAAATATGTCTTGTTTTTTTCCTTTATCCTGAAACATGTTTTTTTTCTCTTTATTTTTAAATAAATGACTCATTTTTTTTAAAAAAATTTTTAACTTTAGATACCATTTGAAAAATATTGTTTGAAATGTTCTCTGTGTGTACTAGTTCTCCTTATTTTTTGAGAAATTCTTTTATTTTTGTACCATTTTCAGAATTGTGCATATATAACTAATTATATCTAAAAATTAATAACTCTAAGAAAAGAAAATTTAATAAAGATTTAATAGCAGGATTGTTTTAAAAAAGAATAGCAAAATTATATTTTAAAACAGTCTTTCTCAGTCTTAAATAATTTATAATTTAAATACTATTATTTTAAAAATAAACTGTGTTATTATATATCTATTATTTGATAAGATAGAGTAAAATACTTTTCATAACTATGAACGAACAATTAAAAAAAGTCTCTAATAAGTCTCTAAAAAGTCTCTAAAAAGTCTTCAATGTCTCTAATATGTCTAGTGTTACACGTCAAATTTTATTTAAGATCATTCAAAGCATTGCTCTTGGCCTGCTTGTGTGATTTTAATATAAATGTGGCATTGTGTTCATGATAATCAAATGTGGAAATGAAATCACTAGTTTTTCTCTCTTTTTGTTTCTCTGAACTGATTTTCTTTCCTTTTTTCACTGCCATGTTTAAATGTGTGATTTCTATGGTAGTCATCAGTATCATTATTAGATTAGAATACTAAATGGAAAATATTTAAAAAAAATTCTATTTTTATTACTATAAAAGTCCCTAAAATTCCTTATGTGTAAAATATTTAGTACATTATGCAAAAATTATCATGAAATTTATAATATTTCATGAAATCTACTGGAATTTTTCCTATGCTGATGGGTAAAAAACTAATTTTTTGATGATATACATTCAAATCACAACTATACAAATTTCTTACCATTTTATTTTTTGAAACTTACTGCCATGAAATAATAATAAAAACAAGTTTGTTAAAGCTGGGGGCTTGTTAAAGTCTGTCATCTGGGAGCAAAACTATCTACAAATTTAAATTTTATGTATATTTTTTCCTTAAAACTCCTTTTTGGAAATAGTGTTTTTAAAATTAAAGCTCTTGTTTTTCTTGTTTTTTTTTCCATTTAACATTTTGTACTCAACATTTATTTTAACATTTTGTGATTAATAAAGTAATAAAAGTTTCAAAATTTAAAATAAATGTTGTGATTGTCCAGTTTTGTATTACATATTGCATTGTTTAATTTTATTGAATGATTTCAGAATACAAAATGTTCCGTGTGTGATGGTTGCATCTTTCGAAGGTTTTCTTTCTATCTATGAACTGAACGTTGAAATGGGAGGAGATCGTATTTAAATAAAACAGCACAGGTAGAAAATATTTGCTTCTTAAAAATAATAATAATAAATATGAATTGTGTATTATTCTCTTCAGAGTTTGGAATTTTTTGGCTGGTAAAACTTCCCATAAAAACTGTGGTTGGTTAGATTTAAAAACATCAAAACTATCTCAAATTTTTTTGTTCATAGTTAGATTTTTTTTATATATATATTCGTCATGGAACAATCTACCCAATTTTGGGTTTACGACTACTGCTAATGTTCAACTCCGTAGCCTTTTAATGTTGATATAATCCAGGAGACAATGAAACTCCTGTATCAGTACTCCCAGAGGTATGATTTGTTATCGAAACATGGAGGACTTTGTGACTCGACAGATTTAACGTGCATCAGTCACCATTTACTACACCAGGAGTTTTCGGCCGGCGCAGATCGAACCCACGAACTCTTAGTGCTCCAGTGCCCTACCAACCAGGCTATCCCAGCCTCATAGTTAGACTTTGTAAAAGTTAAGCATTACATAATTATTGAGTAGCAATAAACTGTAACTCAAAATTAACTATGCATTATTTAAATTATTATTAAATGCTGATCAAAGTGTTTAAAAATAGTTAGTTTTTTCCTTTCTCATTTAGTTAGTCTAAAAACTAGACATTGCAAGGTAGTTTTGTGTTAAACAACTAAGACAATGGGGTTTCATCAAGCTGTAATTTCTGGAGTTTTCTTTTTTAAGATATATTTAAAAGAAATAGCTGCTTTTACAAATGACTCAAAATTGCTATGAGATTTAAGGATAAAGTTATTAGGGGTCTGTCTAGGTTTTTTTTAGGGGTACCTATTTTGTGAAAATTTAGACATAATTTGTGAAAATTAAAAGTTACATCAAAAAATCAACACAAAAATATGGTAAAATAAGAAATTATTTTCAAAAATTGTCACTACAAATAAAAATCATTTATGATTAGTAAATTTTTGTCCATGTACAGTAGAGCGCCGATTATCCGAACTGCTCGGGACCGAATGCGGTTCAGATAATGAATAGTTGGAAAGTTGTTTAAAATCTAGTTTAAATAATTATTATTTATGCACTAGCTTCCCTTCACACTTTTTCTAGGCTTAGGACTGGCAGTACTATCTAAAATAGCTCTGGCGTGTTTAAAACTTTATTTTTTAAATTTTTAAATATTTATTTGTATTACTTTTTCTTCAATTTGAATTATTTTTATCATATTTCTGCTTTTTTATCATTTTTTTGTCAATTACTGATTTTTACCACATTTTTCTTCATTTTCCATTGCAAAAGTATCCAGCAAAAACTTTTGTTTCAAAGAAGATGCTCTTTTTGTGCAGCCATATCCTTTATTCTTTTTAAATTAATCAACTGAACTGGATCAACATCATTTTGACATTCTAACCAATTCATTGCAATATCTAATAAATTGCATGCTGCTATATGAGAAAGTCCACTATCTTGAACTTGATCACCTACTTCTTCCTCTTAGTCTGTGGAGTTTTGATTTTCATTCAAAATTTCAACAACAATTTCATCATCAATTAAAATTTTAAATCCTGAGTCATTTTCATTGTCTCGACACCAGTCTTCTATTTCTTCTGCTGTATAAACCTGGCACCTTTTCACCCAAAAGAAACTTCATTCAGAAACTTCAGTTTCGTTTGTTTTTCTGTTAAGAATTTTATTCCAAGATTTAAGATTCCAAGCACTGTTATTACTAATCATTAACCATAAGTGACAACTACCCATCCTTCAATTGTAGAACTTCAGCACTTGTCTATTCATAAACACCTTCCTCGTTCCAACCATTGTAGATTGTCAAAATGAAGCTTGCGTTCTTTTAAGATAATTTTCAATTGAAGAGGGCTAAAGGGGTATGTAGGTTAAACTGCTGAAAAAGGCTGTAAATTAAATATGGTCTTCAGATGTAGTGGATATTTTTCATTCTTCTAAATTTAGAAAAATTGTCGATAAGTTAAAAAGAATTCTAAACTTAAAAAAAAAAGAAGGCGAATTCGGATGCAGTTCGGATAATTGGACGTTTGGATAATAAGGGTTCGGATAATTGGCGTCTTACTGTATTAAAAAATAATTTCGCTATTGTTACATTTCGGGCTTAAAATTGTTTCCAAATTTAAAAATCCATTGTTCACAGTTAAATTTCAACTTGCATTTAACAGTACTAGAAATAAGTTATTTTCATTATGAGAAACTTTTCGACTAGGTCATTCAAAAAAAAGTTTCACAGAGAAAAAAACGTTTCATACAAAAATAAAGATCTGTTAGAATAAATTTACAATAATGTTGAAGATAATATTCAAATGTTTAGAATGATGTTTGAATTTTGTCTTCCTTTAAAGTTTATAGAGAGAGAATCTCATTGCTTCATTTTAAAAAACTCTAGGATTTATAGTTTCTTTATGGGGATACAGAAACAAAATTTTAAGAGGTGGAGAATCTTTGAACTTACTTATTTTAAAGTATTTTGTTAAACTACCATTTTTTCAAAAGTTGGTTTTGTGAAGGTACCGCTATACGGTAGTAAATTTACCCTGGACAGACTACTGGTTATTCTTTGAGTTTATGCAATTCATTTTCTATATACTCATGCATTTTAAAACTTATTTAAATAATCTTAAAATTTCAGGATTTCAATTGGTCTGTTAAGCAAATATTTTAAATTAAATGTGAGTGAAAAGTATAGTTAGATATTCATTTATTTAGTTTTTAAAATTTTTTGAGTGCAATAAATTTTTTTGATGACAATGAATCTTGAAATCTATGACAATTCTAATGCTCATTCATACTAGTTGTTAAAGATTAAATTTTTTTGTTATAAAACTGAATGCAACATGTTCATTATTTTATTTTATAATATGTTTAATTGTTTAGATTAGTAAGTGGCCATTATTTTAAACTTTATTTTAAATCAGTTTTACTTGTAAAACCAGTTTGTACTCGTTATGAACATTGGTTAATATGTTAAGCATAGGTATAGTTTGTCTATGATATGAACTCTGCCCACCACAAAGTCTGTGGCCATCTGCTGCTATGGAACCAATAATAGTGCATTTCAGGGAGGGTAGCTTCTCTTCATTATAGGGCGAAGAAAAGGATTCCCTTTCTTTCGTCGTTTCTCGAGCCAAAAGCTGTTCTAAACAACGACCCCACTTTAAATAGTTATACTTCGTTACCCCATATAGATGGCAGCACTTTTTAAAAATTTTTACTCATTTAATGTTTTTCTGTTTTATTTTTTCAGGATTTTCAAAAAGGGGTCAGCACTTGACTTATTTCTAGAGTTTTCTTAATGATTTGGCAATTTATATTTTTCTTATATGTGGGCGTCTTTTTATTAGATCTTAGTCTGTGTACTTTTAAATCATTACTTAGACTTACGCTGTGAACTTTTAAATTGGGACTGTTTGTCATTAATTTTTCTTTGCATTTCCTTATTAATTTTTTTAATTGCTTTTTCTTATTTAGTTTTCCATTATGAGGCCTTGGGGACGCAGTCAGTTTTTGATTTCACTACTGACAACTGAAAGGCTCCTGTGTGTTGGCCGGCAATGTGTCCCCTGATGAAGTACTGTCCTGCCAGAATTGTATTTCTGACTTTATAAATTAAAATAAAACAAATTTGGATTCAGTTGCTTTTCGATTTTAATTTATTATTTTAAATATTACTTACTTATTTTGTCTTTTTCTGAATTTGTCAATTAGTTTTATTCTTTGATTAGACCTCATTACCATAGTCACCTCCACAGGTCCAGACAAATGGTTAGGGGAATTCTTACTTTAGACAAACTATATAAAGCAATGTTTTTGCGGTTAATATAAGATGGTGGCTTTTAAATGTCTAAGTGTTTAATATTTTGGTGTGACGCATGATAGAGTCGCACTATCTTATTTAATTTATGAGCTGAGGCATTCATTGATGTCTTGTGGCCAAAATGAGGCAGTGAGTGAGTCATTCATTAATGTTAATTTTTTTAATAAAATTTTCTAAAAATTTTAAATTTTTTATTTATTTTTACTTAACATATATTTTTGGAATAATTTCTAACATGGATAGATGGTTGGATAGTTGAATAAAGACCTATGTGATTTAAACCAAACAGTTTTTTTTTAACTATTTTATATAGTTAAATTTTATGTTCTTCATATAAATTCATTCAGTTTAATTGTAACAAAATAAAAAAAAAGGATATTTTCTTCCAATTTTGAACTTAATTTCTAATGGGAATCTGTATTATTTCAAATAAACATAGAAAAAGTTTTAAACAAAAATATCTATCTAAACATTGTTGGCATTTCAGCCCGGAAGAAACATACAGGGTATCTGCTCACCTGGAAAATCATGAAAATTCATGAATTTCGGTATTGAACCAAATTTGTCATGATTTTAGTTATATTTTCAAAGAAATCATGGGAAGTCATGGATTTAGTTTGCTGAAAAATCTAATTTTTTTAATTGAATTCCTCCCCCTCTGCCAATTTCATGGTGTTCCAAATATCTAAATTTCTAACAAAATCCCCAGTCACAGTCATATTTTATTAAAGTATAAAATGTTTTTATTGTGTTCTTTAAAAATTATGGTTTTCTATCAAAAAATGAAAGAACATCATTTCTAGAGCGAATTATCTTTTATACTTCTGTGATTTCAGAAATTTTGTTTTTATTTATTTTTTTATTTATTTTATAAATTTAAAATTCTAGCTAAAGCAAGCCAGTCAATGGTGAATTTTTTTATTCCGAAATGAGAGCAGAAAAATCAGGAATATCTTTCCTTTCAGATGAACAAGAAAAGTCTCTTTAGAATATAATTTTGCAGGAGAAAGAGAAAAAAAATTATTTTATTTTTATTTTTTTCAGCTATTTTAATGCTTCAACTTTTTCTTTACTCTGTTTTTTAAATTTAAAATCTGTAAATATGAAGATGCAGAGTATAACAGTTTTGGTTATACCTATCATTTCAATTAATGTTATTACAATGCTTTTTTAAATTTATGGTTGTTTTTATCAAAGAAAATAGTAACTTCATTAAGTCATGAAAATTTCTTGGAATTAGTCATGGATTTGAAAATCTAAAATGTAGCAGATACGCTGAACATATTTCTTCCAGAACAGTGGAAGAAACTGAATAAAACAAAAAAAAAAAGAGGGCGAACTGGAAAAGAATTAAAAATGACAAATACAATTGTTTAACAATAGGTATTATATAACTCGTATGTAAGCAAATTAAATTCAGTATAGTTACAAAAAGTTTGTCACATTAACTTAAAAAAAAAAAAAAAAGAAGAATTATTTGTTAGTTTTAAAGAGAATTTTAAAATCTATTTATCATATTATTCAGGAGTTGGTTTGGGTAATCATACTTAACATTATTTGATAATGAAAATTATTATGCTATTTGTAATTAATTGTGTGAATTCAATATATGATTTTAGTGGTATCAATGTTTAATATGTGATTTGTTTATTTAGTGGTATTGATAAATTGATTAGGTTCTTTTAAGTAATGTAAAATAAAGTTGTCCATAAACTATTGAAAACATAACCTAAATTCTTTTATATAAAATATTAATAAATATCACTTATTTTAATTTTTTAAGAAATTCATAATTTTTTTCTTCTTGTTTTCACTTATTTGAGAATGACATTAAATAGCTCTAAAATTAATGTTATTATTTAAACTAGATTGCTATTTTAAACTGTTTAGATATCTGATATTTCTTTTTGAAAAAGGGTTTATTCCACTTGAGTTGAAAATTTAAGAAATTGGAAATTTAAATTTAATTTGTAAGAAATTGGAATTGGATTATTTAAATTTAGCTTAGATTGATTGAGTTGATATTTAATTAACCAATTTTTTAATTACAGGCTTTAAAAAATTTCACAACAAAAGATGTTGGGGACTTTTTGGAAATCTTTAGTCAACAACAAAACTGTCCCTTATTGATTTTTTTTTTAAATGATTGAAATTTTTAATTCTTTTCCTCTCAAGTAAAATACATAACAAACATCTCATATTTTAACATTTATAACTCAGTTTGCAAATTCAGGTTGCTCAGTTTATTAATCTTAAGATTTATTTTTTGAAACCTATTAATATTTGTTTGTTAACCTTATTTATGACTTTAATTTGGAATTTTTTAATTATTTTCATAAATAAACTGAAGTCAGTCTTGAAAGAAAATCAGTAGGTAAAATTAAATTAATATCTCTTTTCAATTTGTTTTTAATATTAAAATTTATGTATTTCCTTAAAAATGTAAAAAATTTTTGCTGTTAAGGAAAAATAAAAGTTACATTTTAATGTAAACATTGGTAATTTTTATAATTACTGTGAAATGATCAAGTAATGATGTAGCAAAGAATGAGATGGAACTTCAACGCTTACCTGCGTAAACAAAATTTGTACTATTAGTGTATCTAAAGCGTTTTTTGATGCTGACCCAAGTTAAATTGAGATTATTATTTTAAAAAAAAATTATGGAGATGGAACAAAAAATAAATAATGATGAAGTGAAAAAATAAATAGAGATATGTATAACTTAGAAGAAAATTTTTGTTTATTATTTAGTGGTTGATGTGAAAAGATGTACAAGGTTAGCTGTTATTGCTTTTATCTTGTTTGCTGTAAAAAATAAATTAATATAATGAATGAAAAAAATCTTTATAATTAATTTAATATATAAGTCCTTATTATAGAAAGGTACATTCTGAAGTCAGTGAACTATAAATGTCTGAAAATTCTTCTAGATTGTGTTCATTTATCAAAAAAATAAGTTCTGTCTTGAAATATTTTTAGAGTGGGCACCCATGGTGACCACTTATTCTTCAAACCTAATGTGTCGACGACCGATATCGATTGGTCACCGACTCCCGTGGAATTAACTTTTTATATCTTTTCATTTAATACTCAATTTTTGTAAGCGTTTTTTTGCTTGGATTAAGCTATATATATATTTTTTTAAAAATCCTTACATGCTCGAAGAATAACAAAATGTTTATGATTTTAGGTTAGAAGGACCACTTAGACCTACTACAAAGATTTCAAGTCGTGCTTTGTCCAAATTTGAACCTCATTCAACGAGTCATCCTGTTGAGTCTGTGGAAAAAGAGCCATCTATCTCAAGTAATTCCTTCTTATTGTTGATGTTTTCTTCTGAGCCTTTTCAACCCAATTCTTTGGTTCCATCTTTATTTGATTCATTTCTTTTTAAAAATAGAAAATTTAAGCATATTGAATCTTTAAACGTTTTTCTTCTGCTTTTAAAAACTATGTAAGTGGTTAAATATGATTTAATTTCAATTAATCACATATTATTGTATAATACAGTCAGACCTCGCTATAGTGAACCTTCAAGGGGCCGAAATTTCAGTTCACTATAACTGGGAGTTGATTATATCCATACTGCAAACAATTTTAATTAATTTTTCCAAACTGCTCCCTTTTATTACACATTATTTAAATAAATGACCAATGAAAAGAAATACAAAAATGATTAAAGAACAATATGTAGTAACAAAAAATGTGTTCACTTATATTTTTTATTACTCATCGTCGTGCGTGCAAAAGATTTAGGGATGAAAAACTGAGATAAAAGAAGCAAATAAGAAAAAATGCTTCTGGCTACTTTTCACTCAATAAGAGGTCTTAAAAATTGGTATATGTATTTTATGTAGGAATTTCGAAATTACCAACAAATGAAGGAAAAAATCACTCAAGGGCAGAAAAAAGTTCAGAATATCCAATTTCCTCTCATCTTTTGGTTCGCTATATCCACAAAAAATGATATTATATGTGTATGGCAAGGCACGTGAGCGAGCATTTCGTTCACAATGTTCAGCAGAGTTTAACTGTATTTTATTAATTCAGGGTGATGTATTTTTTTTAATGTGACTTAGTTGTTAAAAAGTTAATCTTTTATTTTATTGATTAATAAGTTCTTCCTTTATTTTTCATTTTCCAAATATTATATTTTTTTCATTTATTCATTTATTTTGTTTAATTCAAAGCATTACTTTTTGGTTATTTATACTATTTGATTTAACTTAATAAATATGGAATAACTTTAGCCATCTATGGATTATTTATATGTTTGTTAGTTTCTTTTTTGAATGGTTTGATATTTGTTGTTAAAAATGTTTTTTGTCTTCAGTTATGTTCTTTTTAAATAAGTATCACTTGAATAAGTTTAACAATTTTTTTTATGTTTTATTTCACTCTTAAAAAAATACTTTCTACCAACCCAATAATAATAACATGGTGCATTTTTAAAAAGTACTTAAAGGTGCTTTTTTTCTTTTTTTAAAAGCCCTGAAAGATGCTATTTTCATTGAGTGTTTTTAAAAAGTGTGTAATTTTCCATTTTCGAAAATCAGATTTTTTTCTCTACCATGTTGATTTTCGACACATAGTATGCAAAAGCGTGCTTTACACATTGTTCTATTCAGCATTTCCACAATTCATCCAACCACAGGCTACTTCGGCGCATCATTGGTCTATAGAGTATGAAAGCGCCAATCTTTTTGCATGTTTAGTGAAATACTTGTGAGTTAGCAAGCACGTCCACTGAGCTGGGATAAGTGAGATTCTTGCACTCTCATGTGCAAATCATGATTTAAATCAAATGATTTTTTTTTTAAAAATCATTGATTTAAATCAACAGATTTTTTATATATACATTGATTTGAAAAGTTAAAAAACAGTGTTTAAAATTATTGATACTTTTATTATTTTCTTTTCTTAGTTTTAAAATTTATTTTAAATGAAGTGCTGCATTAATTAATTTTAGTTAACGAAATTACTTTCATTCTTGGTGTGTGATAAATTCCAACACATTAGAAATTACATTTTTAAAAATCTTTTAATGCTTGAAATTGAAAGTACAGATTAAAGAAAACATTCAGGGCTGTCTTAATATGGACTTGCATAGCTGTAGAAAGTTATTAATAAACATGAATTTTTTTCACAAAAAAAAAATACAAATAATGTTAATTTAAATTCTACCTTATGATTGAAAAAGCATGGAGGTAAAATCTTCATTATATTTTATTGGTGGAAAATGTATATTTCTAAAGCTTGAGGTTATATTAAAAAAAAATACCCTAATTTGCCAAAAATGGAATAAAAATGCTGATTGATTCAGATATTTTTTTCTGATACAGTGTCATTCTTCCCCTTTAAACTCTACTTAAAGCAGTAGGGTTATTAACTGGTAACAGTGTGCATGTTTACAGTGTACATCTTTGACATTATCAGAAAGAAATTTTCTGAAGAAAAAAAATTCCAATGAGTACATAGATAGATTTTTTAATTTTTTTTTTTGTAGCTTAACTTATCTATTTTGATTTGGAATTAAGAATTAATATTTTGCTATAAAAATTTATAGATTAAATATTTGTTTATTTTTTGATGAATGACTACATTTATAAACACAGTCTGTTACATTTATTTTGTCATTTTAAAAATCAAAAGAAAGAAAATCACAATTTTAAATTAAAATTATGGTTTGCTAATTGAAACTTTGGTTTAATAGTTTAAGTATTCTTTAAATTCTCTATTTCATCTAGTCTTTAAATTTCAATCTTGCATTTGTTTCGAAATGGTTGCTATGCTATGTATTATAATGAAAAATTGTTTTAGGTAGTTAAATCTTCTAAAATATTTTTATAATATAGTTTAATATTACTTTCATATTGATTAAACATTTATAAAGTTTTTTTTAATTATAAATCCAAGTTCTTACA
Source organism: Parasteatoda tepidariorum (assembly GCF_982258835.1). Taxonomy (NCBI): domain Eukaryota; kingdom Metazoa; phylum Arthropoda; class Arachnida; order Araneae; family Theridiidae; genus Parasteatoda; species Parasteatoda tepidariorum. Next base: position 125,321,368 of record NC_141756.1, read on the forward strand.
ATATATTTGAATAAAAATCAAAAAAATTCGATTTAAATAAAAAAAAATCTGATTTTTTTTTTTTTTTTTTTCAAAGAAAAAAAAATCAAAAAAATTACAAACCCTGCTCGTGTGCAACTCTGCTGCATTTTGCAAGATATTCTCAATTTCAAGCTTCATTTTCCACCCTCTGATATCGAGCTGAAAAATCTCTCCAGTATTTTATAATGGCTGATATAATCAAGAAAAGAGTTCTTTGTCAGAAACTTGTTATTTTATCATGATCATGTAAAGTCTTTGAAAATTATTTTGCATTTTGTTAATGTATATAGTGCTTAAAAATATTTTTTAATTGCTTAAAAAGTACTTATTTTTTGTTGAAAGATTTGACTATACACCCTGAATAAGATTTTAAATTAATTGTTCTGGTTTATTTCCACAGATATCAAGTCCAGTCCTGTCCATAATCTGAAACTGGGCTATACCTGGCCTGAAGTTGAACTGAATCCTCCTTACCTTGGTCTGACATTGAGTGAAAAATAAATTGAATTCTAACATTACATCCTAATTTGGGTGTAAGTAACGGAAACCACTTGTGTACTGTTGATGTTCCTGTTAGATATGAAATATCTTTTTGTGATACGGAACAGACATTCTCATCTGTTGCATGAAATATGTATATTTTTCATCAGATATCATATATGTATCAGCTCATCATTTGTGTACAAAAATGGAAAACATATGTAATCATATAAAAATTTCAAGGCTGTGAAAAGTTTTCATTGACAATGTAATAGTTGAAAAAAAATTATTTGAAAAAAAAATTAGCCTTATTGAAAAAAGTATCTTGATTTTGTACAATGGGCCTAAAATTTTATTTATTATTAGGTGAAAAAGTTTTTTTAATTTTTTATTTAGGTGAAAAAGCTTGGTTAAAATAGGAACGCACAACATGCGGTCCGCCAACTGTTGTTGTGCAGCCCGCAGGAGCTGAATGTATAAAAAAATTTCCTTTTAATTTAGTTTTTTTTAATATTTTATTTAGTTAAAATATTTCATTCAAATTTATATTACTCTATAAAATATGTATATTTTTAGCGCTTTCATTCTGTAAGAATTTATATCTCTCCTATATATATTAGTAAATAAACTAATTATTGAGAAAAATCGAAAAAGCTTTTTTAAAAAAAAGTATTGGTTGTTTTAGTTTTAAATAAATTCAAATAATTAAAAGTATTTAATTTTCTGAAGTATGTTATTAAGTTTTCTGACAAAAATATTTAATGCTTAGAACATTAATGTTTTTATAAAAATTATCATATTTGCCGCAGACATGACTAAATATGTATGCGGCCCTTTGTTTATCTACCTGCTGTGCAAGTGGCCCTTCACTTAAAAAGCTTGTGCACCCCTAGTTTAAAATTTTAATTTTTTTTTCAAAGCAAAAGCATGTTACAAATTTTAGTTTTTAAGTTTAAAAATTTAAGATTTAGAAAGAAAATTACTTTTTTTGAAAAGTTATGTATGAAATTTATTATTCAGGTCACCTGGAATCTGAATTAGAAATAATTGTTTTTCAGGTTTAACTGTATTTTCAATTTTCAACTATAGGTATTTTCCATCTATAGGTTAGATTACTATGCAGATTCCAGATATTTAAGTATATATTACAGAAAGTTTAAGTATAATATTTTCACATGGGACTCTTCTTACTTATTTCCTAACTTCCTAAACTTTAATGTAATGAAAGAAAATGCTGTATTGAGTATTTATTTTTCTTAACCGCTTCCCTCTATTTGGAATAGTGAATTTGTAATGAAACTGGGAAGAAGTTCTTCAATAGCAGGTGTATATGGTCATATAAAAAGAATCATTATGCATAACGTTGTTACATAGCCTTATTATTACCATAAATACTCAGAATAATAAGTTTAAAATATATTAAGTAAAACTTGCCTCCATCAAATTTTTTAAATGTTTAATATCGATATTTTCGTCATATGATCGCCAATTAGCAATCTTTCTCGGAATTGTTCCCATCCTTCTCCCAAAAGTGGTGTAATAAAGTCAGGTGACAAAGAGGGAACCAAATGCTAATTCCTGGTAAATGGATACATATGCAGTAAAAAAAAACTTCAAATAAATATGTAAATAATTTAAATGGTTACATTTTGAGCAAAATAGTTTCACATGCTTTTTTTTTTCTTTCATGATTTGGGTTGATCAGTATTTTCTAATCTCATGTCCGACTGTTACTGTACGCAGAGATGATTGTGCTCCAGAAAAAATCTGGATTTTTCGCTAACCGCGATCCAGAAATTTCTGGAAATCCAAAGTCCAGAAGTTTCAAGAAATTATTGATCACATTTATAAATAAAAATATTAGAACTAGAATTTATGTTTGACATCTCTTCCATTTGAAACTATTTTTTCTGGTAGAATAATAAATGTGATTAGAAATAAAAATAAACTTATACATAATTATTAATTTAAATTATGCTGCATGTAATTTATTTAGAATTTCATGTTGTGAAAATATCAATGGTTTAAATTTAAAAAAGACGGTAATTTTTTGAAACGTGTCATTAATGATTTTACTCAAGAAATGTTCAGGATTTTTCAGTTGGGATCACAATCACCCCTGTGTACATTTGTTAACTTAAAAACTAATATTTGTATTATGATTTGAAGAGAAATTTTTTAAAAAATTGAAAAAATTTTTTATGTATGTTTTTGAGCTTAAAAAAAAGCTTAACTTTAGGCTCATTCTAAAAGACCTAAATATTTTTGGAGAGTATGTAACTACAGCGAAAACTTTTTATGGTCTCAAAATTTTGAATATCGAAAAAAATTGTTTTTCATGATACACTCTTATGTCTATGTTTTTTTCTTTTTTAATTGAGAGTTGTAATAATTGCAGATTGTTTTCATTCACTGTATTCTCTGTCACCCAATGCTTAGACTATAAGCCATTTGTTCTTTCATTACTTATTTGTTTGTTTGTTTTTTCTGATTATTTAATTATTATTTAAGGTCTGGGATTTTATATTCAGAACACAGATATTTTGGATGAACTTAAAATATCAACAACTGAGCATAGTATGCAATGATAGAAGGGAAATTTATTTTAATGTCAAATAACGATGAAATTTATAACTATTTTTTTTAAATAACAAAATGAATTATATCTACAGCCCCTGGACAAATTATTAGACACAGTATTAGATTCTATGTAAAATCTTAATTATCAGGTGATAGACTATACAGTGTGTCTAATAATTTGGCTAGGTATGATATATTGTTAAACTATATCATGCAAAATTATATTCTTTAGTATCAAAATATGAGTTGGTTTTAGTTGTTTAAAATGCTTCTTTTTTTTTGTTTAGTTAGTAGTCTCAGATGCCCAGAATCTATAAAATTGTAATTTCTATTAAAAAAAAAAATTTTTTTTCTTCATAAATGTGTTATATTTTTGTAGTTGTGGTGGTTGTTCACATTTTCAATAAATCTGAATCTCTTGAATCTCAATTCTTATTAATAATTGAACTTTTTAAAACAGATTGCAATGCTTTCTTTTCAATAATGTGTTGTCTCTAACCCAAGTTGCAAAATGAAATCTGTTCAAAATTAATTGTTATTTTTATAGGCTCATATTTCATTTTCAATTGACTATTTCATCAAAGCAACATTTATCATTGGTTGAAATTCAACAGGGTTCCCACGGTCCTCAGAAACTTAATTTTTTTTTTTAAATGAGGGTCTTTAAATGTACTTAATTTTGGTGCAAGGCTTTTAAAAGTCCTTAATTTTTCAGTATCACTATACATGGGTGCCACTTTTCAGTCCCAGGGACTGAAATCAGTCTTGAGAAAAATCAATAAAAATCAAATTCTATCAATTAAAAAAAATTTTCTTTTTTTTTTCATTAGAAATTTTGTAATTTTTTTTTTGTCGAAATAAAAAAATATTGTATCTTAATGATAACATATGATATGGTATTGATGTCAGGACTTTAATTTATCTTCTTTTTGTCAGCTTCACTAAATCTCATTCTTTCAAGTCTTGACAAATAGGATTGCCTGAACTTTATCTACTTGTATAATTAAATTTTGTACTATTAATGAATCTAAGTCTGCTCTAATTTGCTTCCTCCACCATAACCTATCGTCATGCTGGTCAAAGTTAAATCAAGATTATTTTTTTAAAAAAGAAAGAAATTATAGTGCTAGAGCAAAAAATAAGTAATGGTGAAGTGAAAAACAGGGATATGAATGGTTTCAGGTTGTTAAGAAATATGCAAGGTTGGCTGTTATTTTCGTTTTGTTTGTTAAAAAAACATAAAATAAAAAATTAGAAAAAATAATCAAATTATTGATTTAATAGGCTAATAACAAGGAAAGGTAAATTTTGGTGTCAGTGTGCTATAAATTTCTAAAAGTTTGGTAAACAATGCTAGACAGTATTATTTGGTCAAAAAATGAGTTCAGTCTTGAAATTTTTTAGAGTGGCACCCCTGCACTATAGTCAGGGATGATTGTGCTCCGGAAAACATCTGGATTTTTCGCTAACCAGGACTTCGCTATATCTGTTCCGCAAACAGTTTTAACTAATGGTTCCAAAATCCTCCCTTTTATGACACATCATTTAAATAAATGATCAATAAAATGAAATACAAAAATGACTGAAAAATAATACGTAGTAACAAAAATGTGTTAACTTTTATTTCTTATTACTCTTCGTCTTACGTGAAAATTTTTTTTTAATAATTTCTAGCTGATGAGCAATCCTCAGCATCAAAAAGGGAAACACTTCCTGACTCTCCGATAATTTTTCCTGAATTTATGTTATTCCGCTTTTTTTAAACCTGTCTATCCAGCCATTCAAACACATAAAAGTAGTCTCACAAAATCACTTAGCGAATTCATCGGCTTTAACTTGAAGCCTTTGTCCAGATACTAGAAGATGGTGGCTTCATTGAATGCTGAACGAATTCAATAATGAAGCAAACAAAAAAAATGCTTATCGCTACATTTCATGCTGTAAATAGTTTTAAAAATCGGTATATGTATTTATTTTGAAGTAGAAATTTCAAAATATGAAGAAAATAAATCAGTCGAAGACAGAAAAAAGTTTATAATATCCAACTATCTCTCTTTTTTTGTTTCACTATATCTACAAAAAATAACATTATATGTGTGTAGCAAGGCACGGGAGCGAACATTTTGTTCACTATATTCGGGAGTTCACTATAAACCGTGTTCACTATAGCGGGGTTTGACTATATATCGAAACTAATGATCTCAGATTCCTTAGTATTTTGCATATTTTTATTAATATATACGATTTGCCTTTTGCAAAATAAATCTTAATTAACAAAGATTAATTTTCAAAATTTTTCTTTTATATGATTGTTTTTCAATTTTAAGTTTCTGACACCTTTTTTTATGATCTACTTCTATTAGAGGAAAAACATTATATGAAAATTTTTTTTTATATATATTTTAACTTAGAAGCATGAGTAGATCTGAAATATGTCATTAAAAAATACACAATTTTCGAATCTATCTTTACAAATAAAAAAAAAAACAAATTATACAGCGAAAAGGTTCTGCTTTTTATTTATATTTCAAATAAATTTACTGTATCAAAAATTAGTAATTTTTCCTCACCAATTTATATGGATTATTATATGAAATATTTCAATTATTATTTGTATTAATTTTCATTAATTAATTACATGAATTGTTATTTTTATAATTAATTATTCAATGAATAATTCAAAAGTAAATAATTCAAGCCACTTGGTAGAGCGATTGAAATCCATGCATATTTTATGTTGGAACTGTTTTTTTTCGATGCTATCTATTTTTATTTGCAAAGGTGCTAATGTGATTAGAATATATGATTTCTTTTTCAATTTGTTTTATCTGATTGTGTTGCTATTCTGTTTATTCCCTGATTATTTTTTTTTTCAATTTTGTAAAACATTTTGTGCCCAAATAAAGGATGAAATTTTTAACTACATCTTGCATTTTAATTTTTTTTGCTTTTCATCACTTTTTTTCAGCTTTTTTACTATTGAATCTTGCATCAAAAATCCGCTTGAACTGAGAAAAAAAATTTTTTATCAAAATTGTCAAATTATAATGTATATATAAGAATTTTTTTAAAAAAATATCTGTGAATGATAATGAGCCACTTTTGTAATGTAGATAGAATATAAAAATGAAGCAATGTAAGTTCCATCAAAAGGTCCATGAAGGCAAATTTCTCGCAATAGTTCGTCTAGGGTTTTTCCTTGTCTTCTGGTTTGGGTTCAAAGTTACAAGTCTACGGAGTTGAACTTTAGTAGTCGTAAACCCAAAATTGGGTTAACTGTTCAACGACGGTTATAAAGTAACTTATACTAAAGGATCTCCGAGAAAGCTGGAAACGGTTCAGCAATAGAAACTATTTTGAATTAATAAATGTACAGTGCCCAAAATAAAAAACCTGAATAACTTTTGATATAATAATCGAATTTTCACGCTCTAGGACTCAATGAATCGAGGAGGTGACTTCAAATTTGCTAATTAATTAGTGCACACAATATTTTAAGATGCGAAATCAGATGCAAAAACGTATTTTTACTCAATAATAGTCTTTTTTTTTTTCTTCAGATACGGATTTCAGACAAAAGACACGGCGTTAGCGACAATCTCGTACAAATTCTGCCAATAGTTTGGTCAGGACAGCTGTTCAAAGTTTGGACCCCTTAATGTTAATTTTATTTTCTGGGTATTTCGCCATAATTCAAATTTTTTTTAAACTGACGAATCACGCACACAAATGTAAAATTCATTTTATCAATCAAAGATAATTCCATGCGAAGAATAACTTTTATTCTATATTTTTTATTTAAGACTGGTCAAGAAAATTTTGTTTTAAAATTAATAAATTTTTTTAATTAGTTAAAAAAAAATCAAATTTTTTTTTAAACTAACTGACAAATGTTTTGCACACAAATGTAAAATTCATTATATCAATCAAAGATAATTCCATGCGAAAAATAATTTTTAATTAGCCTTTAAAAATTTTCTTCCGCAGCCATGTATGGACCATAGACCCCTACTTAGGGTCCGAGTTTGAAAATTATACCTTGATATTAAAGGGAGCTAGGGGGTCTCGAAATTTGAACCTTACTCGCGCCATTTTATATTTTTATTCTTTTTTTTTATTATTCCATTACGCTTTCTTTGCTGGATTTCATACACAGAAAACACCCCATGCATGCTAAAATATTCAAAATGTTACAAAAGAAGTCGAAAAAGAGCAAATAAATTGATTTTCCTGGATTTTTCCAGCTTTTTCACATTTTCCTAATAAAAAATATTATTTCCTACATGCAGGACCCACCAGAATATCGAAAAACACATTAAAAAAATAATATTAATTAAAATAAACAGAAAAAAAGAACATTTTTTGAAAATTTGTCCGTCCCTGGGATTCGAACCCCCTCCAGCAGCGGGCAACTGCTCCTGGTCAGTAAACAAAATTTATTTTGGCAGATTGTGGGCCCACTAATTGGTATATAAAAAAATCCTTCGGTAAAATTGTTCGATACATTAAATTCTAATTTCGGGCGGAGTTTGAAATTTATAGGTTAATATTATAGGGAGTTACGTGCCTCCTGATATGACTTCTGTCCCTTTTTCAGCCATTATTCGCTCCTTAACAAAGAAAAATATTTCTTTTCACATATAGAACACTTTATTCACTTAAAAATATTGAAAAGAAGTTAAAAAAATAATATAAATTGAAATAAATAAATAAGTAAAAATTATCCGAAATTTTTCCGTTTATTAGCTATTTTTCGCTATTTCCCAAAGAAAAAATAGTTTTTTTTTGTATACAAAAAACTTGATTCACGTTAAAATATCAAAAAATTTATTAAAAAAATAATATAAAAAAAAAGAAAAAATTTGAATGTCGACCGTCGCAGGGTTTCGAACCCATGGCCCCCGGAACAACAAATCTAACTTGCCTCACAACTTTACCAATAGCGCCATGCTTCACATGCCTACTCCGCGAATATTTAGCTTAAAACACTTTATCCCGGTTAGTAAACAAAATTTATTTTGGCCCATTGTGGGCCGACTAAGAGGTCTATAAAAAAATCCTTCGGTACAATTGCTTGATACATTAAATTCTAATTTTGGGCGGAGTTTGAAATTTATAGGTAAATATTATAGGGATTTACGGGGTGTAATGTGTGCGTGCCTCCTGATATGATTTCCGTCCCTTTTTCAGCCATTATTCGCTCTTTAACAAAGAAAAATATTTCTTTTGACATATTTGACACTTTATTCGCATTAAAATATTGAAAAGAAGTTAAAAAAATAATATAAATTAAAATAAATAAATAAATAAAAATTATCTGAAATTTATCCGATTATTAGCTTTTATTCGCTATTTCCCCAAGAAGAAATAGTTTTTTTTTATATACAGAACACTTGATTCATGTTAAAATATCAAAAAATATATTTAAAATAATAATATAAAGATAAGAAAAAATATGAATGTCGACCCGCGCAGGGTTTCGAACCCATGGCCCCCGGGACAACAAATCTAACTTGCCACACAGCTTTACCAACTGTGCCATGATTCATATGCCTGTCCCGAAAATATTTAGCTTAAAACACCTCCTCCCGGTTAGTAAACAAAACTTATTTTGGCAGATTGTGGGCCCACTAATCGATATATAAAAACATTCTTCAGTACAATTGTTCGATACATTAAATTCTAATTTTGGGCGGAGTTTGAAATGTATAGATTAATATTATAGGGAGTTACGGGGTGTGATGTGTGCGAGCCTCCTGATATGAGTTCTGTCCCTTTTTCAGCCTTTATTCACTCTTTAACAAAGAAAAATATTTCTTTTCACATATAAAAGACTTCATTCGCATTAAAGAACACATAATGGAATATTAATAAACATATAATAGATAAAAAAAAAATGGCGGGGTGGGGTTCGAATTTCGAAGCCGTCTAACTCCCTTGAATATTAAGTTATAATTTTCAAACTCGAACCTTAAGTAGGGGACTATGGTCCAAACATATCTGGTGCAGGAAATTTTTATAGATTAATTAGGGGGAGCAGGGGCCCCTCAAAGTTCTATTGGACAGCTGACAGAAGGAGGACTTCTGAAGAGAAATTGTGTCCGGCTTCTCGTGTTCTAGTGGTATTGTGGTCAGGACACGGGACTAGTAACTGACGGCAGGGGCGAGGGAGCGCAGGTTCGAATCCCAGCTTCATCAACTTTTCAAAAAAATTTCTTTTTTTTCTTCTTTCGATTATTCTGCATTATATTATTTTTTCAAGGTGTTTCTCCAAATCTCAGAGGGTCCTACATAGAGGAAATAATTTTTTTAAATTGAGAAAATGGCGAATAGTGGGTAAAAACTGGAAAAATCCAGGTAAATTGGCTTATTTCCATTGTTTTAAATAATTTTTACAATATATTCGTCAATTTCTAATGCGTAAGGTGTTCTATGAGTAAAATTGTGCATCTTTCTTTGTTAAAGAACGCATAATGGAATAATAATAAAAATATAATAAATAAAAAAAAATGGCGGGGTGGGGTTCGAATTTCGAAGCCGTCTAACTCCCTTTAATACTAAGTTATAATTTTCAAACTCGGATCCAGAGTAGGGGTCTATGATCCAAACATATCTGCTGCAGGAAATTTTTATAGATGAATTAGGGGGAGCAGGGGGCCCCTCAAAGTTCTATTGGATAGCTGACAGAAAGAGGACTTTTGATGAGAAATTGTGTCCGGCTTCTCGTGTTCTAGTGGTATTGCGGTCAGGACACGGAACAAGTAACTGACAGCAGGGGCGAGGGGGCGCAGGTTCGAATCCCAGCTTTATCAACTTTTCAAAAAAATTTCTTTTTTTTTCTTCTTTCGATTATTCTGCATTATATTATTTTTTCAAGGTGTTTTTCCAAATCTCAGAGGGCCCTACATATAGGAAATAATTTTTTTAAATTGAGAAAATGGCGAATAGTGGGTAAAAACTGGAAAAATCCAGGAAAATTGGCTTATTTCCATTGTTTTAAATAATTTTTACAATATATTCGTCAATTTCTAATGCGTAAGGTGTTCTATGAGTAAAATTGTGCATCTTTCTTTGTTAAAGAACGCATAATGGAATAATAATAAAAATATAATAAATAAAAAAAAATGGCGGGGTGGGGTTCGAATTTCGAAGCCGTCTAACTCCCTTTAATACTAAGTTATAATTTTCAAACTCGGATCCTGAGTAGGGGTCTATGATCCAAACATATCTGGTGCAGGAAATTTTTATAGATTAATTAGGGGGAGCAGGGGCCCCTCAAAGTTCTATTGGACAGCTGACAGAAGGAGGACTTCTGAAGAGAAATTGTGTCCGGCTTCTCGTGTTCTAGTGGTATTGTGGTCAGGACACGGGACTAGTAACTGACGGCAGGGGCGAGGGAGCGCAGGTTCGAATCCCAGCTTCATCAACTTTTCAAAAAAATTTCTTTTTTTTCTTCTTTCGATTATTCTGCATTATATTATTTTTTCAAGGTGTTTCTCCAAATCTCAAAGGGTCCTACATAGAGGAAATAATTTTTTTAAATTGAGAAAATGGCGAATAGTGGGTAAAAACTGGAAAAATCCAGGTAAATTGGCTTATTTCCATTGTTTTAAATAATTTTTACAATATATTCGTCAATTTCTAATGCGTAAGGTGTTCTATGAGTAAAATTGTGCATCTTTCTTTGTTAAAGAACGCATAATGGAATAATAATAAAAATATAATAAATAAAAAAAAATGGCGGGGTGGGGTTCGAATTTCGAAGCCGTCTAACTCCCTTTAATACTAAGTTATAATTTTCAAACTCGGATCCAGAGTAGGGGTCTATGATCCAAACATATCTGCTGCAGGAAATTTTTATAGATGAATTAGGGGGAGCAGGGGGCCCCTCAAAGTTCTATTGGATAGCTGACAGAAAGAGGACTTTTGATGAGAAATTGTGTCCGGCTTCTCGTGTTCTAGTGGTATTGCGGTCAGGACACGGAACAAGTAACTGACAGCAGGGGCGAGGGGGCGCAGGTTCGAATCCCAGCTTTATCAACTTTTCAAAAAAATTTCTTTTTTTTTCTTCTTTCGATTATTCTGCATTATATTATTTTTTCAAGGTGTTTTTCCAAATCTCAGAGGGCCCTACATATAGGAAATAATTTTTTTAAATTGAGAAAATGGCGAATAGTGGGTAAAAACTGGAAAAATCCAGGAAAATTGGCTTATTTCCATTGTTTTAAATAATTTTTACAATATATTCGTCAATTTCTAATGCGTAAGGTGTTCTATGAGTAAAATTGTGCATCTTTCTTTGTTAAAGAACGCATAATGGAATAATAATAAAAATATAATAAATAAAAAAAAATGGCGGGGTGGGGTTCGAATTTCGAAGCCGTCTAACTCCCTTTAATACTAAGTTATAATTTTCAAACTCGGATCCTGAGTAGGGGTCTATGATCCAAACATATCTGCTGCAGGAAATTTTTATAGATGAATTAGGGGGAGCAGGGGGCAACTCAAAGTTCTATTGGATAGCTGACAGAAAGAGGACTTTTGAAGAGAAATTGTGTCCGGCTTCTCGTGTTCTAGTGGTATTGTGGTCAGGACACGGGACAAGTAACTGACGGCAGGTTCGAGGGGGCGCAGGTTCGAATCCCAGCGTTATAATTTTTTCAAAAAATTTCTTTTTTTTTCTTCCGATAATTTTGTATTATATTATTTTTTCAATGTGTTTTTCCATATTTAAGAGGGTCCTACATATAGGAAAAAATTTTTTTAATTTGAGAAAATGGCGAATAATGGGTAAAAACTGGAAAAATCCAGTAAAATTGGTTTATTTCCATTGTTTTAAATTATTTTTACAATATATTCGACAGTTTCTAATGTGTAAGGTGTTCTAAGAGTAAAATTGTGTATCTTTCTTTGTTAAAGAACACATAATGGAATATTAATAAACATATAATAAATAAAAAAAAATGGCGGGGTGGGGTTCGAATTTCGAAGCCGTCTAACTCCCTTGAATATTAAGTTATAATTTTCAAACTCTAACCTTAAGTAGGGGTCTATGGTCCAAACATATCTGCTGCAGGAAATTTTTATAGATTAATTAGGGGGAGCAGGGGCCCCTCAAAGTTCTATTGGATAGCTGACAGAAAGAGGACTTTTGAGGAGAAATTGTGTCAGGCTTCTCGTGTTCTGGTGGTATTGTGGTCAGGACAGGGGGCAAGTAACTGACGGCTGGGGCGAGGGGACGCAGGTTCGAATCCCAGCGTTATCATTTTATCAAAAAATTTCTTTTTTTTTCTTCCGATAATTTTGTATTATATTATTTTTTCAATCTGTTTTTCCATATTTAAGAGGGTCCTACATATAGGAAATAATTTTTTCAATTTGAGAAAATGGCGAATAATGGGTAAAAACTGGAAAAATCCAGGAAAATTGGCTTATTTCCATTGTTTTAAATAATTTTTACAATATATTCGACAGTTTCTAATGCGTAAGGTGCTCTAAGAGTAAAATTGTGCATCTTTCTTTGTTAAAGAACGCATAATGGAATATTAATAAACATATAATAGATAAAAAAAAATGGCGGGGTGGGGTTCGAATTTCGAAGTCGTCTAACTCCCTTGAATATTAAGTTATAATTTTCAAACTCGAACCTTAAGTAGGGGTCTATGGTCCAAACATATCTGCTGCAGGAAATTTTTATAGATGAATTAGGGGGAGCAGGGGGCCCCTCAAAGTTCTATTGGATAGCTGACAGAAAGAGGACTTTTGATGAGAAATTGTGTCCGGCTTCTCGTGTTCTAGTGGTATTGTGGTCAGGACACGGGACAAGTAACTGACGGCAGGTTCGAGGGGGCGCAGGTTCGAATCCCAGCGTTATAATTTTTTCAAAAAATTTCTTTTTTTTTCTTCCGATAATTTTGTATTATATTATTTTTTCAATGTGTTTTTCCATATTTAAGAGGGTCCTACAAATAGGAAATAATTTTTTCAATTTGAGAAAATGGCGAATAATGGGTAAAAACTGGAAAAATCCAGGAAAATTGGCTTATTTCCATTGTTTTAAATAATTTTTACAATATATTCGACAGTTTCTAATGCGTAAGGTGCTCTAAGAGTAAAATTGTGCATCTTTCTTTGTTAAAGAACGCATAATGGAATATTAATAAACATATAATAGATAAAAAAAAAATGGCGGGGTGGGGTTCGAATTTCGAAGTCGTCTAACTCCCTTGAATATTAAGTTATAATTCTCAAACTCGAACCTTAAGTAGGGGTCTACGGTCCAAACATATCTGCAGCAGGAAATTTTTATAGATGAATTAGGGGGAGCAGGGGGCCCCTCAAAGTTCTATTGGATAGCTGACAGAAAGAGGACTTTTGAAGAGAAATTGTGTCCGGCTTCTAATGTTCTAGTGGTATTGTGGTCAGGACACAGGACAAGTAACTGACGGCTGGGGCGAGGGGGCGCTGGTTCGAATCCCAGCGTTATCATTTTTTCAAAAAATTTCTTTTTTTTTCTTCCGATAATTTTGTATTATATTATTTTTTCAATGTGTTTTTCCATATTTAAGAGGGTCCTACATATAGGAAATAATTTTTTTAATTTGAGAAAATGGCGAATAATGGGTAAAAATTGGAAAAATCCAGGAAAATTGGCTTATTTCCATTGTTTGAAATTATTTTTACAATATATTCGACAGATTCTAATGCGTAAGGTGTACTAAGAGTAAAATTGTGCATCCTTCTTTGTTAAAATATTGAAAAGAAGTTAAAAAAATAATATAAAATAAAATAAATAAATAAATAAAATTTATCCGAAATTTATCCGATTATTAGCTATTATTCGCTACTTGCCCCCAAAAAATTGTTTTTTTTTTGTATACAGAACACTTGATTCAAGTTAAAATATCGAAAAATATGTTAAAAAAAATAATATTAAAAAAAAGAAAAAATTAGAATGTCGATCGTCGCAGGGTTTCGAACCCATGGCACCCGGAACAGCAAATATAACCTGCCACACAGCTTTACCAACTGCGCCATGATTCATATGCCTGAACAGCGAATATTTAGCTTAAAACCCCTCCTCCCGGTTAGTAAACAAAACATATTTTGGCAGATTGTGGGCCCACTGATTGGTATATAAAAAAATCCTTCGGTAAAATTGTTCGATACATTAAATTCTAATTTTGGGCGGAGTTTGAAATTTATAGGTTAATATTATAGGGAGTTACGAGGTGTGATGTGTGCGTGCCTCCTGATACGACTACTGTCCCTTTTTCAGCCCATATTCGCTCCTTAACAAAGAAAAATATTTCTTTTCACATATAGAACACTTTATTCGCTTAAAAATATTGAAAAGAAGTTAAAAAAAATAATATAAATTAAAATAAATAAATAAATAAAATTTATCTGAAATTTATCCGATTATTAGCTATTATTCGCTATATCCCCAAGAAAAAATAGTTTTTTTTTATATACAGAGCACTTGATTCACGTTAAAATATCAAAAAATATATTTAAAATAATAATATAAAGATAAGAAAAAATATGAATGTCGACCCTCGCAGGGATTTGAGCCCATGGTCCCCGGGACAACAAATCTAACTTGCCACACAGCTTTACCAACTGCGCCATGATTCATATGCCTGCCCCGCGAATATTTAGCTTAAAACATCTTTTCCCGGTGAGTAAACAAAACTTATTTTGGCAGATTGTGGGCCCACTAATTGGTATATAAAAAAATCCTTCAGTATAATTTTTCGATACATTAAATTCTAATTTTGGGCGGAGTTTGAAATTTATAGGTTAATATTATAAGGAGTTACGGGGTGCGATGTGTGCGTGCCTCCTGATATGACTTCTGCCCCTTTTTCAGCCTTTATTCGCTCTTTAACAAAGAAAAATATTTCTTTTCACATATAGAAGACTTTATTCGCTTTAAAATATTGAAAAGAAGTTAAAAAAATAATATAAATTAAAATAATATAAATTAAAATAAATAAATAAATAAAATTTATCCGAAATTTATCCGATTATTAGCTATTATTCGCTATTTTCCAAAGAAAAAATAGTTTTTCTTGTATACAGAACACTTGATTCACGTTAAAATATCAAAAAATTTATTAAAAAAAACAATATAAAAAAAAGAAAAAAGTTTGAATGTCGATCGTCGCAGGGTTTCGAGCCCATGGCCCCCGGAACCGCAAATATAACTTGCCACACAGCTTTACCAACTGCGCCATGATTCATATGCCTGCCCCGCGAATATTTAGCTTAAAACACCTCCTCCCGGTTAGTAAACAAAACGTATTTTGGCAGATTGTAGGCCCACTAATTGGTATATAAAAAAATCCGTCGGTAAAATTGTACGATACATTAAATTCTAATTTCGGGCGGAGTTTGAAATTTATAGGTTAATATTATAGGGAGTTACGAGGTGTGATGTGTGCGTGCCTCCTAATATGACTTCTGTCGCTTTTTCAGCCATTATTCGCTCCTTAACAAAGAAAAATATTTCTTTTCACATATAGAACACTTTATTCGCTTAAAAATATTGAAAAGAAGTTAAAAAAATAATATAAATTAAAGTAAATAAATAAATAAAATTTATCCGAAATTTATCCGATTATTAGCTATTATTCGCTATTTCCCAAAGAAAAAATAGTTTTTTTTTTGTATACAGAACACTTGATTCACGTTAAAATATCAAAAAATTTATTACAAAAATAATATAAAAAAAGAGAAAAAATTTAAATGTCGACCGTCGCAGGGTTTCGAACCCATGGCCCCCGGAACAACAAATCTAACTTGCCACCTAGGTTTACCAACTGCGCCATGATTCATATGCCTGTCCCGCGAATATTTAGCTTAAAACACCTCCTCCCGGTTAGTAAACATAACTTATTTTGGCAGATTGTGGGCCCTCTAATTGGTATATAAAAAAATCCTTCAGTACAATTTTTCGATACATTAAATTCTAATTTTGGGTGGTGTTTGAAATTTATAGGTTAATATTATAAGGAGTTACGGGGTGTGATGTGTGCGTTCCTCCTGATATGACTTCTGCCCCTTTTTCAGCCTTTATTCGCTCTTTAACAAAGAAAAATATTTCTTTTGACATATTTGACACTTTATTCGCATTAAAATATTGAAAAGAAGTTAAAAATAATAATATAAATTAAAATAAATAAATAAATAAAATTTATCTGAAATTTATCTGATTATTAGCTATTATTCGCTATTTCACCATGAAAAAATAGTTTTTTTTTATATACAGAACACTTGATTCACGTTAAAATATCAAAATATATATTTAAAATAATAATAGAAAGATAACAAAAAATATGAATGTCGATACTCGCAGGGATTTGAACCCATGGCCCCCGGGACAACAAATCGAACTTGCCACACAGCTTTACCAACTGTGCCATGATTCATATGCCTGTCCCGAAAATATTTAGCTTAAAACACCTCCTCCCGGTTAGTAAACAAAACTTATTTTGGCAGATTGTGGGCCCACTAATCGGTATATAAAAACATTCTTCAGTACAATTGTTCGATACATTAAATTCTAATTTTGGGCGGAGTTTGAAATGTATAGATTAATATTATAGGGAGTTACGGGGCGTGATGTGTGCGAGCCTCCTGATATGAGTTCTGTCCCTTTTTCAGCCTTTATTCACTCTTTAACAAAGAAAAATATTTCTTTTCACATATAAAAGACTTTATTCGCATTAAAGAACGCATAATGGAATATTAATAAACATGTAATAGATTAAAAAAAATGGCGGGGTGGGGTTCGAATTTCGAAGCCGTCTAACTCCCTTGAATATTAAGTTATAATTTTCAAACTCGAACCTTAAGTAGGGGTCTATGGTCCAAACATATCTGGTGCAGGAAATTTTTATAAATTAATTAGGGGGAGCAGGGGCCCCTCAAAGTTCTATTGGACAGCTGACAGAAAGAGGACTTTTGAAGAGAAATTGTGTCCGGCTTCTCGTGTTCTAGTGGTATTGTGGTCAGGACACGGGACTAGTAACTGACGGCAGGGGCGAGGGGACGCAGGTTCGAATCCCAGCGTTATCATTTTATCAAAAAATTTCTTTTTTTTTCTTCCGATAATTTTGTATTATATTATTTTTTCAATCTGTTTTTCCATATTGAAGAGGGTCCTACATATAGGAAAATTTTTTTTTAATTTGAGAAAATGGCGAATAATGGGTAAAAACAGGAAAAATCCAGGAAAATTGGTTTATTTCCATTGTTTTAAATTATTTTTACAATATATTCGACAGTTTCTAATGCGTAAGGTGTACTAAGAGCAAAATTGTGCATCTTTCTTTGTTGAAGAACGCATAATGGAATATTAATAAACATATAATAAATTTAAAAAAAAGGCGGGGTTGGGTTCGAATTTCGAAGCCGTCTAACTCCCTTGAATATTAAGTTATAATTTTCAAACTCAAACCTTAAGTTGGGGTCTATGGTCCAAACATATCTGCTGCAGGAAATTTTTATAGATGAATTAAGGGGAGCAGGGGGCCCCTCAAAGTTCTATTGGATAGCTTACGGAAAGAGGACATTTGAAGAGAAATTGTGTCCGGCTTCTCGTGTTCTAGTGGTATTGTGGTCAGGGCACGGGACTAGTAACTGACGGCAGGGGAGAGGGGGCGCAGGTTCGAATCCAGCGTTTTCATGTTTTCAAAAAATTTCTTTTTTTTTCTTCCGATAATTTTGTATTATATTATTTTTTCAATGAGTTTTTCCATATTTAAGAGGGTCCTACAAATAGGAAATAATTTTTTCAATTTGAGAAAATGGCGAATAATGGGTAAAAACTGGAAAAATCCAGGAAAATTGGCTTATTTCCATTGTTTTAAATAATTTTTACAATATATTCGACAGTTTCTAATGCGTAAGGTGCTCTAAGAGTAAAATTGTGCATCTTTCTTTGTTAAAGAACGCATAATGGAATATTAATAAACATATAATAGATAAAAAAAAATGGCGGGGTGGGGTTCGAATTTCGAAGTCGTCTAACTCCCTTGAATATTAAGTTATAATTTTCAAACTCGAACCTTAAGTAGGGGTCTATAGTCCAAACATATCTGCTGCAGGAAATTTTTATAGATGAATTAGGGGGAGCAGGGGGCCCCTCAAAGTTCTATTGGATAGCTGACAGAAAGAGGACTTTTGATGAGAAATTGTGTCCGGCTTCTCGTATTCTAGTGGTATTGTGGTCAGGACACGGAACAAGTAACTGACGGCAGGGGCGAGGGGGCGCAGGTTCGAATCCCAGCTTTATCAACTTTTCAAAAAAATTTCTTTTTTTTCTTCTTTCGATTATTCTGCATTATATTATTTTTTCAAGGTGTTTTTCCAAATCTCAGAGGGCCCTACATATAGGAAATAATTTTTTTAAATTGAGAAAATGGCGAATAGTGGGTAAAAACTGGAAAAATCCAGGAAAATTGGCTTATTTCCATTGTTTTAAATAATTTTTACAATATATTCGTCAATTTCTAATGCGTAAGGAGTTCTATGAGTAAAATTGTGCATCTTTCTTTGTTAAAGAACGCATAATGGAATAATAATAAAAATATAATAAATAAAAAAAAATGGCGGGGTGGGGTTCGAATTTCGAAGCCGTCTAACTCCCTTGAATATTAAGTTATAATTTTCAAACTCTAACCTTAAGTAGGGGTCTATGGTCCAAACATATCTGCTGCAGGAAATTTTTATAGATTAATTAGGGGGAGCAGGGGCCCCTCAAAGTTCTATTGGATAGCTGACAGAAAGAGGACTTTTGAAGAGAATATGTGTCAGGCTTCTCGTGTTCTGGTGGTATTGTGGTCAGGACAGGGGGCAAGTAACTGACGGCAGGGGAGAGGGGACGCAGGTTCGAATCCCAGCGTTATCATTTTATCAAAAAATTTCTTTTTTTTTCTTCCGATAATTTTGTATTATATTATTTTTTCAATCTGTTTTTCCATATTTAAGAGGGTCCTACATATAGGAAAAAAATTTTTTAATTTGAGAAAATGGCGAATAATGGGCAAAAACTGGAAAAATCCAGGAAAATTGGCTTATTTCCATTGTTTTAAATTATTTTTACAATATATTCGACAGTTTCTAATGCGTAAGGTGTACTAAGAGTAAAATTGTGCATCTTTCTTTGTTGAAGAACGCATAATGGAATATTAATAAACATATAATAAATTTAAAAAAAAGGCGGGGTTGGGTTCGAATTTCGAAGCCGTCTAACTCCCTTGAATATTAAGTTATAATTTTCAAACTCAAACCTTAAGTTGGGGTCTATGGTCCAAACATATCTGCTGCAGGAAATTTTTATAGATGAATTAAGGGGAGCAGGGGGCCCCTCAAAGTTCTATTGGATAGCTTACAGAAAGAGGACATTTGAAGAGAAATTGTGTCCGGCTTCTCGTGTTCTAGTGGTATTGTGGTCAGGACACGGGACTAGTAACTGCGGCAGGGGAGAGGGGGCGCAGGTTCGAATCCCAGCGTTTTCATGTTTTCAAAAAATTTCTTTTTTTTTCTTCCGATAATTTTGTATTATATTATTTTTTCAATGAGTTTTTCCATATTTAAGAGGGTCCTACAAATAGGAAATAATTTTTTCAATTTGAGAAAATGGCGAATAATGGGTAGAAACTGGAAAAATCCAGGAAAATTGGCTTATTTCCATTCTTTTAAATAGTTTTTACAATATATTCGACAGTTTCTAATGCGTAAGGTGCTCTAAGAGTAAAATTGTGCATCTTTCTTTGTTAAAGAACGCATAATGGAATATTAATAAACATATAATAGATAAAAAAAAAAATGGCGGGGTGGGGTTCGAATTTCGAAGTCGTCTAACTCCCTTGAATATTAAGTTATAATTTTCAAACTCGAACCTTAAGTAGGGGTCTATGGTCCAAACATATCTGCTGCAGGAAATTTTTATAGATGAATTAAGGGGAGCAGGGGGCCCCTCAAAGTTCTATTGGATAGCTTACAGAAAGAGGACATTTGAAGAGAAATTGTGTCCGGCTTCTCGTGTTCAAGTGGTATTGTGGTCAGGACACGGGACTAGTAACTGACGGCAGGGGAGAGGGGGCGCAGGTTCGAATCCCAGCGTTTTCATGTTTTCAAAAAATTTCTTTTTTTTTCTTCCGATAATTTTGTATTATATTATTTTTTCAATGAGTTTTTCCATATTTAAGAGGGTCCTACAAATAGGAAATAATTTCTTCAATTTGAGAAAATGGCGAATAATGGGTAAAAACTGGAAAAATCCAGGAAAATTGGCTTATTTCCATTGTTTTAAATAATTTTTACAATATATTCGACAGTTTCTAATGCGTAAGGTGCTCTAAGAGTAAAATTGTGCATCTTTCTTTGTTAAAGAACGCATAATGGAATATTAATAAACATATAATAGATAAAAAAAAATGGCGGGGTGGGGTTTGAATTTCGAAGTCGTCTAACTCCCTTGAATATTAAGTTATAATTTTCAAACTCGAACCTTAAGTAGGGGTCTATGGTCAAACATATCTGCTGCAGGAAATTTTTATAGATGAATTAGGTGGTGCAGGGGGCCCCTCAAAGTTCTATTGGATAGCTGACAGAAAGAGGATTTTTGAAGAGAAATTGTGTCCGGCTTCTCGTGTTCTAGTGGTATTGTGGTCAGGACACGGGTCAAGTAACTGACGGCAGGGGAGAGGGGGCGCAGGTTCGAATCCCAGCGTTATCATATTTTCAAAAAATTTCTTTTTCTTTCTTCCGATAATTTTGTATTATATTATTTTTTCAATGTGTTTTTCCATATTTAAGAGGGTCCTACATATAGGAAATAAATTTTTTAATTTGAGAAAATCGCGAATAATGGGTAAAAACAGGAAAAATCCAGGAAAATTGGTTTATTTCCATTGTTTTAAATTATTTTAAATATATATTTGACAGTTTCTAATGCGTAAGGTGTACTAAGAGTAAAATTGTGCATCTTTCTTCGTTAAAGAACGCATAATGGAATATTAATAAACATATAAAAAATAAAAAAAAATGGCGGGGTGGGGTTCGAATTTCGAAGCCGTCTAACTCCCTTGAATATTAAGTTATAATTTTCAAACTCAAACCTTAAGTTGGGGTCTATGGTCCAAACATATCTGCTGCAGGAAATTTTTATAGATGAATTAAGGGGAGCAGGGGGCCCCTCAAAGTTCTATTGGATAGCTTACAGAAAGAGGACATTTGAAGAGAAATTGTGTCCGGCTTCTCGTGATCTAGTGGTATTGTGGTCAGGACACGGGACTAGTAACTGACGGCAGGGGAGAGGGGTTGCAGGTTCGAATCCCAGCGTTTTCATGTTTTCAAAAAATTTCATTTTTTTTCTTCCGATGATTTTGTATTATATTATTTTTTCAATGAGTTTTTCCATATTTAAGAGGGTCCTACAAATAGGAAATAATTTTTTCAATTTGAGAAAATGGCGAATAATGGGTAAAAACTGGAAAAATCCAGGAAAATTGGCTTATTTCCATTGTTTTAAATAATTTTTACAATATATTCGACAGTTTCTAATGCGTAAGGTGCTCTAAGAGTAAAATTGTGCATCTTTCTTTGTTAAAGAACGCATAATGGAATATTAATAAACATATAATAGATAAAAAAAAATGGCGGGGTGGGGTTCGAATTTCGAAGTCGTCTAACTCCCTTGAATATTAAGTTATAATTTTCAAACTCGAACCTTAAGTAGGGGTCTATGGTCCAAACATATCTGCTGCAGGAAATTTTTATAGATGAATTAGGTGGTGCAGGGGGCCCCTCAAAGTTCTATTGGATAGCTGACAGAAAGAGGACTTTTGAAGAGAAATTGTGTCCGGCTTCTCGTGTTCTAGTGGTATTGTGGTCAGGACACGGGACAAGTAACTGACGGCAGGGGAGAGGGGGCGCAGGTTCGAATCCCAGCGTTATCATTTTTCAAAAAATTTCTTTTTCTTTCTTCCGATAATTTTGTATTATATTATTTTTTCAATGTGTTTTTCCATATTTAAGAGGGTCCTACATATAGGAAATAAATTTTTTAATTTGAGAAAATGGCGAATAATGGGTAAAAACAGGAAAAATCCAGGAAAATTGGTTTATTTCCATTGTTTTAAATTATTTTAAATATATATTTGACAGTTTCTAATGCGTAAGGTGTACTAAGAGTAAAATTGTGCATCTTTCTTCGTTAAAGAACGCATAATGGAATATTAATAAACATATAAAAAATAAAAAAAAATGGCGGGGTGGGGTTCGAATTTCGAAGCCGTCTAACTCCCTTGAATATTAAGTTATAATTTTCAAACTCGAACCTTAAGTAGGGGTCTATGGTCCAAACATATCTGCTGCAGGAAATTTTTATAGATGAATTAGGGGGAGCAGGGGGCCCCTCAAAGTTCTATTGGATAGCTGACAGAAAGAGGACTTTTGAAGAGAAATTGTGTCCGGCTTCTAATGTTCTAGTGGTATTGTGGTCAGGACACAGGACAAGTAACTGACGGCTGGGGCGACGGGGCGCTGGTTCGAATCCCAGCGTTATCATTTTTTCAAAAAATTTCTTTTTTTTTCTTCCGATAATTTTGTATTATATTATTTTTTCAATGTGTTTTTCCATATTTAAGAGGGTCCTACATATAGGAAATAATTTTTTTAATTTGAGAAAATGGCGAATAATGGGTAAAAATTGGAAAAATCCAGGAAAATTGGTTTATTTCCATTGTTTGAAATTATTTTTACAATATATTCGACAGATTCTAAAGCGTAAGGTGTACTAAGAGTAAAATTGTGCATCTTTCTTTGTTAAAATATAGAAAAGAAGTTAAAAAAATAATATAAAATAAAATAAATAAATAAATAAAATTTATCCGAAATTTATCCGATTATTAGCTATTATTCGCTACTTCCCCCCAAAAAATTGTTTTTTTTTTTGTATACAGAACACTTGATTCAAGTTAAAATACCGAAAAAATATGTTAAAAAAAATAATATTAAAAAAAAGAAAAAATTAGAATGTCGATCGTCGCAGGGTTTCGAACCCATGGCACCCGGAACAGCAAATATAACCTGCCACACAGCTTTACCAACTGCGCCATGATTCATATGCCTGAACAGCGAATATTTAGCTTAAAACCCCTCCTCCCGGTTAGTAAACAAAACATATTTTGGCAGATTGTGGGCCCACTGATTGGTATATAAAAAAATCCTTCGGTAAAATTGTTCGATACATTAAATTCTAATTTTGGGCGGAGTTTGAAATTTATAGGTTAATATTATAGGGAGTTACGAGGTGTAATGTGTGCGTGCCTCCTGATACGACTACTGTCCCTTTTTCAGCCCATATTCGCTCCTTAACAAAGAAAAATATTTCTTTTCACATATAGAACACTTTATTCGCTTAAAAATATTGAAAAGAAGTTAAAAAAAATAATATAAATGAAAATAAATAAATAAATAAATAAAATTTATCTGAAATTTATCCGATTATTAGCTATTATTCGCTATATCCCCAAGAAAAAATAGTTTTTTTTTTATATACAGAGCACTTGATTCACGTTAAAATATCAAAAAATATATTTAAAATAATAATATAAAGATAAGAAAAAATATGAATGTCGACCCTCGCAGGGATTTGAGCCCATGGTCCCCGGGACAACAAATCTAACTTGCCACACAGCTTTACCAACTGCGCCATGATTCATATGCCTGCCCCGCGAATATTTAGCTTAAAACATCTTTTCCCGGTGAGTAAACAAAACTTATTTTGGCAGATTTTTGGCCCACTAATTGGTATATAAAAAAATCCTTCAGTACAATTTTTCGATACATTAAATTCTAATTTTGGGCGGAGTTTGAAATTTATAGGTTAATATTATAAGGAGTTACGGGGTGCGATGTGTGCGTGCCTCCTGATATGACTTCTGTCGCTTTTTCAGCCATTATTCGCTCCTTAACAAAGAAAAATATTTCTTTTCACATATAGAACACTTTATTCGCTTAAAAATATTGAAAATAAGTTAAAAAAATAATATAAATTAAAGTAAATAAATAAATAAAATTTATCCGAAATTTATCCGATTATTAGCTATTATTCGCTATTTCCCAAAGAAAAAATAGTTTTTTTTTTTGTATACAGAACACTTGATTCACGTTAAAATATCAAAAAATTTATTACAAAAATAATATAAAAAAAGAGAAAAAATTTAAATGTCGACCGTCGCAGGGTTTTGAACCCATCGCCCCCGGAACAACAAATCTAACTTGCCACCTAGGTTTACCAACTGCGCCATGATTCATATGCCTGTCCCGCGAATATTTAGCTTAAAACACCTCCTCCCGGTTAGTAAACAAAACTTATTTTGGCAGATTGTGGGCCCTCTAATTGGTATATAAAAAAATCCTTCAGTACAATTTTTCGATACATTAAATTCTAATTTTGGGCGGTGTTTGAAATTTATAGGTTAATATTATAAGGAGTTACGGGGTGTGATGTGTGCGTTCCTCCTGATATGACTTCTGCCCCTTTTTCAGCCTTTATTCGCTCTTTAACAAAGAAAAATATTTCTTTTGACATATTTGACACTTTATTCGCATTAAAATATTGAAAAGAAGTTAAAAATAATAATATAAATTAAAATAAATAAATAAATAAAATTTATCTGAAATTTATCCGATTATTAGCTATTATTCGCTATTTCACCATGAAAAAATAGGTTTTTTTTATATACAGAACACTTGATTCACGTTAAAATATCAAAATATATATTTAAAATAATAATATAAAGATAACAAAAAATATGAATGTCGATACTCGCAGGGATTTGAACCCATGGCCCCCGGGACAACAACTCTAACTTGCCACACAGCTTTACCAACTGCGCCATGATTCATATGCCTGCCCCGCGAATATTTAGCTTAAAACACCTGCTCCCGGTTAGTAAACAAAACTTATTTTGGCAGATTGCGGGCCCACTAGTCGGTATATAAAAAAATCCTTCGGTGCAATTGTTCGATACATTAAATTCTAATTTTGGGCGGAGTTTGAAATTTATAGGTCAATATTATAGGGAGTTACGAGGTGTGATGTGTGCGTGCCTCCTGATATGACTTCTGTCCCTTTTTCAGCCATTATTCGCTCCTTAACAAAGAAAAATATTTCTTTTCACATAAAGAACACTTAATTCAGGTTAAAATTTAAAAAAATATATTTAAAAAAAATAATATAAAAAAAAGGAAAAATTTGAATGTCGACCCGTGCAGGGTTTCGAACCCATGGCCCCCGGGACAACAAATCTAACTTGCCACACAGCTTTACCAACTGTGCCATGATTCATATGCCTGTCCCGAAAATATTTAGCTTAAAACACCTCCTCCCGGTTAGTAAACAAAACTTATTTTGGCAGATTGTGGGCCCACTAATCGGTATATAAAAACATTTTTCAGTACAATTGTTCGATACATTAAATTCTAATTTTGGGCGGAGTTTGAAATGTATAGATTAATATTATAGGGAGTTACGGGGTGTGATGTGTGCGAGCCTCCTGATATGAGTTCTGTCCCTTTTTCAGCCTTTATTCACTCTTTAACAAAGAAAAATATTTCTTTTCACATATAAAAGACTTTATTCGCATTAAAGAACGCATAATGGAATATTAATAAACATATAATAGATTAAAAAAAATGGCGGGGTGGGGTTCGAATTTCGAAGCCGTCTAACTCCCTTGAATATTAAGTTATAATTTTCAAACTCGAACCTTAAGTAGGGGTCTATGGTCCAAACATATCTGGTGCAGGAAATTTTTATAGATTAATTAGGGGGAGCAGGGGCCCCTCAAAGTTCTATTGGACAGCTGACAGAAAGAGGACTTTTGAAGAGAAATTGTGTCCGGCTTCTCGTGTTCTAGTGGTATTGTGGTCAGGACACGGGACTAGTAACTGACGGCATGTGCGAGGGAGCGCAGGTTCGAATCCCAGCTTTATCAACTTTTCAAAAAAATTTCTTTTTGTTCTTCTTTCGATTATTCTGCATTATATTATTTTTTCAAGGTGTTTCTCCAAATCTCAGAGGGCCCTACATATAGGAAATAATTTTTTTAAATTGAGAAAATGGCGAATAGTGGGTAAAAACTGGAAAAATCCAGGAAAATTGGCTTATTTCCATTGTTTTAAATAATTTTTACAATATATTCGTCAATTTCTAATGCGTAAGGTGTTCTATGAGTAAAATTGTGCATCTTTCTTTGTTAAAGAACGCATAATGGAATATTAATAAACATATAATAAATAAAAAAAAATGGAGGGGTGGGGTTCGAATTTCGAAGCCGTCTAACTCCCTTGAATATTAAGTTATAATTTTCAAACTCTAACCTTAAGTAGGGGTCTATGGTCCAAACATATCTGCTGCAGGAAATTTTAATAGATTAATTAGGGGGAGCAGGGGCCCCTCAAAGTTCTATTGGATAGCTGACAGAAAGAGGACTTTTGAAGAGAAATTGTGTCAGGCTTCTCGTGTTCTGGTGGTATTGTGGTCAGGACACGGGACAAGTAACTGACGGCTGGGGCGAGGGGACGCAGGTTCGAATCCCAGCGTTATCATTTTATCAAAAAAAAATTTTTTTTTTCTTCCGATAATTTTGTATTATATTATTTTTTCAATCTGTTTTTCCTTATTTAAGAGGGTCCTACATATAGAAAAAAATTTTTTTAATTTGAGAGAATGGCGAATAATGGGTAAAAACTGGAAAAATCCAGTAAAATTGGTTTATTTCCATTGTTTTAAATTATTTTTACAATATATTCGACAGTTTCTAATGCGTAAGGTGTACTAAGAGTAAAATTGTGCATCTTTCTTCGTTAAAGAACGCATAATGGAATATTAATAAACATATAATAAATAAAATAAAAATGGCGGGGTGGGGTTCGAATTTCGAAGCCGTCTAACTCCCTTGAATATTAAGTTATAATTTTCAAACTCGAACCTTAAGTAGGGGTCTATGGTCCAAACATATCTGCTGCAGGAAATTTTTATAGATGAATTAGGGGGAGCAGGGGGCCCCTCAAAGTTCTATTGGATAGCTGACAGAAAGAGGACTTTTGAAGAGAAATTGTGTCCGGCTTCTCGTGTTCTAGTGGTATTGTGGTCAGGGCACGGGACTAGTAACTGACGGCAGGGGCGAGGGGGCGCAGTTTCGAATCCCAGCGTTATCATGTTTTCAAAAAATTTCTTTTTTTTTCTTCCGATAATTTTGTATTATATTATTTTTTCAATGAGTTTTTCCATATTTAAGAGGGTCCTACAAATAGGAAATAATTTTTTCAATTTGAGAAAATGGCGAATAATGGGTAAAAACTGGAAAAATCCAGGAAAATTGGTTTATTTCCATTGTTTTAAATTATTTTTACAATATATTCGACAGTTTCTGATGCGTAAGGTGTTCTAAGAGTAAAATTGTGCATCTTTCTTTGTTAAAGAACGCATAATGGAATATTAATAAACATATAATAAATTTTAAAAAAATGGCGGGGTGGGGTTCGAATTTCGAAGCCGTCTAACTCCCTTGAATATTAAGTTATAATTTTCAAACTCGAACCTTAAGTAGGGGTCTATGGTCCAAACATATCTGCTGCAGGAAATTTTTATAGATGAATTACGGGGAGCAGGGGGCCCCTCAAAGTTCTATTGGATAGCTGACAGAAAGAGGACTTTTGAAGAGAAATTGTGTTCGGGTTCTAGTGTTCTAGTGGTATTGTGGTCAGGACACAGGACAAGTAACTGACGGCTGGGGCGAAGGGGCGCAGGTTCGAATCCCAGCATTATCATTTTTTCAAAAAATTTCTTTTTTTTTTCTTCCGATAATTTTGTATTATATTATTTTTTCAATGTGTTTTTCCATATTTAAGAGGGTCCTACATATAGGAAATAAATTTTTTAATTTGAGAAAATGGCGAATAATGGGTAAAAACAGGAAAAATCCAGGAAAATTGGTTTATTTCCATTGTTTTAAATTATTTTTACAATATATTCGACAGTTTCTAATGCGTAAGGTGTACTAAGAGTAAAATTGTGCATCTTTCTTCGTTAAAGAACGCATAATGGAATATTAATAAACATATAATAAATAAAATAAAAATGGCGGGGTGGGGTTCGAATTTCGAAGCCGTCTAACTCCCTTGAATATTAAGTTATAATTTTCAAACTCGAACCTTAAGTAGGGGTCTATGGTCCAAACATATCTGCTGCAGGAAATTTTTATAGATGAATTAGGGGGAGCAGGGGGCCCCTCAAAGTTCTATTGGATAGCTGACAGAAAGAGGACTTTTGAAGAGAAATTGTGTTCGGGTTCTAGTGTTCTAGTGGTATTGTGGTCAGGACACAGGACAAGTAACTGACGGCTGGGGCGAAGGGGCGCAGGTTCGAATCCCAGCATTATCATTTTTTCAAAAAATTTCTTTTTTTTTCTTCCGATAATTTTGTATTATATTATTTTTTCAATGTGTTTTTCCATATTTAAGAGGGTCCTACATATAGGAAATAAATTTTTTAATTTGAGAAAATGGCGAATAATGGGTAAAAACAGGAAAAATCCAGGAAAATTGGTTTATTTCCATTGTTTTAAATTATTTTTACAATATATTCGACAGTTTCTAATGCGTAAGGTGTACTAAGAGTAAAATTGTGCATCTTTCTTCGTTAAAGAACGCATAATGGAATATTAATAAACATATAATAAATAAAATAAAAATGGCGGGGTGGGGTTCGAATTTCGAAGCCGTCTAACTCCCTTGAATATTAAGTTATAATTTTCAAACTCGAACCTTAAGTAGGGGTCTATGGTCCAAACATATCTGCTGCAGGAAATTTTTATAGATGAATTAGGGGGAGCAGGGGGCCCCTCAAAGTTCTATTGGATAGCTGACAGAAAGAGGACTTTTGAAGAGAAATTGTGTTCGGGTTCTAGTGTTCTAGTGGTATTGTGGTCAGGACACAGGACAAGTAACTGACGGCTGGGGCGAGGGGGCGCAGGTTCGAATCCCAGCATTATCATTTTTTCAAAAAATTTCTTTTTTTTTCTTCCGATAATTTTGTATTATATTATTTTTTCAATGTGTTTTTCCATATTTAAGAGGGTCCTACATATAGGAAATAAATTTTTTAATTTGAGAAAATGGCGAATAATGGGTAAAAACAGGAAAAATCCAGGAAAATTGGTTTATTTCCATTGTTTTAAATTATTTTTACAATATATTCGACAGTTTCTAATGCGTAAGGTGTACTAAGAGTAAAATTGTGCATCTTTCTTCGTTAAAGAACGCATAATGGAATATTAATAAACATATAATAAATAAAATAAAAATGGCGGGGTGGGGTTCGAATTTCGATGCCGTCTAACTCCCTTGAATATTAAGTTATAATTTTCAAACTCGAACCTTAAGTAGGGGTTTATGGTCCAAACATATCTGCTGCAGGAAATTTTTATAGATGAATTAGGGGGAGCAGGGGGCCCCTCAAAGTTCTATTGGATAGCTGACAGAAAGAGGACTTTTGAAGAGAAATTGTGTTCGGCTTCTAGTGTTCTAGTGGTATTGTGGTCAGGACACAGGACAAGTAACTGACGGCTGGGGCGAGGGGGCGCTGGTTCGAATCCCAGCGTTATCATTTTTTCAAAAAATTTCTTTTTTTTTCTTCCGATAATTTTGTATTATATTATTTTTTCAATGTGTTTTTACATATTTAAGAGGGTCCTACATATAGGAAATAAATTTTTTAATTTGAGAAAATGGCGAATAATGGGTAAAAACAGGAAAAATCCAGGAAAATTGGTTTATTTCGATTGTTTGAAATTATTTTTACAATATATTCGACAGATTCTAATGCGTAAGGTGTACTAAGAGTAAAATTGTGCATCTTTCTTTGTTAAAATATTGAAAAGAAGTTAAAAAAATAATATAAAATAAAATAAATAAATAAATAAAATTTATCCGAAATTTATCCGATTATTAGCTATTATTCGCTACTTCCCCCCAAAAAATTGTTTGTTTTTTTTTTGTATACAGAACACTTGATTCAAGTAAAAATATCGAAAAATATGTTAAAAAAAATAATATTAAAAAAAAGAAAAAATTTGAATGTCGATCGTCGCAGGGTTTCGAACCCATGGCACCCGGAACAGCAAATATAACCTGCCACACAGCTTTACCAACTGCGCCATGATTCATATGCCTGAACCGCGAATATTTAGCTTAAAACCCCTCCTCCCGGTTAGTAAACAAAACATATTTTGGCAGATTGTGGGCCCACTGATTGGTATATAAAAAAATCCTTCGGTGAAATTGTTCGATACATTAAATTCTAATTTTGGGCGGAGTTTGAAATTTATAGGTTAATATTATAGGGAGTTACGAGGTGTGATGTGTGCGTGCCTCCTGATATGACTACTGTCCCTTTTTCAGCCCATATTCGCTCCTTAACAAAGAAAAATATTTCTTTTGACATATAGAACACTTTATTCGCTTAAAAATATTGAAAAGAAGTTAAAAAAAATAATATAAATTAAAATAAATAAATAAATAAAATTTATCTGAAATTTATCCGATTATTAGCAATTATTCGCTATATCCCCAAGAAAAAATAGTTTTTATTTTATATACAGAGCACTTGATTCACGTTAAAATATCAAAAAATATATTTAAAATAATAATATAAAGATAACAAAAAATGTGAATGTCGATACTCGCAGGGATTTGAACCCATGGCCCCCGGGACATCAACTCTAACTTGCCACACAGCTTTACCAACTGCGCCATGATTCATATGCCTGCCCCGCGAATATTTAGCTTAAAACACCTGCTCCCGGTTAGTAAACAAAACTTATTTTGGCAGATTGCGGGCCCACTAGTCGGTATATAAAAAAATCCTTCGGTGCAATTGTTCGATACATTAAATTCTAATTTTGGGCGGAGTTTGAAATTTATAGGTCAATATTATAGGGAGTTACGAGGTGTGATGTGTGCGTGCCTCCTGATATGACTTCTGTCCCTTTTTCAGCCATTATTCGCTCTTTAACAAAGAAAAATATTTCTTTTCACATATAGAACACTTCATTCGCTTTAAAATATTAAAAAGAAGTTAAAAAAAATAATATAAATTAGAATAAATAAATAAATAAAAATTATCCGAAATTTATTCGTTTATTAGCTATTTTTCGCTACTTCGCCCTACAAAAAATTGTTTTTTTTTTTTTTTGCATACAGAACACTTGATTCAAGTTAAAATATCAAAAAATATATTAATAAAAAAAAATATTAAAAAAAAAAGATGTTAAATGTCGATCGTCGCAGGGTTTCGAACCCATGGTATATAATACTATATATACACTAAATATAAAAAATATATAAAAAATTCCTTCGGTACAATTGCTTGATACATTAAATTCTAATTTTGGGCGGAGTTTGAAATTTATAGGTAAATATTATAGGGATTTACGGGGTGTGATGTGTGCGTGCCTCCTGATATGACTTCCGTCCCTATTTCAGCCATTATTCGCTCTTTAACAAAGAAAAATATTTCTTTTGACATATTTGACACTTTATTCGCATTAAAATATTGAAAAGCAGTTAAAAAAATAATATAAATTAAAATAAATAAATAAATAAAATTTATCTGAAATTTATCCGATTATTAGCTATTATTCGCTATTTCCCCAAGAAAAAATAGTTTTTTTTTTATATACAGAACACTTGATTCGCGTTAAAATATCAAAAAATATGTTAAAAAAAAATAATATAAAAAAAAAGAAAAAATTTGAATGTCGATCGTCGCAGGGTTTCGAACCCATGGCCCCTGGAACAGCAAATATAACTTGCCACGCAGCTTAACCAACTGCGCCGTGATTCATATGCCTGCCCCGCGAATATTTAGCTTAAAACACCACCTCCCGGTTAGTAAACAAAACTTATTTTGGCAGATTGTTAGCCCACTAATTGGTATATAAAAAAATCCTTCGGTAAAATTGTTCGATACATTAAATTTTAATTTTGGGCGGAGTTTTAAATGTATAGGTTAATATTACAGGGAGTTACGAGGTGTGATGTGTGCGTGCCTCCTAATATGACTTCTGTCGCTTTTTCAGCAATTATTCGCTCCTTAACAAAGAAAAATATTTCTTTTCACGTATAGAACACTTTATTCGCTTAAAAAGATTGAAAAGAAGTTAAAAAAATAATATAAATTAAAATAAATAAATAAATAAAAAATTTTCGAAATTTATCCGTTTATTACCAATTTTTCGCTACCCCCCCCCCCCAAAAAAAAATTGCTTTTTTTTTTGTATACAGAACACTTGATTCAAGTTAAAATATCAAAAAATATATTTAAAAAAATAATATTAAAAAAAAAAGTTAAATGTCGATCGTCGCAGGGTTTCGAACCCATGGCCCCCGGAACAGCAAATCTAACTTGCCACACAGCTTTACCAACTGCGCCATGATTCACATGCCTGCTCCGCGAATATTTAGCTTAAAACACCTCCTCCCGGTTAGTAAACAAAACTTATTTTGGCAGATTGTTAGCCCACTAATTGGTATATAAAAAAATCCTTCGGCACAATTGTTCGATACATTAAATTCTAATTTTGGGAGGAGTTTTAAATGTATAGGTTAATATTACTGGGAGTTACGAGGTGTGATGTGTGCGTGCCTCCTGATATGACTACTGTCCCTTTTTCAGCCATTATTCGCTCCTTAACAAAGAAAAATATTTCTTTTCACATATAGAACACTTTATTCGCTTTAAAATATTAAAAAGAAGTTAAAAAAACGATATAAATTAGAATAAATAAATAAATAAAAATTATCCGAAATTTATCCGTTTATTAGCTATTATTCGCTATATCCCAAAGAAAAATTAGTTTTTTTTTTATATACAGAACACTTGATTCAGGTTAAAATATCAAAAAATATATTGAAAAAAATAATATGAAGAAAAGAAAAAACCCGAATGTCGACCCTCGCAGGGTTTCGAACCCATGGCCCCCGAAACAACAAATCTAACTTCCCTCACAGCTTTACCAACAGCGCCATGCTTCACATGCATACTCCGCGAATATTTAGCTTAAAGCACCTTATCCCGGTTAGTAAACAAACTTATTTTGGCCCATTTTCGGCCCACTAATGGGTCTATAAAAATGTCCTCGGGTACAGTTGTTCGTCACATTGAACTCTAATTTCTGCCCCAGTTTTAAATTTATAGGTTAATATTATAGGGATGTACGGGGTGTGATGTGTGAGTGCCTCCTGATACGACTTTTGTCCCTTTTTCAGTCATTATTCACTCTTAAACAAAAAAATAATAATTTTTTTCATATACAGAACACTTTATTTACTTAAAAATATTGAAAAAAAAGTTAAAAAATAACATAAATAAATAAATAAAAATTATCAAAATTTAACCGTTTATTAGCTATTATTCGCTATTTCAGAAAAGAAAAATAGTTATTTCTATATACAGAACACTTGATTCACGTTAAATTGTTGAAAAGTATTTTAATAAACATAATATAAAATTAATAAAAAAAATTCAAAGTCGACCGTTGCAGTGTGTCGATCCCGGGACCTCCGTGCCTTCAAATCTAACTTTCTCACAGACTTTTAATGAACTTTTAAATGAAGAAATTCGAAGTCTATTTTCTGTATAAAAATATGGTCATATATCTCCCTCTTATACTAAACTATAATATTCAAATAGGACCACGTATCATATTACCGCGTTATTGAGTACCCTACCTGAGGAAATAATTATAGACCTCATAGGGGATACACAATGTGGCCCTGTTGTTCACTATGTACGCATATCTAAAATAGTGCGTTCAATCGCTTTAAAATGAGGAAATTCGTCTTCTAAAAACCTTTAGGACGAGGCGTTTCGAAGTCAATTTTCAATATTAACGCAAGGCCCGATATCAGACCTTAATATTGACCCATAATATTTTAATTGGACCACGTATTATGTTACCGGGTATTAAATAGTCTGATGATCGAATGATGGGGCACAAAACAAAAAAGAATTTTTTTATCTTTAAACTAAAAATTTTTTTATTTGTAAATAATTTATTAATACTCAAATTGCTTGAAAGATGATACGTTCCCTACTAATGACAACGAAGTTTTTTGTTTTATCCAGGCTTAACTCGATCTGCCGTCACACGCTGGCGCTGCGGCAAACGTCAGCGGCAGATCGAGTTAAGCCTTGGTTTTATTCAGTGATTTATTTATATTTATTATGTCCGACATTGTAAAAAAGAAAGTCCCGCAGTGGACTGATCGTTAAGACACGGTTCCCAGCAGATCACCGAAGTCAAGCATCACTGGCTAAGGTCAGTGTGCGGGTGGGTGACCACTTGGATCAGTCGGCGTAGGGACCGAGGGTGTGCGGTATTGGTCCTCGTTAAACTGTGCTACCGTAAAGTGCTCGACTTCGCGCGCAGGTCGTCGGGCTACCGAAGCGGGGGTGCCATCCCTTCCGCACAGGATCAAAATTGTGATGGCATGTCTTCGGATCATCCTCCGGGATGTTTCCCAGACCGTCGCCAATAACCCATTGTGCAGCTCCAGTGCGACGTAAAGTAACAACAACAACAACAAAAAAGAAAAAAAATGCATTTTTGGCCTTGAGTGACAATGGCTTTTTACAATTTGAATACTTCCATTTGAACGGGTTAGTAACATGTACAGTAATAGGCAACCGGATCCTTTACATAATTATGAAATCAGTTCGTAAACAAACAAAAGGCTGTGATGAACATTTCACCAAGCATACCCTTAATTATTTAATGAAAATAGTTTGAAATATTCCAGTATGTGCATCAGCATTAGATAATGTCAATTAAGAATGGTGTGAGTTCTTTTTTTTTTTTCTCATAGTAATAAGCGCAATAACGTGTTCTTAATCTTTCAACATTGGAATTATTTATATAAAAGCTCAGCAATTTTGCATTGCACATTTAAATGCAACTAATATATTTTAAAGAAAATTTTGTGTAACATTTTTTTATAATTGGGCCGTGGAAATTTGTCAAACCTAGTGCCGGTATGAATGTAGTTGCTTTATCTTTATAATTATACAAGTTCAATGAGTCTAAATTGCTGTAAAGTCCGTTTTTCTATAATCTTTTTAATTCCTTTTTTTCTCCCTTTTTAAAATTGGTTAACCGTAGTTTTTGCAACTCTATTAAACTTTTATTACCTTAATCACTTATTGCAGTCCGTTTATTTTACCTTGTTATATCAAGTAGCTCATTATGGGAAGATTTCTGTATCATGATCTATAGCTGAATAAATGCCTAGTTTTGGCAGCTTTCATGCAGTGGTCCTTGAGAAACTAAAAAAAATAAAATAAAAGGGGGCCTACAGAAAGGATATTACTCATAGCCATCCTCAGACAAATTTCTACTTGTTTGATTTATTTTTTTTAGTTTGCAAATTTAAAATAATTTTGTTACCTTATAGTCGGTATGACAGATCAGGATACGGAAATATTCCCCTCATTATTACTGTATAGAAACTTAACTAATAATTGTAAATAAAATTCTGCTTTCTTAGTTAATTTGTGTGGAAATATTACGCAATTGTTAAACCTTTTGTGAGGGTAAACTAATCAAGGGTAACCAAGTACTTTTTGCTTCACTGGGCGCAAGGGAATAGTTACTAAAAATGTATGCATGTGCTTGTCTTAGTTGTTATTATGTGTTTGTGAGAATATGTACTAAAGACCTAATAAATATTGACCAAATCTGAAAGTGCGAGCATGTAAATCCACAGTTCCTAAAGCAATATAAGTTTGTAGTTATATATTGTTTTGATTTTGGATTATAAATCTCAAAATAACTGAAACTCTACTTTTTTAAAAATGTATCTAGTATAAAATCTAAGTAAATATGTGCAATATAAATAAACACGATAAAGCAAACTCATGTTATCTCATTCGCTTTTGTTTGGACCGGAGGATTCATTATATTGAGCATCAACTGTATTTTTATTATTTTATGGAATATAACTCAGCTAGAGACTGAAGCTTTAAGTGGCGTTAAGTGAAAACTCTAATATAACATTTCTTGTTCTTATAAAACAGAATAATCTCTGTTTTTTTTAAATTTCTAATGCATGTTTACTAATTTTGCCTATGAATAATTGCAGTCCTTACAATTTATGCAAATTCTTAAAAATATTTAAATTTTTTTTATAGAATTGTTAAAATTGGAGGTGAGTTTTATCGTTGAATAGCTTTTTCTGGAGTCGTTAAGCATGGCAAAGATAACAGTAATGAGTGTATCAGCATCCATTAATGATCCTGTTGCTGTTATGAATACTTACTGCTCATATGTATCAATGCTCATAGATCCTGTTGCAAGTAAGTTTAATAATTAGTCATTGGGAATCGAAAAATCAGAATTTATTTTCAATTGAGAATTTCTCATAGCAATTTTGTATTTGAGATTACATAGATATTATATTTTGTACTAAGGATGTACCTAATGAATAACTATATACTTATGGCTCATGTTACTTTGTTGGTAATGTTTACAATTCTCATACATTGATATTCACAAAAAATAAAATAACCAAAGTAATATACTTATAAATAAATCTTACTTATCTACTTAAATCATACTTACTTAAAGATATACCTACCTATAAATAAATCATTGTATTTATCTGCACCTGATCAAAAATCATACTTAAATATTCTTACTTCTCATTTTTAATTTAATCAAATCCACATGTCTTTTTAAAGCAAAACCTTGATCAAATATATTTTATGCATTTATTGTAGTAACCTGTAATTATAGCTTATTTTATTTTTTATTTAATTATCTGTCATTGATTCACTTTTCCTATCGATTTTTATATTGCATAACTTTAATTTTCTCTTTTCTTTTCTTTTATGGAGGAGGAAAGTAAATTGAAAGCTTTGCCAGAATTGAGTGGAGAGCTTGAAGTAAGGTTTAAATTTAATATAGTAAAATGCTATATTCAGAATGTCATTGTATGGGAAATTCGAAATTTATTTTTTCAGTTTCAGAAATGGCAGTTCATTTTTCATAATTTTGCAGATTATGTATGCCACAATTAAAGTCATTGTGCCGTTAAGCCCAGCATTCAAATCTATTTTGACTACCGAATTACAGGAACCTTTTTAAACCTCTCCCCATTTTCTAGATATTTAAATTTGCCTCCTATTTTTTGGTTCATTTTTCACTTTTTTACCAATTTTTTTTCTTTTACGTTAAATGCAATTGGCAGTTTAGTTTCCCATATATTGATAAATTTATTTATTTGGAAATTAATGTTTTAGCACCAATTGTATGAAGATCATTGAATTTAATTGAATGGCAAATAAGAATTTAAATTCTAAGAATTAAGGAGCATTCAAGTGATTGGCTCAAAAGCTTTTTTAAAACTGTTTAAGCAAGCTGAGACATAAAAACACTATTTTTCCTCCCTCCTATATTAGTATTAATAGACTATTAATGATAAACATGTTATTAGTTTTATTACTCTAATGAAGGGGAAAAAAATATTTATTTTGATACATTACAGTTTGAATTTGAAACCTAAAGACTAGAGGCACACCATTGAAATCAAATGTACTATGTTTATAAAAATATTTTTTCAAATAATAAATAAAAATAAAAGAATTTGAATAGATGTTTAACTAACAATAATAAAAAGAATATTTTAATGAAATATTTGTGTTATAATTTTATAATAAAAGTATCCTTTTATTTTTTCAGACTATTATTAGTAATCCACAATATCCTTCATTTTTGGATCAGGCCATAAAAATTTTCATCAGAGTTTTAGAAGATGGAGAACCATAGTTCAATGCTGAAAAAGCCACCCATGTATGTATTTTCATGTCATGCCAATGGATCATTTTGTATATTTTAATGTACATATTTTTATATATATCCTGTATTATTTTTTATGAAGGTAGCCAATCTAAATTTTTTTCCTTTACTCTTTTATGTTTTTTTTATTCATATGTTGTCAATTATTTAGTTTACATAACTGATGAACTTAATGAACACAGTTAATAGTCATTGATATGGGTTTAAGATAACAAAATTTGAACAGTATTTAAAAAAATAACCCCATTATTGCTAATGTCTGTAGGTTATGTTGTGTGTATGAAATCAACCTCATTTTAATGTCTTGGCAGAATAATCAGGTTTTCTCTATTTACGCTTCATCTCACTTTGTTTTTATATTCAAGACTGCTGTTTTTAAAAATTAGATTAAATCAGGGTTAGTAATTGTCCTGATGATCTTGATGTTCCTGATTTAAAGTATTTTATCCGTATTTGTCCTGAATTTTTTGTGTGTATTGAATATTCGATTTTCCAGGAATGAAAATGCAGATTATTGGGAAAGTAGATTTAAAGAATTGAAAAATTTTGATCCAATATCCTTTTTCTTTCTTTTTTAAATGCTTGTCATAATCACAATATTTGATAGTTCCAATATAGGGACTGTCTATTGATTATTTACATGGTTTAGATATTTAGAGTCTTACCCAGAGGATTCATTGTTTCAACTTCTTTGGGAATTAAGTCATTCAATGGAAAGGAAAATTGATAAGCAATTTCGCAACATCAAATTTTTATGATGTCGATTTCAAGGGTGATATGCTTACTTATTATTTTCACCAAATACAATAAAAAATCTTGTAAGATTTCCCAGTTACACAAATATTGATTGTTTTCTTTCATGTGATTTCAGTCAACAAGCAGTTATAAAACTTTTAAATGATATATTAGGGGATCGCTTACTAAAATTAGTGTTCTGCATAAATGTTAAACGGTATATTCATTGCATTTTTGTTTTGAGATCATTGAAACCCTACTTTAAAGAGATTAAAGTAATCTTCAACTCAATTACACATTTGAATTGTATAGGCAGAACA
Organism: Parasteatoda tepidariorum; assembly: GCF_982258835.1. Lineage (NCBI taxonomy): Eukaryota > Metazoa > Arthropoda > Arachnida > Araneae > Theridiidae > Parasteatoda > Parasteatoda tepidariorum. The sequence goes on from NC_141756.1 coordinate 125,360,444, forward strand.
AGAACTTGCAGTATGTTTTTGTTCTGCATGCATTGTTATTTGTTGAGTATAATTGAAATACATAAAAATCAAGAGCATGGATCTAGAAAAGTTTAAACTTCTAGGATTTCATTTTTATGAGCCATGCTGTTTGATTAAAAAAAGTGTTAAATTTTACTGAAATATTGGGCTGTAAGTCTTTAGGCAACCATGTGCCCAGGATTTGTAATCCCGTAATTATAAATAATATTCTAATTAAAATTAAATTTATCTCTCCGAGGAAATACTAATACAAAAATTATGCAAAGTGAAGTTTATTTGGTAAAAATTTTGAATAGCTGAAAATATTTTTTGAAAACTGAAAATTTTCTTCTCTAGCTCTACATTTTAAAATAATTATAAATTACTTAACTATATTAGATTGATATTTACATCTGAACTGATTAGCTAATAAAATGTTGCTATATATTAACTTAGAATTTTGTTGCTTTCATAAAAACTTAGAGAAATTATGCGGATATTTTTCTCAACATATATTTCCTCTATATGTTTAATGTTGGAATTTTATGACTTCTCCTATACTGATTTTATTGGTGTTTTATTTTTATTCAAATATTCATATTTTAGGTGGAAAATGAGGAAAACATATTAGTAGTTTTAAGAATAATCATAGAATTTCATAAGACCTTCAGGCCACCATGCAGCTTTGAAGTAAGAATGTGTTATTTATATGATTTATCTTTTTCAATGAATTTGCTTTTGTATTAATATATTTCATAGTGTACTATTTTGAAAACTATTTTATTAATGATCAACTTTTGTAAATTTTTGCATTACATTGAGTGGAATGTGTTTCTATAGGTTTTTAAACTCGTATTTTCATGGGGAAAAGAATATTGACTTGAGTGGATGTCATTTAATGTATCTTATAAGAGATTTTAGATTTTTCACTTGTTTGATTAATTAGTTATGACTTAAGACTTAGTTATCACTTAAAAGTTTAAAAAGATATTAATATAGGCTTCCATTATAATGACAGATGCTTCTATGAATAATTCTTGATAAAATGAGGGAGTAAAAAAAGGAGAAAATAGAGGAAGATAATAGTTCTGTGATGAATCAATTTATAAATAAAGTTTATAAGCCTATAATTTGCAATATAATTGTCAATGATCACAAGGAGTTAACTCATTTTAAATTCTCTGATCCTATTCTATTTCTTGCCAAATTGTTCCTAAAGTTTTCTTGTTTTAATTTCTCAAGGTTTTTTTATAGACATTGCTTAAAAGAATTTAATATTTTTGCTTTTATTTAATGAAAAATTCTGAGGAATATTGATGAGTATTGTTTTTCCAATCCAAATTGCTATGATCCTGAAGAAAATTTTTTTTTATTTAATAATAATGAGTCTTAGTCACAAATTAATTTTTTTAAATATAATATTATGCTATTTTTGCACTAAATTTAAATGAAAATCATAATGAAAAAAATGAATATATTGTGGGTTCTTTTTAATTTTAGTGTGACTAACTCAAAATATTAGGGGATATAAAATATCAATGATTCCCCCACAACACAACAGAAAGATTTTATTAGTACTTTGAATTATTTATCCTTTTTTTTATTATTTTAAAGTCCAGTGTGAAAGAAACCTTTAAAATTTTAATGATTTATAAAGTAGAGAAAAATAAATTAAAAAAAGAATTATGGAGAAACATAGAAATTCTCTCCATTCAGTGTTTATAAGTTTTTCCATTCATTGGTAATTTGTTCTAAATAAATCTTTTTAATGTAATTAAAACCTCTTTTTTTAATTTTTTTATTTCCATGGTTTAAATACTTTTTTTTATTCTCTTATTTTGTATTGTTTGTTTTGGTACTCTTCACCTGCATGGCCTGTTTAACCACAATATACCAAAACATCAAGCATCTTAAAATAAAACTTAAGTGATTGGGAAATCTAAAGGTTGCATGCAGTGATGTGAGAATAATGATATATTAAAAAAAAATTAGCTATTACTAACACCTCTTCAACTTACAAATAAAAAAAAAAATCATGAAGAATAGTATAATCAACATGTGACTTTAAAGCAAAGAGAAAACATGTGAAATATTAATTATGAATTGTTGTGTTGCTTAAAAATAGGGTTCAGCAAATTTAAATCTATGTATTAAAATAAAGGAGATTTCATCATAAATTTTATCACTTGTTAATATTTTAACTCAATACAATTTTCTGTAGTATTTTTTTTTTAAAAACTGTATATTCTTTTTAATTTGTTGAAATTTTATGAAACATTTATGTGTTTTTTTTTTTCCTTTTGAAATTTTAATTGAAAATGATTGATTGTTGATGCTTTCTTTTGTCGTGTGTTTATTTAATCAGAATTGGTTTATGACAAACTTTTTATTGAAGAAGAAAAAATATGGTGTATAAATATTTAATACTCTGCATTATTCAATATGAATACAGTTTTGTGATTTATAAACAAGCTCCACCTTTATTGTGATAACATATGAAATTATAATAATTATATGATTTATTTACCATATTGTATAATTATCATATCATATAACATCATGATATTAATTATGATTATATTAAAAAAGGCAAAATATTTGAAAGAGCATTAATGTAATGTATGATTATTATTAATATGACTCTTAATAGCATCCTGAAATCGATTGGTTACACTATCATGTTACATACCGATTGAAAGAAGAAAATATATTCTTAATTGGAAAAAATAATTAATCTTTTGTACTTTTCCAATTATTTTTAGATACAGATGTTTCTGCTTTATGTAAAGAATATTTACAAAGATCTGCCTAATTACTTGCATCTTATGTTTGAAGCACGGCCTACTCCAAAAGTAAAAAATTTATCAGCAGCTACGTTGGAACTGCTATTGAAAGAAACATTTACCATAACACTGATTCAAATTGAGAAAAGTTAAAAAAGGGATCCAAATTCAACTACTCAGATGGTGAGTAAAAATAATTTTAGCATCTGTGAATCTGTTATTATTAGTTATTAAATTAGTTATTAGTTCATGTAATTTGAAAATTTCAAGTCTTGTGTTTAAAAGCCTTTTTAAACGTATGTTAATAAGATTATATTTTCTGAGTAAGCAATGAAAATAGTTATTTGGCTAAACCATTATAAAATTTAGACTATTTGTTGTAGCCTTGGTAATATTTAAAAATTAGCTTATTCACAAGTATGAAAGGGTTTCCATTCCTAAAAAAGCCTTAAATTTAAATATGGTTTTAGGAGCCCATTAAAAGGTCTGTTTTTCTTTCTAAACCTTCTTAAAACTCATTCATATTTTAATTTTGAAGACTTCAATTGCATTTTATAATTGTTTTCATTATTATTCTTGATGCTATTGAATTTAAAAATGATATTGAAGTAAAATTAAAAAAGTTATGAAGTAACTTCATTTAAAAATTTAATGTGAGGAGCGTTTTTTTCATAATTTAATTCTGAAATGTGCTTGGAATCTTTTTTCTTGCTTAATTTATTCGAACTTCAGGTCAATTTTTAGTGGTATTTACTTTGACATCTCTTGAAATAAAAATTCATGTATGCATGCTTTCAATCTGTATAAGCCTTCAAAGTTCAGGAAAAATTTTCTTATTGTTATAATAGAGGTGCACTACCTTTTGAAGTGAAGGGCCACATGCACAGCAAATTGACCTATGAAGGGTTGCATGTCCAAGAATTTAGGCAGGCATGTTAACAGCAATTATAGGTAGTAATTGTTTTATAAACATCATTGCTCTCGGCACTAAATTATTTTTATCGGGTAGCCTTATAATATATTTGCGTAAAATTAAATAATTTTAAATGTTTAAAATTAAAAACTGATATCCCAGGGGAAAAAAACAATCAGAAAATCAGAATCAATTTATGAGAAAAGAACAGATAAATAGAAATAAATTTTTAAAAAAAGGGGAAAATTCATATTTTTTTTGTCACATTACATAATGTAAAAGTCCATTTAAACATTAAAATTTTAACGTTCATAGAATTAAATTAAAAATAAATAAATAAATATTCTAGTTAATAAAACAAATGCAGGTTAAATTCTTTTGTTTATAGAGAGTTTGTAGGGTTAAAAATTATTAAAATTAAAACAAAACCCTTTCAGTGCAAAATAAGATTCAGCATTTAGTAGGGAATATACTCCAACTTTAAAACATTAATTTTAAATAAATTACATGAGAAGAGGCTGGAAGAGAAAAGAAAAAGAAAACATTAATTTTGATCTTAAGAATCTATTTTTTAATTATTATTAATTAGTATCAATTTAATCTATGGATTTATCAACTTAATTACATGAACTTACGGAGCTACCTATGATTGTAATTATACTAACTTGTAATTTTATTAAAATTTTCTTGTGTCTAAATGAAAACTAATTTAAATTTAGCAATGTGAAATATCACAAAAATGTATAATTTTGATTAATTTCAGAACAGTCATGAAAAAATAATTTCTAATTTTATAGAAAAACTCATACATCCAATAAAGTTTCAATTAATTTGCAGCATGTCCTATATAAGATAACGATAAAGTATTCTCTTTGATAAAATGCATCTCAATGTGGATATATAATTTTCTAATTCATATTCTGTTTGGATCAAATCATCTAAACTTAGAATATAATTTTTTTTTAAATATCTTACAACCAGCTAATAATTACGAAGTAGTTAGCCTGAGAAATATTTGTCAATATCACAAAAAATTTTATATTTTGTAATCTTTCTCAAAAATAAAAGCTTGTTAATCTTTTTTTAATTAAAACAAATGTTGTATCCAAATGAAATCAGATTTATTTTATTGGTCTCAGTTTTTATTTTTTTCCTTAATTGAAATTCTTATCCTTGATCCTTGATTGACGCTGGAATGTCTTTTCTTTTTCTTTGAAAAGGTTTGCAGCAAAAATATTGCAAAGTTTGAGTAAGTTTTTTTCTAAATATCTTAAAACAATGTCATATATTCAACTAAAAAAAATAGTCTAAGGAATATTGATGATATCGTGTATGACGTATTTTATTACTTTGTTACACTTATTAAAAATAAAGCTTTCTTAATTGAGACAAACATTTTACTATGGAGGTCAATGTAACTTTTTAAGTTGATCAGCCCACTAGGTATACCAAGACTATAATTAACACCACTCTTGTATCACCTTTTAATATACTGACCACTTCTCAAACTAGGCCATCAAATTGGTACATTACAAATGGTCAGCTTGCATGATTTTTGCTGTAAAATCTATTTTACTGATTTTGATCTTGATTGTTGTTTTATCCTTGACTCCCTTGTCATTTTAATTTTATTTTTATAATGTTTGCAGTCAAAATATAGCAGAAAATATAGAGAGAAACTTTTTAAATTAACTACTGGCATGTAGGATATACCTTAAATGTCTTTCTTTTTGACTTATTTTATATTTCATACCAAATGATCAAGTAAGAGTGGTTTTATACAGTAAAACTCTACATTATTGTTTTTTACTCATTCAATTGTATTCTGTGAAAGAATTTTATGTTCAATGACTAGGTGGGACAAAGTTAAACATTAAATTTTGTGCATTTAATTTGTTCTTGGGGAGAAAAAGACAAAATGCAGAATGTTTGCAGAAATTTTATTTTTTGTTTTGTTTTATTTTAGGAGCAATCCATCTTTCAACAAAGAAGTTTATGTTAACTTTATGGCTGCATAGATAAAATACATTATCCTTTCTAGCTTACCTAGTTAGAATATATCAAGTGAGTAGGTTAATGACTAATAAATCAAGAATTATTCCTTATTTTTTGAATAAATATTTTTTATACCGTATTTTTAAGGAAATCCCTTTGCTGCTTAGAAGTACTCTAATGTGGTATAACAATGTTGAGCACACTACTAAGAAATTTTAAATAAATAATAATGTGATCTGTAATAAATAAAAGTTAAGCAAATTTTGAATAAGTTTTCTGTAATTACTTAAAACAATGTTAATTTTTTTGGTTATATATCAAACATTGTCATTCACTGGTGACTGACACGGCCAAAACAAAAGGTTCAGTGTCAGTCACTGATGGCTGATGTGAACCTCAACATGTTAAAAGACACTTTAATACTCACAGATATGATTTCAAAATCAACTCAGAGGTCAAAGGCACCAAGCTATTCATGTGCTGAAGTGGGGATAGATACTCAATCAAGCTTTAGATCCATAAGTGTGAGTTAGGAAGTAAAAGCAACTTCTGCTTAACAAAATCATGCCATTGGTTAGGAATTGTAGAATTTTAGCTTTTATGACCCTCCTGACCTACAACAGGCTGTTGTGAAAATGATTTACTACACTTTAATGATTTCAGAATGAATGATTTGTTGTCAACAGGGGGATTACTTTCAAGCAAATTAATGAGCTATCTTTACATTGAGTACTTAATGTGTGTTGAAAAATTAATTTTCCAGGCTCATTTTTTCAATACATTTTGCATTTAACATATTAATCACTAGTTAATTTTTTTAGTAATTATATAATGAAACATAGAATATGATAAAAAAATTCTGCACAATGCATTAGGAATCAAATTTTTGACTTTATAAATTAAATAGCCCTGATGCTGAACTATTTGCTCTTTGAACATTAAATAGAGGTAATGTGCAAAGTATATTACAAAATATATTATCTGGAACTCATTAAAAGGGAAAATAAATTGAAAAGTCATGCTAATAAAAATAAAGTGAACTTGATATGATATATTTGATTAACCCCCCCCCCATATTTCCTTGCTTACTTGTTTATTGGTTCAAAATGAAGGAGGTAATTTATTTTTTTAGAACTATTCTGACTACTGGAATATTTTCTGATTATTAAATTCATTTTATTATGTTGTGAACATAAAAAAAAATTTCTGCCCATTTTATTTTATTTTTTACTACTGTGATTTAACTGTATCATTAATACTGGAACCTTCAATTATAAAATCACTGAATTGTAAAATTAGCTGCTTTTTACTATTAAATCTGCAAGAACGGAATCATTTTAATATCAAACTATGTGAAAACCATCTTCTAATAAAATTATTATTACCATTATGTAAAGACAACATTTTGTAAGGCTTTTGTTTAAAACAATGAAAAACTTTGCTGTTTTTTGTTTGAATGATTAGAATTTTCTATATTCTCAAGTTTTGAATACATATAAATAATAATTTTTTTGTCTGTTCTCTATGAACAAAGTTTCTGGTGTTGATTGCATTTTGTGTTAAAATTGAAGGGCAAAAGTTAAAAATATTAGGAAAAAGAGAGTCTAAAGGAATCCAAAAGAAAACTATTTATGTACTTAAAAAAATTGTAAAATGCCTATCATTCAATGTCAAGGATCCTCAATCATTCAATGAGGTAAATCTAACTTCAATGGATTTCAAAAGAGCTCTTGATTTCTTAAAATGAACTTTACAGAAAATAAAAGGATATTTAATGTTTTAGAAACTCTTATATGCTTTCAAACTATGGTGAATTTTTAACTTGAAATTTTGCTTATCAAATATAATATTTTATAACCCTCCTGTAAGTTAAAAAATGCAGCTAATGTTAATGTCAAATGTAGGTTTTGTAAAAATAAAACATAAATGTAGTAATTAATTTAGTTTTTAATCAATTTAATTTAGTTTAAAATTCAACTTTGAAATTACTTTTTCCTGCCTTTTGGTTTTTAAAATTTGCTGCTTTTTACAATCAAGTGTTCTCAAAACGGATGTGATTTTAATAGGCAGCATGCACTGTATTTATGTTTATCTGAGTAATATTAACCTAAATTAGTTGCAAATTTAATTTTAACTCAAATTATAATAATAGCTCATATATTAATAATAATATATATAATATATATAATAGCAAATTATAATTATAACCCAGCTCTGATTTTAATTTGATTATTTTTTTTGTAGTATGTTGTGAATGAACATTCCTCACAGTTTGCTAAAGGAAGGATAAGATTGTTGTATCTATGTCCTCAAGAAGTTGCCCACTTGTGCAAAGAATTGCTCGTAGCAGCCCGTCATATTTTAGCCACAGAGCTGAGGTAGTAAATGCTTTTTTTTATTACTTAAATATGTCTTGTTTTTTCCTTTATTCTAAAACATGTTTTTTTTATAAATGACTCATTTTTTTAAAAAAAATGTTTACTTTAGATACCATTTTTGAAAAATATTTCTGCTTAAAATGTTCTCTGTGTGTACGAGTTTTCCTTATTTTTGAGAAATTCTTTAATTTTTGCGTCATTTTCAGAATTGTGCATATCTTACTAATTATATCTAAAAATTAATGACTCTAAGAAAAGGAAATTTGTAGAAGTTTTTGTAATAGCGGCATTTTTTGAAACAAGAATAGCAAAATTATATTTTAAAAGTCTTTCTCAGTCTAAAATAATCTATAATTTAAATACTATTATTTTAAAAATAAACTATGTTGTTATATATCTATTATTTGTTAAGATGAACTAAAAAAAGTTTTATTGAATAGCATAATTTGCTATCAATGTTTAAATTAAAAAATATAATGTTTCATTTGAAAAAATATCCTTGTATAGTTCTTACGATATTACATAAATTCAATAATGTAAAAGTCTTAAAAAAATTTCTACAGTAATAACTATTTCTTTATATATTTATTTAATGTGAATTTTGTTTTCCTCCAAAAAAGTCTTACATGTCTAATTAGAACAGTAAATAAAAATTCCTTTTCTAAGTGAGTCAAGTTAATAAGCCTTAAATATCCTATGAAGAATACTCGATTAAATATGTATTATTAAAAAAATACCTCGAATAATTAATAAAAAATTTAAAACTTTTTGTTTTTAGTTTATTTTGGTTTGTGAAAGTTGGAATTCAAATATTTAATTATTAGTAGTTATAGATCAACTATGTTTACCTCAAAAAGAGGGGCTGTATGTATTATTAGCATTAATTTATAATAGTTTTAATATTTAATTGGTTTTTAAACGTTTTTAGTTTCAAGAATGTTATTAGCCCTCCAAGGGTTGAGCCTCTGGGATAAATATTCCAAAATTTCCTTGCTACCCACTTTTCTATTAAATAACAAGGGGGAAAATGATTTTATGATGATTTTATTATTTTCAGCTTACAATTCAAAAACAAACTAATGCTCAAAGGTGCTTTGAAGATCACTAGTGTTTAAAAACAAACAATTCCAGAAGAGCTGTTCAAAAAAAAATTTTTTTTAAATGTATATATTTTACTTGAAAATTAGCAGTCTTCGTGAACTGCTAGTTGCTATTTAGAGCATCTCATTTCCTTGAAGCTGAGCTTACCAAACTCACAGATTTCTCCAATTCTTAAGTTTCACTTTAAACATAATTTCATCCCAGTTTACTATTGTTTTAAAGAAAATCATTCTCTAAAAGAGTGTACGATGACAAATGATATTTATTTTAGAATATTGAGTCTTGTTTATCATCCTGTGTAACTGTTGAAAATATGCAGTTGTTACAGTTACTTCTTAGAGTTTTTGAAAAAGATTGCTAGCCTTAATTTAACGAATTCCCATTTGTTATCTGGAATTTTTTTTTTAAAAGTTTGGTTTGTTGTTATAAAAATTTATATAAAACTTTAGTTTATTTTGAGAAAAACTTGAATTCAAACTAAAAATTTTTGTAAGTTTTTTGAAAGGCAAAAAGAAAAAAAAACAAAACAACTGTATGCTCTTTCCAAAAATCTAAACTCATTTCCTCTAGTTATTTTATCAAGCACTTTTTAAATCATATATCAATTAACAGGTTTGTTTCTGCCATGTCAAGTGCAGTATCTATATTTTAAATGTTGGGGGGGGATTACAAATTTTTTTTTAACATTTATTTTAACCCTATTTTCAAGTAAAATTAACAGTTTTCTATTTTCAGAATTAGTGCCTTCCCTTAAAGAGCTTTTTGATAAAAATATATTAATTGGAACTGGATGGACATCTTATGAGTCATTAAGGTGATAGTTTCGATTCTTGTGGCATTAAATTTAATTTTTTACACCATTCCATTCTCTAACTATTCGGAGAGTAAAATAGGAAAATTATATTGAAATTGAAAGAATCTCGAATCTTCAAACCAATTTTTATGATTTTAATTGTGAAACTAGTAATATATTATATTAATACAATATGTTCACTTTTTCTTCCTTTATGTAAGCCTAAGAAATTTTTAGGATTATTTATTAACATTTCTGTTTCACAAAAATTGCATGACTTAAAAAAATCATACCTTATGTCAAATTTAGATTTTTTACTAACAAGTAAATAACTTCTTTTTTTTGTTGTTGATATCTCTGAAAGCGTGTTTGATTCTGGTATCCATCCAAAAATCTAGTAAGTATAGATAGCAACTTATATGTTATGACTGAAAGTCCTTCTAATTTTGTAAAAATTTGGAAAAGGGGGTACCAGCTCAATCACTGATTATCCTTCACTCTACAAAATTCTGTAAAACTTTTACCAAGGCTGTTACAAAGCATTAAAAAGGTCCAAGTTTTGTGGCTATATTTAGGTTTGTGGTTAAAGTGGTAATTGTGATAATTTCAAATTTGGCCAGAAGGCCTCTTAGGCAAACGTGTCACATCAATAAATTCAAATAATACATGGTTCGTAGCATTTTTAAAAAGTACTTAAAGGTACAGTAGAACTCCAATTATCCGAATCAATTGGGACCGAACCCCATTTGGATCATCAAAAATTCGGATAATTGGATTTTTTTTTTTAAAAAAATGCTTATTTTAAATAATTACTGTATATATAGTGGAAATGAGGGGAAAAAATGTTTTTAGGGATTTCTTCTAAGGATTCTTAAGGATTTCAACAATTCTTCTGTGGGATGAGTTGGTGCATTATCAAAAATCAAAAGCACAGGACTTCCAACAGATTTTTGGCTTTTTTTCGCTTCAGGAATGAAAATTTCATCGTACCACTCTGTAAACAGTGCTGCAGTCATCCAAGCTTTGTATTGGTTTTTATAAAATAGGGAAAGTTTTTTGATGTTTTTAAATGCTCTTGGGCGTTTTGACTTCCCTATTAACAGAAAGGTTATTTTATGGCTCCCAGTTGAGTTCGGGCAGTTAAGCACAGTACAAAGTATTACTAGCTTTATGCCCTGGAGCAGTAGGAGGCTTTGGCACTGCACTCTCTTTTAGAGGCTAAAGTGGCTTTGGGTAAAGCTTTCCATATTAGACCAGTCTCATCGGCGTTGTATAAGAAGTCGGAATCGTAAGAGGCTGCTATAACTTTAAAATTTTCAATAAACTCGTCAGAAGCTTTGGAGTCTGCAGATAACAGCCGTTACTTGCTTTGAAAGATAAATAACCCAGCTTTTCAGCTAAGATCTTAGCTTTTCCACAAATCTTTGTCCTATCCTGTAAACTTGCTCTGCATAAATCTTTCCTTGCCTTTACTAAAATTTTATTTCATTCATATAAAAAAAGAAGAAAAAAGAGAAACTTATCTTTTTACTATATTTTCATTCTTCCATAGGAATTCTGAAAGCGATTCGGATAATCGGCGATTCGGATAGTTGGAGCTCGGATAATTGGAGTTCTACGGTACTTATTTTCGATTTTCGTTTTTAAAAGCCCTTAAAGGTGCTTTTTTCATGAGGTGTTTTTAAAAAGTGCTTAATTTTCCCTTTTCGAAAATTATAATTTTTTCTTTACCGTGTCGATTTTCGCCACATATTATGCAAAAAAGTGGTTTTCATATTGTTCTAACGTTTTTTAACAATTCATTTGACCACAATCCATTTTGGCTTACATTCGATCCGTAGCGTTTAAAAGCGCCAATCGTTTTACATGTTCGATAAATTACTTTGGATTCCACAGGTGCGTCTACTGAACTTGGTCAGGTGAGATTATAGCCCTCGCATGTGCAACGCTGCTGCATTTTGCAAAATATTTTCAATTTAAGGCTTCAATTTCTACCCTCTGAAATCGAATCAATAAATATCTCGATATTTTTATGGTGGCTAATATAATCAGGAAAAGAGTTCTTTGTCTGAAACTAGCTATTTTATCATGATCATGTAAACTGTTTGAAAATTATTTTGCATTTTGTTAATGTATATAGTGCTAAAAAATATTTCTAGAGTGCTTAAAAAGTATTTAAAAGGTGCTTATTTTTGGTTGAAAGATTAGGCTATGCACCCTGTATTATAAAAATCAATAAATTCAATTTTCCTTGTTTCCCAAAATCTATTAGATTATATAATATAGTTAGTAATTCAATAGCAAGAGGGAGATAATTAATTTTAATATAGGTTCCTAAGTTTCTAATTCTAACATATTGGTATTTTGTTAAAAATTTATTAAAAAATTATTATAATCAGTTTATTTTTTATTTATTTTACTGCTGTTTGAAATGGATAAATCATAATATACGGAGATGCTAAAAATATCTACAATATAACAGCATGAAAAAATTACAAAAAAGTTTAATTAAAAAGATTATGTGACTTTTTTATGTGATTCTGTTTTTGCTTTACTTAAAGTGCCAATATTTAATGAATTGTTTTATTGCTAAATGCTAATTTGTCAATTATGTTATTTTTAATTAAGCGTTCGAATATGTTTACTTGGCATCTAATTTTATAATCTTCTAAGCCTCTGCTTCAAATGTTGTATTTCAAGTTTTCTGAAATAATTTTCTGTGCACAAACTTTTTTATTTTCCTATCAAATTGTTTTAAACTGAATGAGATAATTCAGTGAGACACAAAAACATGATCTGTTTCTTGTGCTGAAAAACCTTAAGAGTTCACAGTTGTCCTAATATTCCAGATTGACTGGATGAAAAAAAATTTGTTCTTGTTTTTAACTTTTTGATCTAATATTCCCAATTTTTTTCGTGTATTTTCTGATCCTCCCATTTTCTACAAGCATGAACTTTAAAAGATTTGGTTTGTAGAATAAAAGGATTTTTGTTTTCAAATTTTTTATTTTATTTATTATTTTAATATAAATTGATAATGCTATTAAAATTTCAAAATTTAGTAGTTCCAACTCAGAGACCGTCTATCAGTTACATCTATTAAAGATATTTTATTGTGTGGTCTGTGGGCTAATAATAGCACTTAGATTTTAGTTGCTCTTTAAATTATCTAATTTTGTTTAAAATAATAATAAACTGTTTGGAAAGAGAAAAGGTTTATAGAATTACAATTTTTGTATTGTAATGTAAGTGTTTTTCCTTTCTTTTTGAAAAATAGTGTATTTAGTATCTAAGTATCATAGTAATTTTGTCTATGCATTAATTGATCCTACTCTAACTTTATGTGAATTTTTCACAACCAACATTTAGTAACATTTAGTGAACTTTGTTTTAGTAGAGAAAAATACACCTTTTTACTTTGTCTTTGGTATTTTTCAAAATTAATTTAACCCTGTATACTGTTCCAAAAAATATCTTGATTTTTTTTTTAATTGTTTGAGTTTTTCTTTGTTTCATTATGAGGCTTGGAAAATATATTCTAAATTAAAATTTCTTGTTAAATGTATTATATTTCACAGCTCTTTAATTGCCTTTACTGACTGCGGTATTACTTATTTTAATATTAGAATCTTGTACATTTTTAGGCCTTTTGCTTATAGTACTTTAGCTGATCTTGTGCATCATATGAGACAATATTTATAGTTGAAGGTTCTGGCTAAGGCTGTAAATGTGTTCTCAAGAAATGTTCATGATGAATCTTTAGTAACTACAATTCAAACAATGTCTTGTATGCTTATTCTGAATGTAATTGAATGCATTAGAATAAGATCTGATCAAGAAAATGTCAATGTAAGTTCTTTTTTTCTTATTAAAATATAAATTTTAGGCCACTAATTAAATTTATTATAATGCAAGGCAATAATGCTTTTAAATTGTGAAGATTTTTTATTGTGTGAATAATAGTTGCATTTTAATGAAATCATGAGAGTGGTGTGTGCAGTTAAATTTATTTTGTTACACTTCTTATGTCTATAAAAATATGATGTCAATAACCATGAGAATCTGGCAGCATATCAAAGCCTTATACTTTCAGCCATTGAATGCATTGTATTTTTACATTATATTCTTCTAGCTACGAATTTCAACCATTTTTGCACCTTAACTATTCTTAAAGTGAATTTCAGTTCAGATTATTTTATGGTATTATAACTAGTTTATAATTCATGATATTATAACTAGTTTTGTTGTTCTGGCAATGAAAATTGTTCTTTGCTAACTATTAAGTCTATTGTAGAAATTTTCCAAGTTTTTTTTTCTTTTGCAAATTAGTAATTTCCATAAGAATAATATTTGTAGCAACAGTAGTTCTGGTATATTATGTATGAAGCAGTGAAAAGTCATCTATGATGTTTATTATATTTTGAAAAAAATTTATGCTTTATTTATAGCCGTGAGTTGTTAATGAGGAGGCTTGAAGTTTTAGTTTTAAAACTACTGCAAAGCTGCAACTGCCTGTTCTGCAGAAAAAAGCGTAAGCATACATTTACTTTCTGTTAAATTTATATAGTTGCTTATAGTGCTTGTATTCACAGTAAAACTTGAAAATGTAATAACTCCTTGAAAAAAATAATAATATCCACTGTTTTTAACATCTTTTGACTAGTATTAATCATTTAGAGTAGAAAAAAAACTTGAAGGATATTTTCAATTGTCTTAAAGAATACTAATTTTAATATTGTCTATATAATATATATTGTCTAATATATATAATTGTCTAATATATAATAAATATTGTCTTAAAGAATTTGTATCTGTTCAGTGCTGATAACTGCAAATGCATTTTAGAAATCATTCTTGTCACACATATTTATAATTGAAACACAAAGAATGAAACTTTTATTTTGCTAAAAGGCATCCACTTTATTTTTTAATTTTTTATTGCAAATAAATTTCTATCTATATCATTGCCAACAGACAAAGTGCAAACATAACAAACAATTTCAATGTTAAACATCTACTCACCAAGCTTTTTTTATCATCATATTTTTTCCACTTAGTTTTGCTCCTTGAGTCCTCCCCGGTGGAGTTAAAGTAAAGACTGAAGTTCCATTAGACCGATGAGATGAAAAAGTAAGATTTGAGAAAGCAGTCGTGTTTACGCATTATAAGGTTTTTATCATTACTGTTACAGTTACTTTTTTAAAAAAAAAAAAATCAGAATTGCATTTTCATATAATTAATAAAGTTGAACCCTGCTACGAGAACAATTGACTTGATATTTTTGACTGCAACATTGTTTTCCTCACGCTGTTTCTACACAGCCTTGATCACACACAACAGCACCCCACACACACTCGACTGCTAATTTCAAGGCGAGAGCGACCGCTCTAACAACCGTGATTTTAATACAACTCTCCTGGACTCTGGCAAAACAGCAAGGAATCAACTATTGGTATCCGTTCATTGAATTCTATCACAGATAAAATTCTGGTGAGGAGTATTGTAGCATAGCTACCACTACAATCATTCACCAATATATATGACATGCTAACTCAATTCCATCTAGAGGTACCTTTAGATAGATGACAGTTGACATGGTCGGTAGCTTATCCCCTCACTGGATTGAGTTTTAAATGAATTATAATACAAAAATGATAACAGCAATCAATGAACTCAAGGTCAGTCTTCTAGTGTTAAAGGTCTTTGTCAGACAAAAAAAGGATTTCCTGTAAACGTCAGAGAATTATATAAATGTAATTTCTGAATTTATTTTAAATATCGGATCAATATTTTGGAATATCTTTTTTATTATTCATTGAAAAAATAATTATGATCAAATTAGTTAAGGTAAAGGTAGTTAAGGTTCTGTTGAATATAATTACCTTCAGTAGCAAGTCAGTTTTTGCTACAATTAAATAAAATTAAACGAAAATTATACCAAAATATTTTTTTGTTATTTAATAAATGGAGAAATTGTGTTCAAAATAACTATCCTTTATTTAACAATAAAGGAAGTATTCTTTTCCTATGTGAGAATAACCCAAATAAGGTACTGCCTGGAATGTTATTTATTCCTACTTATCTCTTAGATAGTAAAAATAAACAGAATTTGAAATGTGGTGATACTAATAACTATAAATTTTTCTGAGCTTAGTTCACTTGTTTCTTTATCTGTTTCTGATACAGTTCTTAAAGTGTATCAGAAACTCAGAGATAGTTATTATTTTTTTTTTTAAATTAAATAGATATAAATTATTTTTAAGTATCACATTTTAGGGTATATAGGCATATATACCTTCAAAGGTATTTGGCATATAGCCATTTTATGTTTTTTAGTTTCACTTAAATTTTTTATCCAGAAGTTATTAAGCTGTTAAATTTATTTATTAATTGATATTCAGAGAATATTTTAGTAAAGTAAATACAAGTGTAACTTTTCTTGGATGCCTTCTTTTTAAAGTTAAGCATAATTTTAGATTAAGATATTTAACATTTTGCATTACATCACAAATTTTTATGAATTATTTGACTTTTTGAAACAACAAATAAGTGTTGATGAATTTTTTTCTTAATTTTCCTATTAATTTTTATTATCAATACATAAAATGTATATTAAACTTTCAAATTGCATGGCTGTTTCAAAAGCAGTAATTTATTTATATCTTAATTTATTGTCATAGTTAAACTTTCTATTTTATATATATTTTCAAAAAAATATTTTTTGGGGAAATTTTAAGTTAGCTTATATTCTGTGTGATGTGAATTTAATATCAGAAATAGTGCTTAAAAATAGATTTTTTTTAAGTTAAATATTTTTTTCAGGTGATTTTTATGGCTTTTTTTTTAATTTTATGATTCTGTTTATCATGAAATGCATGTTATGTTTAGCAGAATTGTTTCTTAATTTCTTATAATTTTTTTTAAAATTTCAAGTTGATTTTTAATATTTAAAAAACAAAATTATTCTCATTGATGAATATAAACCTTTACATGTAATTTTCTTCAAATTTTTAGGCTATATTTGACTTATTTTAATGCTTTAAAAATAATATTAATTTTAATACTAAAGGGATATTTCAAACTGTTTTACATATTCCTCAATGTACATGCTTTATTGGAATTGCATGAAAGCATAGTTTATCAAAACTATTTAAACAAATTATTTTAAAAAAGTAGTTTTTTAATTTTTGTTAATTACACTGAAAAAAATATGATCAGAATCATCCCTTTTTCTATATTAATACCATTAAAATTGCATGTCTCTATGATTATATCAAAATATCACTTTGATTAGTTTTTTTTCCCCTTTATCTTTGCTGTTCGCTGTTGTAGCTCATAAAAAATGCAGCATATAACTAGTGGCATACTTTCTTAATCTTTTTGCAACTTTTTTTGTGCTATGTTGCAATGCTTCTGCAGTCACCATAGGGTGTAAGTATAAAATTTGATAGTAAGATTCTGGTAAAATTATATAGTTTTCAAAATTATAAAAGAGTTTCTAAGATTACATTCTTCTCAAAGAAAAAGTGAATGTTGTTCGTATTTCTACTATCATGCTAAAAATTGAGTTATTTCTTCTTTTATCATTATAAAAATTAAAAAAGAAAAACTACATTATTTTTTGTGTTTTATGCTATTTCTTTACAAATTAAATACTATTTTTACCTGAATATTTGACTTTGCCATTACTATTTTTTTAATATGTGTTCCCTATCAAATTATACATTTAATTTTGTTCCTTTATTTAAATTGTTTCAGATTAAAACACTAATCCAAGTAAGCAGTACCAACATAAAGAAACTCTAGTTTTTATAAGATTGATGTATGCTCTACAATCTTTGGATATTTATACATTAACAGTCCCTACTCCTGGACAAGTTGTTCAGCAGCGACCAATGACGTAAGTATTGTGTCAATTTGAATGCTTCTCTTATTTTAAATTAATTTTTCTCCCATAAAATTTAGACCATCAATAGGTCTGCTCACAGAATAACCTCATTCTTACTTATTATCTTGTCTTATTACTTATGTGCTTTTATTTATTTTAATTTTATTATTATTGTATTATTGTTATTATTACTATATTTTTTTGGTACTTTTTCATTTCACCGGCTCAAGTGAATTTGATTATTTTTTTTTATTTGTTTATTTATTTATTTGATTTTTTTTTAAAAGCTGTAAAATAAAAAGAAGAGAAAATTGTTTTAAAAAAACAGGGAAAGAAAAAGTTTATATCTATATATATATAGCATAATAAATAAAAACAAAAAAAAAACACAAGGAATATTAGGAAAAACAATAAGTTTCATTTATTGTGCATAAGCTGCGAGTAAATAGAACTTATAAAATAAGTTCAAAATGTAGCGAAAACAAGGGGAAAATTACAGAAAAATGAAAAAAGGGGAAAAAAAAAGAAAAATAATAATAAAAATAACAAAAAACTGGGGGGGGGGGGAGAAAAGAAGAAAAAATTTTAAAAAAATCCGGAAAATAAAAGATTACTATTAATAATGTCTTTTCATCTGTACAGTTGTCACCCCAAAACACATATTGAGGGCACTGGCTTTATCGTAAGCAAAAAAATACGGCACTTGATTTTGGATTTTGAGGCAATCTCTCTGAGACTGTGTAAGCTCAGAATTAAGGGAAAGTTCTTTAATTTCAGTATTGTCTGTTCTTATGCTTATGCACCAACTGAAGATAAAACAGAGGAAGAAAAGGAAATATTCTATGAAAATTTAGACAACATTTACTACAGTTGTCCAAAATATGATGTAAAAATTATTTTGGGAGATCTAAACGCTAAAGTAGGTAGAGAAAGGGAATTTAAGTTTGTAACTGGTGGATTTAGCTTGCATGATACAACCAATGATAATGGACACAAATTAATTTATTTTGCTGCTTCACATAATATGATTATAGGAAGTACATCCTTTCAGCATAAAAATATTCATAAAGCTACCTGGCATGCCCCATGTCGCACCTATGCAAATCATATTGATCACATACTAATTGTCGCAAGACATTACTCAGACTTGATGGACGGGAGAACTTATCATGGGGCTAATGTGGATTCAGATTATTTCTTGGTTATTGCCAAAGTTAGATCAAGATTATCAAATGCAAAAAAGTTTAAGGGAGAGACTTAGAGAGAATATGACTGTGATGAACTTAAAAATGAAAGGATAAGACTTGAATATTGCGAAAAAGTAAAGGAACAGTTGAATTTAAAGAATTGTGGTAGTACTGTGGAAAATAAATGGAAATGTATAAAATATAGTATCTATAAGGCTCCCAATACTCTGATTGGTAAAGTAACTAAGAAACAGGTTAAGGATTGGTATGATATTGATTGTGCCATTGCTAATGATAAAAAGAATGTTGCTTATAAACATATGATACAAACACACACAAGAAATAGTGCAGAGGAGTACCATAGATGCAGAAAAGCGGTGAAGAAACTCTTTAGGCAGAAGAAAAGGGTCTTTGATGAACAATTGTTGAAAGATGTTGAACATCTGAAATCCATTAATGAATGCAGAGCATTCTATCGGAAAATTAACCGCAGTCAATTGGACTTTAAACAGACCTCTAGTCTATGCAAAAACAAATTTGGTGAAATTATTACTGATAAACAAGACATTTTAAAACGATGGCATGAACATTTTAAAGAACTTCTAAATGAAAATTATGAGGATGTTGAAATAATTGCTCCTGAATTCATAAATTACATAGAAGTTGAGGCTCCAACTATTGAGAAGATTAGAGCTGCAATTAAAAACTTAAAGAATAAGAAGGCTGCTGGACATGATCTTATTTCAGCAGAACTACTAAAAAATTGTGAACATACATTATTGATTAATTTATTTGAACTTATTACTGACATCTGGCACTCTGAGATTATGCCAACAGATTGGAATATCAGCATTTTGTGCCCAATTCACAAGAAATGAGATCCTATGACCTGTGCCAACTATCGTGGCATTAGTCTTCTTTGTATAACTTATAAAATTCTATCTAGAATCTTATATCTTAGGCTGTTACCATTTATTGACTCACAAATATGAAAATATCAATGTGGATTCCGTGCTGGAAAATCAACTGAAGATCAGATATTTTGTCTCCTTCAGATTTTGAAGAAATCAATGGAATTTAACATTGAAACACCTTTTATTGATTTCAAGGCTGCTTTTGATAGTATCAATAGAAACTATCTTTTTAAAACAATGAATACTTTTTAAATACCTTCAAAACTCATTAAATTGATGAGACTTACATTGAAAGATACAAAGTGTAAGATTAAGTTTCTGGGGTCTCTGTCAGAAAATCTTGACACGTTTACAAGGAGATTCGCTCTCCTGTCTTCTTTTTAATGTTGCGCTTGAGAGAGTAGTTCGTGATTCAAACATCGACGCCAGTGGTTACATTTTTACTAGATCAGTACAACTACTTGCATATGCTGATGATGTCGATATAATTGCTCGTTCCCTTCCTGCCCTGAAATAAGATATGGGTTTATGTATAGTTTTCTTAAAGCATTACTTTTTGTAATGATGGATTTAACTGGTGAAGTTTCAAGTGGTGCTGTTGATCTTGCTAAGTAAAATAGACAAATTTATTTTTGAGACATAACAATATAAGTTTTATTTATGAGTTTAAAATAATTTTATAATGTATATTTCAAAGTTTAGTTAATCAAGTAATGTATGATGTATTAGTTTCCTTATTAATACTTTGTTTAGATTTATCCTGATCCTCCAATCAATATTGTTTTTGTGTATATTTACCACTATAGTTTAATATTAGTATAGTTTTATACCATTGTTACATTACTTTTTAACTTAAGCATGAATTATCATAATGTTATTTTTACTTTGACTTTTGTGCAGCATACTCACATCAAGCTTTCATGTTTTTAAATTGTACTTTCAACCTAGTTTTTCAAATTTTTCATTCTAAAACAATGATTACAAGAAAAACCAAATATTTCTCCTTTTTATATGTATTAATTGCCTTGAGTTAAATAAACTTGAAAACAAAAGAAATTGTGAATATTTTTTAATATAATGCTTTTACTTTCTTAAGTTAAAAATAAACTGTTTAATGTGTCAAGTATCAATCCGAGGCTTTTCAAAATGTAAGACTTTGCATTAGCTAAAAAAAATGACAACTGCTTTAATCAGTGGATATCATGACACAACAATATTTCCTATTTTTTATTGTAATTGATAGGTTGAAAAAGTTAGCCAATATGTCAAAAATACTACATGTTATATGCTTTTTTATTAGTTCTCATGAAAATCCTTTTTTTTTCCTTACTTATTTACAAACAATTTAAAAAGAAACGAAATGATTTTACTTCTAAATTTTTTCTACATTTTTATTTGTTTAGAAATAATTTATAAACGATGCTCACTACTTACTGTTAACATTTTCCTGGTGATGATGCAGACATGGTTGCAGCTCAAAACAAAGCTATAATTGAAGTTGTTCAGGAACTTGTACGACAGCCGACTCAACCAAATACATGAGTTAAAGATCAGAGTAAGTATTTTTAATGTCTTTTTCAATAACTTTAATAACAAACAGATTTATTTCTTTAGTTTTAATTATGTAAAAAATTAAATATTATGAACAAATATATAAATTAACGTGAATGATTTCCTTATAAATTTATATGGTATAATACTATTTATAAAAAAAGAATAATTTTTTATCACTCAAAGAATAAATTGAAAAAATTCGAGACTTCAAAGAAATTTGTCATCAGGGTTGTTAGGAGACAGACAACCCTGACTACAGAAACTTAATTTTTCAACTTAACCAAGCTTAAGTCAGTATAGAAAATTACTACTTAAATTTTAGGGACCATAATTGTTTTTCCCTAAAATGTTCATAAGACCGGAAATTTTTAGCATTAAAAGCATAAGTCAGGGTGCATAGCGTTTTTAAAAAGTGCTTAAAGGTGTTTTTTTTTTTCGATTTTCGTTTTTTAAAAGTCATTAAAGGTGCTTTTTTCTTTGGGTGTTTTTAAAAAGTTCTTAATTTTCCCTTTTTCAAAATGAGTTTTTTCCTTTACTATGTTAGTTTTCGCTTTAAATTATGCAAAAAAGACACAGTACACATTGTTCTATTCAACGTTTTCATAAACAATTCAACCCCAACCTCTTTCGGCAGTCCGTAGCGTCTGAAAACGCCATTAGTTTTGCATGATTGAAAATTTCATGATTTTTGACGATTGTCAAAAACAACGCCAAAAGTTTTTTTTTTAACAAGATAAAACCGTCATTTGTCAAAAATTTTCCAACCCTGCCTAACTATGGTATTTTTTTAAAGTGCTTAAAAATATTTTTTGAGTGCTTGAAAAGTGCTTATTTTTTCTTGAATAATTTGGCTACGCACCCTGTAAATAAATTTAGCTTATCATAAAATAGTTTAGTTTATCTTTATACAGTGTTAAGCAAAATTCTTTGAAAATTGGAAGATAATAATTTAAAATTTCATGAAGCTTAAAAATATTACAGCAAAAATAGCAATGTGTTGCATTAAACTGCAATTGTGATTTCATAAGTTATTTGTAAGAAAATTTTGAACTGAATTGTTCAAATTTCAAAAAGTAATGCTAAATGTTCATCCCTTTGCCTCCATTTTTAATAAAATTCTTCATAAGGTTCATGGATGAAAATGCATGTTTATTCGTAAAGGATAAGATTTTGAAGTCATATATTATCTCTAATATACAATAATTTGGTAAGGATATAATTATTGTAAATATTATGTAGTAAATATATTTTTTATTTGTGGCAAGTTGTAAAAAGTTTTTTCAGACAGGAAAGAGCTGGCTTGTGAGTGGTAATTTCCCTTTACCTGGTTCAATTGATGAAAATCCTTTTATGTATGATTTTTGATTAGAAAATATAATCTTAGTATTTATTATGTTTGGAGGCTTTATCAAGAATACGGAAAATTCTAATTTCTGAACATAGAGAAGCTGTTTAATGCTGTTATTAATTGGTAACTTGTAGCTCAATTATTTCAAGTTTTTATTTTTGTCAAGTCTTAAAAAAAATATTTTCAGACTGGCATGTGAGTGGTAATTATCTCAGACCTGATTTAATTACAGAACAATTACTATTGCCTCACAAGCTGTAGATAATTGCTGTAGTCATTGCTTTTCAATTTCCGTTGAATATCCAATTATAAGCGAATTTCATTGAAATCTGTATTCAAACTTGAAATGCAGGTGTTGTGGAACATATTCATAACTTTTAAACTTGTCTTATTTACTGAAAAAAATTGACTTTAATCTTGGAATTCGATACTACTAATTCTTAGCTTAGCTGGATGATCATGCAACTGATCAAATTCTGCATGTGGCAATTATTTTGAAGTTGATGTAAGTAAACAATTTAATTGTTTACTTACAATTAAACAATTTAATTGTTAGTTTATTTTTAACTGAAAACAAACTTAGCAAAAAAGTATACTTAAACCTTACAATTCCAGTTGGGATAGGTGATGTTGCTTCGATAATAATTGTAGACGATATATGTTGAAAATAAAATAAATCATAAGTGATTTAAAACAGGAACAGGGTGACTGTATGAAACTTTTATTTCATAAAATAATAATGCAGAGCTCTTGTTGCCTAGTTTACATGTAACATTTTAGGAAAAAATAATATATTTTGAATAATAATATAAGAATAAGCCATGGGAGATAAATTCACTATGACCTGTCTGATTAAATGCCAGTTAAGAAGTGCATATTTAATTGTTGGTTTGGAATACAGAAAGAGATCCATTAAAAATGGACAAAGCCAAAATTCAAGCCAATTGTACTAATCTCACAATATTTAATGTTAACAAACATTTAATTAAGCAGGCTGGAGATTTATTTCCAGGAAGTTCGTTGAAAATCAAAGTAAACCTATTAAATTGTTTTTTGTACGCAGTTGGGCCAGAATTGAATTATATTTGTTTTAGTTGCTTTACATTAAAAAGTTAACTATTGCATTTATGAAGAAAGAAAATCATAGAAATATGTACGTTTTTTTTTTTTTATAAAATCAATTGATTTGTTTAATTGTGAAATACATTCTCGTTTTTTATTTTATTTTTGGGGACTACTGAAATAAAAAAAATAAAGTTTTACAATAGTTTGTGAAATTTTAACTGAGGACATTGAGAAACTGTGTGAGATTATTGATAGATTGTAACTTGTAATCTTTATTTCAAATATATTCTTAGCATTTATTATCTGTGTAACATTGAAGGCCTCTAAACTGTTTTGTTTAAATTTCTATACATATTTACTTGAGTTAATTCAGTTTGAATATTTATAGGCTGTGCATTTATGGAAAGTAATTGCAGAAGTTAGAAATACAAGCATCACGAATATTATTTAGCCTCATAAAGAACTGCTCATTGATTATGTTCCATTGCAAAGACACAACCTACGACGAAACTACTACGAAAGCACAGCCTGTGCTATCTCCAATAGGATTGTTAGACGGGAATACTTTCCTCATCACTTTAGAACCTCGTCTTTTCTCATGTGGTATGTAAAAGAGACCTTTTAAAAGTTCTATTAATATTGCTTAATTATGTAAAACATATTAATATTGCTTAATATTATTTACAAACAATATTATAACTAAAGAACTCAATATTACTAACTCAAATGGTTAAAAAAAATTGCAAATTTATTACTGTAAAAATAAGGCAAGAACTCAATTTGTCAGTTAAATATCAAATGAAAAGTAAATAAATTTAGATTAGAAAACATCAAAAAAATAAATTATTCTAAATTGATCTTTGCAGTTCATTATTTTTTATTTCTCAAAACATAATCCTTGTCTCTGAATTAAAGGGATAATAACGATCTGTCATAAGAATAATTTGAGAAGATTGATATTTCATTTAAAACCCATCAGTAATCCTGTTAAATTTTTGGAAGCTATGGAAGCCCTTTTACCCTCTCTTAAACGAATTATTAACATTTCTCCATAATTTTTTCTTTCAGTGCATAGCTTATTATTTTACTTCAATTAGTATACATTGTGGGGATAGTAGTTAACCACAATATCAATCTTCATCTATGAAAAGGTACCCCTACATAGAATCGAGTTAACATGTCTTATATACTAGTGAATTAGAATTACAGTCAAACCTGTTTATCTCAAATCTCACGGGAAAGGCGAAAAATTTGAGATTGAGAGGTTTCAAGTTATACAGGTACTTACAGTATACTAATTAGGAAATTCTATTAAAAGTGCTTTAATTGTTTTTAGTAGAAAAATATACACATTTCTTTAAATTAATTATACCATATATATCTATTTACATAAAAAAAATTTAACATATATTTAACACTAAAAATAATTTTTCCATGATTTTTGACGTCTAACCTTATTTGTTTTGATTATTCTTTTGAGGTTAGAAAGAGCACAAATACATCAAAGCCAACATTTTCCTGGGATTCGAGAATAGTTTATAAGAATTCTACAGCTTTTTCTACCTCTTTTGCATTATGATTAATCAATATGATCTTCAGCTTCTTCCTCTTCATCTGATATTCCTGATCATTATCTGTGATTTCCGCATCTGTCAATGTTCCGCATGTTGCCAGGCAGTTGTCCACTTGTAAACATCTTCAAAATTAATGTCAACATTAAAACTAGATTTTTTTGCATTCCATTCTGGTAAATCTGGCACTGCAGTTTCATCATCTTGCCTTGTGAGCCTGGGCCTTCCTCAGAAGCTTTTCCCATTCTGCCCTTTTCCCAGCAATTGATTTCCAGTTCTTTACTTTAAGGATGCCAAAATCCTCATCCACACAGTCCTTCCATCTCTTTTTGGGCCTCCCTCTTGGCCTTTTATTGGAGGGGGTTGCATTAAAGACTCTTAATGCTGTTCGCTCTGGGCTCATTCTCACTACATGCCAGGCCCATCGCATTCTACTTAGTTTAATAAATTTAATGATATCATCGCTATTAGAGATCTTATATATTTTAAAATTATATCTTTTTCTCCAGTTGTTGTTATCAAGGATAGCACCAAAGATGATTCGTAAGACCTTCCTTTCGAAGGTTGCTAATAACTTCTCTTCCCTTTTCGTTAAAGTCCATGTTTCTAAAGCATAAGTCAAAACTGACTTGATTAATACCTTATAAAGTAAAATCTTCGTCTTTTTATTAAGTGGGATTTCAATAATGATCTTAAACCATAGAAGCAGCGATTATTCTTTTTCTGATTAATCAAAATATAAATTTACAAAACATTTATTTGTTTCATATAATTTTTAAATTTAAAAATGAGAAGCTTTATGGCATTTATCTAATTTATGTTTTACAATACTATTTATTTAATACTATTACATAAGAACTCCAACCTTAACGGAGTCAAATTAATACATATGGTGCATAGCGTTTTTTAAAAGTACTTTCAGGTGCTTATTTTCATTTTTTAAAAGACCTTAAAGGTCCTTTTTTCAGTGGGTGTTTTTTTAAAAGTGCTTAATTTTCCCTTTTCGAAAATGAGATTTTTTTCTTTACCATGTCGATTTTCGACTTGTATTATGCAAAAGCGTGTTTTTTACATTGGTCTATTCAACGTTTTACCAATTTTTTCACCCACAATCTATTTCGATGTACCATCTGTTTATAGCGTACGAAAGCGCCAAACATTTTACATGTTTGATAATATACTTGCGAGACTGCATGTGCTTTTGCTGAGCTGGGTTCGGTGAGATTGAGACTCTCATGTACAACTCTGCTGCATTTTGCAAAATATTATCAATTTCAGGCTTCATTTTCCACCCTCTAATTTCGAACCGAAAAATCTCTCGATTATTTTATAATGGCTAATTTAATCAAGAAAAGAGTTCTATGTCATAAACTAGTTATTTTATCATAATCATGTAAAGTTTCTAAAAATTATTTTGTATTTTGTTAATGTATATAGTGCTGAAAAATATTTCTGAGCGCATAAAAAGTACTTGAAAGATACTTATTTTTTGTTGAAAGATTTGACTATGCTCCCTGATCAAATACTGATTGTATATTAGGATGCACTGAGTTTTTATTTTCAAAACACTAAAGTGTTTTTTTTTTTTTTTTTTTTTTTTTTTTTTTTTAAAGAGTCTCAAGTGAAAAGAAAAACACTGATACATAGCTGCCAACTCTACTGGAGTTTTGCCAGTTTCTCCTGGTCTACTGGTTTAATAAAAATTCTCCTAGTTTCTGTACATTTTAAAAAATTCCCTAAAATTGTGTAAATTTCTTAAAAAAATCTCCATTGAAATAGATTAATGCTTGTTTAATTATTTAAACAAGTACATAATGCATAATGAAATGGGCTTCATTTAGAGATATCAATTTAAAACTTTTTCTGTTCTAAAATCGTTCAGTTAATTTTTATTCAGGACTCCGTTTGAAATTAATAAAAAAAACTCTTTTAGCTATCTTTGATGAATTAAATGCCTTTTAGTATTCAAAATTATGAAGGAATATAATACTAAACTAATAATTTTAAGTATATTTAATGTCAATCATAACTGGAAAATATTAAATTTTTTCTATTTTTATTACTATAAAAATCCCTAAAATTCCTTATGTGTAAAATATTTAGTACATTATGCAACAGTTATTATGAAATTTATATTATTTCGTAAAATCTGCTGGATTTTTTCCTATCTATGTTGGCAGCTATGCTGATGGGTAAAAAACTAATATTTGATGATTTGTTCAAATCACTTATGTCACCAAAAGTAAGTGTTTGAAAAATGAGAAATATACTTGCTAATTTATTATATTCTATAATTAAATATTCTTGCTATTTTATTTTTTAAAACTTATTGCCATGAAATAATCATTAAAAAAAAAAAACAAGTTTGTTAAAGCTTTGAGTCTCTTCTCTGGGAGTAAAATAGATATCTACAAATTTTAATTTTATGTATATTTTTTTTTCTTCTTACATAAAACTCCTTTTTGGAAATCAAGTGTTTTAAAAAATAAAGCTTTTTTTTTGTTGCTATTTAACATTTTGTACTCAGCATTTATTTTAACATTTTTTGCTTAATAAAGTAATAAAAGTTTCAAAATTTAAAATAAATACTGTGATTCTTAAGTTTTCTATTACATATTGCAATGTTTAACTTCATTGAATTATTTCAGGATATGAAATGATCCGTATGTGAGCATCTTTAGAAGGTTTTCTTTATTTCTATGAACTGAACATTGAAATGCTTGTGTTTTAATAAAACAGGAGGGAAATATTTGCTTCTTAAAATGAATAATAATAAATATGAATTGTGTATCTTCAGAATTTGGAATTTTTTGGCTGGTAAAATTTGACATTAAAAACTGTGGCTGGTTAGATTTAAAATCATAAAAACTATCTCAAAATTCTTTTGTTCCATAGTTAGACTTTGTAAAAGTTAAGCATTACATAATTATTGAGTAGCAATAAACTGCTACTCAAAATTAGCTGTATTATTTAAATTACAGTGAACTCTTGCTACTACGATATCCCATACAACAATAATTCCCTTATTACGATAATATTTCGTGGTTCCGACAAACTTGCATGCGAATGAATGTCATGCTCCTCTCATTACTACGATATTCTCTGAAACAATAAACCCCTGTAAAACTATTTTTTTTCCAAATTTCAACCTTATTTTCTCTATTTATTATCGGTTTTCAGATAATGTAAAAAATCTTATTTTATCATCTTTTACTAATTTTTTTCCATCTTTTCTGATAAGAATTTTGGGTATTCATACTTAAGATTATTTGATAATGAAAATTATTATGCTATTTGTAATTGTGAATTCAATATATGATTTTAGTAGTAACTATGTTTAATATGTGATTAGTTTATTTAATGATATTGATAAATTGGTTATGTTCTTTTAAGTAATATAAAATACAATTTTACATAAAATATTGCAAACATAGCTTAAATTCTTTTATATAAAATATATTAAAAATATCACTTATTTTAATTTTTTAAGAAATTCATAATTTTTTTTTCTTCACTTATTTGAGAATGACATTAAAAAGCTCTAAAATTAATATTATTATTTAAACTAGATTGTTATTTTAAACTGTTTAGATATTTGATAATTCTTTTTGAAAAGGGGTTTATTCCACTTGAGTTGAAAATTTAAGAAATTTAAATTTAATTGGTAAAAAATTGGAATTGTATTGTTTAAAATTAGTTTATATTGATTAAACTGATATTTATTTAACCAATTTTTTATTTCTCAGGCTTTAAAAAATTTTGCAACAAAAGATGTTAGGACTTTTTAGATGTCTTTAGTCAACAGCAAAACTGCCCCTTATTGATTTTTTTTAAATGATTGAAATTTTTAATTATTTTCCTCTCAAGTAAAATGTGCAACAAACATCTTTTATTTTAACATTTATTTCTCAGTTTGAACATTCAGGTTGCTCAGTTTATTAATGTTAAGATTTATTTTTTGAAACCTGTTAACATTTGTTGGTAAACCTTATTTATGACTTTGAATTTTTTAATTGTTTTTATGAATAAAAAATTTCCAAGTGATGTATGAATGATGATTTTTGATGTATGTCGCATTTTTTAATAATGTTCGTATAACGTTTGTTTTTAATAAATGTTAATCGTCATTATGTTTGCTTTTGTTGAACTTGGTTCATTAGGTATCTTATCTATACCTAATAGTCAGGCAAAATTTAGGTTTGTTGCATCAAAATAAAAAAGGCCCACTCTCTTTTTGTTATCTTTTTTTCTTTGCCGAGCGCGAAATAACTTTGAAAGACGATATAGTAGCCCACTTTCAGAGTAGGGGAGGAATTTTAACATGGTTACCATGTCTCAGCTTCGTTAAATCTGCCTGGAATAGAAAATTTAAATATTAACTTTTAAAATCTGTTTCCGTATCCTGTAATATTGTTTGGAAGCTATTGAGTTTATTCGTTTAGTGTGAAAATTCTAAACTATATTCTTTTATTCAAACTTTGTTTTCATACTTGTGTATCATTTTATTGAATTGTCAATTTTGAAATAAACAATGTATTCATACGCTATTGTAAAAGAGCCCAGATGCAAAACCTTCACACTGCTGCCTGCAGCAAGGTTTTTTCTCTAACAAAACATATAAACAGTTGTTTAAATAAATATACTGATAAAATTTTAAAGAATATTCAGAATAAGAGAAAACTTCTGTACAACTGCTTTTCGAGATGGTAGTTAAGATTTGCACGTAGACTAGACATTTGGGACTTTATAGATGAACTGTAATAGAAATTGTTATTTTCCAGATCATATGTTGTAACAGTTTTTTGAAATAAATATTTAAACCATGTCTTGTACAAATACATTGTTTTATTAAATGGCAAACAACTCTTGTAAATATCTTGAATAAACTTTTAATTTTGAAATTATTTTTAGTGTTGTTGCTTAATATTACTTCTATATAGTACATTTCAATTTTTAAAGGCCGCTCAAATATTTTACCAGCGAGTTTTCGTAAATTTGGCACTAACCCCCCTCTTGTTAGCAAAATAAGAATTGCACTTCCATCGCTTATGTAGGAAAGTCTAAAACTTTTTTTTTTCATTAACTTGAAAATAAAATACTTTTGTGAAAAATCAGCTTCAAATTAAAATAAGCGATGCAAGTTAGCAAAACAAGTGTTCCATTTTATAAAGTTTCCTGTTTCTTTAGGAATCTTGAGTTTACTTTCAGTGGTAAAGTCTTGACCTCGGGAAAAGGAAATTTAGTCCAATTCTTTATTTCGTAACTTTAAATTTGAAATAAAGTTTACTAAGTGCAATTTTTTTCAATTGAGAAGTTTTGAAAATGTGGTTTTAATGTTATCGGTAAGCATTTCTCAAACTCCTCACCCTTGTGGGCAAAATAATCTCAAAACCATCTGCTTTGCTTTTGTAATATTTGAACGACCCCTTATAAATTTGAATAGTAAATAAAATTGATCAATTAAGCTACTAAATGCAGCCTTCCAGAAAGTCTAAAACTCATTTTGCATTAAATGTTCATGTTTTCAAGCACATAGTGATAGAATTCGTTTTGCACATCGTGCTTTTTTTGTGGATTTTTTGCTAATAAATTCTGCCTTCAATATATAGCGGATACTTACTTAAATGCATATGAGTATTATACGCTATCCAAACTACAGAAATAGTGGCAAAAGTCAAAATAAATTAGTAAATTTGAAAAATATATCTCTACTGGTATTTTCAAAGTACATCCTGATAAACATATGTGCATCAAATACGAGAATATCGCCTACAATGATATTGAATATGAAAAAGTCAGTATCATTATTTGTAACTATAATTATAGATTGTTAGAAAAATTAAATGTCAAGGATATCATCTTAAATAGTATGTGATAATTTTTGAATACGATATTGTGAGTCTTTAGAAATTTTGCTTGTTGCAATAAAAATATCGACCCATGTAAAAATATGAATTAAATTTCACAAAAGTATATCAGGTTTTTTGAGAATACTTGGTGATAATCATATCCAATCGGTAATAGGAATTGATGTTCTTATTGGTTGATTAATCTGAAAAGCTGTCACCAACATGCTGTTTGTAAAACTTATATAAGTACCCTAAAATTTATGACATTAGTTTATCATAGCTCTTATTTAAAATTTTTGGCATAAATTTTGGCATTTGTAATAAAAGTTATAATTGAAGAAAAGATTAGAAATTGAAACAACTGCTAAAACTAAGTTACTTTTCCTGGATCAAATGACATCTGGATTTTGAGCGATAGTAGGAGTGCAATCCAGCACCTTTCAGATTGGCATGGGGTGGGTGACAGTGATGGAGTTTCAATTTTAAACAAGCTGAAGACCCTTTCTTTCTCCCATAACATACACTTGCAATGGATCCCATCTCATGTCGATGTTGAGGATAATGAGATTGCCTTGGCTAAGAGCGGAACTGATCTGCCCCTGCATTCTTCGGCATCTCTGACTTTCTCGGAGCTCCACTAACAGGCTTCGTGATCCTGTGGCCCCTCCTGTTCATCATTGGTATCAGTGCAACCGCCCAGGTGGCAGCCTGACCCTTCAGTGCAGCAGGCGGGATCAGACGGTTATATCAAGATTTCGAAGCGGTCACCTAAGAACTATGTTGTTCAGTAATGGTTCAAGAGTTTTCCCTGTTTGCACTAAGTGTAACGACCAACAAGCTACTCCTGAACATATACTTCAATGCCTAAATATCTCTAAAGTGGACCTCTTTTCAGATCCACTTTTTGTTACAGACTTGCTCAGAGTCTCTGGAGTCATGGACTTGATTTAGCTCCGCTAACCGTGTGGGCCAGCAACAACAACAAGTAACGAAAGTCACGGAGGCTTTTATGGGATTTCAAAACAGAGTATCATCATGGGGGACATTTCAGAACGGTCATACCTGTGACTGCTGTGATATTTTCCCCAGAAAGCATGCAACCTTGTGTTCTTTTTAGTGACACGAAAACGTTTGTACTAAAAACCTTTTTTCAATGAAGCAAAAGTATTGCTGTTTCAAACCTTTCATCCTAAAATGATTAAAAATTATTTTTTAAAGCTTTTTTTTAAAAAAAAGTATTGTCGCTTAAGTAAAATGGTCACTTAGATCCATAATGACGTTTTAGCTAACGTCACACTAGCGATAGGATCAAATGGCATTGTCCATTAAAATTTCATGACAAGGTGGATTTTAGCTGAGTATACAAGACTTTGCGAAAGGAAACTTTGTA
The DNA here is from genome assembly GCF_982258835.1 of Parasteatoda tepidariorum. NCBI lineage: Eukaryota > Metazoa > Arthropoda > Arachnida > Araneae > Theridiidae > Parasteatoda > Parasteatoda tepidariorum. The sequence continues at coordinate 125,393,173 of NC_141756.1, forward strand.
ATTAGGGTAAACCAACCAGTGAAGGAACATTTCATATATATTGATTAAAAATAAGAATTTGAAAGTTTTTCTTTAGATTGATTGGAAACAATAGCTTACTGCCAAACAATAGGAAGTCATCTAGCAATGTTTTGGATTACCTGGTCAAATAGACTTCTCTGGAAAAATTTTTGAATTTGTTATTATCTCTGCAACACCTTGTTTCTTTGAAAAAAATATAAGGTGAATGTTTGTATTTATATGTTTGAAGTGGAATTAATTGCATGTAATAGTTTTATTTTTCGCACTGTGAAATATAGTTATACTTCAAAGCACTTCAAAATATAGTTATTGAACTTGCGTTTTATTTTTTTTAAGCATCATAGCATGATAAAGTACTGAGATAAGGGGGGTGTTTATTCACTGGATCACCAAACGATGAAACAGCAGTGAAGGAACAAGTGTTCCTTTACTGGTTTTTTTTTCTAAGTTAATGACAATAAAAGATAAACTTTAATTTTCTTGTAAATTTAGGGATGTTATGTTCCGTATCAAAAGTATGTTAAAAATACGAAAAACAACTTCTAACCAGTGAGCGAACAGGCATGTTCCTTTACTTTGCATAGATTTCCGAGTGAATGAACAGTATGTGTTAATATGTTGACACATTAATTTTCAATTTATGATTACAAAAAAAAAGTTAACATTTTCCAAGTATTTATATGTTATAATTACACAAATAGTCTTGTTTTTATATATTTGTATGGCTAATAAATTCATAAAGAGCATTAAAAAATAACCAAAATTAAGTGTTCCTTTACTGAGTGTTCATTCACTGGTAAGAGCTGTTCCTTCACTGGGTCTTCTTACTACTTGCTATATGAACCTCCAAAACTTTAAAACAATATTATGTAAGTTCTCTAAATTTTTTTTTACATAATTTGCAATCAGTAACAAATATGTCGACACTGTCATTTAACTAAAATTACGAGTTTTGAAATTAATATGATTTTTTAAAAGGCAAGCGAGGCTTAAGTGTTCCTTCACTGGTTAGTTTACCCTACCTAGATTTAAGATTATTTTTACCTTGAGACTAGCTTTGATAAAGGATGTTTTTACGCTTGAAAACCCTAAGTACACATTGATTTAAGGTTAATTTCATCCTAAAACCTCGATTAGAGGTTTTTATATCGAAGGATGTTTTCCAAGGTTTTGGGTTAGGGTAATGTTTGTAGAATGGAGCAGATTGTCAGATCTCGTTTTAAGGTTAGAAAGTTTACATGTAAACCACATAACAAACCTTTTGAGGTTTATGTTAAAAGGTTTCCTGAGTTAAAATGAACCTTATTTTGCTAACTGGGAAGTAACAAAAGTCACAATCATGGAGACTTTTATGCGATTTCACGAGACAGAGTATCATCAGTCACCTTATGGCCTCTGAGAAACATTTCAGAACGGTCATACCTGTGACTGCTGTGATATTTATGACTCTTTATGACGTCACTGTGACAATCTGGGTGAAGAAGAAGGGTTATGCGTAAGTATTCTGAGCAGTATCTTGCTTCTAAAAAAGAGGTCACTTTTAGATGTGATTACTCTTCACTGTATCCAAGGCCGGATTTACGTATAAACTAAATAAGCTGTTGCTTGGTGCCCCGAGATGACAAGGGCCCCAGATCCTACTCCCCCCCCCTCTTTTTTTAAAGTTTTATTCGGAGCTGGGGCCCTCAGAAGCCCAAAATGCATTTTTGTTTCTTTTTTACATTGTCGGACATAATAAATATAAATAAATGACTGAATAAAACAAAAAACTTCGTTGTCATTAGTAGGAAACATATCATCTTTCAAGCAATTTGAGTATCAATAAATTATTTATAATAAATTATTTATATGTAAATATTTATTATTTATAATAAATTATTTATATGTATTTGCCCCATCATTCGATCATCAGACTATTTAATATTTGTTTTTAAGGATCAGAATTCCCTTTTATTTTACTTTAAAATTGTACAAATGATGTATTTAATGCTTTCATGTGATATGCAGGGTTTTAAATAGCACTTTAAAATATCTAAAAAAGTACAGAAATTGTCAGTTCAAAAAAAAGAAAAAAATTTAACTAATACTTTTGAATAAGAATTTAAATAACTACACACGTTTGTTTTGCTATCTCATTCTATATAGCATTATTTAGAGTAGACAGTTGCGTGTGGGTGTGATGATGACGTAATAAAAGAGGCATACAGAAAAAGCAAATTTCATTTCAGTTAAAATCCTCAATATCATATTTTTAAATTCCTCGAAAATGTAGTAAAAGAGGTATAAAAATTAACTGTCGCAAACAAATTAAAATTAAGTAAGAACAAAACAAAAATGTTATCGAAATATGCTGAATCACTGATGAGACCAGGATAAAAGACATCGAAACCTATTTGATTGTAATAGTATAAATAGAAGTTGTTTCTAAAATTCTGAAATCTATCAGGCTTTAATTTTTTTTTTCTATCACAAACTTCATCAGTAATTAAAAATAATAAACTCTTTAGATTTCAATATTGGTTCTGTTTTTTCGTTGATTAAATGTTAAACATTAACAGATATTTGTCTTTTAAAACATTTCATTCTATAATAAGATAATTATTCTACAATTGTAATTATCTAAAACTAATTGATATAAAGCTTTAGTGTGTTCCACTAATATGTTGAATGCTCGTTTTGGCTGGATGCCCGGAACAGTCGCTGTTTCACATCCTAGCCACTATACACCATCAAGAGCAGAGCTGATATTTCAAACACGCATGACATTTATTCTCTCTGATATTTAATAGACCCTTTAATAAACCCTTATAAGCCAAAAATTTACATAAATAATGAAAAAAAAAATTTCTTGCACTAAGATTTAACAAATGTACTTCAAATATTTAAAAGGAAAGCAAAAATAATGAAGAAATATTTTCAATATAAACATCAATTAAGTAATATCATCTTACGAAATGTTCTTTTTATTTTAACAAACAGTATTAATGTAACGACCCTCACCTGCTCCAGGGACTACTGGATTGCGTTTAAAATGACAAGGCCAAGGAGTTGAATATTAGTAGTCGTAAACTCGAAATTGGGTCGGCTGTGCAATGACAGTTATAAAATAAACTAATAAATTTGGCCGGGATAGCCTGGTTGATAGGGCGTTGGACTCGTGTTGGTGAGAGTGGGAGATTGAATCCAACCGGCAGAAGAATACCCATGTATAAAATGGTGACTGGTGCATGTTAAAACTGTCGGGGTCACAAAGTCCTCCAAGTTCTCATAACAATTAAATACCTCTGGGTACAAATCTAGCAGTTCCCTTGTCTTCTGGATTCGGTTCAAAATTACAAGGCCACGGTGTTGAACATTAATAGTCGTTAACTCGCAATCGGGTCGGTTATGCAATGACTGTTATAAAATAAACTAATAAATTTGGCCTGGTTAATAGGGCGTTTGACTCGTGTTGGTGAGAGTGGGAGTTTGAATCCAACCGGCAGAAAATACCTATGTATAAAATGGTGACTGGTGCATGCTAAAACTGTCGGGGTCACAAAGTCCTCCAAATTCTCATAACAAATAAATACCTCTGGGTACAAATCTAGCAGTTCCCTTGTCTTCTGGATTCGGTTCAAAATTACAAGGCCACGGAGTTGACTATTGGTAGTCGTTAACTCACAATTGGGTCGGTCGTGCAATGACTGTTATAAAATAAACGATTAAATTTGGCCTGGTTAATAGGGCGTTGGACTCGTGTTGGTGAGAGTGGGAGTTTGAATCCAACCGGCAGAAAATACCTATGTATAAAATGGTGACTGGTGCATGCTAAAACTGTCGGGGTCACAAAGTCCTCCAAATTCTCATAACAAATAAATACCTCTGGGTACAAATCTAGCAGTTCCCTTGTCTTCTGGATTCGGTTCAAAATTACAAGGCCACGGAGTTCACTATTGGTAGTCGTTAACTCACAATTGGGTCGGTTGTGCAATGACTGTTATAAAATAAACGAATAAATTTGGCCTGGTTAATAGGGCATTGGACTCGTGTTGGTGAGAGTGTGAGTTTGAATCCAACCGGCAGAAAATACCTATGTATAAAATGGTGACTGGTGCATGCTAAAACTGTCGGGGTCACAAAGTCCTCCAAATTCTCGTAACAAATAAATACCTCTGGGTACAAATCTAGCAGTTCCTTTGTCTTCTGGATTCGGTTAAAAATTACAAGGCCAAGGTGTTGAATATTAGTAGTCGTTAACTCGCTATCGGGTCGGTTGTGCAATGACTGTTATAAAATATACTAATAAATTTGGCCTGGTTAATAGGGCGTTGGACTCGTGTTGGTGAGAGTGTGAGTTTGAATCCTACCGGCAGAAGAATACCCATGAATAAAAGGTGACTGGTGCATGTTAAAACTGTCGAGGTCACAAAGTCCTCCAAGTTCTCATAACAAATAAATACCTCTTGGTTCAAATCTAGCAGTTCCCTTGTCTTCTGGATTCGGTTAAAAATTACAAGGCCAAGGTGTTGAATATTAGTAGTCGTTAACTCGCTATCGGGTCGGTTGTGCAATGACTGTTATAAAATATACTAATAAATTTAGCCTGGTTAATAGGGCGTTGGACTCGTGTTGGTGAGAGTGTGAGTTTGAATCCAACCGGCAGAAAATACCTATGCATAAAATGGTGACTGGTGCATGCTAAAACTGTCGGGGACACAAAGTCCTCCAAATTCTCATAACAAATAAATACCTTTGGGTACAAATCTAGCAGTTCCCTTGTCTTCTGGATTCGGTTCAAAATTACAAGGCCACGGAGTTGACTATTGGTAGTCGTTAACTCACAATTGGGTCGGTTGTGCAATGACTGTTATAAAATAAACGAATAAATTTGGCCTGGTTAATAGGGCATTGGACTCGTGTTGGTGAGAGTGTGAGTTTGAATCCAACCGGCAGAAAATACCTATGTATAAAATGGTGACTGGTGCATGCTAAAACTGTCGGGGTCACAAAGTCCTCCAAATTCTCGTAACAAATAAATACCTCTGGGTACAAATCTAGCAGTTCCCTTGTCTTCTGGATTCGGTTAAAAATTACAAGGCCAAGGTGTTGAATATTAGTAGTCGTTAACTCGCTATCGGGTCGGTTGTGCAATGACTGTTATAAAATATACTAATAAATTTGGCCTGGTTAATAGGGCGTTGGACTCGTGTTGGTGAGAGTGTGAGTTTGAATCCTACCGGCAGAAGAATACCCATGAATAAAAGGTGACTGGTGCATGTTAAAACTGTCGAGGTCACAAAGTCCTCCAAGTTCTCATAACAAATAAATACCTCTTGGTTCAAATCTAGCAGTTCCCTTGTCTTCTGGATTCGGCTAAAACTTACAAGGCCAAGGTGTTGAATATTAGTAGTCGTTAACTCGCTATCGGGTCGGTTGTGCAATGACTGTTATAAAATATACTAATAAATTTGGCCTGGTTAATAGGGCGTTGGACTCGTGTTGGTGAGAGTATGAGTTTGAATCCTACCGGCAGAAGAATACCCATGAATAAAAGGTGACTGGTGCATGTTAAAACTGTCGAGGTCACAAAGTCCTCCAAGTTCTCATAACAAATAAATACCACTTGGTTCAAATCTAGCAGTTCCCTTGTCTTCTGGATTCGGTTAAAAATTACAAGACCAAGGTGTTGAATATTAGTAGTCGTTAACTCGCTATCGGGTCGGTTATGCAATGACTGTTATAAAATATACTAATAAATTTGGCCTGGTTAATAGGGCGTTGGACTCGTGTTGTTGAGAGTGGGAGTTTGAATCCAACCGGCAGAAAATACCTATGTATAAAATGGTGACTGGTGCATGTTAAAACTGTCGGGGTTACAAAGTCCCCCAAGTTCTCATAAAGAATAAATACCTCTGGGTACATATCTAGCAGTTCCCTTGTCTTCTGGATTCGGTTCAAAATTACAAGGCCACGGTGTTGAATATTAGTAGTCGTTAACTCGCAATTGGGTCGGTTGTGCAATGACTGTTATAAAATAAACGAATAAATTTGGCCTGGTTAATAGGGCGTTTGACTCGTGTTGGTGAGAGTTGGAGTTTGAATCCAACCGGCAGAAAATACCTATGTATAAAATGGTGATTGGTGCATGTTAAAACTGTCGGGGTCACAAAGTCCTCCAAATTCTCATAACAAATAAATACCTCTGGGTACAAATCTAGCAGTTCCCTTGTCTTCTGGATTCGATTCAAAATTACAAGGCCACGGAGTTGACTATTAGTAGTCGTTAACTCGTAATCGGGTCGGTTGTGCAATGACTGTTATAAAATATACTAATAAATTTGGCCTGGTTAATAGGGCGTTGGACTCGTGTTGGTGAGAGTGTGAGTTTGAATCCAACCGGCAGAAAATACCTATGCATAAAATGGTGACTGGTGCATGCTAAAACTGTCGGGGTCACAAAGTCCTCCAAATTCTCATAACAAATAAATACCTCTGGGTACAAATCTAGCAGTTCCCCTGTCTTCTGGATTCGGTTCAAAATTACAAGGCCACGGAGTTGACTATTGGTAGTCGTTAACTCACAATTGGGTCGGTTGTGCAATGACTGTTATAAAATAAACGAATAAATTTGGCCTGGTTAATAGGGCGCTGGACTCGTGTTGGTGAGAGTGGGAGTTTGAATCCAACCGGCAGAAAATACCTATGCATAAAATGGTGACTAGTGCATGTTAAAACTGTCGGGGTCACAAAGTCATCCAAATTCTCATAACAAATAAATACCTCTGGGTACAAATCTAGCAGTTCCCTTGTCTTCTGGATTCGATACAAAATTACAAGGCCACGGAGTTGACTATTAGTAGTCGTTAACTCGCAATCGGGTCGGTTGTGCAATGACTGTTATAAACTAATAAATTTGGCCTGGTTAATAGGGCGCTGGACTCGTGTTGGTGAGAGTGGGAGTTTGAATCCAACGGGCAGAAGAATACCCATGTATAAAATGGTGACTAGTGCATGTTAAAACTGTCGGGGTTACGAAGTCGACCAAGTTCTCATAAAGAATAAATACCTCTGGGTACAAATCTAGCAGTTCCCTTGTCTTCTGGATTCGGTTCAAAATTACAAGGCCACGGTGCTGAATATTAGTAGTCGTTAACTCGCAATCGGGTCGGTTGTGCAATGACTGTTATAAAATAAACGAATAAATTTGGCCTGGTTAATAGGGCGTTGGACTCGTTATGGTGAGAGTGTGAGTTTGAATCCAACCGGCAGAAAATACCTATGCATAAAATGGTGACTGGTGCATGCTAAAACTGTCGGCGTCACAAAGTCCTCCAAATTCTCATAACAAATAAATACCTCTGGGTACAGATCTAGCAGTTCCCTTGTCTTCTGGATTCGGTTCAAAATTACAAGGCCACGGAGTTGACTATTGGTAGTCGTTAACTCACAATTGGGTCGGTTGTGCAATGACTGTTATAAAATAAACGAATAAATTTGGCCTGGTTAATAGGGCGTTGGACTCATGTTGGTGAGAGTGGGAGTTTGAATCCAACCGGCAGAAAAATACCTATGTATAAAATGGCGACTGGTGCATGCTAAAACTGTCGGGGTCACAAAGTCATCCAAATTCTCATAACAAATAAATACCTCTGGGTACAAATCTAGCAGTTCCCTTGTCTTCTGGATTCGATTCAAAATTACAAGGCCACGGAGTTGACTATTAGTAGTCGTTAACTCGCAATCGGGTCGGTTGTGCAATGACTGTTATAAAATAAACTAATAAATTTGGCCTGGTTAATAGGGCGTTGGACTCATGTTGGTGAGAGTGGGAGTTTGAATCCAACCGGCAGAAAAATACCTATGTATAAAATGGCGACTGGTGCATGCTAAAACTGTCGGGGTCACAAAGTCATCCAAATTCTCATAACAAATAAATACCTCTGGGTACAAATCTAGCAGTTCCCTTGTCTTCTGGATTCGGTTCAAAATTACAAGGCCACGGTGCTGAATATTAGTAGTCGTTAACTCGCAATCGGGTCGGTTGTGCAATGACTGTTATAAAATAAACGAATAAATTTGGCCTGGTTAATAGGGCGTTGGACTCGTTATGGTGAGAGTGTGAGTTTGAATCCAACCGGCAGAAAATACCTATGCATAAAATGGTGACTGGTGCATGCTAAAACTGTCGGCGTCACAAAGTCCTCCAAATTCTCATAACAAATAAATACCTCTGGGTACAGATCTAGCAGTTCCCTTGTCTTCTGGATTCGGTTCAAAATTACAAGGCCACGGAGTTGACTATTGGTAGTCGTTAACTCACAATTGGGTCGGTTGTGCAATGACTGTTATAAAATAAACGAATAAATTTGGCCTGGTTAATAGGGCGTTGGACTCATGTTGGTGAGAGTGGGAGTTTGAATCCAACCGGCAGAAAAATACCTATGTATAAAATGGCGACTGGTGCATGCTAAAACTGTCGGGGTCACAAAGTCATCCAAATTCTCATAACAAATAAATACCTCTGGGTACAAATCTAGCAGTTCCCTTGTCTTCTGGATTCGATTCAAAATTACAAGGCCACGGAGTTGACTATTAGTAGTCGTTAACTCGCAATCGGGTCGGTTGTGCAATGACTGTTATAAAATAAACTAATAAATTTGGCCTGGTTAATAGGGCGTTGGACTCATGTTGGTGAGAGTGGGAGTTTGAATCCAACCGGCAGAAAAATACCTATGTATGAAATGGTGACTGGTGCATGTTAAAACTGTCGGGGTCACAAAATCCTCCAAGTTCTCATTACAAATAAATACCTCTGGGAACAAATCTAGCAGTTCCCTTGACTTCCGGATTCGGTTCAAAATTACAAGGCCAAGGAGTTGAATAATAGTAGTCGATAACTCGCTATCGGGTCGGTTGTGCAATGACTGTTATAAAATAAACTCATAAATTTGGCGTAGTTAATAGGGCGTTTGACTCGTGATGGTGAGAGTAGGTGTTTGCAACCGGCAGAAGAGTACCCATGTATAAAATGGTGACTGGTGCATGCTAAAACTGTCGGGGTCACAAAGTCCTCTAAATTCTCATAACAAATAAATACCTCTGGGTACAAATCTAGCAGTTCCCTTGTCTTCTGGATTCGATTCAAAATTACAAGGCCACGGAGTTAACTATTAGTAGTCGTTAACTCGCAATCGGGTCGGTAGTGCAATGACTGTTATAAAATAAACTAATAAATTTGGCCTGGTTAATAGGGCGTTGAACTCGTGTTGGTGAGAGTAGGTGTTTGAATCCAACCGGCAGAAGAATACCCATGTATAAAATGGTGACTGGTGCATGTTAAAACTGTCGGGGTTACAAAGTCCCCCAAGTTCTCATAAAGAATAAATACCTCTGGGTACAAATCTAGCAGTTCCCTTGTCTTCTGGATTCGGTTCAAAATTACAAGGCCACGGTGTTGAATATTAGTAGTCGTTAACTCGCAATCGGGTCGGTTGAGCAATGACTGTTATAAAATAAACTAATAAATTTGGCCTGGTTAATAGGGCGTTTGACTCGTGTTGGTGAGAGTGGGAGTTTGAATCCAACCGGCAGAAAAATACCCATGTATAAAAGGTGACTGGTGCACGTTAAAACTGTCGGGTCACAAAGTCCCCCAAGTTCTCATAGCAAACAAATACCTCTGGGTACAAATCTAGCAGTTCCTTTGTCTTCTGGATTCGGTTCAAAATTACAAGGCCACGGAGTTGAATATTACTAGTCGTTAACTCGCAATCGTTTCGGTTGTGCAATGACTGTTATAAAATATACTAATAAATTTGGCCTGTTTAATAGGGCGTTGGACTCGAGTTGGTGAGAGTGGGAGTTTGAATCCTACCGGCAGAAGAATACCCATGTATAAAAGGTGACTGGTGCATGTTAAAACTGTCGGGGTTACAAAGTCCCCCAAGTTCTCATAACAAATAAATACTTCTTGGTACAAATCTAGCAGTTCCCTTGTCTTCTGGATTCGGTTCAAAATTACAAGGCCAAGGTGTTGAATATTAGTAGTCGTTAACTCGCAATTGGGTCGGTTGTGCAATGACTGTTATAAAATAAACTCATAAATTTGGCGTAGTTAATAGGGCGTTTGACTCGTGATGGTGAGAGTAGGTGTTTGCAACCGGCAGAAGAGTACCCATGTATAAAATGGTGACTGGTGCATGCTAAAACTGTCGGGGTCACAAAGTCCTCTAAATTCTCATAACAAATAAATACCTCTGGGTACAAATCTAGCAGTTCCCTTGTCTTCTGGATTCGATTCAAAATTACAAGGCCACGGAGTTAACTATTAGTAGTCGTTAACTCGCAATCGGGTCGGTAGTGCAATGACTGTTATAAAATAAACTAATAAATTTGGCCTGGTTAATAGGGCGTTGGACTCGTGTTGGTGAGAGTGGGAGTTTGAATCCAACCGGCAGAAAATACCTATGTATAAAATGGTGACTGGTGCATGTTAAAACTGTCGGGGTCACAAAGTCCTTTAAATTCTCATAACAAATAAATACCTCTGGGTACAAATCTAGCAGTTCCCTTGTCTTCTGGATTCGATTCAAAATTACAAGGCCACGGAGTTTACTATTAGTAGTCGTTAACTCGCAATCGGGTCGGTTGTGCAATGACTGTTATAAACTAATAAATTTGGCCTGGTTAATAGGGCGTTGGACTCGTGTTGGTGAGAGTGGGAGTTTGAATCCAACCGGCAGAAAAATACCTATGTATAAAATGGTAACTGGTGCATGTTAAAACTGTTGGGGTCACAAAGTCCTCCAAGTTCTCATAACAAATACCTCTGGGTACAAATCTAGCAGTTCCCTTGTCTTCTGGATTGGGTTCAAAATTACAAGGCCACGGAGTTGACTATTAGTAGTCGTTAACTCGCAATTGGGTCGGTTGTGCAATGACTGTTATAAAATAAACTCATAAATTTGGCCTGGTTAATAGGGCGTTGGACTCGTGTTGGTGAGAGTGGGAGTTTGAATCCAACCGGCAGAAAAATACCTATGTATAAAATGGTGACTGGTGCATGTTAAAACTGTCTGGGTCACAAAGTCCTCCAAGTTCTCATAACAAATAAATACCTCTGGGTACAAATCTAGCAGTTCCCTTGTCTTCTGGATTGGGTTCAAAATTACAAGGCTACGGAGTTGTATATTAGTAGTCGTAAACTCGAAATTAGGTCGGCTGTGCAATGACTGTTATAAAATAAAGTAATAAATTTTGCCGGGATAGCTTGTTGATAGGGCGTGAACTCAAGATTGAGTCGGTCTGGAAAAATGTGGTGTTGTATATGAACTTTTGAATCATTTATGTGTAGTGGTGCAGAAAATATGTTTAAATGAATAAAAAACAATAACTTTGAGCATTTACTTAGCCACTACTAGAATACATTTTTACCAAAAGCGTAGAAAGTCGGCAGATCTGTATACCAAGTGAATATTTTTTTTTCCTTACGTATCACTTAAACCAATGGTTCCTGAACTTTTTTGTCTCGCAGACCCCTTGCCATGTTTTTCAGTTTCGGATATTGATTTTTTTTTGTCCGTGATCTTGCGCGCAGATAAAGTTGGAAGTCTAGCTAGCTAAAGAGTTGACACAGGTTAGGCTACGATTTACCGCGGACAAATACTTTTAGTTACAAAATAAAACTTTACACGCAGAGAAACTAAAAACGTACGCGGGCAGAGCTGCAGGCAGCAACTAGTTTATAATAATTCCTTATACTGATAACTTAAAATTTAATAAAATTTTTACTTTATAACTACTTTTATAAATTATGTAGATAGATGTCTTTGTATTATAAGGTAGTGTAATGTAAGTAAATAGGTATAATCAGTGTATGTTGATTATTCCATTCATGAAATGTCAAAATTAAAAGACACGAGCTGCTCATAAGCGATCCACTATCTTGGGACCCCTTTTTCTTCTATATAGACCACTTTGGGAATCACTGATCTAGACAATCAGTTGCGAAGAACTTCAAAACGCTTGAAGTATAAGCTAGTGAAATGTGACTAACCAGAAATGCTGACAAAACTAAATATATAGAGATAAACAGAGGGCTCACTAAGGCAATGCCTACCCTTGCATGGGAATGACAATGGATTTTAAGCTTTTGATGAATTTCAATATCTTAGGACTACTGTAACCTGCAAAAATGACATAAATACCGAAATCGATAGTCGTTTAGCAATGGCAAATAAGTGCTACTTTGTTTTAAAAGTCCAACTAAAAAAGAAAGTTTCTTAAACAAAAGACAAACATTAACATATACAAAACAGTCCTACGGCCTGTGATCCTATATGGCGGTGAGTGCTGGATTTTTAATAATAATGAGGAGAACAAATTGCTGATTTTTGAGAAAGGGATACTTAGAAGAATTTTTGGTGCAGTCTATGAGAATAGCAAATGGCGCACCCTTTACAATCATGAGTTACATAAAAAGTATAAAAAACCAGACATAGTTCATGTTATTAAGGTCAATCGCAATCGATGACTGGGACACCTTTACAGATCTGAAGACTTGAAAAATAACTTTTTTAAACCAGAAAGTGCAAGAAAAAGCGGTCGTCCACCAACTAGGTGGCTGAACGCAGTTTGGAGGGGCCTAAAGATAATAGGAATAACTAACTGGAAGGCCATGGTACAGAATAGATCAAGATGGCAAAAACTTATTGGGTCGGCCTTGACATGTCATGGGCTGTAGTGCCCAAGAAGAAGAGGAATTTATATTTTTTAATATAAATATTTTCTATTGTGGCGGCATCTATTGGATAACCAAGAAAGCGAAATATCATGAAAAAATATTTATTATTTATATTTTGTAATATTAATATTTTGTAATATTAATATTTTCTATTGTGGCGTCATCTATTGAATAACAGAGAAAGCAAAATATCAAGAAAAAAGTTATTATTATTTGTATTTCGTAATATTAATATCTTCTATTGTGGCGACATCTACTGAATAACAAATGAAGCAAAATATTATGAAAAAATATTTATTATTTATTTTGTGTAATAAAAATATTTTCTATTGTGGCGGCATCTATTGAATAATACGAGGGTTGCTATTTATATTTCTGGCCTAATAATGAAAAAACAAATATGAAGGATCGAAATTGGTTTTATAGTTTTTCAAAATATTCTCCATGATGATCAATAAATACACTTTTGCATGCGTTGGAACCAATTTTCAAAGCACTTTTTCCAGTCCGATTGAGGTAACTCCGAAACATGCGTTTTGAATGCATCAACTGCTTTTTCGGGGGGTCGAAAATCGTTGTCCACGTAATTTATTTTTGATGTGTGGGAATAAGAAGAAGTCATTGTTTGCCAAATCAGGACTGTACAGCGGATGACCCATCAGTTCGATCTTTCGCTCCGTCAGAAATGCCTTTGTTTGAGTCGATGTGTGAGAGCTCGCATTGTAATGATGAAGAATGATTCGCCTGTTCTTCTGCTTTTTTCGAATTTCTCCGATGACTTCTGGCAAACAAATGATCGTGTACCATTCAGAATTGACCGTCCTGCGTTGCTCTAACGCCACTGTTGCCACATGACCGTTAATGCCGAAGAAACAGGCAATCATTTGTTTCGATGTGCTTCTTCCTCGAACAACTTTTGTTGGTTTTGCCTCGTCTTGGAAGACCCATACAGTTGATTGCTGTTTTGTTTCCGGCTCATATGCATAGATCCATGATTCGTCACCTGTGTAGATGTTATACACAGCCTTTGATGTACCTTGAACGTATTTTTCCAACATTTCATTGCACCAATCGACACGAGCCTTTTTTGGAGCGTTTGTCAGATTATGCGGGATCCAACGCGAACAAATTTTTTTTACGCTCAATTGTTCATGCAATATTTAGGCATATTAATATGCTCATGCAATGTTCATGCAATACTAGGCGGCTGGACGCAGTTGGGAGGGACCAAAAGATAACAGGAGTAACTAACTGGGAGGCCATGGTGCAGAATAGATCAAGATGGCAAAAACTTGGGTCGGCCTTAACCTGTCATGGGCTGTAGTGCCCAAGATGAAGAGGAATTTATATTTTTTAATATAAATATTTTCGATTGTGGTGACATCTATTGAATAACAAATGAAGCATAATATCAAGAAAAAAATATAACTTTTATTATTTATATTTTGCAATATTGATATTTTCTATTGTGGCGACATCTGTTGAATAACAAATGAAGCAAAATATCATATATATAATTTGTAACATTAATATTTTCTATTGTGGCGACATCTATTATATAACAAAGAAAGCAAAATATTAAGAAAAAAATATTTAATATCTATATTTTGTAATATTAATATTTTGTAACATTAATATTTTGTAATATTAATATTTTTGTAATATTTTATTTACTATTGTGGCGGTATCTATTGGATAACAAAGGAAGCGAAATATCAAGACAAAAATATTTATTATTCATATTTCATAATATTAATATTTTCAATTGTGGCGACATCTATTGAAAAACACGGAAAACAAAATATCAAAGAAAAAAATATTTATTATTTATATTTTGTAACATTAATATTTTGTAATATTAATATTTTTGTAATATTTTACTTTCTATTGTGGCGGCATCTATTGGATAACAAATGAAGCAAAATATTGTGAAAAAATATTTATTATTTATTTTGTGTAATAAAAATATTTTCTATTGTGGCGGCATCTATTGAATAACAAACGAAGCACAATATCATGAAAAAATATTTATTATTTGTATTTTGTAATATTAATATTTTGTAGTATTATATTTTCTATTGTGGCGGCATCTATTGAATAATAAAGGAAGCAAAATACCAGGAAGAAATATTTTTTATTGATATTTTGTATTATATTAGCCTATGCAAAAATCTCCTACGGTCTGTGATTCTATATGGCGGTGATTGCTGGATTTTTAATAAAAACGAGAACAAATTGCTGATTTTTGAGAGAGGGATACTTAGAATAATTTTTGGTGCAGTCTATGAGAAAAGCAAATGGCGCACCCTTTACAATCATGAGTTATATAACAAGTATAAAAAACCAGTCATAGTTCGTGTTATTAAGGCCAATCGCAATCGATGGCTGGGACACCCTTATAGATCTGAAGACTTGAAAAATAACTTTTTTAAACCAGAAGGTAGAAGAAAAAGTGGTCGTCCACTGACTAGGTCGCTGGACGCAGTTGGGAGGGACCAAAAGATAACAGGAATAACTAATTGGAAGGCCATGGTACAGAATAGATCAAGATGGCAAAAACTTGGATCGGCCTTGACCTGTCATGGGCTGTAGTGCCCAAGAAGAAGAGGAATTTATATTTTTCAATATAAATATTTTCGATTGTGGTGACATCTATTGAATAACAAAGGAAGCAAAATATTAAGAAAAAAATATTTATTATTTATAATTTGCAATATTAATATTTTGTAACATTAATATTTTGTAATATTAATATTTTTGTAATATTTTATTTTCTATTGTGGCGGCATCTATTGGATAACAAAGGAAGCGAAATATCAAGACAAAAATATTTATTATTCATATTTCGTAATATTAATATTTTCTATTGTGGCGACATCTATTGAATAACAATGAAAACGAAATATCAAAGAAAAAAATATTTATTATTTATATTTTGTAATATTAATATTTTGTAGTATTATATTTTCTATTGTGGCGGCATCTATTGAATAATAAAGGAAGCAAAATTCCAGGAAGAAATGCTTTATATTTTGCTTTAAGAAATGCTTAGGAAGAAATGCTTTTATGCTTTCTATTTATTATCGCACTTAAAAAAAGCTATCAGAGCATCTGGAATCAATGTAAGAGGCACTATTTTTCAAGGATCTACGCAAATTCTTGCTTATGCAGGTGCTCTTGATATTATAGGAAGATCTAGACAATCAGCAGTGGAGAACTTCAAAGTTCTTGAAGTAGCAGCTTATGAAATGGGGCTACCCATTAATGCTGACAAAACTAAATAAATGGATATAAACAGAGGACTCACAAAGGCAATATCCTTGCATGTGAATGATTATGAATTTGAAGTTGCTGATAAATTGAAACATCCTGAGACTTCTGTAACCTACAAAAATGATGTTAATACCGAAATCGATAGCCGCTTAGCAATGGCAAACGAGTGCTACTTTGATTTAAAAAGCCAACTGAAAAGTAAATTTCTTAAACAGAAGACAAAAATTAGCCTATGCAAAATTCTCCCACGGCCTGTGATTCTATATGGCGGTGAGTGCTGGATTTTTAATAAAAACGAGGAGAACAAATTGCTGATTTTTGAGAGAGGGATACTTAGAAGAATTTTTGGTGCAGTCTATGAGAATAGCAAATGGCGCAACCTTTACAATCCTGAGTTATATAATAAGTATAAAAAAACCAGACATAGTTCGTGTTATTAAGGCCAATCGCAATCGATGGCTGGGACACCCTTATAGATCTGAAGACTTGAAAAATAACTTTTTTAAACCAGAAGGTACAAGAAAAAGTGGTCGTCCACTGACTAGGCTGGACGCAGTTGGGCGGGACCAAAAGATAACAGGAATAGCTAACTGGAAGGCCATGGTACAGAATAGATCAAGATGGCAAAAACCTGTCATGGGCTGTAGTGCCCAAGAAGAAGAAATATTTATATTTTTTAATATAAATATTTTCGATTGTGGTGACATCTATTGAATAACAAATGAAGCAAAATATCAAGAAAAAAATATAACTTTTATTATTTATATTTCGTAATATTGATATTTTCTATTGTGGCGACATCTGTTGAATAACAAATGAAGCAAAATATCATATATATAATTTGTAACATTAATATTTTCTATTGTGGCGACATCTATTAAATAACAAAGGAAGCAAAATATTAAGAAAAAAATATTTATTATTTATATTTTGCAATATTATTATTTTGTAACATTAATATTCTGTAATATTAATATTTTTGCAATATTTTATTTTCTATTGTGGCGGCATCTATTTGATAACAAAGGAAGCGAAATATCAAGACAAAAATATTTATTATTCATATTTCGTAATATTAATATTTTCTATTGTGGCGACATCTATTGAATAACAGGGAAAACAAAATATCAAAGAAAAAAATATTTATTATTTATATTGTGTAATATTAATATTTTGTAATATTAATATTTTGTAATATAAATATTTTGTAATATTAATATTTTGTAATATTTTATTTTCTATTGTGGCGGCATCTATTGGATAACAAATGAAGCAAAATATTATGAAAAACTATTTATTATTTATTTTGTGTAATAAAAATATTTTTTATTGTGGCGACATCTATTGAATAACAAACGAAGCAAAATATCATGAAAAAATATTTATTATTTGTATTTTGTAATATTAATATTTTGTAGTATTATATTTTCTATTGTGGCGGCATTTATTGAATAATAAAGGAAGCAAAATACCAGGAAAAAAAATTTTTTATTGATATTTTTTAGTATTAATATTTTCCATTGGGGCGACATCTATTGAATAACAAACGAAGCAAAATATCAAGAAAAAAAACATTTATTATTTATATTGTGTAATATTAATATTTTGTAATATTAATATTTTGTAATATAAATATTTTGTAATATAAATATTTTGTAACATTAATATTTTCTATTGTGGCGTCATCTACTGAATAACAGAGAAAACAAAATATCAAAAAAAAATATTTAATATTTATATTTGGTATATATTTTGGTTAGTATTGAGACTTTCCATCTTTTTATTAACTTTAAGGCAGCATACGACAGTATCAAACGAAATAAGTAGTATGGAAGCAATGGAGGAATTTGGTATTCCCTTGAAGCTTATTAACTTGACAAAGGCAACACTAAGAATACTCTCAAGTGCAAAGTTAAGTTGCAAAATGAACTCTCCGAGCCCTTCTACACTGATAGAGACCAAAATTAAAAGTCACGACTTGCTCATATGTGATTCACTATCGTTGACCCCCATTTTTTTTCCACTTGACATGAACCCCTTGCAGGTTGTCTTCTACCCCTGAGGGTCGATAGAGACCACTTAGGGAATCACTGACTTAAACTTTATAAAGGTAATATGACTTGCTTCATACTTATTTATATTATATTATGGTAGACCGAGCTTCCTTGTTTCTGCAAGATAAATCTTAGCTATAAATCAATTGTTGAACACCTTTTTTTTAAAAAAGAACTGTTCTTTTAGCACTAGGTTTACGAACACGCGTCAATTTGACGCATGAACGAATGTATATAACAGCACTTACTGAAGATGCCTACTTACTCTGGACAGCAAATATATATTTTAAAGTGGTAGTTTATCAATTGTGACTCTTGGTTTTATAAATTCAATTTAGTAGATTTTTATCCACTACTATTTTTAAATAATTCGCATGCTTATATAATTCACCTCTTTGTATTTGCAAATTTTACTTAGTAGTTATTTACCGATTTTTTGAAAATTTATTTTGGCGTGTCCGGAGCAGTTGGTATCTTCCAAACATAGAAGGCATTGTATTTATTTACTATAAGAAAGAAATTTAAAATATGAGATATATATTTATGAAATATTCCAGTATTTTATTTTTCAATACTCGAACTAAGAAACTGAAACCTTCAAAATCTAACATCAATTGACATTCTGCGTTTGTTCTTCCTATTATTGCTCATCGGCAACAGTTGTTTATCGCTTGTTTCATTTGAGATAACGGATCGAAGTACTGTTGGTACATTCCTATTTATTAGTAATGTGGTGTTTGCATGTATACTCAAAATTTTGTCTAAATTACGATCGAAGGTCAAATTGGCGCATATCCGTCGAGATAGTTATACCACTAAGATAATTTCAATATTTCAACGCTTTTGAAGAAAATAGACTTCAATATATTTACCTCGATCAATGGATAAAAGTCATTACCAGAGATAAAATAAAAATGCAGGCCGAGATAGCCTGGTCGGTAGGGCGCTGGGCTCATGTCCGAGAGTTCATGGGTTCGAACCCCGCCTGTCGAAGACTATTTATCGTAAAGTGACTGATGCACGTTAAATCTGTTGAGTCGCAAAAGTCCTCCATGTTTCCATAACAAATCAAGACCTCTGGGGGTACTGGATTGGAGATCGATCGTTCTCCGATTCAAGTCAAAATTACGATCTGTGGATGAATGAATGGTTGTATGAATGGGTCCGCCCTATAAACGGTTGCGACGTATGGTGTGGCAGAAGTCGAATTCTAGGCCATCGATGGCGCCACTGAAAAACAAGAAGCGCACACTCTGCCTTAAATTTGCTCGGTTTCACCGAGCAGGCTTGTCCGTGAGGCAAGTGACATTAGAAACAACAAAAATAATGTAATAAATAAAAATGCAAGCGGGTTTTGTAATTTTCCTTATAAAATTCGAAATGCGTCAAAATGACGCTTCCCGTAAATCTGGTGTTAAAGAGACGCTATAAGACAAAGTGAGTTAATTACAAAAAAAAAAAATGCTGAACAGGTGACAAGCACGCATTTATTTCTATAAATTTTTTTCTTAAAATTAAAAATTAGCTCATTTTGAGACTAGATATATTTATTTAAGTAATTAAATGTGCTGGCGAATAAAACGTTTTTAAGATACACTTTATTTTCCTATCACTTTTTAACTCTTTTAAGAACTTTACGAATCTTGTGCAAGTTTGAAATAAATAGAGGCGAAATTGGATCGTCATAGAGTAAACTTGTTTCCGAGTTATCAAAGGTAGCACTCATCGGATCGGAATGGAACTCACCGGAAGGATCAAATCCATGACCTCTTGGATATGATCCTATCAACCAGGCCTTTTAAAAATTTAAACTTTATTAGTGCCCAAGAAAAAGATTAAATAAATGAACAAGGAATCAAAATAAGGCAGGTAAATTTCAATTTTTAGTTGCTAAGCGCTTGCATTTAATATTTTTGCCTTAAATTTCTTAGCATAATTTTTTTTAACCGTCGTTAAACAGCCGACCCAATTCACGGGTTTACGACTACTGATGTTCAACTCCGTAGCCTTGTAATTTTGAACCCAATACAGAAGACAAGGGAACTCTTGGATCAAGTATTGGGAGAAATTTACCCTCGTGTAGGACTTTTTGATGGAACAAACCCGTATTTGCGTGACATGGAGAAGAAAACCCCCCACGGTTAGCCTGATGAAAAGGGAACTAACCCGTGATCCGTCTGCCACTGAGGATATTTTACGTCAGCGCTGAAGTTATTGTGGGCCGAGTGCAGATATATCATCCAGCCGTCACTGGAATTCATCTCATTAGTAGGTGAACGCTCTATCGTCATATCTGAGGGCTTTATTTAGTCACCTTTCAGCAACAATACAAAATCCTAGCCTAAAATCAGTGCCTGATTATCGCCTAGGCCCTGTAGGCACGGGCCCACACTTTCTGGGGGGCCTCAAAAATTAATAAAAAGTTCACAATATTACTTTTTTTTAATACTGAAAGAAATAGTTTTTCTCAAAAAAGGCATTTTTTTACTTCAAATTTTCTTTATATTGTGATAAACCGAACTCGTGTAAACATTGCACTTATCAAATTCCAAAGTGCAGCTGAATTTTAATTGGTGCAATTTTTACTCCAACGGCTTAAGCAAATGCAAAGTCTCTTATTAATGATTAGTTTCAACAAGAACTAAAAGCTTATTCTTAACAAATATGTAAAGCTGTAGATGGAAGGCTACAATCTTTAAAATAATTCAACTAATCAGTGAATTTTTCCATTCAGTGCAAATTTCCATGATGGAAAATGCTACTTTAATACTATGATGATTAACCATCAAGAGAAGTTTGACTCTCATGAACCAACAATCCATGATGATCTGTGGTGGTTCATGCTGGTTTAATGGGAATTCTTTGTTGGTCCATCAGAACAATTTGCTTTGTTTTTTATGTTGGACCATCAAAAATTATGTTGAACCATCCCGAATTTCTTCATTGCGGGATGACGGTTATTCATGATCGTTCCAACATTGGATTTCTACGACACTATGATGGAAATTCGTGAAGATTCAACAAGAACAAATCAGGTTGATGTTGGACCAGCTATTCTTAGGTTGGACCGTCATAAATCGATCCGAATTCTTACTAATTGTTGGTTACCATCAAAAAAATATAATGGTTCTTGATGGAATTATTGATGGTTGCCATCAAGATTATGTTGGTCCATCAATGGAAAACCATCAGAAATTTTAACTAGGAATATCTCAGCGGCAAATGATTATCCTATTTTGAATTGGGAGACCATGAATTCAGTTTTCTAATATCTAGATACTATTCCACTCATTCGTTGCCATAGTTACCAGTCAATTGCAATTTACGCTTTTCTGTCTCGCTAAGCGTACAATAGTTTTTAAATAAAAATACTTTATAACACAAAAATATCCACTTTTATATTTAAAGTTATCAAGAGAATTAGAAATAATGTAAAGTTAATGTAGGTGATGGAGATTTGTGGGGCTTTTAGAATTGAATTTATTGATCTTCTACTGTATATTACTTATTAAAAAAAATTATTTTAGATTGTCTAAAATAAAATTTCATTTCAGTATACCATGATACATCCATTAACACAGTAACATGCATCCATTAACATAGAGAAGTATTTTCAACATCTATACATGTAAGCTCTAAATGCCTTATAATATTTCAATGCTATTTATTACAATTTAAATACTATTCATTATAATTTTAAACTTTATATTGTTTCAGCACATGGTTGAACAAATTTTCAAGAATCCTGCATTGTGAGTATGTTTATTGCCTTCATAATAATTATTATGGTATAGATTATTAAACTATATGTAACAGTGAATATTTCAAGTAACTAAAAATGTTCTTTCAGCTATTATTTTATTCTGTAATTAAATGAAAAAGTTATGTGTTTGCGATATATTTCTATGCAGACTTGTTCTAATGTGAAACAGTCAATCAGTTAAAAGTGTTTAACTATAGTCATAATATTTTTGTAAATACAAAACCTCTTTTGGTTTGATAAGATAGAGTGTGTCTATATTTCAGATTCTAGCACATTCTTTTCTTGCTAATACTGCCACCTCCCCCATATTTGCAACAATGCTAGTAGAATATCTTCTAAAAAGGATGGAAGAAATGGATGTAAGTAATATTTACTGTGATAACTTTTTCAAATAATTTTGTTTATTCTTTTTCTTTAATTTTTTTTTTTGCAAAAAATTATTTTAACACATGTGTCTCACAAAATTAAATGTGTACTGGTGAACTTTCAAAGTACAAAATAATAATTACCACATTAAAAGTGATAAATGCTTATATATTTACTTATTATGAAGCATAACTATTAACACTTATCTATTTAGCATTATCTGCATTGTCATTGAACAAATGTTACAATTTTTTTATATATTCAATTCCTTTATAATCAGTTATTTTCTATGATGTTTAAACAAATAATTGTCATTTGGGTACTGATGATAGACAACAAAATGATACATTTTTATCATGTGAACGTATATTTGTTAAGTAGGAATTTCGTTTAAAATATTTTTTGTAAAATGAATTTCTTAAGGTTTTGTGATTAACAAATATATTTTTTACATGAATAAAAAAATTTTACATGTATTCTGCAAATTTTATTTTCAAACAAGTGAACTTATTTCATAACATTATATATTCTTCAGAGCAAATATGGACAGATCTAACTTGTACTTGAAGCTTTTTGAACTGGTTTTTGGATCAGTGTCTTTGTTTCCTGCTTAAAATGAGGAAATGCTAGAAGTAATTTTTACATTCTTTAATAATTACTTGTATTTAAAAAAATATTTTAAATATACTTTTTTGTTGTTGCTTTTAATTGTTAAAGTAACCTTTTTTTTCTCCCCTTTCTAGCTCTATTTACATCAAATAGTAAATAGATCCATGGAGCTAGCTTTAAGTGCTAAGGAACCATATAATTATTTTCTTCTTTGTAGAGCCTTGTTTCGGTCTATAGGAGGTGGTAGTCATGATTTGTTGTATCAATAATTCTTACCTTTATTATCAAATTTATTGCAAGATAAGTAAAATAAGTTTTTTTTATTTATTTATTCGTCACAATTTTTTTCTCTCTATTATTTAGAAAATTTGTTTTTATTCTATCAGTTCATAACTTTAAAAAAATTCTAATTACATCTTTTGCTTATGCTTTTCTGGGAATAGATGATCTTAAAAATTTAAAAATATATTTGTGGAATCGTTAAAATGAAATTAAAATTTAGTTATATTTCTCATGAATTAAAGGTATTATTAAATTTGGTATGATAATTTTGGCAATGGTGTTTTAAACAATTAACTGACCACACCTGTTACACTCTCATCTGCCACTCTTTTGTCTTAAGGACTGAAATCATTCTTGAGAAAAGATCAACGGGCTGAATTCTCTCCTAGAATTAATATTTATTTGTAATTTTTTTAAATCAAGTTTTCAAAACAAACTTAAAAAAAAAATTTTTCTTTAAAAAATACAATAATGCATGTGAGAATAAATAAATAAAAATAATCTTTTTATGAAAATTTTGTTATTTTTCTTAATAATTGCAAATGATATCACACCACAACAAAAGAATGTAATGGACTTCAACATCTGCTTGTATGAACAAAATTTGTATTGTTGAATCTGCTACAGTTAGTGACTTTTCCAAAATTTTGAGGTGCTGGGTAACTCTCCTTTCCTTTTAAGTTTAAAAATTGCCTGTATTCTGTAGCAATGCTTAAAAAAATTTTCATTTCACCTTAATAGAGTTAAAACATTCCTTTATTTCTGTGTAATCGATTTCTTGTACTGTTTTTTTTTTTTTCATTTGAAAATTATTAACTTTAGTATTGTAAATATTTAAGAAATTTTTCTTAAGCTGTTGTAACCATTTTGGTATGTTATATTTAAATGCTCTTGCCCTTTTATGGTATAACGTTATTTATATTTACATGAAATATCTGCAGCATTTTTTGATTTCAAAATTTTTACTTTGTCTTTTACCAACTTAAAAATGAGCTAAAACCTACCTTCAATTTAAGTAAAAAAAAAAAAAAAGAAATCTATTAGAGCCACTCCTTGACTATAATTTGTTTTAACCTCCCCAACATACTGAGCATAAATTTAAACAATTTCTTGTTACAACTTTTTCAATCCTTCTTGTATGTTTACTTAATCTTTATAATTTTTTCATTCTTTCATTTATATTTGTTAAACATTTAATGATTTACTGTGTTCTATATTTTTCCTATTCTTGTTGCTAATAAATTATAATTTTTAATAAATTTTTTTATTTTATTATGCATGGTTTTTTGTCATCTTTTCATTTATTTTATTTATATCTTTCATGATCAATTGTATTTGGAGGTTTTCTAAATACAAAATCTCTGAAACAGTTTCTTCAAATAACCTTCAATTTTCTTTATTAAAAGTAAATCACATTTAAGTCCAATAAGTTATTTAGGGATATTTTCAGAACTAAAAATATATTTTAAAAATATCCTATACATTGGTTTAATTTAAAACAGTTTTAAAAAAATTTTCAAAAATAATAATTTTTTTAAGGTATTAAGAAATGATGCCCTAATAGTATTTTTTTATTTGCCTATTTTTTCAAAAATTTTTGTTTAGAGTGAAGTTTTTAGTATAGTTTTTTGTTTGATTATAAAAATTAAATGGCATTTTTTTTAAAGAAATACATTACTTTAAAGTATTAATTTATCATTGCAATATTTCTAAAAAATGTAGGTCTGATATTTGAAACAGAAATTACAAAATGTTATACTTGGAAATGTTAATTTTATATTTAATCATTTGATATGAATATTAAACAATATAAAGCAAAGATTTTAATAAATAAAGGGAATAATTAGTTTAAATGAATAAAATAGTACCTTTTTTAAAAATGCAACCAGGTTTATATGTTTCAAATACACCGTAAAATGTTTGTTAATTTATCCTCTTGGTGTTTTTAATAATAATCAATGAAGCTTATAATAATATGGTTTAACTACATAATTTATTAACAAATAAGTATTTATTCTGTGAAAATTATTTTTCTTCTTGAATTTTACAGATTTTTAATTAAGAAATATTAGTCTTTTTTAATAAAGGTTTGTTATAATATTAATAGTGTATTGTTGTGGAGTTACATGAAAAAGGTCAACATTTAATTAATAATTCTATAATTAGTTTAATGTAACAAATCAAACCAAAAATTACATATCCTAAAATAAAATTTAATTTAGCAATTAACATAAAATCTCCATATTTATATTATATACATAGTAAATATGTACATAACATTATAAAAAGTTATATACATAATAAAAAACCGACTTGATGAAGCTAATAGGGCTGTCTGTGGGCTGAGAAGATTTATTAAATCTAATTTTCTTTCTAGAAAAACAAAGTTCTTAATTTACAAAACTCTTGTCAGGTTGATTTTGACCATATGCTTCTGACAATGACAAAACTGGAAGAAAATTATAATCACTAATATTTGAGAAATATGAAAACAATAACTGGAGATTTAACTTTAAACTGTTCACGATTTATAAACAACCTGATATTATTAAATACATAAAAATGAATTGGATGGCCCATGTGATTTGAATGAGTGATGTCAATACAATAAATAAGATATTGCTCTTTAGACTCTCTGGGACAAAAAAGTGGGGAAGTCGCAGAGTCTGATTTTATTGCAATTAATGAAAAGAATTGGAGATCAAAGATAAATCAGAAGTCGTGAAGGAGAAATCTGCAGATGAAGGCATTGGGCTGTCTCACCAACTATGATGATGATAATTGATATTTATGTGCAAGTCATATAATTCGCGCTCAACCGAAGCTAAATTTTTACGGTTTTCTCTAAAGAAAAAATTTAAAATTAAAAAGAATTTTATCAAATTTGTAGTTGGAGAAAAAAAATATGTTTTTAAGAATATGAATTAAGGATAAGATTTCCTGCGCCTACAATGATTTAAGAAATTAAAGTGATTTTGATTTAAGAGAGTTTGATAATATTAAGTTCATACTAAATGCTGTCAAACTAATTTTTCTTTTTGGATGATACAATATGCAGGATATGTTTAAAAGAATTTTTCTTAAATTAAAAAAAAGAGAGAGAGAGAAAGAAAGCGCTGTTACACCTAAACGCGATTAGATGTGTATTATTTTATTACCATCAGGGAAGGGAACACCATCAAGAAGAGCTCAGTATTTTAATTATACATTTACGCATACATTTTTACAATAATGAGTAACAACATAACATTGACTAAAATAGAAAGTAACTTAAAGTTTTACCCATTAAACTGATTGGGGTAAAACGGGAGCCAGGGAAGGCTTGGGTTTCTCTATCTTGCGTCATCTCACTGTACCTATACATGATATAAAGCTAAAAGAAAATTACTATTTACCTTAGATTTTAATGATAGAATCAGCACAAGATAAATCTTAATTTATTCTCTTATTCTGTAACTTACACTATTGCTACTATTTTATCAAATTTTGCTAAATTGTTAAAGCATGCAGATCTATGTGAGGAGAAGAAGTTCAGTATTCCAAAAAACGAAGTTCTTAAATTACAAGAAACTTGAAACAGATAGATTTTGCAAGGATGAGAGGAGCTTTAAATGTTTTGGAAACAAAACTGTACCATGCAAGAAATAGTCTGTTCGAAAAATTGATTGCTGCAGAGTGACAACTGATGTTAAGCAGAAAACGATTGAAAATCCACCAAAACAGTTGAGACGACAGTTTGCTTAAAAAAATCGAAGTGAAAAATAACGCCTAGTAATGAAACTAGTTTAAGAAATAGGAAACCAGGTTGCTGTATAATTTAGAAAACCTAAAGTATTATCTGGATGATATGGAAATAATGTAGAGGTACATACTTGCTTGCTAAAAGTGAAGCATTGGTAGATAGCATGATGAAAAAGAAAACGGAAAAACAAGCGGAGGTAAACTACATAAGCCATTATATATAAAGTAGAAAACAAAAAACGAATTAAACATCAAGATGCAGGTAGAGTTATAAAACGTAAAATGATGGTTAAAGAAGATACTAAGGAAAATGACAAATAAAGGGTAGTCTCTGAATAACAAAGAAAAGATCATAAAATCCTATTTGGTCCATTTGTCAGTGCTGCGCTTGCAGGCGTAAAACTTACCTGTCTTCGAATTGGTCACACCCGGTTGACACACTTTCATTTTCTGTTTGAAGAATCTCCCCTCCTCAATGCAATAACCAATCGTTTCACGTGCTTCGGGAGTTCGATTTTATGGATACAAGATTTGTTGGATGGCAAAAGATAAGTAGAAATATAAGGTCAAACTTTAAGTGCTCTAGTCTCTAAAAGTATAAAAAAAAAAGTTTTTAGTCTCTAGATTTACAACGAAAAAAATACAGTAACTAAAATATGAGGGTCTAAAAAATGAGAAGAATCAAAAAATAAAAAAAACGTTAGAAAAAATGATGATGGATCAAAAAAGTAGTCGGTATATGAAGAAAAATTTGCGAATTTGAAACACTTACTTAAAAAGATATAGAAAAAACTCGATGTTGGGGGCATGATAGTTAGGATAAAAAATGGCGAGATGTAAAATTAAATATCTCGTTGTCGGGGTTGAAAAAATTTGTCGCATGAACCAGTAAAAAAAAATTATAATCTAGATGATTAATGTTGACGAAAAATGTAGATTTAGAAAATAGATGATGGAAGTATAAAAAAAATGTAGAGAAAATTCTGGATTTAGAAATAATGAACTCATGATACAAGTCATGAAATTTAAAAATTAGCGATCATAAATGTTAATAGTAACAACAGAATTATTTACCAAAATTTCTAGTGAGAGACAAAATTAGAAACAAAAATTAGAATTACCAGAAAATATAACAAAATAAAATTTTTTGGCTGAGATATGCTAAATATATGCTAAACGAAGTTCCATATTACGTTAGTTATAATTTTTACTTCTATATAGTTCTATGATGGTATAAAAGTTGAGTTATTTATTTGTGTATGGACTTAAAAAATTATCATACATTATGTTACTTCGTATATAGTTACAATTTGCACATATATTAGTTTTATGAGATTAGCATGTTATGTGTGGCATTATTAATGATAGCTGGCACTCACTCAAATCATAGTATGCATGTGATTCATAAGTTTAAAATGACGCAAACGAACTCTTCAATGGAGAAAGATTACCCAGAAAAGATGCGTGTTTTTTCCTTTTCGGTGACACGTAAACTGTAAAAAATATTCTTTAAAATTGACGGTTTTAAACCGGCAGTTGGGTTGGTTGTGGAAAACAGTAAAATTAAAACAGTGTGGAAAAGTAAATCCGTAACTTCAACTGCTTTTTACCAAATGCGTACAAGTTTTTTCCGTAAAAGTTACAAAGTAAATCCATAGTCACAACTGTATTTACCCAAACAAAAACAAGTTTTCGACGCAAAAATTATGAAAGAAGTCCGTACCTTCAACTGCTTTTGACCATAACAGAACAAGTTTTTCCCGTAAAATTTAAAAAGAAAATCCGCAGTCACAACGGTGTTTTACCAATCAGGGACAAATTTTTCCGCAAAAGTAAACAAGAAAATCCGTAGCCAATATGAAAACAAGTTTTCCTAAAATGAACAAGTTTTAGCTGTATGTTTTGAAATATTTATATGAATGCATTTAATCAGTGAAGCAAATCACTTGAACCATTCTTTTTAACAATATGAAAACAAGTTTATTGTGTATGTCTTATAGTTTTAAACTATTTGCAGAAAAATATTTAATCAGTGAAGTAAAAATTTTTTCCATAGTATAAATTTTATTAAGTTTTTATTTTTAAACTATGTGGAATTATTGACGTCACAATCTGTTTTTTTTTTTTTTTAATTATTTTTTTTAAACAACAAAATACCACATGTTTGCAAAGAATAAGTTTATTATGTCATGTATAATTGTTTACAAAATTATATGAAATAACTGAAGTTGCTAGGCATTGTTTAAAAAAAAAGATACATATACATGTAATAATGCACA
Source organism: Parasteatoda tepidariorum (assembly GCF_982258835.1). NCBI lineage: Eukaryota > Metazoa > Arthropoda > Arachnida > Araneae > Theridiidae > Parasteatoda > Parasteatoda tepidariorum. The sequence continues at coordinate 125,422,285 of NC_141756.1, forward strand.
TAATGCAAAGTACACTGAATGATGAAACACAATTGATAAAATAAATCATATGAGTTTTTACGAAAACCATAAATTTTCACAAATGCCAATGAAATCGTTTAAAAGTTATGCACACTTATATTTTTAGCTAAATAATTTGTTTACCACTATTTTGATTCACACATTAAAAACTAATTATGGCATATATACATATATAATTACACAAAATGTAAAGTTAATTAAATGATAATACATAATTTATAAAATAAATCATTTAAGAGTTTTGAAGAAAACCAAAAATATCAATAAAATCGTTTAAAAGTTGTACACATTTATATTTTTACCTAAATAGTTTGTTTACTGCTATTTCGATTCACACATTAAAGACTAATGAATCATCTTATATTTATCTCAGAACAATAATTTTATTTAATTCAGGATAAAATAATCTGTCATTTAAACATGATTTCATACAAATTAGTGCCCTACTTTTAAAGTAAATGGAACTATTTTGCAGTTTTTTGATCAGTGGATTTGTGTAATGCTGAGATATGATATCGGGCAGCTCACTCTCTTAAATTTTAATCAATAACAGTTGAATATTTTTTCAACATTTGATAATAAATTTTGACTTTCACCTCTTCCTTTGAAGATCAGATTAGTCTGTTCAAAATCTTTTAACAGAAACTTATTAATTATTAGGTACATTTCAATTAAAAAAAGAAAAGAAAAGAAAAGCGGTTTATCTCACATTGATTAAAGACAGATTTGTTTCTATTTCAATGTAAGAATGATTAATAAAACTCAAACTTTCTTCTTTTTTTTTTTACTTCTTCCGTAAAACATAAAGGGAAGAATAAAATTAAAAGAAAAAAATGATTTCATTTCATTATTGCTTTATTTCGCTCTTACCATTTTACACTACTTACGAAAGTTAACAATAAAAATCACTAATTTGCATGTATTTTTACAGTAAGTACAGGAATTTATAAAATTTGTCAAATGATAAAAGTACACCTTTTTTTTTATTCTTTCTTTTTACTGATTTCATTACATAAATTATTCATTTTTTCCCCGGTTTGTTGTAATTTTATGCTGCTTCATACTAACAATCAATTTACAAATGCTACCAATCATTTTAGCAAACTATAAATGCTTATAACTTATAAACCCTTTTACTGATTCCAGTATAACTGATACTTTCGAAATTAGTATTAAAAATAGAATGGCAAGGAAATAAGAAAAGAATAAAGAAGGTTAAAATAAAAATACAAATAAATACAGTATAAAATCACTATTGACACCATTCAAAGTCCATTAGCTTTTTTAACAACAATAAAACTTTTGGATTTACGGTTCTTTTTTTTTCTACGTTCTTTACTATCCATTAAAGCCTTCGATCCTTTATCGGGGTTCACCTTTAGGAAACACCTGCACAATAAATGAATATTCATTTTGTTAATTAAGTTCAGATTTAAAATTATTAATAAAAAAGTCAGAAATTTTTATTATTTGCTTGATAGTATGCGTTTTGGAAATTTTTTTACCCCTACAAAATTTGGCAATTTCAGTCTTTAGACAAACTAAAATAATTTTTATTTAAATTTCCTTCAGTATATAATGTTTTATCCACTACTACTATGCTTTCAATAAATAAAAAAGTTACTCAAAGTAAATAAAATAATAATTTATAAAGATTTAAATTGAGGAAAATATACCCGTGTATTTCTACGAATAACACTATCCTTTATAAAAACAGAAAAATGAATATATTTTATTTTTTACCTTTGAATAAACTCCAGGGTTCTACAAGCCATCTCAGCGTACTCAATGCTTAAAATGTAGTATGCAGCAAACTTTTTTGCCCCTTTGAATTTCTTCATTTGACGTTATTGTCGACTGCAACCATATAGGAGTTTGCAAAAAAATCATCACCTGAAAGTTGAGCAGAAATTAATAATGCAATTATATTATCAAAAATGATTATTTTAAAGCTAAAAATGAAATATATATTTTAGAAAATAATTGTAATAAGCTCGTATAATAATACATAGTTCACTTATTTATTGCTGAGTGACGGTGAAAAGATTGCATTTATATTAAGCATTCTGTTTTTAATTTGAACCAATTGCTTAACCTATATATAAAAATTTTTAATTAATGCCGTCATTTCTGTAACCGCACAAGTTCAACTTTTACTATCCATTAGAAGCTTTTTTATAGTGGTGTTGCCATCCGACGTACTTTTAAATGTTTGAGTTTTTAATAAATGCCACATGAAGGCTTGGCCGAGTCGGACGCCTTTGCGCTCCACTCTCTGGGGGGAGGGGATATGTCGCTTCGACGAGTTCGATTTTTTGGGGGGTTGGGTGTAAACTAAAACTTATAGTTACACTTAGTTTAATTACAAATGTCATCAAGTTTTATTTTAAACTGTTACAACTACAAGGCGCATCCAGAAAGTAAGTTTCCCGAATTTTTTTAAAAAAAAGAACTCACACTTTCAGGAACATATTTTTTGGCAACAAGTACAGCAATGTTTCAGCTATTTTTCAACATAGACGCCACTACAATTGAGACACTTGTCGTATCGTGGGATCAACTTTTGTATCCCTCTGTCGTAGAATCCTGCCACCTGTGAATGGAACCAGCGTGTGACAGACGTCTACCGTTACTGTAAAACACTCCGGAAATTGTGACGTGCCATTCAAAAGAAGAGTCGTGGAATGCTTACTGCAGGTGTTGCGCTCCTCCATGACAATGCTTGCCCACATACGGCACGAGACTCAGCAGCTGTTTTGACGGAATTTGGCTGGCAGTTGTTTGATCATCCAACCTACAGCTCTGATATTGCTTCCAGCGATTTTTAAATTTTCTTGCACCTCAAGAAATTCCTGTAATCCTGTGAGCATTTCGGCAACGATGAAAAGCGGAAGACGTCTGTCACACGCTGGTTCCATTCACAGGCGGCAGAGTTCTACGACAGAGAGATACAAAAGTTGAATCCACGATACGGCAGGTGTCTCAATTCTTGTGGTGGATATGTTGAAGAATTGCTATACTTTTTGCCAATAAATATGTTCCTGAAAATGCGAGTTCTTTCTTTTTATAAATTAGGGAAACTTACTTTCTGGATGCGCCTCGTATATTATTTGCAATAAAACTATGTTGGCATTGTGTTTCTGCGAAAACTAATGAGCCTCTAACATAGATGCAAGATATATCCTTTTATATTTGTAATGGATAGGTAAGGAGAATAATGTAATGTGGTGGATAGGTAAGGAGAATAAGCCCGACAATTAGATGCTTTGATGTTAGCTGACTTTTCTGCATGATTTAGAAGTTATATGTAATTAAGACTTTATTTGCATACTCTTTCTGATAATACTCTATAGCTATATGTCAATGTGGTGTCAACCATTGAAACTGTATTGGTGCTACTATATGGTACCCTAATATTTTAAGCTAGTCTTATTAATCATTGATTTAAAAAAATAAGCAGTTCAATAAACAGTGTTTTCATCTCAGAAAAAAAATGGGTGAGAATTTCTCCCCCTTTCTCAAAAACAGGGTGAGATTTCAAAAAGTTAAGTGAGACTTTAAAAATTGGTGAAATTGCCAACAACTCTTTCTGTTTCTCCTTCAGGCTTTAATGTTTTTCACCAATTGGCAACACACTTGGCTGCCAATTCAAACATCCAAAATTTGCTGAAGCAATAAGCTCTACACTAGTGCTTGGGTTTTCTCTCTTCTACATTTACACAAAAAGAATGACAAAATTACATTTACACAAAAAGAATGACCAAATTACATTTACACAAAAAGAATGACAAATTTACATTTACACAAAAAGAATGACAAAATTACATTTACACAAAAAGAATGACAAAATTACATTCACACAAAAAGAATTAAAAAAACTACATTTACACAAAAAGAATTAAAAAAACTACATTTACACAAAAAGAATGACAAAATTACATTTACACAAAAAGAATGACAAAATTACATTCACACAAAAAGAATGACAAAATTACATTTACACAAAAAGAATTAAAAAGAACTACATTTACACAAAAAGAATGACAAAATTACATTTACACAAAAAGAATGACAAAATTACATTCACACAAAAAGAATGACAAAATTACATTTACACAAAAAGAATTAAAAAAACTACATTTACACAAAAAGAATGACCAAACTACATTTACACAAAAAGAATTAAAAAAAACTACATTTACACAAAAAGAATTTAAAAAACTACATTTACACAAAAAGAATGACAAAACTACATTTACACAAAAAGAATTAAAAAAACTACATTTACACAAAAAGAATGACAAAATTACATTTACACAAAAAGAATTTAAAAAAACTACATTTACACAAAAAGAATGACAAAATTACATTTACACAAAAAGAATGACAAAATTACATTTACACAAAAAGAATTAAAAAAACTACATTTACACAAAAAGAATGACAAAATTACATTTACACAAAAAGAATTAAAAAAACTACATTTACACAAAAAGAATGACAAAATTACATTTACACAAAAAGAATGACAAAATTACATTTACACAAAAAGAATGAGAAAATTACATTTACACAAAAAGAATTAAAAAGAACTACATTTACACAAAAAGAATGACAAAATTACATTCACACAAAAAGAATGACAAAATTACATTTACACAAAAAGAATTAAAAAAACTACATTTACACAAAAAGAATGACCAAATTACATTTACGCAAAAAGAATGAGAAAAATACATTTACACAAAAAGGTCACCAATGCTGGGAGAGTTGTTACCGACCATGTCAACCGTCATCTATGAAAAGGTCCCCCAACATAGAATCGAGTTAACATGTCTTATATACTAGTGAATTGGAATTATATTTTTGTAGTGGTAGATACACTACAAGGACATTGAAAAAATATAAAAACGTTGATCACAAATCAAAAATAAATATGACAGATGCATGCACACAAAAACAGGCACGTATAAATTAGAAACACAACACTGATATTTATGTGACACTGTAAACTAATTCACCGTAATACATATGACACCGTGAGTTACATATATGGGGCAAAGGACGCCTAAAAATTTACCGGCAATTCAAAGAACCTTTTAATGACGAACAGAATTAGAAAAAAAATGAAGGTTTTGCAGCGTTCTATTCAGCTCAAAAGAAAATAAACCACATAAAAATTGAAGCAAAATTCGTCAATCTATGTGTAGCAATTTATTTTTTCTAAGCCACCATCATTTCCACGCGACAACAACGCAGCTAAGTCCGCGAGATCAAAATTAACACTACGAAACAAATATCACATGCAGCAAAAATGCTGGGTAGTCTGAGAAAAAAATTAACACAACGCTTGTACAAATATTTTATTTAGAATTTTCTGATATGCAACAGAAAACATTGTTCTTAAGTTTTCTTTGCTAGCTTAGCTGTTTATTGATGAACTTTCTAACAAATTTCAAAATTTAATATAAAAATACATTTTTGATTCCCTAAGCAGAACATAGCAGCCTAAAATTCATATATCTTTTTATGTTCCTATAACTGGTCTTTCAAATCAGTTAGGAGAACCATCTGTTGACGAATTTCGTAAAGAAATTTTAAATTTGATGAAAAATACTAATTCGAAATACTTCTCTATTCTCACAACTGAATTAGCATTAAATTTTACTCAAAATTGTTCCAGTATTTATACATCTTCGAGTCACAAACGAGAAATATCCTACGGGATTCAATCTTAGTGACATTTTTGAGTAAAAATATTAGACAGTTTATTTTATTGAGTTCGGAAGCTGTTACCGTGCATAGCAAATAGAAATTTTTTAAGTTGATCCGTATAAATACGTAATCAAGTGCTCTTCGCATGGATAACAGGACAGATTAAAAGTTGTTATATCGTTTAAGTTCAAAACAGTGTTTCTATAAATTTTTTATTTGTCTTTACTTCAGATATTAAAAAAATAATATTAAGCTAGTCCCTTTAAATATAATATTTTAAAACTTATAAATTCTTTGCATTACGATTGATTCATGTGTTGGACAATAGAATTTGGTACTGATTTGAATCAACAGTTGTTTCTATCGAAATAAATTAAAATTATAATGGATAATTGTTTTTTAAATTTCAGTTTGTTTTGTTTCACTATGATATGCCATAAGTTAAACATTTCTTGTAAAACCTAACGCATTCATTACTAAGGAAGTAAGATTATCCAATTGAAGAAAACATTTCTTTTGGAGTTACTTCAAATTTACCATAGTTTAAAGTATCTATAGCAATTAACAACGTATGCAATGTAATTATATGAAAGCTATAATAAGTTTAATTATTTACTTATTACAATTTTCGTATAGTTCATTAATGAGAAAGAATAATAAATTTTTTTCTATCACATTTGGTAAACGAAAAATAGTGGTAGTTAAGCAAACTTATTTTAAATTTTTTTGAAATTTCAAATTTATTTAATGCATTTGATTCGAGTCACATGATTTGCAATTAAGTCGTTTAAGTCATGATACTCCGATCAATGATCCAAATTACTAGATTTGAAATGAGATTTGAATCACTGATCCGAATCACATAATTTGAATAGTGATGTGAATCACTTCATAAGAATCTGATAATCAGATCATTTGATTTGAAACAATGATTTGAATAAATTAATTCGAATTATTGAAGAAAATGACGATTCGAATAATTTATCTGAATCATTTTTATTCGAAAAGCGATTCAAATCACATGAGTTGAATCAGTGATCTGAATCATGTGATTCAAATCACTTATTTGAGTCACTTGATTTGAATAGTGATCCAAATCACTTATAAGAATCAGTGATTTGAGTAACTAATTTCGAATCAATGATCTAAATAGTGATTCGAATCACTGATCTTAATTGCATAATTCGAATCACTGATCTTAATTGCATAATTCGAATCACTGATCTTAATTGCATAATTTGAATCATTGTTCCAAATCGCATAATTTGAATCATTGTTCCAAATCCCATAGTCTGAACCCTTGATCCGAATCGCATAATTTGAATCATTGATCCGTTGATCTGAATCTCTTGATTCGAATAGTTTATCTGAATAACATGATTCGAGTAACTGATTAGAATCAAGTGAATTAGAACGAAGATTCAAATTAACCCTTTACCTGCAGAGTAAAATTGACGTGATTCTCTCCCCAGTGCCACCGTTTTTCGCTCAGCTGCGCTTTGTTACGCGTTCTGGTAGGGGAAAAAGATGCACGCTTTGCAATTTAAAAACAGTTTACTTTCACAAGAAAAGAAAAAAAGAGAATTTATAAAACTATGATGTGCCAATCAAGAAGAAAAGTTTGTTAAATAAAGATGACCAGTGTAGATGGACATTTATTTGTTGCCTTGAGTGTGGGGATTCTTCGATCTGACCAAGAGACGAGTAAAATAATGGATACAGTATGTCTGAAAGAGAGAGATGGATGAAGAAATTTGTATCTCAAAGACATTACCTGCTTCATCTACTCAGAAGGGTATCCTTTAAGAACGAAAATCATACTAATGGAGTTTTAGTTAAAACATGTGTCTAATACACATCTAAACATTTCATAGCTTGTTCAATCGTAGCCTATATTAAATTTAATGTTGCTTTAATAGGGGAAATTTTATTGGTGTTGTTGTAGTTAATTTATGGGCTATTGGCGACGGATCTGGGAAACATCTCTGAGGATGATCAGCAAGACATGCCTTCACAGTCTTGATTCTCTGCAGAGGGAATGGCACCTCCCCTTCGGTAACCAGACGACCTGCACCCGAAGTCGAGAACTTTACGGTAGAACAGCTTAACGAGGACTGATATGGCGCATCCTCGGTCTCTAAGCAGAGTGATCAAGGTGGTCACCCTACCCGCAGCCAGTGATGCTTGACTTCGGTGTTCTACGCGGAACTCTGTAAAACCAGTCCACTGCGGGACACTTTATTGTCGGAAAGCAACAACTTTGAATGCATGATGTTCCAACTTCACGAAAAGGTAATTTTCACCATTAGAAAAGGTAAATAAAAGACCTTACCTTTATTTGGATGAGTGCCTTCTTTCCGATATCAGGGATTAGGCTGTGTTCTTATAGAGAATTTATATAAATTACAAGCACCTAAATCTTTCATAAGAAACTCTACTCGATTTTATAAATGAAAAAAGATATTTTAATTAATAACATTTAAATGTAAAGCACATAGACGAACAAAACTAAAAGAAAACAAACAGAGCAATTCAAAATAACGTCTTTGCTTTCACATTGTTGTAAAGCTAGCTGAAATCATTTACGAGTAATACTGTTCTAAGTTACTTTTTATTCTCGGTTTTCCGACACATGATATTAAGGGTCAACTTGAACGGTGAGAGTCTCTGAACCTTTAAAATTGGCTACATATGATTTTCTAATGTAATAGTGGACGCCACTTCAGATCGATCCGCTCTACAACCCCCGAGATAGCTTGTCTCTAACGATTTTTTTTAACATTAAAAGTCGATTTTTTTTTCATAAAAAACTACTATCATTTTGTTCATAAAATGTGCAAGTTTTATATTTCTAGAGAGGAACATTTTGTTAATATGTTAATCATTGCATAATGAAAGATTAACATAGGATTTATATGTTTGAAGGATAGGGCTTATATGCCCTTATATGTTTGAGGATAAATCAGCAATATTTGAAGAAAAAAAATTTAAACTTAGAAATACAAAACACGTTTGATTCAATAAAAAATAATAATTGATGAGAAGACATTTTACTTGTTAATGATGAAAAACGATAATCTTACATCACTCTAACAGCTCAAATTGGAAGCTGTTTTATTATCCAGGGTTTTATTTTTCTACAGGCAGCATTATTAGAATTTCGATGTACATGTTAGCATTTATAACTAGTAACATCTAATCTTATTTATTCATTTTTTTTTCATATTTACATTTATTCATATTCACTTTAGACATGAAGTAAAGCACGAGTTTATAAAATGAAAATCGCACAAGAGATGAATTAAGTTTTCTACAACTATAGATAAGCAGCCATTATTTGAAGCAAGAAAGTTGAAAAATCGCGATTAAAGTGATTAGAATTGCTACAACTTGCTACAAATGAATTGAACAAAAGAATAAAATTCGTGATTTTTAAAGAAGGCTTTCCTTTCCGCGTGATTTTTAAAAACTTATTTATCAAAATTCGTTTAAAAATTTATTTATTGTTTTCGTTAATATCTATTATTTACAAAATGTTATGATTTCACAAAACAAGAAGAATAAAAATCGGGATATTTAAATAGCTTTCTTTTCCACACTATTATTTTTAAATATTTTTTTAATGTAATTAAAATATCAATATTGTAGATTTATTTCGTAACATTTTTAATCCCTTTTGCTCTCAGCACTATTATAAAACATAAAGTAAATTAAATATAGAATTTCTTTAGAAATTTTTTTAGTGTGTTTATTATTAAAATTTATTGATTATTTACAGCATAATTAGTAAATTAGTGTGATTTAATGCAGCCTGCAGCCACATGCTAGGAACTGAACAAGACGAAGAACAGCATTCTTTTCGTCATTCTTTTTTTAATATTAATTTAATTAGCAATTTAATTGTAAATTGGATGTTTCATAATTACGAGATCCACAATTTTTTTTTTTTTTTTTTTTTTTTTTAATTCTTGACAATGTAGAGAAACTACACATAGGTAGTCTTAAAGTACCATTTAAAAAAACAAACTTATTAAAGATTGACGCAATGTAGCATAAAAATACTTAAAAGCAAACTTTTTAATACATTTTAAAAGTATTCGCTTTTCATTCCATACCCTTTTTCACTTGCAATAATAAAATTGTATATTAATTATTTAATTATAACAAAAAATTTATGAACTCAAAGGACGGTGTTATTTTTTGTAATAATTGCATAAAATTTCGTAAGCTTAGCTCGCATATTATGAAAATACGGAAATTTTCATAAAATAAATAAATAATAAAAACTTGTTATACGATTTTTTTCCTAAAACATCAAATATATTCAATAAAATAAAAGTTTTAGGAGCAATTTTTCATTAACAAGCACGTTAAAAATAAACAAAAAAACTCCATTAAAATTGAGGAAAACATACATTTTTAAAGTAGTTCTTTCCCACCTGCGCTGACAAAAATATTTTTTCCTAATTTTGCAGTATAATTTTTTGAAAATTTTCATATCAGTTTTTCTTTCACGAGTTGCTAACTACAATTTTCGACAAAATTTTGAAAAAAAAGTTTTCTTTATTGTTTTTTTCCGCGCATGGGCAATATGAAAATAAATACTTAATACGTTCACATCTCGCTCAATTTTTAACGATTTTTTTTTGTTCAATTTTAAAATCATTATCTTGTAATAAATTTAAAATTGCTTTGAAACTTTTATTCAATTTCATTCAATATTTTTAAGCTATAGCAAAAAGCAGTTACAAAATAATCCTCAAATTGGGACAGTGTATGTTCCACATTTACATAACTGTAAGATTACGCAAATGTTGAATAGTGAAAAATTCTTTTGATTGAGGTATTACCTTTTATATGATGTTTACAGGAATGTAACGGTAATTAAAAAAAAAAGTTATGATATATTCTACAAAAGCAGAAATTAATACTTTAGTTTTTTTTAATGATACTGAATCTAATTTTATCGAAAAATCATTATTTTAATAACAACAACAAAAAGTTTATCTTACGTTACTCAAACTATTAGTACAGTAACATATTTGCAAGGATCTCTAAAGTATTATATTAAGTTTTAATAAATTCTGCCGAATAGTTCTTTCCTTATTATTTTAATTAACGTTAGAGCTGAGCATAAACCACCTCCACCATCGAAGTTACAGCACTGCAACGTACAAGCCGAGCATTAACTCCGGGAGGTACCAGCACTGTAACTTACAGGTATTGCTTCAACCGCAGTCGATGCGAGGCTAAGTAACATTGGAGTCGAGCATACAAGATATAGGGAGAGTGTAAACTAATAGTAGGAATTGAAAAATGTGTTATTTCCAGCTATTCAAAATTCAAAGTGGTTGAGCAGTTTGTCAAATATTGATATTCTAAAAGATATAGGATGTGCGACTTTAATCCATTAAATTTTATTTTGATATGGTTAATCGACTATACAAGCTACTAGCTGTTTCATTATGCTTAAGTGGAATTTAAAAAAATTTTGTTAAGGAAATTTTGTTGAAATTACTTTAAATAGCTGCCCCGTACATTGCAGGAAAGATGGGATTTTTCTTATAAGCAATTACATCAATTTTTAAATTTCGGGAAAAAAAGTTGTTTTAAAAAGTTGTTCAAGAAATTGAACGAATTTCTTGAATTTATGCAACTTTTTCAAAAAAGAAAACACTGAAAATCGGTAGATTTGCCAAGTTTAATAAATATGTGATAAAATAAAATTCCTTTAACTACTAAATTAAATGCAAAATATAGATTATGAATATCTGAGAAGTTATAAGAAGTAGTTAGAATAACTGCTCAGTTATTAGTATACTAAGAAGTTAGGGTGCATTTTTCGGGTAAATTAAAAGACTTTGAAAACAAACAAAAAACTTCATACAAGGGATTTTAATTCATAAATACTCAATGTATTTTAGGTTCTTTTCAAAAGATAAATCACAAACAGAAAGAAAAGGGCTAAAAGAATCAACAAAAAAAACTTTTTTAAATTTTCAGAAATTTGAAAAATTTAAATGTTTGATTTCAGGATATGAAACGAATGAATAAATCTAAAAGATATGTATTGAACGCGCGTGACAGATAGATAATGTATAAAAAGAAAGTTCACAATACAGCCAAAAAAAGTTGATTCACAAACCTTCTGATCCGATTGCATATGTAGTTTGGGATACAATAAATTATGAGATCACAAGAATGATAAAATGTTAGATTTACAAGCACGGAAAAGAAATTAAAAAAGGAAAAAGAAACGGTGATATTTAAAAAATATAAAACACAACATTCGACTTAAATTGACCACACAAAACAAAATCATCACTGAGAAAAATATTTTGCGGAATTAGTCTATGCTAAATGCGATAAATTGCAAAATATTTTTTTAATTTAGAAATAAATTAAAAATTAAATTGAAAGAGGATGTGTATAAAGACAGTATTACATTTTATCGTAATAAACCAATGCATTATATAGTAGGAATTCAAGAAAATTGAACACCCATATGCTATAAAATAACCTATCTTGATCAAATAAAAAATACTGAAACTTTGAATGATTGACCAGAGGGATAGTATTTATTATGTTCGATTTCAATTATTAAGGAAAATAATATGCATAAAAAGCCCAGAAATTATGCTACATATGGAATTTATGAACGTCGAATTCACTGCATGAAATACAGCAATTTGTAAAAACAATTTCTGCATTCTTAGATGTCAATAACTACGATAAATCTAGGAAAATGTTTTAATAGTAACTCTTACAGAAACATTGTTTTACTTTTTCGTCTTAAGTAAATCTTTAATAATACATGTTAAAATTGAGTTTTATGTTGTTTCGTTGCGTACTGTTACGTGCGGAACATTGGGTAAATTTGGCAGAACGCTCAGCAAACTACTGTCGACTGAAAAAATAAATAAATGCAACACAAAGATGAATTCGAACACATTTAAAATGATTCTGAAGCAATAAGAGGAGTACACTTTCTATGAAAAGAATATAAACTTTAAATAATTTCCCTGAATTAGCTAAATTTGTTGATCAAGAATTATATTTACGAAATTTCAGCTCTTTTTATTTGCTAATCTATTTTTTTTTTAAAATCTGTAGTTTTCTGAACATGCAATTGATAAAAACTTGACATTTAATGTTTCTTTCCATTACACATTATTTTTTATTTCTGCTCCTTGAAATTATATGAATAGCATACCCTTTCCTAGCGTAAATAAAAATATGGCCAATAAGCTTACCATAAATGTATGGTGTACATTTCCATAAGCAGGGCCGCCCCTGCTAAGCATTCGCCATCTCGCCAAATGCGATAAAATCATAAATTTGGCGAAAGTATTAGAGAATGATTTTTCCCACTGGAAAGAAAAATGTACATTTAACTCGATCCTTACAATTAGTATTTTTCATTCGACATTGCGTAACTCAAAGTTATTTTTAAAACAGAGACAACCACGTACTACTTATTAACCATCTAAACAAAGAATACGTAATAACAACTTTACTATGACCTCCTATTTTTACTTGAAATATTACTCAAATTTCAGTTTTTATTTACTCATTTTCAATAAGCGCCTTCAATTATCAATAAATGCCTGTTACAAAAATTAAGTACTATAGCGATATTTTAGGGCACAAGACCTTATATATCCTACTACTACTCCACATCCGCCGACAATCAAACCCATATGAAAAATAATGTGAGAAAACTGAATCCTCCATATTTAGAATTTCATACAGTAGCGTTTCTATTTAGGTTATGGAGTTTTTTCCTCATTATTGATACTACGATCATTCAACAAAAATTAATTCCAAGGAGTGATATAACCTCTGTCTCTAAAATTAACATTTTTGTTACGGCAGCCACGAAAGTGACATTGCATCGTACAGCTGATGATTGGACTTTCTTGTTTAAGTGATTCATTAAGATTTTGCAAGCATTGTAACAAAAATTGCAATTGACTAGCAAAAGCGTAAGCACATTCCAAATGTACTTTTCTACTCCAAATGTACTGCAATGGGTTTTTATTCAGGAGAATTTTCATATACTTCCTATTTGTATTTATTTTTAACGTATTAAATTGAAATGTTAACCAATTGATTCACGAAAGTAAATAAATGTAAATCGAGTAAAAACAAAACAGTTGCATAGTATCACCGGATAATTATATTTTTACATAGAATCTTAGAGTGCATCTAATAATATGGTTAGGGACTGTATATGTACTAAAAGATGTTTGCTTACGCTTCTGCCTCTACTTCCCACGTCCAAATTTCATTATCTACTAGCTGAATACCCGTTCTTAGTTCGGGAGGAATTAAAACAAAAATAATCAATAAATCAGTACCGAGAAACACTACGAAATCCAGTTCAAAACTGAAAATCCAATACCGATATAATTAAAGAGATTAGCCGAAAAACTGAGTAAGAAAGTTTTAGGGCTATTAGTGACTCAGAGAAAATAGCAAAAAGTGGTTGCATCAATATGGGTTTGTTTAATGTAACTGTTTTTGCCATCAGTTTAATCTTAGCATAATTAACCCATATTAACTTGATATATCAAGTTAGTCAGTGGTAAATAAAATGAAGCAAAAAATTATTAGTCCGCCTTCTAATAAATTGTTAAGAAAATAGTTCAGATACATCTTTTTTTCGTTCTGAAAAAGTCACTTACCTGATTCTTCCACTACGTTTTTCAACTAATATGGCTAAAAATAATTAATTTTTTTTATTTAATATTTGTTGCCCTTTTCGGTGACTTTAAGTTTGTTTTTTTTAGTTCTTCCCATTCGAATAACTATAAAATGTTTTTAGCATCACTTGGCATGATACTATTGCTCGCAGTCAACTCATAATAGTTAAAATTTAATAATAGCAAGTAATATTCTCATGAACATATCCCTTTCGAGGGGCCGTAAAACAGTTATTTTAAAAGTATCGCTATTAAAATTGCTTAGTATTGGCGCTGTTTTAATAATAACTATATATCTATCAATATAATATTTTATACTTATATTAGTATATTAGGTACTTCTTACATAATCCTTCAACATTTGAATTTAGTGAAAAATACATTCATCAGTGGCAACCAACTAAATCTGATTTTTTTTTTTTAAAAAATAGAACTGTTGTTAAAATTTGAAAAGGATTTTGGAGCATGGCCATTTCTATATCAGCCCTTTTATTTACTATTAAAATATAAGTTGTGGCGGAAAAGTTCTTTTATTGTTAATTCATTAAAATACTAATGCACTGTCTTTGCTACCACTGGAAAAAATATTTTCTGAAACTATGGAAATTCTTCTCAAAACTGCACCAATTACCAAGTAGTCTGTAGTACACAATAATTAAGCTTAGAATGGCGATATTCTACGGTTTTCCTAAATGAATTTCCAGTTTACCTTTTCTCCTTTAACTTTGCTTTTTAGCACATAGCTTTTTTCTTTTTAAATTAATACATAATATCAATAGAGCATTAGTATCAATAATAATACAGTGACTTTCTATGACTTCCCAAAACAATTATCTCTAATCCATTAATTTCGCTGTAGTACATAAGTTTTTTTTTAATATTAATTAAAATTTTACCAACATTATTTAAGCATCGTTGTAATCAATGATAGTGTGATGATTTCTGACGTTTCTTTAAAAGAAAAGAAAAATTCCATTACTTTTGCTTCCTAGTACATGGCTTATTTCTTTTACTTCAATTATATCAGCAATAAGGTGTCAAAAATATGGTGATTTTTTACGTTTCTACTGAACGAATTAGTACCACATTCCCATTAATTTTGCCTTTAAATACCTGAGCATTTTTTCTATTGACGCTGATTTTAAATAAACAAATTTTTTAGAAACACGTTTCAAAAGAAATTTAATAAATAAAAAAGAACAAGTCAACAAGTACCAGAAAACTTTAAAACTATAAATTTGACGACATAGACCAAGCGTGATACCACATAATGTCGAACATTGAATCCATCTGACATAGTGAATTTAAATACGTGTAATTAACTATTATTTTTTGATCAAATAGAACTATAAGATAGAAATAATAACGAATGTTCTCTTTAAAATATGTGACGAATTGAATCGTCTACAGTTATATTTAAGACAATGACTAACGCTTAACCAATCAGAAAATTCCATTTCGTGTTCCGCTCATCCCGCTAGAACGATTAGTCGTCGAATGTTCTAATGTCGATAGTGACCCTCCTCGTGCTTTGAACTATCTGTGTGCGAAGTTTCATAGTTTTCGGTCAGATGGCTTTAAAGTCTATAAAGGACACACACACAGAAACATTCATTTATATATAGATAAGTAATATAAATATTTAGATCTGTTGGTGAACAGAAGTAATTTTTCTAAGTAATCATTTCTTTTAAAACATATTGTTCAAACAAATATGAGTTCACAGCCCTATTTTAATATTTTCGCTCACCAAACGGGCGGAAATATTAAATGCTATTTTTGCTTGCTTCTCATTGTGAATGAAGTTCATCATTTTTCTAAATAATTTAGCAGGTCTAGCTGTAATTTATAACAGTATATTAATGTTATTTGTACAAAAATAATGATTGTAAAACGGTTAATAAGATTAGACCACCTTTTTAAATAACTATCATAAAATGTAGAGCAGAATTATATTATAATTTAAAAAAACAAACAAAAAAACAATTCTTAGTTTCTAACTCTTTAATTAAAATTGTATTATGAGCAGTACAGGAAAAATAACTTTAAATTAGGGTTACAAAAATATTTATAGAAAAACATTATCTTTATGACTTTTATAAATTTTAGGCAGTCTGAAAACCAAAATAACATGGAAATAAATGAGAAAAAACTGGATCCTGCCACGCAATTTTTTGACCAATAAAAATGCACAGACATCAAAGGAAAACTTTGACACAGTCAATAGATTTTTATGTATAGTAAGAAATATGGTTTTCAGACAAAATATTACATACAACACTATCTAGTGAGTTTCATCTTATTTAATTGTTTTATAACCAGTGTTGAACAGCCTGTCCTTTTTTAGGGCTTTCAGCCATCAATGTTAAGCCCTATTGCCTTTTAATTTTGAATTCAGCCCATAGATTAAAGGAAAGCTTTGATCTAACAATGGAGTAAAGTATAGTCTTCCTAGAGGATTATTTCGAAGAAACTAAATCACATCATATGGAGAGGAAATTCATGACAGCCTATGATGGCTAGTCAAACAGCATGAGCAGTGTTTTCACTACAGCGCGAGAATCTCACATATTTTTTTCTTTTCTCGCATTAAAAAATTATTACCGCGAGAAATTCGAGCACTCTATAAATCAATTTCAAAATTCGCAAAAATTCTCGCATTTTGGAAAAAGCTTCGAATTACGTCATTTAGAATAAAATCAGTTTCACTTTTCTTCCTGGATCTTCATTATTTTCAACACTTGCCCCGTTATCTAGCTTCCCTATTTACCAGTAGGTATTGTTCAGAACCTTTTCGAACAACAGAACACAATCCCTCCGAACCATGGAACCCCTTTCAGAACACATTTCTCTGCAGCCACGTGTTTACTGTAGGTATGGTTTTTTACATAAGACGTTCAAATTTTTTCATGCACTAATGTAAGATGGACAAATACCTAGTAAAGGCAAAATCTTCTATGATGATGCAGCAAAAATATTCAATGCTTTAAAAAATAGAAGACGTTAAAAATGTATTATAATAAAAGAAATGATTTTTTTTCCAAGTCTATTTGTATTTTTTCAGTTTTTAGAAAGCTCACTTAACTTTCTGAAATCTCACCCTGTTTTTGAGAAAGGGTGAGAAATTGTCCCCCATTTTTTTTCTATGATGAAAACATTGATGAGGATCCTAACTTGTGATCCATTTTGTCACAGCAGAAATTTTTTGTCACCACTATTTTAGCGAGCAGAATTTGCATAGACTAACCATCATTGGGATTTTAATCTGAGTTGTTTCTTTTAAAGGTGAGTGCTCTGTTCCCTAAGTATCAATTTAATTTATTTAAATTCTATTTATTTTAAATATATAACTTAGTTAAAATTTAAATTCTCAATAGAAGTTAAAAGACTTTTTGAATATTAATAATAATAAAATTAAGCTGTATTCTTCAACCCTGATCTACCAAATTTTTCTGATCATAGATCCGCAATTTTGCGTAGAGCAAAGCATCTTGAATTGTAAGAAATAGCTTTAATGAAATAGAGTCTACGTCAATTGTAAATGCTTGTTTTGATTTTGTGGTCCAAGTTAAAAAGATATTCCACTACGTTAGAGCTTTTAACTTAAGGATTTTTAAAAACTCTTATTTTCACTTACGTAAGTTTGACATCTTTTCACGGGCGCATGCGCATTTCGCCAGAACTGACGCATAATATTTGATGCCACACGCTTTTCAACCATTCAGAGGATATAGCCCTAATAAGGAAGGACATCTCTCGCAAACTAATGCTGCCTACCCCACTAATCATACTCGCCTGCTCTGTAATCATAACCATAATCAACCGCATGGACTATAATTTTTCCTTCAAAAACACTTTAGTCTCTTCCAATGTTTGCGCAATCAAATTACTCAACAATTGAGGGAAAGACTGAAAATTATTAAATTTGCACCCAGGGAGAGGGATTTTCTTCACCCTCGGTACAACCCCCTTTCGTTTTGGTTTGGAAATAGTATATTCTAAAATTCCAATTGAGCGATCCTACCCAAAAGGCCTCGCATGTCAAACGCAATTAATGTGCAATGGCATAAGTAGGATGACAATTCAATAAGTTCAGCTCATTTTTAAAGTCATGGTGAAACCAAGGATGGGCGGGGTATATAATAGAGGGATCGTTGATTAAATATCTTGCACGTCGAGGGGTCAGCATTGAAAAATAAATCTTTATAATACTTTGTTATAAAAAGAACATTATCAAATATTTCATTTTCGTTTCACTAATTCCTGAACAAAAATTAGAACTTAATGGTAACGCCAACGGACATTTAAGAGGTTTTTTCAGAAATTTAGATAAGACTTTTCGAATAAAAAGGTTAAAAAACGGAGCAAAAGTCGTAAATGTTTTCTATTTTCTTTAAGCTTTTTAGCAATTTTCTTAAGCAATTTTCATATTTTCAACAAGAAAAATCATGCTTTTAAAAAAAGTCCCAGTCCCGCCACAGCCAGGTAGAGGCACAATCCCCACCCCCACAGCCAGGTAGAGGCATAATCCCCACCCCCACAGCCAGGTAGAGGCATAATCCCCACCCCCCACAGCCAGTTAGAGGCATAATCCCCACCCCCACAGCCAGTTAGAGGCATAATCCCCACCCCCACAGCCAGTTAGAGGCATAATCCCCACCCCCACAGCCAGTTAGAGGCATAATCCCCACCCCCCACAGCCAGGTAGAGGCACAATCCCACCCCCACAGCCAGTTAGAGGCATAATCCGCACCCCCACAGCCAGTTAGAGGCATAATCCCCACCCCCCACAGCCAGTTAGAGGCACAATCCCCACCCCCACAGCCAGTTAGAGGCATAATCCCCACCCCCCACAGCCAGGTAGAGGCACAATCCCCACCCCCACAGCCAGTTAGAGGCATAATCCCCACCCCCACAGCCAGTTAGAGGCATAATCCCCACCCCCCACAGCCAGTTAGAGGCATAATCCCCACCCCCCACAGCCAGGTAGAGGCACAATCCCCACCCCCACAGCCAGTTAGAGGCATAATCCCCACCCCCACAGCCAGTTAGAGGCATAATCCCCACCCCCCACAGCCAGTTAGAGGCACAATCCCCACCCCCACAGCCAGTTAGAGGCATAATCCCCACCCCCCACAGCCAGGTAGAGGCCCAATCCCGTACCGACACAGACTGGGTAGAGGCCCGGCCCCGGCACGGTTGAGCCCCGGTTCCAGCTAGGGAGGGTAGAGAGCTTCAGTTCAAGCTGGGGAGGGTAGAGAGCTTCAGTTCAAGCTGGGGAGGGTAGAGAGCTTCAGTTCAAGCTGGGGAGGGTAGAGAGCTTCAGTTCAAGCTGGGGAGGGTAGAGAGCTTCAGTTCAAGCTGGGGAGGGTAGAGAGCTTCAGTTCAAGCTGGGGAGGTTAGAGAGCTTCAGTTCAAGCTGGGGAGGGTAGAGAGCTTCAGTTCAAGCTGGGGAGGGTAGAGAGCTTCAGTTCAAGCTGGGGAGGGTAGAGAGCTTCAGTTCAAGCTCGGGAGGGTAGAGAGCTTCAGTTCAAGCTGGGGAGGGTAGAGAGCTTCAGTTCAAGCTGGGGAGGGTAGAGAGCTTCAGTTCCAGCTGGGGAGGGTAGAGAGCTTCAGTTCCAGCTGGGGAGGGTAGAGAGCTTCAGTTCCAGCTGGGGAGGGTAGAGAGCTTCAGTTCTAGCTCGGGAGGGTAGAGAGCTTCAGTTCTAGCTCGGGAGGGTAGAGAGCTTCAGTTCCAGCTCGGGAGGGTAGAGTCCCAATCCCAGATCTCAGTTAAAGAAAGCCTTAACTAACCTGAATTTGAGAAAGCCCAATCCCGATCCTACACAGCCATGTAGAGGCCCAACACCGAACCTGCACAACCGGGTAGTGACCCAGTCCCGTACCGACACAAACTGGGTAGAGCTGAGAGTTCCAGCTCAGGTGGGTTGAGCCCCAGTCCGAGAGCTCATTTGAAGAAAGCCTTAACTAAGCTGAATTTGAGAGAGCCCTAACAGAACTCAAGTACGTGTGTATTAAAAGAGAGAGTTAGAGCCTTAAGAGGCCTCTATAATTCCCCTCTCCATGACCACAGCTAAGGCTTTTTATGGAAAAGTTTTTTGCCCGTTTGCATTTTAATATATTTTCAAAACATTAAAAACTTATTTTTTTTGACATGGGTTTCTCTAATGCCTTGTTAAATCACATGTTTATTTACTGAAAATTTAAATTATCAATAGAGGGGAGATATCTGAAATCTTGGACCAATTAGGATTATCAAAATGCAGTCCACAGTTTCACAGAGCACATAACTAAGCAATCCATTTCAGAAAGGAATATTTCTAAATTCGTTTCTCCTATTTTGAAATGTGTTATCAGCAGAGAAATACACGAAAGTAGTTTATTGCACATTCTTTAAGATTTGATAATTTTTTATTCGTTATAGCTAATAAGCTAAATGAGTAGTATAGCTAATAAGCTAAATGAGTAAAATACCAGAGCCGTGGCAGCTCAGAAGATAGAGCGCTCACCCTCAAATGAGGTGCCCCGAGTTCAAATTCCAACGATGGTTGGTCGATACGAATTCTTGCAACGTCCACTGTGTTCAATTAAAATATCCTCAATGATAGACGGATCATATGTTCAAGTCCTCTCTCCTTCAGGCTAACAGTAGGAGGTTTTCAAATTTTTCCTTTCCAGTAAACGCAAATTTGGGTTAATTTCAGTTAATTAATTTATTTTTATTTCTAGCATATTAAGGAAATTTCTTTAATATAACCTCAAGCTTTAGAAATATACATTTTCCACCAATAAAATATAATGTAGATTTTAATTCCAAGCTGTTTCAATCAAAAGGTAGAATTTTAATTAAGATTATTTGCATTTTTTTCCTTCGAAATTCATGTATATTAATAACTTTCTACACCTATGCAAGTCTATATTAAGACAGCATTAAATGTGTACTTTAATCTGCACTTTCATTCTCAAGAATCGAAAGATTTTTAATGTAATTTCAAATGGGCTGGAATTTAACACACACCAAAAAAGAAAGTAATTTCATTAACAAAAATTAATTAACGCAGCAATTAATTTAAAATAAATTTTAAAACTAAGAAAAGAAAATAATAAAAGTATCAATAATTTAAAACACTGTTTTTTAACTTTTAAAATCAATATATATATTTAAAAAAATCAGTTAATTTAAATCAATGATTTTTTTTTAAAAAATCATTTGATTTAAATCAACGAACCCTGGTTAATTTCATTAAAAAACCGCTTATGAAGGCAAATTTTTCCCAACACTTAGTCCAGAAGTTCCCTTGTCTTCTGGATTGGGTTCAAAATGACAAGGCTTCAGTGTTTAACATTGATATTCGTAAACTCAAAGTTCAGTTGGCTGTTCAACAATAGCTATAGGAAAAAAATGGAAAGCAGTAGTATAAGCTGAGTATGTTAATGAAAGTTTTATTTATATAACTATCCACTGATTATTAACTGATATTTAATTACAGCTATGTTTTATTAATACGAATTTATTATAAAACTAAATAATTTAAAATCTAACGGTAAAGGAAATAAAAAAATATGCATTAAAAAGCACAATTAATGGAGAAATATTAATTCTTTCAATAGAATTGTAAGAAATTGAAATTTAATTATTGACGCCAATAATACTCAATTACTTTTGGTAATATGAAATATTTGAAATAAAAAATTATCTATGTACTAAAGGGCAAAATTAATGGAAAAATGGTACTAATTAGTTCAGGAGATACGTAAAAAATCACCATGTAGTTGTAGACACCAATGATGCTTGGTTAATTTTGGTAATAGGAGATAATTGAAAAATATTTATTAATACAGTAGGGAACCGATTATCCGGAACGATCGGGACCATCGCTATTCCGGATAACTGATTTTTCCGGTTTTCTGAATCGCTACAAAAAGCAGTTTTTTTTATTGTTTAACCCAACTAAAAAAAAAAATATTTTTGGAAATGATCTTAAAAAGAAGAAAAAACGATAAAGTAATACAGTAATGATTATTTCTAAAATGATGGTATGGTAAACATCTTTCAAAAAAGAAAGAAAAATCCAATGAGGAAAAAAATTTATTTTTTTAAAAATGGCTGAAAATTTATCGAATTTTGTTCCGGTTTTTTGGTTTTCCGGTTTTCTGATTTCCAGATAACTGGTTCTGCACTGTATTAAGTTATGTGCTAAAATACAAAAGAAATGGAGAAATGGTACCAATTTGTCTAAAAGACATGGGGAAAAAAAAAGCCACACTGACGTCAATGATGTTTAACTATTTCTTTGAATATGCACTACTTTTATTATGGTCATTTGTGCAGTTTTGGTACCAATATGGATACTAAATATCTTATGAGTAAATTAGGTACCTATTAAAACTGCATAAATGTTGTGAATTTTTTGAATCGATATTGTGACATTTTTTCTAAAAACAAGATAAGCGAAAAAATGACAGTTGAATCTGGGTTGTTTACGTGAAAAAGCTACTTCTGAAAAGGTCAAAGTTCAAAAAATTAGCCCTCTTCCTTGCTACTCTGAACTTTATATCTACCTCCTACCTTGATCACTAACAAGGTGGCCACTCAAATCAGATTTTCCAGAGAAATCACCAGGTTTTCCAGATAAAAATCTTAAAATTTCCAGGGTTTTTTTTCTTTTTTCTTATAAAGTATAGGATGTGTACAAGAAAAGTGTCTATATTATAAAATGTTTTATTCAAAGTGCTATTTTTTTAACATATCATCTTGAAAAAAATAATTTATTTTGACAATTTTCAAGATTTTTTATTTATTTTTTAATGTTTTGGTAAAAAATTTTGAATCAAAAATCATATATTGACCAACAAAGGAGTCTTTTTTTAAAAATTAAAATATGTTAAAAGAGGTTAAAATGAAATAGAAAAAATTAGCATTAATGCAACAATTGTAACAATTTGTCAACAAACATTGCTGTTAGCGATTGTAAAAAAAATGTGTGATTGGTTGGTTTGCTCAAAAAAAAATAATTCACAGATTTCTTTGAATGGGAGTAGAAAAGCTTTTAGAAAAAGAGTGCGATATAAAATCTATTATCATAAAATTATAACCAACTAATTTTTGGAGAATTTTATAAAGTTAAAAATACAAAAACATTTTGTCAAAATAGAGAAAAAAAAATAACCACCAAAGTATCGGAACAAACTTGAGCCATAAATGGATTCAGCCCAAGGACAGAATTTAAAAACAGAAGCTCATATCCTAATCCCTTTTTCCACCAGAATCTTTCCTAAATTTTCCTAAATTCCCATAGCGGTCAAAGGTTTCCACATTTGTTTAGCAACCGTGGGAGAATTTTATATGGCATTCTAGTTTAACAGAACTATAATGGAGCAAATTCTGATGCAAGCAAAGTATCGCTAAGTTGATGATATTTCAACTGTTTGGCGATACATTTCCGTTAAAAAAAAAAGTGGATGAAATAATTTAAATTAAGAAAATTAGCAAATAATTTAAATTAGTGAAATTAAAAAAAATCAAGAAAAATTTCCAGCTTTTCTTTAAAATTCCCTGATTTTTCCAGGTTTTTATCCAAATTTCCCTGATATTTCCAGGTTTTTTCCAGTATAAAAAAAATTCCCTGATAATTCCAGGTTTTCAAGGTGGGTGGCCACCCTGACTAAACATATTTATTGACTACTAAAAGTTATTTTTATTGAAATCCTCTTCACATTTCCTTGTTGGAACGCTAAAAGCAAGAGAACCTTTCCTTCCTGTTATTAAACAAAATCATAGTTTCTCAGACATTAAAAGCATTTTTGTTCTGCAAATACCAAATATGCATGATTTTTCAAACTACATTTTTTGTAAGGATATTTAAAACATTTACATTCCCTGGCTCTATTACTAGACTCGCACTCTAAGATTCTATGTAAAAATATAATTATCAGGTGATGCTCTATACAGCTGTATTGGGTTTACTCAGATGAAACAGGTTCCCGACCTTGTATCATTTGGTCAACATTGTAATGCAATATGTTAAAAATAAATACAAATAGGAAGTATATAAGCAGTGTTTTCACTACAGCGCATTACATTAAAAAATTATTAACGCGAGAAAATCGTGCACTCTATTATTCAAAATGAGTGAATTTTGGAAAAAAATTAGTCTTCTGCTATTTTGAATAAAATTCGTTTCACTTTTCTTCCTTGATCTTTCATTATTTTCAACATGGATCCATGTTATCTAGCTTCCCTATTTAGCAGTATTGTTCAGAACTGGTGCGAACACAATTTTCTGCAACCGCATGTTAACGGAAGGTAAGATTTCTAATCTCACGTCTAAATTTTTTTCAATGCTACAAATTTACTAAATGATTCCGAATTGTTCAGCATCTGTTGCAAGGTCATTTAGCACTCAAAACCGAATTAGGACAAAATATCTTATACAAATGACTGATAAACATTTGAGCAACCTAATGAGAAAAGCTGATGAAAAAGTAGATATAGAACGTTTTCGATATGATGATGCAGCAATATCAATGCTTTAAAAATTAGAAGATGTTAAAAATGTATTATAATTAAAGAGATATTTTTTTTCCAAGTCTATTCGCATTTTTTGTAATTTTTAGAAATCTTTTTGAGATCTCACTGTGTTTTAGAAAAAGGGTGAGAAATTCTCTCATTTTTTTTCTGTAATGAAAGCACTGATAAGTATATAAAAAATCTCCTGAATTAAAACCCATTAAATGTACGTTTAAATATAAAAGTATTGCCTATAAACTAGTGTAAATCATGACATTATTAAAAACTACAGCTCGTCTAATAATTTGATCTAACTATTATAATATACTAATATAATGCTTAATATAATAAACATTCTATATTATATATCGTCTAATTTAGATTATATATCGCCTAATTTAACCCATTGATACACTAACGTAAACAAGTGCAAACCGGTTTCAGTCACATAAAAACAATACAGTTAAACAGTATCACCTGCCCTGTGGCAGAATTTTTTCGAGATATCTGCGACAAAATTCTCTAGCACTATTATCGTTCAGCAAGATACTTTTAATAATAACTACTAATATGTTACTGATTTAAAATCTCAAAAGCGCTGTGTTTACAAAAAAAAACTTTTTAATTTTATAATAGAACTTGTAATAATTTTTAATTCCAATATTATGGGTTATATTCTCAAGAAAAAATTGGGGGGGGGGGGGAGCAATGCACAAATCATTCCTTCTTCGCATTTTGTAAATAATAATCACAATAAAAAAAAATTAAAAATCATGAAATCGCTAGTAGTAATAGCCGAAAAAAAATTGACGACGAAATCATGCGAAACAGAGTTCTCAAATGCGTATTTCGTTCGGAGATTAGGTTGTTAGGTTCATTTAAAAACAAAGAAAATAAATTACATTAGGATATGTAATTTATTTTGGTAACTAAAACTGACTACTTACCTTAACACAAGGACTGAAGAGACCATTTCTCACTCTTAATTCAAACGAATGAAAAAAAATATTCAAAAACGTTATCTAATTTTAAATGAAGAAATTTTTATTTTAATAAATTCTTAACAGTCTTATTTATTAGTTTATTCATAATTATAGATCTAAGTTTCAAGCTGTCACAATATGCAACTTCATTTTTTTTGTAAATCCTAGTATAAATATATTAATTTTTTAATTGTTTTGTTATTTCGTTCTTTTTTTTATTTTGGTGACTATCAAAATTTCATTTCATAATTTAATTTGTTGTTGTTGTTGGCGTATGCCTGTTCAGGCTGAGGGGTGAGATTGTTCTTGTTTTCCAGTGATGCCATCTAAGGCCAAGAATTCGACTTCTGCCACACCCATACATCTCACCCGTTTATAGGGTGTAACCTATTCATACATCCGTTCCTTCATCCACAGATCGTAATTTTGACCTAAATCAGAGAATGATCAATCCCCAATTCAGTACCCCCAGAGGTTTTGATTTGTTATGGGAACACGGAGGGCTTAGCGACTCGAACGATTTAATCTGTATCAGTCACCATCTTACTTATTCCTATGGCAAAAACAATGAAGAAAATTGATTGCTTTATAACTAATAACTTTGAATTATAAGATAATGACAGGAATCACTGCGATTAGAAGCAGAAAAAAAAATCTACATAGCTGCAATCAACATTATTTACTCAAAAAAAAAATTATAATACATGTCATAACTTGTGCTCAGTGCAAAAGCGATGCAAGAACGAAAAATAAGAGAGATTACTACTCGACTTATGAAACGTTTTTATACATTTCGTTACAATAAAACACATTTTCCAAGTTAATTAAATCATTATTTTAAAGCTAATAAACAAATACTGAAAAAAATTTAAAAATTTATAAAATTATGGTAATTGCCAGTAAGTTTAGCTTATTTAACAGCATTTTTATTGTTCTATTTTGAATACAGTGATATTTTATTTATAACTCTTGAACAGTCATACTTTTTTTAAACTATTATTATGCTATGTACAAAAATTAAAAGAACTGTAAAATATTCTGCTAACAGTCCACCGAAGGCTATGGCTGAGCCAAAGAGGTCAAAAGGTTCAAAATTTCGTGACCAACGCCATGTTTGTGGCGGTGCGATCATTATTACGCTCAGACCTCCTTTACTTCCCAGACAAGTTGGTAGTTACGTTATATATATTAAACCTATTTTGTCATTTCTGCTATTTTTTGTTACTTTTTTCTTAAATAGCAAATGCAGACCTGCCAACCTTAGAAAATAAAAAAGCAGGAGACTCTTTCTGTATCACGACATAGCGCAATATTGAAAATTAAACCTGATTCACACTTCCTACAAGAAGTTTATTTCAAAATATATTATTTACATTACATAAAATAGACCACAATAAGATTCTGACACTGACTAATAAAGATACGTGTTCTTACTATAAAATATAAGGTTCTATAGAATTATATTAAAACATATCTTTTGATTTTTTCAAATTTAGGAAGTTCAAAACTAACAAAATATGTCAATAATGAATACAATACTTTATAAATGCATTTCTTAATTATTTTTTTTTAACTGCTACTGTTTTAAAACTGCAGATGTTGCTGATTGAGCATTATTTTTAAAAAAAAAAACTGGCATCTATAGAAAGTAAAAAAACATTTTGCCTAATGGTGTCCAAGATATCTCCGATTTTGCCATTTCATTGGTTATTGCTGCTGTTTTGGTTCACACTCACCATAATTTTTAGTGATGTTACGGGGCAAGGTTTTTCTAAATAAATGCCAGCACACCCTGAAGGCCTGAGGGCGAAGATTTGAGACAAAAGCAGGAGAGTTGGCAGGTCTGCAAATGGGTCTGCAAATGATCATACTAACATGATGTTCCCTCCACTCTACTTATGCAATTAAAATAATGAAAAGTGAAAAACTGTCATAATATTAAGAATTAAATTTTTGCATTAATGCTAAATAACCTCTATATAATCAGCAAAAAAATTCTGCTCTAACCGTAATGTTCGTATCATAACAAATATGAAAAACGTTGCACAGTATTAAATAAAAATAAATGCTTAAAATGTATCTCTCAAAGAGAAATGTTATTTTTCATTTACCTTTCTCTTTCAAAATTAATAAGATCATAAAATAATAACTACAACAAACATGTTTTGACAGGTAACTCATTAATATACTGTTGACTGAAATTAAACATCACCTGAAAAAAGCACCGGAGGCACTAACTATTGTGTAAATGCATATCAGGCTGTTGAATCTAAATATGTTAATCAAACCTAACTAAGTTACCAAATCAAATCAATAAAGTAATTAAATAATTATCTAAATGTATTTAGATATTCCTTAAATTAAAATATAAAATTTATTTAAAGCTTGCAAAAATAAAAACATTTTCTTCCTCATTCTATTTTTAGAAACCAAATTAAGACTTATACAGTTCTAAACTTCAATAATTACTCATTATATTGTACATACAAATAACTTTCTCTTACTTGGTATTTCTTAAAAAATTGTATTAAGTTGAAATATCTTTTCGTTAATATTTTTAACTTAAAGGATTAAGGCTTTTAGAGAATGCTAATAATTGATTAACTATTTATAACAGTGATATATAATTACATGTATATAATTAATCTGTATCATATTACATGTTATATCACATGATATATAATTACATGTTATATAATTACATGCATTTACTAAATTGAATACTGTAGCAGAATATTGTTTTTTTAAATATCTAATTATGATCGATTCATTATAACTACTGATTTAAAGAACAGAACATTGTTTTTTTTTCTAAATAAAAATGATCTTATTAAAATATTTTAAAGTAATTGATAAACATTCCAAAATGCTTTGCTTATTTGCAAATTACTTTATTTTGATGTTTGTTTGAAAAAATGTTATTCCAATAGGATTATTTTAATCCCCTAAACAGTAATACAGACACATCCTGAATTTGAGACAAAATCCGAGAATATATCAAAGATAAGTGTATAAGTACCAGAGCTCATTCTAGGCAGGGTAAACAGGGCGCAGCACCCTACTGCCCTTTTAGTCAAAAGAATCCACCCTGTTGCCCCTGAAGTAAATTAGTGTCCTGATGTATTAAGACTCCATACCCTTTTTGCTCTTTCTTTCCTCAACTCTTTATTTTTTCCCCAAACTCTACAGTGGATTTCTCAAACTTTTATTTTTAACTCTTTTTATTTAGTTTGTCATTGCTGTCAATACAAAGATTAATATGAGAAAGGAAAAATAGCCAACAAACCCCCTTGTTGCACTCGTCTTTGAAAGTTTGCAGTTACTTTCACTATCATTAAATCATAATTATTATTAACCATTTTAATTATTAAATCATAACTATCTATACACACTTAAAAACATACATTTATTATTTTATTAATATATGCATGCATTTTAAATAAATTACCAAGCTAATTAGCTCGATACATATGTTAATTTATTAATGAAAATTAGTAATTAATATGATAGCTTTGCTACTTTTAGTAAAGTAAAAAAAAAATTTCTTTTACTAATAAACAATGTTTTTTAATAAAACGTGTAAAGCCCCTGGAAAGAAATTATTGCCTTTTTAGAATAATAATGCCCTTTTTTTAAACTTTTGCACCCTGCCCTTTTTTTTTTTGCCTAGAATGAGCTCTGAAGTACAATCATATTTTTATGAGTTATAATTAAGGAATTAATTTATGACTATTTAAATGCCCAGTTTTAATTACCTAATTAAACGTTGAATTATTTTTTAAAAAGAGTAACCGTAGATATATAACGAAAAAAAGTTATTGTAAATAGAATTCGAAGTATTTACAAAAGGTGGAATTGTGAATTGAATTGAATAAAATAAATACGATTATTTGTAATCGAATGGTTTTATTAACAATATAAATTAATAAATAGCTTTGAAGACTGAGACTTAAGATAGTGGTCCTCGTAAACTCGATAACAGTTTTTTGCTGTTTATCATTTTTTATCAGACAATATTTATGAAAGCTAGCTCTATTCAAAAAAGATAAACTGCGGAATTTTTTGCAGTTTATCATTTGTGAACCGAATTAGCTTTCAAAAATATTACCATGTGTTTTCTGGCATAAAATATTACATTGGTATTAAAGTATTTCGGGGGAAATTTTAACTTATTGTTTTCTTTCACAAATCTTTTATTGCGAAGTGCCCTTTCACAAAAAATGTTGCCAGACCAAAGTAATTCACACCGAATTATTAAACCGAATAATTGAACAGAAAGTAAAAAAACATAAAAAGATTATAATTTTAAAATTTCGAATGTTGGATTGAATATTATTCAAACTTAAAATATATTAGCACGATTGGTAGCAGAGTAGTAGATAAACGTCAAGAAACGAATTTTCTAGGCGGCTTACTGTCTTACCGCTAAAAACAGTTTTGCTTACTTGAGAACTGAAGGAATAGTTTTTTAGCACCAGCAAAACCTCAATTTAAACAATGAAAATAAACTTTAAAAATAATTCAATAGTATGACGTTTTTATTTTCAATGTTTTTGAAAAGCACGATGCCATAGAACACCTCACCATACAGTTAAAAAAAAGTGGTAAGGAAAAAGACCTTTTGAGATAAGCAAAGAATTTACAGTCAAAGACCTATTATAGAAAAACATGTGCTAAAAATAACTAAAACAATCAAGTTAACATGCTGATCTCTTTTTAATACAAAATTTTTCCATATGAGTAGTTTTAGTCTCCAACTTAACACTCGCAAAAGTAAATATTATATTTCATTACTGGAGTACTTTGAAAAATATAAATCTTATCGTAACATAAACAGTTACAAATTTATACTACAATTGACCACAGACTTTGATTGTCCTAGAGATGTTACATCTACATTAACCAGACTAAAGAGAAAACATTATACCCAGATAGCTAAATAAGGTTTTTTCGAACTCAGCAAAAATCTTTAATAACTTTTCATAAAAATCAAAGTGGGTTTTTAAGTTTCATGTTAAAGGCTTTAAAAAATACGTGCCACGACCTCGATGTATTCACAATACTTGGCAGATTGGATACATACAATTCCTACAATAGATATTACAACAAATACATATACCTTGGAACAAAAGCTACCTGACACGTACATGCTAAAATGGGATGCATGTGTCCCTGAAGTGTATGAACTAGGGTCAAATAACGCAACGGACCTCGAGTACTTTACAATAAATGCACTATAGTTCATCAACAGTATGCGAAAGAAAAACAAAAAGAGACGAAAATGCCACTCACCCGAGCCACGGATGACCCAGCCCCACACATCACGAGCAGTTCATAGATGTCTTTATTCAGCAGCTGTGCTCTACTACGCAGAGTGCAAGTTATATATTGAAGTCAATCTGAATCAGTCCAGGGTGAAATAGCTAAAAAAGAATTAATAATACTTTACGATAAATTATCTTAGTAATTATACACAAATGTCAAACCGTAGTAAAAACAAGTTAAAAATCTGAAGAGTCAAAGGACAAATATTCAAGATAAATCCTGAAAGAAAAAGAGTATTAATGAAATGCGACATTCATAAATAGCCATGGTCATTAATCTACACGAATTTCAAATTCTATCAAGAATAGTTTAAAAATCGATAAATTACTAATTAACTTAAAACTATGTGTATACATAACATCCAGTAAAATATTAAAACACTTTCGAAATCATTTCTTTCACTTCTACGATTAGAAAAAGCTATAATCTTAGAAAAAGTACAATTATGCTGGGCGTCTCCTTTTTTTTTCTTATCTTCCAAAAAAATATAAAATTTTCTCAACGTCCGAAATTAAGAAATCTTCCTGAGAAAAAGAATTTGAAGTTCTGAAGGCAAACTATCCCTCGGGTTAAGCAAAGATTTACACGATTCAGAATCAAACGAAGATAATATTTAAATTGCCGCTTTAAAGAAACACAATTGAAAAAATTCGTTATTTATAATTTAAATGATAAAAGCAGGAAAATCAAATGCTAAACCTTAAAGATCCAACAGAAACCGTCTTATTACCAGCACGGCAGTAAAGGTAAATATAAACAGCTAACCGCGTAGGCGGGAAAGTAAATTTTTCGAAGTGATCGCGGTGGAATTGAGATGAGTTGAGCTGTATTCGGGATGAAAAGGATCTGAACCATTCGCTTTGAACCTCCGGGACCGTGAAACAAACTTTCACTTTAAAGGCTAAGACCAACAACCAATCAGATGAAATCTCGATACTTGTGGCCTTCACGTTACGCTCTTTCATGCAAATGCGCGAGCACATCCTCTTACATGTAGTTTCTAAACATTCTCACGTGAGAATGACGCCTGTACTATTGCGATAACTGATGGCGAAGCAATAATTAAAATAAATTAAATAAAAATTCATCGCAAATGAGAGATAAAAAAAGGAAAAGATGTTCATTGATTAATGATAAATCCAAGGGGATGATAAGTCCTGATCCAAGTGGTCATCCACCCGCATACTGACCGCAGCCAGTGATGCTTGACTTCGGTGATCTGCTAGGAACCGTGTCTTAACGACCAGTCCACTGCGGGTTTCTTCATTTTAAGGCTATTATATATATACATACATTGTAGCCTATAGGACGACATTGTGGGTCCCTTATTAAGCTTATAATTATTTCCTCTGGTAGGGTACACTTCGAATTTCTTCATTTTAACACTTTTCAACACGCTATTATTTATAGAATATTATAAATTTATTTATAACATTCAGTTATGCTTTATTATGTATCCGTTATTTATAATACTTACTCATTACATCACCTAGCCATACTATAGCACCTTTCTTAGTTTTACGCGGATCCGCCCTGGATACACAATCTCACCATTCCATTAAACGATGTGTAGTGTATTGGTAACGGATTCGAATCCCATTGTAAACTGGGTGTATCTTTGAAATGACGTTTAATTTATGTTATATGTTCTTCAACTGAAGCTTATAAGCCATATTCTATAATGTGCACACATATCTGCATATTCATATGTAGCTTTTTCCCCTTTTCCCAATAAAAAAAAATTTCCTATAAGCAGGAACCTCCAGAATATCGAAAAACACATAAAAAAAAATAATATAATTAAAAATAAACAAAAAAAAAGAAAGAAAATTTTTTTAAAATTTGACCGTCCCTGGGATTTGAACCTATGACCCCTCCCTCCTGCAGCGAACTTGCTTGTCTAGTGGCCTACCTTCCAGTCCACGGTGATACGTGAAGCCTACCACAGTTTCGCTTTAAAAGCTCTCTCCTCTCATCTTCGCAATATACCTTTAGGGGCCCACTGTGACCCCCCTAATTGGCCTATAAAAATTCTCATCAGCAGCCTTGTTTGGACCATAGACCGCTACCTAGGATCCGAGTTTGAAAATTATACCTTGATATTAAAGGGAGCTAGGGGGTCTTGAAATTTGAACAATTCTCGAACCATTTTATTTTTTTATTCTTTTTTTTTATTACTCCATTACGCTTTCTTTGCCTGACTTCACACACAAAAAACACCCCATGCATGCTAGAATATCCAAAATGTTATAAGAGAAGTCGAAGAAGAGCAAATTAACTGATTTTCCTGGATTTATCCAGTTTTTTCCCATTTTCCCAATAAAATAAAAATTTCTGCATGCAGGAACCTCCAGAATATCGAAAAACACATAAAAAAAATAATATAATTTAAAATAAACAAAAAAAAAATTATTTTTTTTGAAAATTTGACCGTCCCGGGGATTTGAACCCAGGACCCCCTCCCTCCTGCAGCGACCTTGCTTGTCTGGTGGCCTACCTTCCAGTCCACGGTGATACGTGAAGCCAAACAAAATTTCGCTTCAAAAGCTCTCTCCTCTCATCTTCGCAATATATCTTTAGGGGCCCACTGTGACCCCCATATTGGCCTATAAAAATTCTCATCAGCAGCCTTGTTTGGACCATAGACCGCTACCTAGGGTCCGAGTTTGAAAATTATACCTTGATATTAAAGGGAGCTAGGGGGTCTTGAAATTTGAACAATTCTCGAACCATTTTATTTTTTTATTCTTTTTTTTTATTACTCCATTACGCTTTCTTTGCCTGACTTCACAAACAAAAAACACCCCATGCATGCTAGAATATCCAAAATGTTATAAGAGAAGTCGAAGAAGAGCAAATTAACTGATTTTCCTGGATTTATCCAGTTTTTTCCCATTTTCCCAATAAAATAAAAATTTCTGCATGCAGGAACCTCCAGAATATCGAAAAACACATAAAAAAAATAATATAATTTAAAATAAACAAAAAATTTTTTTATTTTTTTTGAAAATTAGACCGTCCCGGGGATTTGAACCCAGGACCCCCTCCCTCCTGCAGCGACCTTGCTTGTCTGGTGGCTTACCTTCCAGTCCACGGTGATACGTGAAGCCAAACAAAATTTCGCTTCAAAAGCTCTCTCCTCTCATCTTCGCAATATATCTTTAGGGGCCCACTGTGACCCCCATATTGGCCTATAAAAATTCTCATCAGCAGCCTTGTTTGGACCATAGACCGCTACCTAGGGTCCGAGATTGAAAATTATACCTTTATATTAAAGGTAGCTAGGGGCTCTTGAAATTAGAACAATTCTCAAGCCATTTTATTTTTTTATTCTTTTTTTTATTACTCCATTACGCTTTCTTTGCTGGACTTCACACACAGTAAACACCCCATGCATGCTAAAATATCCAAAATGTTACAATAGAAGTCGAAGAAGAGCAAATAAACTGATTTTCCTGGATTTTTCTAGTTTTTTCCCATTTTCCCAATAAAAATTTTTTTTCCTACATGCAGGAGCTCCAGAGTATCGAAAAACACATAAAAAAAAATAATAATAATTTAAAATAAACAAAAAAGAAAAAGTAAAAATTTTTTTTTTTGAAAATTTGACCGTCCTTGGGATTGGAACACAGGATCCCTCCCTCCTGCAGCGAACATGCTTGTCTGGCGGCCTACCATCCAGCTCACGGTGATACGTGAAGCCAACCACAGTTTCGTTTCAAAAGCTCTCTCCTCTCATCTTCGCAATATGCATTTAACGGCCCACTGTGACTCCCCTAATTGGCCTATAAAAATTCTCTTCAGCAGCCTTGTATGGACCATTGAGTCCAAACAAGGCTGGTCCTAGGAAATATAATGGTTTTGACTAGGTCTTTTAAATAAATATAAATTAAAATAATTAAATTAAATAAAAATTATCCGAAATTTATCCGTTTATTAGCTATTATTCGCTAATTCCCAAAGAAAAAAAAGTTTTTTTTTATATATACAGAACACTTGATTCACGCTAAAATATCATAAGATATAATTAAAAAAATAATACATAAAAAAAGAAAAAATTTGAATGTCGGCCGTCGCAGGGTAGCGAACCCATGGCCCCCGGGACAACAAATCTAACTTGCCACACAGCTTTACCAACTGCGCCATGCTTCACCTGTCTACCCCGCGAATATTTAGCTGAAAACACCTCCACCCGGTTAGTAAACAAAACTTATTTTAGCCCATT
Organism: Parasteatoda tepidariorum; assembly: GCF_982258835.1. NCBI lineage: Eukaryota > Metazoa > Arthropoda > Arachnida > Araneae > Theridiidae > Parasteatoda > Parasteatoda tepidariorum. The sequence continues at coordinate 125,457,769 of NC_141756.1, forward strand.
GTGGGCCCACTAATTGGTCTATAAAAAAATCCTTCAGTACAATTGTTCGATACATTAAATTCTAATTTTGGGCGGAGTTTGAAATTTATAGGTTAATATTATAGGGAATTACGGGATGTGATGTGTGCGTGCCTCCTGATATGACTTCTGTCCCTTTTTCAGCCATTATTCGCTCTTTAGCAAAGAAAAATATTTCTTTTCACATATAGAATACTTTATTCGCTTTAAAATATTGAAAAGAGGTTAAAAAAAATAATATAAATTGAAATAAATAAAAAATAAAATTTATCCGAAATTTATCCGATTATTAGCTATTATTCGCTATTTCCCAAAGAAAAAATAGTTTTTTTTTTATATACAAAACACTTGATTCAAGTTAAAATATCAAAAAATATATTTGAAAAAAATTATATATAAAAAAAGAAAATATTTGAAAGTCGACCATCGCAGGGTTTCGAACCCATGGCCCCCGGGACAACAAATCCAACTTGCCACACGGCTTTACCAACTGCGCCATGATTCACATGCCTGCCCACGAATATTTAGCTTAAAACACCACCTCCCGGTTAGTAAACAAAACTTATTTTGACCCATTGTGGGTCCACTAATTGGTATATAAAAAAATCCTTCAGTACAAGTGTTCGATACATTAAATTCTAATTTTGGGCGGAGTTTGAAATTTATAGGTTAATATTATAGGGAGTTACGGGGTGTGATGTGTGCGTGCCTCCTGATATGACTTCTGTCCCTTTTTCAGCCATTATTCCCTCTTTAGCAAAGAAAAATATTTCTTTTCACATATAAAACACTTTATTCGCTTTAAAATATTGAAAAGAAGTTAAAAAAATAATATAATTAAAATAAATAAATAAATAAAATTTATCCGATTATTAGCTATTATTCACTATTTCCCAAAGAAAAAATAGTTTTTTTTATATACAGAACACTTGAATCACATTACAATATCAAAAAATATATTTAAAAAAATAATATTTAAAAAAACAAAAAAATTTGAACGTCGACCGCCTCAGGGTTTCGAACCCATGTCCACCGGGACAACAAATCTAACTTACCCCACAGGTTTACCAACTGCTCCATGATTCACATGCCTGCCCGTTAATATTTAGCTTGAAACACAACCTCCCGGTTAGTAAACAAAACTTATTTTGGCAGATTGCGGGCCCACTAATTAATATATATAAAATTTCTTCGGTACAAATGTTTGATACATTAAATTCCAATTTTGGGCGGAGTTTGAAATTCATAGGTTAATATTATAGGGAGCTACGGGGTGTGATGTGTGCGTGCCTCCTGATATGACTTCTGTCCCTTTTTCAGCCATTATTCACTCTTTAGCAAAGAAAAATATTTCTTTTCGCATATAGAACACTTTATTCGCATTAAATAAAAATTATCCGAAATTTATCCGTTTATTAGCTATTATTCGCTATTTCCCAAAGAAAAAATAGTTTTTTTTTTGTATACAGAACAATTGATTCCCGTTAAAATATCAAAAAATATATTTTAAAAAATAATATTAAAAAAAAGAAAAAATTTGTATGTCGCCCGTCGCAGGGTTTCGAACCTATGGCCCCCGAAACAACAAATCTCCCTTGCCACGCAGCTTTACCAACTAAGCCATGCTTCACATGCCTACTCCGCGAATATTTAGCTTAGAACACGTTATCCCGGTTAGTAAACAAAACTTATTTTTGAGCATTGTGGGCCCACTAATTGGTTTATAAAAAAATGCTTCGGTGCAATTGCTCGATACGTTAAATTCTAATTTTGGGCGGAGATTGAAATTTATAGGTTAATATTATAGGGAGTTACGGGGTGTGATGTGTGCGGGCCTCCTCATATGACTTGTGTCCCTTTTTCAGCCATTATTCGCTCTTTAACAAAGAAAAATATTTTTTTTCACATATAGAACACTTTATTCGCTTTAAAATATTGAAAAGAAGTTAAAAAAATAATATAAATTAAGATAAATAAATAAATAAAAATGATTCGAAATGTATCCGTTTATTAGCTATTATTCGCTATTTCCCAAAGAAAAAATAGTTTTTCTTATATACAGAACACTTGATTCAGGTTAAAATATCAGAAAGTATATTTAAAAAAATAATATAATGAAAAGAAAAAATTTGAATGTCGACCCACGCAGAGTTTCGAACCCATGGCTCCGGGTTAACAAATCTAACTTGCCACACAGCATTACCAACTGCGCCGTGATTCATATACCTGCGTCGCCAATATTTAGCTTAAAGCACCTCTTCCCGATTAGTAAACAAAACATATTTTGGCAGATTGTGGGCCCACTTATTGGTATTTAAAAAAATTCTTCGGTACAGTTGTTCGATACATTAAATTCTAATTTTGGGCGGAGATTGAAATTTATAGGTTAATATTATAGGGAGTTACGGGGTGTGATGTGTGCGGGCCTCCTCATATGACTTGTGTCCCTTTTTCAGCCATTATTCACTCTTTAGCAAAGAAAAATATTTCTTTTCGCATATAGAACACTTTATTCGCTTTAAATAAATTTTTAAATTTTTTTTACATATTTTTTGATATTTTAATGTGAATCAAGTGTTCTGTATATAAAAAAAAACTATTTTTTGGGGGAAAATAGCGAATAATAGCTAATAGACGGATAAATTTCGGATAATTTTTATTTATTTATTCATTTTAATTTATATTATATTTTTAACTTCTTTTCAATATTTTAAAGCGAATAAAGTCTTCTATATGTGAAAAGAAATATTTTTCTTTGTTAAAGAGCGAATAAAGGCTGAAAAAGGGACAGAAGTCATATCAGGAGGCACGCACACGTCACACCCCGTATATCCCTATAATATTAACCTATAAATTTCAAACTCCGCCAAAAATTAGAATTTAATGTATCGAACAATTGTACCGAAGGATTTTTTTTTATAGACCAATTAGTGGGCTCACAATGGGCAAAAATAAGTTTTGTTTACTAACCGGAAGGTGGCATTTTAAGCTAAATATTCTCGGGGTAGGCATGTGAATCATGGCGCAGTTGGTAAAGCTGTGTGGCAAGTTAGATTTGGTGTCCCGGGGGCAATGAGTTCGAAACCCTGCGAGCGTCGTTATGCAAATTTTTTCTTTTTTTTATATTATTTTTTTAAATATATTTTTTGATATTTTAACCTGAATCAAGTGTTCTGTATATAAAAAAAAAAACAATTTTTTTTTTTGGGAAACAGCGAATAATAGCTAATAATCGGTTAATTTCGGATATACTTTATTTATTTATTTATTTTAATTTATATTATTTTTTTAACTTCTTTTCAAATTCTTAAAAGCGAATAAAGTGCTCTATATGTGAAAAGAAATATTTTTCATTGTTAAAGAGCGAATAATGGCTGAAAAAGGGACAGAAGTCATATCAGGAGGCCCGCAGACATCACACCCCGTAACTCCCTATAATATTAACCTATAAATTTCTATCTCCGCCAAAAATTAGAATTTAATGTATCGAACAATTGTACCGAAGGATTTTTTTTATAGACCAATTAGTGGGCCCTCAATGGGCAAAAATAAGTTTTGTTTACTAACCGGGATAAGGTGTTTTAAGCTAAATATTCGCGGAGTAGGCATGTGAAGCATGGCGCAGTTGGTAAAGCTATGTACCAAGTTAGATTTGTTGTCTCGGCGGCCATGGGTTCGAAACCCTGTGTGGGTCGACTTTCAAATTTTTTCTTTTTTTTAATATTATTTTTTTTAATATATTTTTTGATATTTTAACAGGAATCAAGTGTTCTGTATACAAAAAAAACTATTTTTTCTTCCGGAAATCGCGAATAATAGTTAATAAACGGATAAATTTCGGATAATTTTTATTTATAGCGAATAAAGTGTTCTATATGCGAAAAGAGATATTTTTCTTTGCTAAAGAGTGAATAATGGCTGAAAGAGGGACAGAAGTCATATCAAGAGGCACGCACGCATAACACCCCGTAACTCCCTATAATATTAACCTATAAATTTCTATCTCCGCCAAAAATTAGAATTTAATGTATCGAACAATTGTACCGAAGGATTTTTTTTATAGACCAATTAGTGGGCCCTCAATGGGCAAAAATAAGTTTTGTTTACTAATCGGGAAGAGGTGCTTTAAGCTAAATATTCGCGGGGCAGGCATATGAAGCATGGCGCACTTGGTAAAGCTGGGTGGCAAGTTAGATTTGTGTCCCGCGGGCCATAGGTTCGAAACCCTGCGACGGTCGACATTCAAATTTTTTCTTTTTTTATATATTTTTTTTAATACTTTTTTTGATATTTCAACGTGAATCAAGTGTTCTGTATATAAAAAAAACTATTTTTTCTTTGGGAAATAACGAATATTAACTAATAATCGGATAAATTTCGAATAAATTTTATTTATTTATTTATTTTAATTTATATTATTTTTTAAACTTCTTTTCAACATTTTAAAGCGAATGAAGTCTTCTATATAAGAAAAGAAATAGTTTTCTTTGCTAAAGAGTGAATAATGGCTGAAAAAAGGACAGAAGTCATATCAGGAGGCGCGCACACATCACACCCCGTAACTCCCTATAATATTAACCTATAAATTTCAAACTCCGCACAAAATTAGAAGTTAATGTATCGAACATTTGTACCGAAGAGTTTTTTTTATATACCAATTAGTGGGTCCACAATCTGCCAAAATAAGTTTTGTTCACTAACCGGGAGGTGGTGTTTTAAGCTAAATATTCGCGGGCAAGGCATGTGAAGCATGGCGCAGTCGGAAAAGCTGTGTGCCTAGTTAGATTTGTTGTCCCGGGGGCCATGGGTTCGAAACCCTGCTTCGGTCGAAATTTAAATTTTTTCTTTTTTTTATATATGATTTTTTTTAATATATTTTAAGAAATTTTAGCGTGAATCAAGTTTTCTGTAAACAAAAAAACTATTTTTTCTTTGGGAAATAGCGAATAATAGCTAATAAACGGATAAATTTTATTTATTTATTTATATAAATTTATGTTATTTTTTTAACTTCTTTTCAATATTTTAAAGCGAATAAAGTGTTCTACAGGTGAAAGAAATATTTTTCTTTGCTAAAGAGTGAATAATGGCTGAAAAAGGGTCAGAAGTCATATCAGGAGGCGCGCACACATCACAGCCCGTAACTCCCTATAATATTAACCTATAAGTTTCAAACTCCGCCCAAAATTAGAATTTAATGTATCGAACACTTGTACCGAAGAGTACTTTTATATACCAATTAGTGGGCCCTCAATCTGCCAAAATAAGTTTTGTTTACTAACCGGGAGGTTGTGTTTTAAGCTAAATATTCGCATATTCGCGGGCTAGGCATGTGAAGCATGGCGCAGTCGGTAAAGCTGTGTGCCTATTTAGATATACTGTCCCGGGGGCCAAGGGTTCGATAACCTGCTTAGGTCGACATTCAAATTTTTTCTTTTTTTATATATTAATTTTTAATATATTTTTTGACATTTTAACGTGAATCAAGTGTTCTGTATATAAAAAAAACTACTTTTTCTTTGGGAAATAGCGAATAATAACTAATAAACGGATAAATTTCGGATAATTTTTATTTATTTTAATTTATATTATTTTTTTAACTTCAATTTAACATTTAAAAGCGAATAAAGTCTTCTATATGTGAAAAGAAATATTTTTCTTTGCTAAAGAGTGAATAATGGCTGAAAAAGGGACGGAAGTCATATCAGGAGGCGCGCACACATCACACCCCGTAACTCCCTTTAATATTAACCTATGAATTTCAAACTCCGCCCAAAATTAGAATTTAATATATCGAACAATTGTACCGAAGAGTTTTTTTATATACCTATTAGTGGGCCCACAATCTGCCAAAATAAGTTTTGTTTACTAACCGGGAGGTGGTGTTTTAAGCTAAATATTCGCGGGCAAGGCATGTGAAGCATGGCGCACTTGGTAAAGCTGGGTGGCAAGTTAGATTTGTGTCCCGGGGGCCATGGGTTCTAAACCCTGCGACGGTCCACATTCAAATTTTTTCTTTTTTTATGTATTTTTTTTAATACTTTTTTTGATATTTTAACGTGAATCAAGTGTTCTGTATATAAAAAAAACTATTTTTTCTTTGGGAAATAACGAATATTAGCTAATAATCGGATAAATTTCGAATAAATTTTATTTATTTATTTATTTTAATTATATTATTTTTTAAACTTCTTTTCAACATTTTAAAGCGAATGAAGTCTTCTATATAAGAAAAGAAATAGTTTTCTTTGCTAAAGAGTGAATAATGGCTGAAAAAGGGACAGAAGTCATATCAGGAGGCGCGCACACATCATACCCCGTAACTCCCTATAATATTAACCTATAAATTTCAAACTCCGCACAAAATTAGAATTTAATGTATCGAACACTTGTACCGAAGAGTTTTTTTATATACCAATTAGTGGGCCCACAATCTGCCAAAATAAGTTTTGTTCACTAACCGGGAGGTGGTGTTTTAAGCTAAATATTCGCGGGCAAGGCATGTGAAGCATGGCGCAGTCGGTAAAGCTGTGTGCCTAGTTAGATTTGTTGTCCCGGGGGCCATGGGTTCGAAACCCTGCTTCGGTCGACATTTAAATTTTTTCTTTTTTTTTTATATATGATTTTTTTTAATATATTTTATGAAATTTTAGCGTGAATCAAGTGTTCTGTAAACAAAAAAACTATTATTTCTTTGGGAAATAGCGAATAATAGCTAATAAACGGATAAATTTTATTTATTTATTTATATAAATTTATGTTATTTTTTTAACTTCTTTTCAATATTTTAAAGCGAATAAAGTGTTCTACAGGTGAAAGAAATATTTTTCTTTGCTAAAGAGTGAATAATGGCTGAAAAAGGGTCAGAAGTCATATCAGGAGGCACGCACACATCACAGCCCGTAACTCCCTTTAATATTAACCTATAAATTTCAAACTCCGCCCAAAATTAGAATTTAATATATCGAACAATTGTACCGAAGAGTTTTTTTATATACCTATTAGTGGGCCCACAATCTGCCAGAATAAGTTTTGTTTACTAACCGGGAGGTTGTGTTTTAAGCTAAATATTAGCGGGCAAGGCATGTGAAACATGGCGCACTTGGTAAAGCTGGGTGGCAAGTTAGATTTGTGTCCCGGGGGCCATGGGTTCGAAACCCTGCGACGGTCGACATTAAAATTTTTTCTTTTTTTATGTATTTTTTTTATTACTTTTTTTGATATTTTAACGTGAATCAAGTGTTCTGCATATAAAAAAAACTATTTTTTCTTTGGGAAATAACGAATATTAGCTAATAATCGGATAAATTTCGAATAAATTTTATTTATTTATTTATTTTAATTTATATTATTTTTTAAACTTCTTTTCAACATTTTAAAGCGAATGAAGTCTTCTATGTAAGAAAAGAAATAGTTTTCTTTGCTAAAGAGTGAATAATGGCTGAAAAAGGGACAGAAGTCATATCAGGAGGCGCGCACACATCATACCCCGTAACTCCCTATAATATTAACCTATAAATTTCAAACTCCGCACAAAATTAGAATTTAATGTATCGAACACTTGTACCGAAGAGTTTTTTTATATACCAATTAGTGGGCCCACAATCTGCCAAAATAAGTTTTGTTCACTAACCGGGAGGTGGTGTTTTAAGCTAAATATTCGCGGGCAAGGCATGTGAAGCATGGCGCAGTCGGTAAAGCTGTGTGCCTAGTTAGATTTGTTGTCCCGGGGGCCATGGGTTCGAAACCCTGCGACGGTCGACATTCAAATTTCTTCTTTTTTTATATATTATTTTTTTAATACATTTTTTGATATTTTAACGTGAATCAAGTGTTCTGTATGTAAAAAAAACTATTTTTTCTTTGGGAAATAACGAATATTAGCTAATAATCGGATAAATTTTATTTATTTATTTATTTTAATTTATATTATTCTTTAAACTTCTTTTCAACATTTTAAGGCGAATAAAGTCTTCTATATGTGAAAAGAAATATTTTTCTTTGCTAAAGAGTGAATAATGGCTGAAAAAGGGACTGAAGTCATATCAGGAGGCGCGCACACATCACACCCCGTAACTCCCTAAAATATTAACCTATAAATTTCAAACTCCGCCCAAAATTAGAATTTAATGTATCGAACACTTGTACCGAAGAGTTTTTTTATATACCAATTAGTGGGCCCACAATGGGCCAATATAAGTTTTGATTATTGACCGGGAGGAGGTGTTTTAAATTAAATCTTCGCGGGGCAGGCATGTGAAGCGTGGCGCACTTGGTAAAGCTAGGTGGCAAGTTAGATTTCTGCCCCGGGGGCCATGGGTTCGAAGCTCTGCGCCGGTCGACATTCAACTTTTTCTTTTTTTACATATCATTTTTTTAATACATTTTTTGATATTTTAACGTGAATCAAGTGTTCTGTATATAAAAAAAACCTATTTTTCTTTGGGAAATAACGAATATTAGCTAATAATCGGATAAATTTCGGATAAACTTTATTTATTAATTTATTTTAATTTATATTATTTTTCAAACTTCTTTTCGACATTTTAAAGCGAATAAAGTCTTCTATATGTGTAAAGAAATATTTTTCTTTGCTAAAGAGTGAATAATTGATGAAAAAGGGACAGGAGGCACGCACACATCACACCCCGTAACTCCCTATAATATTAAGCTATAAATTTCAAACTCCGCCCAAAATAAGAATTTAATGTAAGGAACAATTTTACTGAAGGATTTTTTTATAGACCAATTAGTGGGCCCACAATGGGCCAATATAAGTGTTGTTTATTAACCGGGAGGAGGTGTTTTAAATTAAATCTTCGCGGGGCAGGCATGTGCGGCATGGCGCACTTGGCAAAGCTGGGTGGCGAGTTGGATTTGTTTCCCGGGGGCCATAGGTTCGAAACCCTACGACGGTCAACATTCAAATTTTTTTTTTTTACGCATTAATTTTTTAATATATTTTTTGATATTTTAACGTGAATCAAGTGTTCTGTATATAAAAAAAAAACTCCTTTTTCTTTGGGAATTAGCGAATAATAGCTAATAAACGGATAAATTTCGGATAATTTTTATTTATTTATTTCTTTTAATTTATATTATTTTTTTAACTTCATTTCAGTATTTTAAAGCGAATGAAGTCTTCTATATGTGAAAAGAAATATTTTTCTTTGCTAAAGAGTGAATAATGGCTGAAAAAGGGTCAGAAGTCATATCAGGAGTCGCGCACACATCACTCCCCGTAACTCCCTATAATATTAACCTATAAATTTAAAATTCCGCCCAAAATTAGAATCTAATGATTCGAACAATTGTACTGAAGAATTTTTTTATATACCAATTAGTGGGCCCTCAATGTGCCAAAATATGTTTTGTTTACTAACCGGGAGGAGGTGTTTTAAGCTAAATATTCGCGTTGTAGGCGTGTGAATCATAGCTCAGTTGATAAAGCTGTGTGGCTAGTTCGATTAGTTGTCCCGTTAGCCATGGGTTCGAAACCCTGCGACGGTCGGCATTTAAATTTTTTCTTTTTTTATATATTATTTTTTTAATACATTTTTTTGATATTTTAACGTGAATCAAGTGTTCTGTATACAAAAAAAACTATTTTTTCTTTGGGAAAAAGCGAATAATAGCTATTAATCGGATAAATTTTATTTATTTATTTATTTTAATTTATATTATTTTTTTAACTTCTTTTCAATATTTTAAAGCGAATAAAGTGCTCTATATGTGAAAAGAAATATTTTTCTTTGTTAAAGAGTAAATAAGGGCTGAAAAAGGGACTGATTGATTGAATGTAGAGGTTTTATGGCACAAGATCCAAAGGAGGATATGCTGCGCCAAACGCTGAAAAAGGGACAGAAGTCATATCAGGAGGCACGCACACATCGCACCCCGTAACTCCCTATAATATTAACCTATAAGTTTCAAACTCCGCCCAAAATTAGAATTTAATGTATCGAACAATTGTAAAGAAGGATTTTTTATAGACCAATTAGTGGGCCCACAATCTGCCAAAATAAGTTTTTTTTACTAAGCGGGAGGAGGTGTTTTAAGCTAAATATTCGCGGAGTAGGCATGTGAAGCATGGCACAGTTGGTAAAGCTGTGGGGCGAGTTAGATTTGCTGTCCCGGGGGCCATGGTGAAATTATTAAATATATAAAGAATAGTGCTTGTTTTAGTTATTTGCAAACATTTTTAACACCAAAATGGCTGTGAAAAAACGCAGAGTGCTGTGAGTTCAATGATGAGTGAACTTGGAAATATTTTTCTACAGTTGCAAAAGATAAACCAGTATCTCTTGTCTGCAATGAAGATGTAGCAGTTTTTAACGAATACAACATTGACCGGCATATTACAGTCAAGCAGAAGAATGCCAATTACGAAGCAATATCTGAATGTGAATGACGACAAAATACGGAAAGTCTTCTTAGAGAATTATCAGGCGGACAAAATTTTTTCGAAGATAAACTCTGTCCAAGAAGCAGCTACGCATGCAAGTTGTATTGTAACATACAATGTTGCTAAAAATAATAAATCTCTAGGTGATGGGGAGTTTGTTAAACAATGTATGCTCCAAGTTAGTGATGTTTTATGTTCAGATCAGAAAAATAATTTTGAGGCTGTAAGCTTATCGCGAAAAACTGTGACTTCTAGAATTGAAGCCATCGATAAAAGTTTGACATCACAATCCAAGTAGCTCCTAATATTAGATAATATCAGAAAAATCGGTAAAATCTAACGTTATCTTGTATAACTTTTACTATTAGAAAGATACAAGAGGTCGCTGTTTGCTCCGCCTTATAATATTAGATTCTATGCGAATTAATATTATCTAGCATTCGCCATATTATTTTTCATTAGTTTTGATGCTATATAATATTAGAATATATATTTTCTGATATTATCTTGCGTCGCTTTTTATTTTTCTGAGTAAGTAAGAGGTAGTAGCAAGGGATCCGGCAGAATAATATAAAAGGGGATGCAACCCACTAACAAACTATCCCCCCCCCCAAAAAAAAAAAAATTAAAATATTCTGTTATTACATTTTGTTTTGTTATTACATATACTTTAATTTGTTAATTTTTTTCAAGATACATTTCTTCATTGTTAACAAGATATTTAAAATAAACGTACGAATTTCTTGTACTTGCAAATTTTGCCTCGAAAAACTGCATTGATGGCGCTGGCATAGCTACTGAGTTTGAAACACAAATATCTACAAACAGTAGTTTCGCATACTAACGTGTTTGTTTGTGCACGCTTAACATTGGTATTTATTGTGTTGATGAAGTTTTACAGTTGTGATAAGTCAGTTTGCGTTATACACCTTTGTTAAACTAAATAACTAATAGAAAATATAATATTATTTATATTTCATTAAATGAAATTTAAAATTATAGCTTAGATATCTGCTAAGTTTGTGCATGTTCAGTGTGCATAAGAAAAGAATCAAAGATGACTCAGAATTCATTGAAAAAGTTATTAACAGGTTTGGACAACAAACAAGACGATTTCAATTCTTGTTTGATTAAAAAAATTTTTAACTGTTACGGATCAATAACTACTTATTTGCTTTTCAATAAAAATATTTTTAATAAAACATTTTTATAACAAAATTGTTTTTCTGTCTCTCTTTAAGTATTTAAAAAAAAAAAAAAAAGCTAGGGGGTGCAAGCGCACCCTCTTGCACCCCGCTGCCGGGGCCCTTGGGTAGTAGAATAATTGGGAGAAATAATTTTACTTAATTTTCTGTATTGCCGTGAAGCAGTAAAGCATAGAACAATAGTTTTATAATGTCATTCCATGAATTATTTTCTTAGCGATACAGAAATAATAAATAAAATAATTGTAGCGAATTCTGCTAACCATCCATTTTCCTCCTTCTTACTCCAAAGTATATCTTATGTTCAGCTGATTTTTTTAAATATTTCAAATTTAATTAAGAAATACTATATTGCAACTTTTTTCCTTTTCTTCATACAATGGGTCTTTTGATGAATTTTGTATCATTAATAATTTTAAAATCATTAATTTAAAAATGTATTCTTAATTTTTTTTTTAGAAATGAGCCTTTCTTATCAAAATTTTAATTAAATTTGTTAGTTTGTAAAACTTGATTATAAAAGCTGTAACTTAAGCCATTTTTAATCTCACAACTAACATTAATTATTTATATTCTGAAATTATGTAATAAAAACCACACTACATAATTATAAAGTTATATATTTACATTTGAACTGAGTGGAAATTTAAACTTAAAATTTTTTTCTTCTTATAATATTAAAATAAAATTGTTCAGTTTTTAAGTGGTCATTTCTTGTAATAATTGACACAATAAAGAACAAAATTTAAAAATATTCAAATTACTTACTTCAACAAATTTACACATTTTCTGCCCCTTCTTCTTTCACAGAAATTAAATGTAGAAATACTTACGTAGCTTTATTTTTTCAGTATATGAAATTTTATTTAACAAAACACCTGAAACAAAACCCAAACACAACCTAGAAATTTTTCCACGGAGAGAAACCAGGAAAGCAACTAATACTATGAAAATTGTAAATATTTTTTTATAATGTAAAAATAACTTTTATGGGCACTTCAGAAATTTTCATCAATTCGATAATTATTTAAAGGTGCAAGGTGTATGTACTAAACCAACAATCTTTGCAAAAAATTTACGTAACAATTTAATTTAAAAATTGTCAGTAAATATTATGTTTTATCTAAATTAAATTTGTACTAACATATACTTGCATACAAGAATGAGACGAAAATATAATAACATTTTTTACATTATTTTTTAAAAGTTGCTTTCAGCATGAATGATCAAAATTTGACTACAATCCATTACTCTTTTGAGAACGTTGCTATAAAAAAATTCAGATTTTTGTTTGAAACAATTCCATTGCTTTTATTTCGCTGATTATAGATTATGCATTAGGACATAAATAGGTTTAGAAAAAAGCAGGTGTAATATGTAAACATTTTAAACAGAGCTTTTCAGAAAATAAATTTTAAAAAATTAAGCAGATGCTAGAGTCAATTTTCTGGTATTGATCAATTAGTCATAAAAAAAACTATATTATGCATTTAAAAACTTGCTTTGCAAAGAACCTTACTGATGAAAACTTAAACAAACAAGATTCTACTCTACGTTGGTTTAAATTTTTTGCTTTAACAATAATGTAAATAAATGTTCAGCTAAATTTTAAATATTAAGCCAAAAAAATTTTTACTATTATCATTATTTTAAACATCATAAAAATATTCACTTCTTATCTTAAATTTGAACTAAATAATTCAAAATTAAATTAAAAATACAATGCTAGTAGTATAAATGCTCATAAGCTAGAGTTAATGTTTAACAATGATGTTAAAAAAAAATTGTTTCCTAAATGTTGCAAATTTTAAAGAAACCGAATTTTAACTTCATCGAATTTCAAAATACTTAAACATTACTATCGTGACTATAAAAAAATTTCCAACATTGTATCTTACTAAGTTTTATTAATGAACACATATCTGCCTACCCCATTTTCTAAAATTTTGAAGATTTATTATAAAGTTGCTGTATAAATTACCCAATGCAGTAGTTAAGAATTAAAAAAATTTATCAAACCAAGTCATGACAAACATTATTTCACAATTTAATTATTTTATTTTAAAACAAAACACAATATAAACTTCACTCAACTATAAAAGCAATATATTCTTACTGTCATTGTTTAATATAAACATATAATCCTAAACATATAACATGACAAATATGTGTTCTTAAGAACACATATTTGTCATTAAATAAAATAATTTTTATTGCAAAAAGCAACAGTTGGACTATGTGTTATCATTTTTATTATTATTTTCTAATAAAAAGAATTCCAAAACTTTACAGTAATTTATTTCATGCAGTTCTTTTCTCTTCAATTGCAATTTTTTGTTTATGTGCAACTATATTTCAGAGCAATAAACTGATGAATCTGCATTATTGAAAGATTTTATAAAATTGTCAGCAACAGTAACCACACAAACACACAGCAGGGATGAATCACACAGAGATACGCCTTTCTTCAAACTTCTGCACAACAACAAGAGGACTTTCAACTCCGGCAGATTTAAAGAGAATCTAACAGCATATACACATGTCATTTTCCATTTGCATTATCCAGCAGCCCAGGCGAAGCTAAAATTATAAGAGAGAAAAAGTTAAACTTTACATTGAAAACACTAAATTTAAAACTATTAGCATTGAATATTTCTTTAAGACTTAAATCATTTAAAAAAATTTTTAATTGGTCTAAAATTTAATAGGTAGATTTCTGTAACAATACCTAAACCAAAAAATCTCAGTATCACTGAGCAAGAGTCGAAAAATATTTCATTTATAACCACTCTTAAGTAATAATTTTATTCTTTCCTAATTATTTTTTATTAAAAAGAAATTATAGTTCAAAATCCTTAAGCCCTTCTGAATCATTGGAGTTTAAAAGATAATTCCTTCTAGAAATGTTGTTCTTTCTTTCATTTTTTGAAAGAACACCATAATTTAATAAAGAACAGGAAAGGAAAAAAAAAACATTTTATATCTTATTGAAATCTGACTGTGAGTGGGGATTTTGTTACTAATTCAGATATTTGGAGCATAGGAAATCTGTGAAATTGGGGAAGGGGGATTCCGTTTTAAAAAATAAGATTTTTTGGCCACCTAAATCTATGAACTTTCCATGATTTTTTTTTCTTTTAAATAGTTAAAATCATGACATTTCATGACTAATTTTGTTCAATATTGAAATGCCAGACTTTCCTTTATGTAAATTGACAGAGATCTAGTCTAGAATGGCCGGACACAAGATATCAGGGCAGTACTATGAAAAGTTTTAACAGAGTTCAAATACTTTAGGATCTCAGCTCAAGTCATCCATAACCAAAATTGTTCACAGTCAATCATTTGAAATAAATAAATAAATAAAATAAAATAAAAATGAATATCTTCATGTACAAGGATGGCTATTGTACAAGTGAGATATCTTTGTTTCGATTCAAGATGAAAGTTATTTTAATTAATTAATATTATTTAATAACGTAATTATGGCTCATTCTTAATGATACAATTCATGGATTCAGTTGGCTGGAGTTCAATTAAAATATCTTAAAATACATTAAAAATAGTTTGCAAATTCAAATATATATATATGGATCACACTCTAGAACAATGGTTTCCAAATGATGTTAGGGGTTCCGTGAAAGAGTTCTGACAGTTGAGACTTTTTGAACAGTTTTTGAAATCTGTAATCATATTTAAAGTAATATGCCAAAAAATGGGAAATGAAAATTTTTAAAAAAATATATAATTTTTCTAACAACAATTTTATAAAAGTATGAAAAAAACATGCATTTATAAGAATTTGCAATAGTATTTAACATTGCGCTTTTCAAATCAAAATAAAATAACAGAATTTTTTTTAATAAAGAAATATGTTTCCCTAATAACTATTTTCAACATTTAAAAACAGTTTTTAATAGCAATATAAAAACAAATCTTCAGTTAGACTAGATTCATCTCTAAGACAGTGTATATTCAACTGTTAAACATACGAGTAAAACCTAAATTAAGATTATTAAATATAAAACGATGAAAAAAATTTATTTCTCCTTTTAAATATTAAAAGTTCAAAATAAAAATAAAGTTTTTTACCCTAATTATTACCGGACTATTTAATCATTTAGGGCTTCATAGCCAAAAAAAAAAAAATTGGGAACGGCTTTTCTGGAATTGTGCTATTTAATGTCCTGTTAACAGAAGACACAGAAAGAAGTATTTTAATCTAATTTCTGTTTGTATTTATTCGTCATTTGCATGCACTTTACAGAGCTACATGCTATCTTCCTTTAATCAGGATAAATATAAATACTAAAAGGTCTTTCATGCTCTATCCATTCCTTAAATAAAAATTAAAATTGATCATGAAGGAAAAAAAAACTATGATTACCACAAATATTAAAAATATTTTTGCACTGAGTTTGACTTCCTAGCCTTTTCAACAGTTTCATGGCCACTAGTAACTCATTTAGCACTTATTCTCAGTGGCTCTAACGTATAACGCTGTATAGAATTTTTTCTTCTTCAAATATTGGAGTGTTGTCAATAAAAAAAAAAAAGAAAACACTTAGTGAATAGAAAAAATGAATAGCAAATCCTAAAACATTATCAGAAATCAATCCTTTTAAGTTTTTATATTAACAATCTTGTGAAAATTACTTATATCAAAAACTATGGTTCCATAATCATCTAAATACTATATAATTTTTTAAAACCATATTAAGAACAATATATTAACTTTCAAACTAAGAAATATCAAATGAATAACCACTTCAAAAACTAAAGGATAAATAAAAGTCTTCAAAACACACATTAGTAACTCTTGTTTAATTACTTTGGAAACAAATTCGAAAAATATTTCATTTGATTGAAATATTTATTATGAACAAATTATTGCAAAATAATGAAAGTGTAAAAGATTTAAATAAATAAGTTTACATACAATATAAAATAAAAACTTTCAGCAAGATCTAAAGAATAAATGAATTTTCAAAATAAAATTAAAAACTTATCAACACAAACTGCAAGAATTTTTTAAAAAAAAAATCCAAATGATAAAAGAAAAAAAAAAGTAACGTAAACAGCAGTATTAAATTATTAATTCAATGTATTAATACACAAAAAAAAACATACTTATAAAATGAAACAGCCAAAATCTAAAAATATTCAATTAATTAGACCAAAAAAATAATAATAATAACATCTTATAACAAAAACACTTCTCGAATTGGCAAAAAGCTATGTGATGGTTCAAGAATATCTTTTTAAGAAAAACAGTGCTTTTTTTATTTATTCATAATTCATTTTTGAGAAAATTAAATGATAATTACACAGTGGTAAAGTTATCTGAGATCACAGATTTCATTTCATAAGTATCTTTTTTTCCTAAGGGGGTGTATTAATAAATTTAAGTGATTCTAAATTTAATTTTCTGTTAAAATTATAGAAAAAAGCTTTTAAGCTGCTTATTGAAAAAATTTTATTTTACTTTTTATTTTTAAAATATGTATATGGAGAGATTGTCTTTTAGAATGCCTTTCATAAACTACACTTTTCTCTTATTTTGACAATGAATGAGTAATATACACATAAAATAGTATAAGAGAGTAATTTAAAAGTAACGAAAATAAAACAAAAAATATTATTTTTCTTAAAGAAAAAAACAGTGTGAAAAGGGTTAACAATAAATGAAATCTTTTTACAAATCATTTATTCATAATTCTTCCCCTTAAAACTGAAGGGAAACTAATGCCAATTTATTTTTCGTTTTTTGATTTATTTCAACAAAAAGTAATCAAGACAGAGAGTGCACTGGAATAGGTCTCAGTATCCCAGTCCATTGCTGTATGAACTTTTTAAATTCTTAATCTATCAGATATTATTTTAAAGTTATATAAGTTAGGAATAAAATATATTTTCAAATAAAATTCAGTTAAGATAAATTATGTATATTTGTGTGCTTTTGCTATCAATCTCACTTGCTATATCCTAATTAGACTTAAAATCAGGTCTTATTAAATAATTAATCATTAGATTTATTAAAAACATCTTTTTCCAAATCAATTTTATGTATTTAAATAACAAAAAAATTTTTTTTTCATTCCTGGAAGTATAAATAAGTTTTAGTTCTCTAAAGCATTAGGCATAGTAGAAGTTATATATTTTATTTATTTATTATATTTCATGTAATAAATAATATATGCATAGCTGTCAACATGGATATGAAAAAATCCAGCAGATTTTACGAAATAATATAAATTTCATGGTAATTGTTGCACAATGTACTAAATATTTTACCCATAGGGAATTTTAGCAATTTTTATTATCACCAAAATAAAAAAACTGCTATATTTTCCAGTTATGATTGACATTAAACATACTTTAAATGTTATAGATTATGTTTACACATAATTTCAAATATTATTGGCATTTAATTCCTCAAAGATAGTTAAAAGATGTTTTTAATTAATTTAAAAAGAGTGTTCTAAATAAAAATAAATGGAACCTTTTAAAACAAAAACAGTTTTGAATTGATTTCTATAAGTGAGGTTCACTTTATTATGTATTAGTAATACTTATTTAAATATTCAAGTAATAACCTGCGCAAAAATATATTTGAATTGGGATTTTTTTTTAGGAAACTTGCTCAATTTTAGCAAATCAAGAGAATTTTAATTAAACCAGGAGAAACTGCCAGTAGAGTTAGCAGCTATGTATATGTAAATCTTTGTTTAGAGTTAAGCAATTAATAAAACATCCTTTAAATGTAGAAAAAAATAGCAGTTCCAAAGTAGTTTTTTTTTATAGGGAAGAAGTGCAACAACATATCAAGCACGCTAAAATATTGAAACATGCAAGCTAGCATTAGCATATATTTTTTACTCTATTGAAAATCTATTTAATATTAAGCTCTATACTTTTCAATCAATTACTAATGATTATATAAAAACTCAAAAATTTACAGCCAATTTTAAATTAACACATTAAGCACTATTATTCAGATATCATCACATCACAACTAAATATAGATCCGAGAAGGATTGAATAATATTCATAAGCAGCGAAAGTTTTATATGATAAATTTTCCAAAATTACTTAAATCTGAAAAAAATTTTACAATTCAAAAATATATTTCTGGCAAAAGATTTCTACATTAGAAACCAAAAATATTGAACCAAAATGTAAACTTCAGGATGATTAAACCATAGCCACTCTCAAATAAAAACAAACATTCAATGATTTCAATAATTAATATGTTCAGTTGAATGAGTTTTTCTTCAAAATTAATAATGAATAAACTAATTACAATGTAATTAAAACTTAATTGTACCTTAAATATATATAATTTATTAATACCCAAAAGAACATGATCGTTAAGTTTTCAATAAAATTTATAAATACTCGGGTATTTATGAAACTGAGGTATTAACCCGGGTAATTAGCAAGTTTTAAAATCTAAATATATGAGATAGTAAAATAGAAGATAAAATAAATGAATGAGAAATAAGGATTGAAAAATACAGTACGCAGATCCGGCTTGAAATTACTTAATTATTTAAGGTAGTTGATAAATATTCATTTTATACATACTAACTATTTATGTTTTTAAAAAAATATAAAATTTAAGTTACATAAGAAAATATAACTTATAAGCAACTAATCTTGAAACACAAATTTTACAGTATCTTATCAGCTGTATCATATTTTACAGATATGGCTTGAAATTCTATTAAATTATTTAAGCTAGTTGATAAATATGCATTTCACAGTGCTGACACCTTACTTACAACAATTCTGATAGTACATTTTTTATTCCTGTTATAAGAAATAGGGAAGAAGAATTTAATACAAAGTAAAATTAATGATAGGATAATTTTAAACAAGGGATAAATGTGTAACTAATACTATTTAAAAAGTGTTTACATAAGAGGATCTTAAAAATATAAAATGTAATGTATGGTAGTTACAGGTAAGTAGTAAATGAAACATTTATGTGACCTCATTCTTTATTAATTGATAAATTTAGAGTTTGATTTCAGTAGTTATCCTAAATTTTGAAACATACAAGAGAAGGAATATTGGAAGTTGTTTTTCAATTATTCTTTGCAATGTAAATGCTTTTAACAGCCTACTGTAAATTCTAGTGAGTAGTTTTTTCCTTCTAAGCATTCTCCTCAAGTAGGAAAAAAAAGTGTAGTAACAGGAAAAATTGAAAAATAACTTTAGAAAATCAGAAAGAATCTGGCACAAATATTTAAAAAAAATAATAACTTCACATACAAATATCTAAAAACTATTATATTGAAAAATAACTTTAGAAAATCAGAAAGAATCTGGTACAAATATTTCAATTTAAAAATAATAATAAATAAATAAATAACTTCACATACAAATATCTAAAAACTATGTTATTTTATAACCAATAAAAATAAATGTAACATTGTTCCTATGTCCATTCATAAGAGCATAGTCACGGAATGTAATTAATTTTATTGAAATAAAAAAGTTGTACAAACTTTCAGTGTTATGCTAATGTCATATAGTTGCTTATTTGCCTTTAGTTAATATTTATGTTCTCTCATAATAGAAAAAAATAATTAGTAGTAAGTAATTTCAAAAACTGAGAGAATAATATTAACATGTTAATGTCTAGGATGCATTTTTTCTTACATTGATCAAATGCTACAATGTAAAGTAGAAAGCTAAAAGTCCTGCCTGATGATTTCCTTTTAAATTTGTTTAAAACATTTCTGAAATTTATCAATTTATAACAGGGTTAAACTTTTATAAATAGTAAGCACCTTGCATCCTACCTTTTATAAATAACATACCTTGCATCCAAAACACTATTTTTGCACATTCATGATGTTCTCTAGCTTGGATCTTGCTTACTTAGTTTACCCTTACAAAAGTTATGTTACATATAAAGAAATTTTTTTCTTCTTTAACATGAAAATAAGGTAGGGGTGCCCAACCTTTTTAAGTGAAGGGCCACTTGCACGGCAGGTAGATAATAAAGGGCCGCAAGCATATTTAGTCATGTCAGTTGCAAATATAATGATTTTAATCTAAGCATTATGAAGCACTAAATAGTTTTATCAGTAAACTTAATAACATATTTGCAGAAAATTAAATACTTTTAACGATTTTAATTTATTTAAAACTAAAAAAAAAAAAAAAAAAAAACTAATACTTTTTAAAAAAAAAAACTTTTTCCATTTTTCACAATAATTAATTTATCAAATATATATGCATACATAAATATTGGAGGGGGAGATACAAATTCTAACCAAAAAGAAGCTTAAAGAATGAAAGATCAAAAAATATATGCATTTTATAGAGTAATATAAATTTGAATTAAATATTTTAATTAAAGAAAATTCATAATGTTTAAGCAAAAACCAAATTAAAAGAAACTTTTTATTGCATTCAGAAGCTACTGCAGGCCGCACATCAACAGTCAGCAGATCGCAAGTGACCCACCCCAATAATTAGACTAAAGAAAAAAAATTCTACAAATACACATTTTACATACCACAAAAAGAATTCTGTTGTAGAGTCTTAGACCAATATGGAGCAAGCACTGAATGAGCAGAACCTGCAAAGTAATTTAATTTTAATAAAAGGCCAAAACATTTGATTAAAACATGAAAATATGATTAATTTATTTTTATTTTTAATTAAAACAATTAATACCATAGAATTTAAATTAATCTGAACTTGAACTGGAGACAACATATACATAGAAGCAACAGAGTTTCCAATTATACAAGGCAAAAAGGTAAAAATCTTTAACATTCTAAGTTATTGTCAACAATTTAAGATTAACAGAAAGATATATTTAATTGAAAAAGTTACAACCAGGGCTCAAAACTAATGATGGCCCGAGACCATCATCATAAATCCAACCATCATAAAATAAATAATCCATGGCCTCCCTGACCAGCAATCATTGTTAACGAATGGTAAGCTGTTTTAGTTATATGATTTGAAATAATAAAAAATAGCATATAGTGCAAAATAGAATATTTCTTCATTGTTAGGAATGAAGTTCCATTTGACAATTCCATATTCTATTATTGTCCATATTCTACATTATATCATTACAGTGTTTCCACTACAAAGCGAGAACCTCGCATATTTTTTTCTTTTCTCGCATTAAAAAATTATTACCATGAGAAATTCACGCATTCTATACTTCAATTTCAAAAATCGCGAATTTCTCGCATTTTGGAAAAAGCTCAGAATTACGCCATTTAGAATAAAATCCGTTTAACTTTTCTTCCTGGATCTTTCATTATTTTCAACATCTGCCCCGTTATCTAGCTTCCCTATTTACCAGCATTGTTCAGAACTTTTTCAAACAACAGAACACAACCACAGAACTCCTTTCAGAACACATTTCTCTGCAACCACGTGTTTACCGTAGGTTAGGTTTCCTCACGTAATATTCAAATATTCAATGCTTTATCAAAAATATTCAATACTTTAAAAAATAGAAGACGTTAAAAATGTATTATAATTAAAGAAATGATTTTTTTTTCAAGAGTTTTTGTGTTTTTTTAGTTTTTAGTTCTCACCCTGTTTTTGAGAAAGGGTGAGAAATTCTCACCCATTTTTTTTCTATGATGAAAACACTATATTATCCTATCTATGATGAGAACACTATTTAACATTCACACTATTAATTTAAAATAAAAATTCAAATAGAGACAAGCAAGTAGACGATTGAAACTGCGTATGAATTAGGTAGTAATATATTTTACAGGGATGAGAGTAGTCAGAAAGTAAAAAAGAGGAAATCCAAGAATGAATGAATATATATATATATATACACACACAAAAATTTGACAAAAAGAGTGAGATCTTTAAACTTGTAAACCATGTGATTATAAATCCTGATGATTAATTTTAATTTGTATGAATATATAAATATTAATCACATGCCTTAATTTTAAATAGAGAGGATGTGAATCCGGATATGAGGCTTTTAAATCACGTGAATATGAAACTCTATATAGAATTTTAAAATATGCAGAAATACAATCATGATGCGTAATTTTTAGAGCACATAAACATGAATCACGATGCATAATTTTCAAACTGCACAAATACAAATCACAATGTCTAATTTTTAAAGCACGTTTAAGCACGAAAATCGATGTTTGATTTTACAACCGTAAAAACATATCACGACAGAATTTTAAGCTCGCATGAATACCAATCGCTACATAGGGTTTTAAAAAGCGTAAATACAAATTACTTTATTGGATTGGATTTCGTATAAATACGAAATTCGATGTTTGATATTACAACCGCAAAAATGAGTCACGACATAGGATATTAAGCTCACGTGAATACGAATCGCTACATAGAGTTTTAAAACCGCGTAAATACAAATCGCTATATTAGATTTTGAAATCTCGTAAATAAGAATCGCAATGTACGATATTTAAATCGCCTGAATAAGACTCGCAACGTTCAACTTTTAAATCAGGCAAATACGAAAATCGATGTTTGATAATAAAATAGCGACTTTAAAAATGCATAAATGCAAAACGCGATATTGGATTTTTAAATCTCGTAACTAAGAATCATAATGTGCGATGTTTGAATAGCGTAAATAAGAATCGCATAGCGCAACTTTTAAATCAGGTAAATACGAAATCGATGATTGATATTAAAATTGGAGAGACTGGACTTGGGATTTCTAAAAAGCTTGTTTGTATTGTTTTTGTTTAGACACAATAAATGAAAATTTACAAGATTAAGTGAATGAGCAAATAAATATTTTCACCCCAAATCCACCTCTATTTTTTCTTTTTCTTTTGCTTTCACGCCAGAAAACAGGGTCATGACGTCTGAATTGCAAAAATACGAGCTATTCAGCGGACGAATAAAAATACGGAAAATCTTATTTTCTGTGAAGAGAAAATAGCTAAAATAAGTAAAAATACGGAAGGGTTAGCAGCTAGGATGTAGTTTGAATTTTTTGTTTATCTTTGAAAATCGTAAATAAATATGATTATTTTATTTTAACAATTGAATTTTCAAAAAAAAAAAAAAAAAAAAGCGGGATATTTATTTAAAAAAAAAAAAACGAAACTTTTAGAGAATCCGAGTTTTTGATAAAAAGGCTGAAATTCGAAAGGCAAAAGCGAAAAAATATCATCTCTGTATAAAGGTCAACCAGTTTTATCCCAAGGAAATGATTTTTTGAGAAACTTCAGAGGGAAGAATGAGGATTCCAATGCTTTCGCTCCGCGGAAAATTAAATTCCTCATAAAATATTTTAACTTGTTCAAAAAAAATTCCGCGGAAATTAGCGGGAAAAATGGAAAAATCTAAAAAAAAGCGGAAATCCGCAAATTTGCGGTAGAATCTCATCCCTGATTTTAGTTACTTGTTCATTGTACCAGTGATTATATTTCCTTAATTTCTAACCATGATTGCAATAAAGTATCAATCAGAACAAGTTGGAACTGGAGACAACTCTAGAACAATGGATAAAGTGAATAAAAGTAAAAATGATTATGGTTCTAAAAGAAAGTAAAACTTCAGGGTTAAAAAAAAGAAAAAGAATTAACGAAACTAAAATCATACATCTTTTTTAAAAGAAAACTAATTATTATTTGCCTTTTAGTTAATATTATTTTTCTAGCAACATCATCTTAATTCTTTAGTAATAAAACATACCAAAGATGCAAAATAGAAGTGTGTATTCATATTTCACAAAAAATATCTCAAAATTTTTTAAGCAAGCTGTGATGGCTCAGGGGATAGAGCGTTCGCCTTCCAATGAGGTACACCAGGATCGAATCCTTGCAATGGCTGGTCGATTCAAATTCCGCATTCGGCTTGCACCGACCACAATGCTGATGCGAAATATACTGAGTGGCAGATGAATCATGGGATATAGTCCCCTTGCCATCAGGTTAAACGTGGGAGGTTTTACCCTCCATGTAACGCAAATATGGGTTAGCTCCATCAAAGAGTCCTCCAGAAAAGCAAATCTTTCCCAATATTTGATCCAGTAGTTCCCCTGTCTTCTGGGTTGGGTTCAAAATTACAAGGCTACGGAGTTGAACATTAGTAGTCCTAAACCCAAAATTGAGTAGGCTGTTCAACAAGGGTTAAAAAAAAAACTCAGGAAAAAAATAGGACTCTTAAATTTATGATGAAAAGATAAATTCTCTTATAAAAAGATCAAGCAAATAAATAAAATATTAAAAATTATTATCTTTAAATAACCAGACCTCAGATCCTTCACTTCAAAAAGAATTCTTTTTAATCCTTCAGCACCCAAACTGTTCTAAACATTACCCATTTCCATTACCCATAATATGTTTCTCTAGATAAAATTCCTATGCTTCCATCTTTATGACAACCAACATTTAACAAAACCTTCCCCTTCGTTAGTTTGTGGTTGCAAATCATTATACAGATAGTAAATACAAAATACAGTAAATGCAACCAATACTTGTCATCTGCATATTTTTAACATTTACAGTTGTATTATTTCAAAAGAGGAATTTGGAAAAATCAACTACACTGGGTAAAGCTTAAACAGCATTGCATACTATACGAAAACGGAACAAACAAACAAAAGACATAAAAAAGGGAATGAAAAAACTTTAATAGCTTCTGTGACTACTCATTTTATAATAAATCCAAGTAGTAATAGAAGCAATAATATATGTTATACAATTAAAAATAACAATGACCGGAAATGAAAACAATGGCCCTCAGCAGCCAAAATTAGTGAAAAATTGAATAATTTACACTATTACAGAAAAAACCAACCTTATATGTCGGCCTCTCATCTACTCTCTTACTTTCTCAAACATTTAATTCAGTGTGCTGTGACTCACTCATAACACAATTAAAAATTGTTAAAGTATTAAAAGTGACATGTTTTGAGCACTCAAAACATAGCCACCCATTCTCAAGACCCACCAGAATAAATGAGGAAACCAAAAAATTTTTTTTAAAGGAATAAATGTCCAAAAAAGAAATTCATAAATAAAAGTGAAAGACAAAAAAATTTATGGTCGACAAGAGACAAAACAGATAGATATGGGTCTTTATCTGATTTATCTAAAGGCTGGTAACAAGAGTACTAAAATAATTTCAACTTTTCTTATTTTATATTTAAAGGTAATAAAGTTTTTTGTTGTTCATTATGAAATATATTTTCTAGCTTCTGTTTCTTGAGATTATTTATTTTAAAAGAAAAATAGATCAACTGAGGCCTGGTTATATATCATCAAAAAAGCAAAAATTTCAAAATCTCAACTTTTTATTTCATTTTGCATAATTGTAAATTTAACGTCAAATAATTAAGATAAGATAAATACCAGTAACTGGGTCCTCAGTTACTCCCAACCAGGGTGCAAAGTAACGGGATATAAAGTCATACTGATTCCCAGCATCATCTTTGCAATCGAATTTGCCTCTTGCTAGTCACTATCACACCAACTACCTCTGAAGATGCAGATAATAATTGATTTTCATTGCTTTTGAATGATTCAAACTCATGCCTGAAAATTTAGGTACAACATTAATTTGTAACAGAATCATAAAAACTTACAGAGAATATCAAAATAAGTATTTTCAGAATGTTTTTTCTGAATTTAGAACATTAGTAAATTGTAATTGTTCTTAAGATTCTATGAAAATTGCTTAAATAGAACTACTATTTAAAAATATTGATATCAAAATTTTTACTTTAATAATTTGATCTATATTTTATTTTTCTTGAAAAAAATAGATTAATATGGTATAAAAAAATTTTCATCTACAATTAAATAAGAAAAATAATAAACTATTAAAATTTTTTTTTTTGCGTGAAATTATGTTTGAGTAAACAGGTTTTATGAGTGGGTGCAATTTTTTTAAAAATTTCCTTAGTATTTTTGAAAATTGATTAAAAACACAAAAAGTGAAATTAACATTAAGGGGTCCAAACTTTGAAGCGCTCTCCTGGCCAAACTATGGGGACCCTATTTTCTAGACAGGGTTGCCACTCAAATCTGGAAGGAAAAAAAAATTCCCCGTGTTTTCCCTGCACATATACGCAATATATTAAGAGGAAACAACAATTACTGCACTCTTGTGTGAGCTACATGAGGCAAACTATATTTATTAGTTTTAATTGCTGGCAAAACAGCTGAGCATACATAAATAATGCTATAGTATATGAAATAGTTTAGTACAGCTGAAATATCATGGTTAAATATCCCATAGATTACACTTTGAGTGGTCACCATTTTTAAAAGATAAAAATAAGAAAAAAAATTCCCTGTATTGTCCCAGTTTATAAAGAAAAAATAAAAATTCCCTGTTATTTTAGGTGATTTTAAAATTTCCTGTATTTTCCAGGTTTTCCCTGTGGAGTGGCAACCCTGCCAGATTCCGGTTACCTCCTATATTTGAAAGGTTAAGAATCCAAAGATGCAAAAAAACATATATGTTAATGCAGAGAAAATACATTTTTGTGTTTGATTCATAACTTAATTAATGGTTAGCACTTAATAATTAGCATATTTGAGGTTACCCCTAGAAACCATTTAGATTGACACTAAAAAAATGAAAATTTGATCATTAGAACAAAAGCTATTTATCGTGATATCCTTTTTTTGCGCACCTGTACATAGAAGATATTTAAAAGATGGTAATTTTAATGCACAAAAGTAACATTTACAAAATTAAAAGAGATAAAAATTTTTATACAATATTTTTTTCTTATCAACACAGAAAAAAATATAGATATTGAAAAAATTATATAATTACTTCTTTTTCATACTTTATGAGTCTTCATGGCATTAAAAGAAAGATAAAAAAAAAAAGAGGATTTTAAAAACCGTGAAATTTAAGGAAGTAACTGAGATTGATGGTATAGCCATTCATTTGTATTTACTACAAAATCACGTGAACCGATTCCCTTTAAGAAAGGGTTAATTAAATGTATGCAGTGTGATTCAAGTATTGTAATAAATAATATTAATGGGTGCCACTCTAAAAAACTTTCAAGATAAAACTTATTTTTTGACCAATTAACACAGTCTGTTAAACAGAATATTTCAAAAAATTATTGCAGCTCACTTATCATGAGGGTGGTCAGTTTATTATATCATTGAGTATATCAGCGGATATTTCATTGCCAACTTTTTTAAAATTTCTTCAACAAATAAGGAGAAATTTGAGAATATACATGTAAACAGGAGACAGTTGTAAAATATAGGAGTCTTTGTTAAAAAACAGAAGACTTGGAACGTATGTAATTTTACATTCCTTTTTAATTTTATTTCCCTTTTTTTAATAATTTTAAATAAATATTAATAAATTAATTTCATTATTAATTTTATATCCCATATTTTAATTAAAACTAAAAAAAGTGATATTAACATACATATAAAAAGTTTAAAACTATAACGAAATATACTGCAGTTTTAGTAGAAATCATAGTAAATATGGAATATATAGAATAGAGAATAGAATTGAATAGTTAGAATTGAGGTACAATTTACTGTAGTGCTTTTTTTGTAGCCAGAGGAAACATTTCCATGCATTTCACATTCCATTCAAAGTAAAATTTACACAGTAATGCAACATTTTCCAAAATTACTACACTGTAATTTTTTGAAAATGTTGAATTTTTTTCTCGTTTAATTAAACAAGTTTCAAAATTAACAAAATAATTTTTAAAAATTTAACCAAAGTCATTAGGCTTTAAAATAATTATTAATGAAATCTAGCAGGCTTACCAGGAAAAAAAGTTAGAATAAATATAATAAATAAAATAATAAAAAAAAAATATAATAAATAAATGAAGTAAAATATTTCAGTTACTATTCTTAGACTATGTAATATTTTAAACTTAGGTGATCAAGTAACAACTTTAACAGACATATGATTGCTAGAAGAAATTATCTTAAATTTTTTATTCGCAATGTATATTTTTTTTGTATTTAAATTCTTTTTATCCTTTTGTACAAGGATAAAAAGGAAAATCATTATTGATACATAAAAAAAGTATATGTATTGAGAAAAACGACATATTACTCCATTTTCGCACTTTGAAATCGTCAACGCATGAAAAAAAAACTTTAAATTTCCAGGAATAACTGAAAAAAGAATGATTAACCCGAGTGTATTTATAACTAATCGAGAGCGACAAAAAGGGGTTAATTAAATTTATGTTTTGAGATTCAGACATTATCTCGATATTTTTGATATATTTAAAAACGTATTAAAATAAACGAAATTTTAAAAAAATATAAAAAAATAAATAGTGATAAATGGAAAATAATTAGTGGAAAAATTATACAATTATAAATAAAAATACTTAAATGTGCGATTTAAATTTCTCATACTACAATAATGTAGTGATTTAAAAAAAAACGTGAAAATCAACAGCATTGATTTAAAAAAAGAAAAAAATATTAAAAGGTTGCTTGGATTTAGTGATGATCAAATGCGTTTGAAACTAATTACTCAAATGCGCATTCTAAATAATATTGTATGTAAAATTATATGGTATTGCATGTAAATTTCATAATATGAATTAAAAAAAGCACAAGAAATCAGTAGCAATAACTATGACTAAGTCAGTAAAAAAAATTGTATAAGGGACTAATAAATGCACCAATAGAATTTTGCATATCATAACAATGTATAAACAATAAAGGGATTAAAAAAAAAAAGCATTGAGAAAATTTGCAGCATTAATGGCCGATAAGAATGATCGAAGTACCACATGGATGTTATAGTATCACAGTATTTATGATAGTATTCACACAAATCAAACATATCAAAAAGTGATTACTGAAATGTGTGATTTAAATTTTGCGTGTCGTAATAATATTGGAGTTTCAAAAACTATGAGGAAATAACTTTCATGAATTGCAAAAGAAGGGAGAAAAAAAGAAGATCGAAACACAGATTTATTGGGGGATCGCTCACATTGAATGTCAATTGGAAATTTCCATGTTGCGTGATCATATTAAAAATTTATTCAATCTGATTGTAGGCGAATAAATACCATTGAATAGATTAATTCTTCTGTTACAAATCGGAATTCACAACATAACTGGTACTCGTTAAAATATAAGTTTTAAAAACAATGAGAAAGAACTTCTGAATGTTTGCTATTTTGGAATTACTTTTTAGAATATCAATTTTATATTTCAATGCTTGCCTCACTAGCTCACCAATTTGAGACTAAGTTATTATGGAATTTTTTTTTATTACACTCGTGTTCTTCTAAAAAAAAACAAAAGAGGATACTGATAAAGACAGAATAATTTTACTTAAAGCATACCTGTCAATATTGGAGAAATAAAATAACAGAGATTTTACTAGTGACATTTTTTAGGCTAAGAGTAAAGTTTTGATACATCATACATAATCATGTAAGTCAAAAAGAGAAATTCAAAATTGGAAATAATATAAGCACTTACATTTATCTAAGTAAAAAATATGTATATAAATCTTAATCTAAAGAACTTTTTTTTTAAAACCATTAATAATAACTAAAACTATAAATACTCAACATACTGCAGAACAGGCAATAGCACTATTTGTTCAGGAATAAGAAAAGTATTTTCACCATCAGCGGATATTTCATCACCGAAGTTTCATTTTTTAATTTCTTCAACAAATAAGGAAAAATTTTGAGAATATACAGGTAAACAGGAGGTAGTTGTAAAATACAGGACCCTTTGCTAAAAAACTGACTTGGCATGTATGCGCAAGTAACGAAATGTAAATTTTAGATTAGCAGTACTACCATTTTGCCAGAATATAAATTATGGATTCACAGAATTCCGTGAATTAGCAAAAGAATCACATGCCTGGCTCTAAGGATTGATTCTCACGACTCAGCATGGTGCCAAAAACAAAATTTCCGATTTTTAGCATTTCATTAATTGCCTTCAAGACTCAAAGATTTTATTTGTCTTACAGAAAATGTAAGTAAAACTTTGAATTTAAATTAACATTATTTCAGTGTCTGAAACACGGTTTTTAATTTAAAAATTTAGTCTATTTTGAGTAAAATAAATTTACGATTTACAGCAGTCAATATTACAAAATAAAAAGATATTCTTTTAATTAAAAAATTACAAGAGACCCAGCTTCAGCTGTTTTAGGTGTTCAACTCATATTTTGTTTTCTTGTACAAAATCTATAAGATTTAGAAAATTGAATTTGCAGAGGTGTGTAAAAAATGTACAAGGTTAACAAGGAATTTTACATTTGATGCTTAGTTTGAAAATCAGTTATTGCTATATTTGAGTAAAAAGATACCCTTCAAGTTTCTTTGCAACCCTCAGGTATGCAACTAAAGAATTGAATTTTGACATGCTGAAAGAGGCAATTTATTTATGAACTTGAGTTTTTTTCATGAGTTGAGTTTTGAGTAGTTTCTTTTCTTCAAAATTCCAATTTGTTAAAAAATTATAGCAATTTTAAATGCTTTTTTAAAGAAGTTTCCGTTAAAAAACAGGAGACTTGACAGATATGAATAAGCAATGAAGACGCTAAAAAACTTTTTGTTCGTAATAATGTATTATACAAAATTATAATAGTTTGTCACCATGAATAAAGGAAATTCAGAAACAAAAGTGGATTTAAAAAAAATATTTCTAAGACAGAAATTTTAAGTTCCCTAACTCAGACATCCATTTGACAACATTCCGTTTTTCAAATCGCGTTTTCCCGATATTCCCAGTACGTACAAACTCTGATATTTCTATAAGAAAGAGTGCATTTAAAACACACACACATACATATATAAATTTGCAATTACATAAATTATACGCATGAACAATTTAATAATTTGTCTTCGAATTTGACCAACATAAATACATTTAGCAATCCACAGCTCATGGTTAGTAACTGATATCAGGTTATAATGAAGTTAAACTAGCACACTATATATAAAAAAAGAAATAATTAAACAAATAATAAATAAATATTATTTCAAAAAATATATTTATTGCTAATTAGAAGGAAAAAAATATTTAAACTTTTATGTAAAAAAAAAAATGAAATTGACATACTTAAAGCAAAGAATAAAATGGCTGAAGAGTTGCATGCCCACAAAGGTTAACTTCACAGGTTGGAATAAACCATTCCAGACCACACTCATTGCCTAAAAATAAAAAAATAAAAATAAATTCTAGAAGAATAAATAACATGAATTTAACACTTTTTAAAATTTAAATATCATTATAAATTATTATTCAGCATAGGTACTTCCATTAATATGTCAAGAAATAAGATCTATTTATGCAAGGAATAAGGTGCACTACAGTGATTTATAACCCGGCGTTGAACAGCTGACCCAATTTTTTGAGTTTATGACTACTAATGTTCAACTCCGAAGCCTTGTAATTTTGAACTCAATCCAGAAGACAAGGGAATTCCAGGATCAAGTTTTGGGAGAAATTTGTCTTTGTGGAGAGCTTTTTGGTGGAACTAACCAGCATTTGCTTTCATGGAGAGGAAAACCACCAACAGTTAGCCTGAGGGCAAGTGGACACTCAACCCTTTGCTGTCTACCACAGAGGATACTTTATGTTGGTACTGTGGTCAGTGCAAGCCATATGCGGAATTTGTATTGACCAGCTGATGCTGGAAGGCAAACACTAACCCCTGAGCCATCACGGCTCACACAACATTGATTAAACGTGTATAGAAAATCGTTTTAATGAACGACTTAGTACTATTGTACCTTCATATTTATTTTATCAGTTCATTATATATTATTTTATTTTGACTTTATTCTGTAATCAGGGCTTAAAATTAAAGGTGGTCGATTAATGTAGAATTATACTCATTTGTTTAACTTAGACCCTTGATGAGAATAACTATTTTAGTCATATTTCTGCCATTTAAATGCACAATAGCATAATTATGAAATTGCTAAAATAACTCTTTGTAAAATGCAAAGCATAATAAACAATATAATTTGCTTTATAGTTAATGAATGGAATTTCTAGATGCAATGTATACATTCATGAAATTAAATATACATATCTGTTGAAGCATGTGGTATGTTCATTTCTATTTATTAATGTGTGAGTTTCTTATATGTTTTAGAAAGTACAAAAAAAAAAAACTTTAATCTTTATTAAACCATTATAATGCTTTTAAAATGAAGAAAAATCATAATAAATTTTAAATGTTTGTTTCGAAGCATTTTAAGTAAATAGTTAAAGATTTTAATGAACATGCAGAGACGTTCATTATAACTAATAATTATGTATGAATTAAGATATCATGTACTATCAATATCTACAATATATATTTTCATTCCATTAATAATAATTCCATTATATATTCACTATATAATTCAGGGTTCCCACTCATTTAACAAAGCAAAAATTAAGCACTTTTAAGGACTTCTTTTTAAAAAAATTAAGGACTTTTCTGAAAAATTAAGAACCTTAAAAATAGTATTGTTTATTATTGAATATTCATATACCACCAGTGACGAGGCAAATCATTTAACTTTCTTAAAAACAAAATTCAATAAATGGAAGGAAAAAAAACAGTAAACAATTTTACTATGATGTAAGTAATGAAATAATTGTATTAATTAACATGGCTTGCCAAAGTAGGAGTAAGCAATTTCTGCAAACTCGGGTCATTTTTTTTCCTTTTTTAAATTTTTTTTTCCCGATTGAAGAGATCTATTGAATATTCGTAATACAATTTTAATAACTTCATTAAATTGAATTGTAAAATTAAGTGTCAAAATTAAGATTTGAAATTCTTTTCATATATTAAAAAGAAAAGAGTAAATAAAAAAATTTAGGAGAAACAATGAAAATATTATTACAACAATACTTTGCTACTAGATAGGCATTACATATTCAGTTGTGGGCCAAGTTTGCTAAATATTCAGTTATGCCCAAAAATATTCTTTCTTTTCTATTAGTAAAATGTTTCATTTATACAGGAATTAAAACAAAAAGTTGAATTAGAGTTATGCATGAGAGTAGTTTTCTTACAATGTCATGTTTAATTAAGTCCTATTTCAAGTAAAAACAGGCCATACTAACATTCAAGCACCTTAAATTATTCCACTTTTGTTCATTAGGCTTAATTTAATATATTTTTAAAAAAAAATCATTTAAATAAATATTTTTATGAAAGTTTTTATAAAATAAAAATATAATTACGTTTGAAAAAATTTTTACTTTTCAAACCAATGAGTTTTATTAGTTCTCAGTGAAACACATAAATGAAAGGGTCTAGAACGACTTTTCAAAGGTATCAAAACATTTCTATGGTCAGAAAATTGGTAAGGTTCCTTAAGTAACAAATACTGATAAGTTATTTATTTTTTTATCCTTCATAGGTATTTACTAGTAATATTTCTTTATAATCCGCTATGATTCTTAATATTATTCTCTACTATTATTATGATTTAATATTTTATTTTTAACGCAAATTAACAGTTTAAAACTGAAAGCGGTGTACTTTTATTATAAAGTAAGCCAGTAATATCACCTTTATCAGGTAAAGTTTTGTAAAAAAAAATTTAAAAATATTATCAAAAACATATGTCTTTTTTTTTTAAATGGTGGGCACTTGAGGGTTGTCCCATTGGCCACAGAAATGCCGGAACTGCTACTCTCTTCTCGTTACCCAGTGGGCACCTGTGGCGAAGATTTTTGCAAAAGTTTAAAAATTAAAAATTTTCCTTTCGAATTTTCCAATAATTTGAACATTGGAAAGAAAACTGACTTTCTCAAGTTAAATGTATGCATTAATTTTAGTATTTTCAATTTAAAAAAAATCTTAGTTTAGCATAAGAAACTTTAAATTAGGTTCAAAATTATGTATGTATATATATATATATATATACAACAAAATAAATATATACAAAAAAACATGAAGAAAATTAAGAAAAACAATAAGTTTCATTTATTGCGCATAAGCTGCAAGTAAACAGAACTCATTAGATAAGTTCAAAATGAAGATAAAACAAAGGAAAATTACAGACATATGAAAAAAGGGGGGAATAGAAAAATAATAATAAAAAAAAAATAACAAACAACTGGGGGAAAAAAAAGGATAAAATTTGTTTTAAAAATACGGAAAATAAAAGATATAATCGTTTCATCAGCCCACACGATTATATCCGCAAAAAAGAGTGCTTTCTGATATTGTATCAATATAGCCAAAGCAAAATATATTAATACAATAGTGTGAGGAGCACTCAAAAAATTTTTTTACAAAAATTACAACAAATAAAATAGAACACAATAAGTAAAGTAACATGTAAAAACAGAAAAGAAAAAGAAAAAACAGAATAAAACAAAATCTATAAAGCGAGTGGCGAATTCAAATATACTTACATGAACGGGAAATTTTTCAAGAATGATTTAAAAAATATTTTCGCAACAAGATTGCCAGACTGCAAAATATGAAAACAAAAGTGCAAATTGAGCGTAACTAGAGGAGTTTTGTTTTAAAGTGCCGTTCTTACTGCATTGCTGAAGTGCGTTTGATTTGTTAGTTACCAAGGATGGGCCCGAAATGGATGTGTGCAAGGTAATATTATACTGGATAATTTAAAGAAGTTGACCATAAATAATTTTAGAAAATAAATATTTATTTAAGAAAAAAATATGAAATAGAAAAGAGAAACATGAATTGCCTGTTTTGTACATAATTTTAGCCACGGATTTGCCGGAAATGGATTTGCACATAGAAAAATTATATAAATTAACAAAGAAAATTTTTTTAGTAGATAATTTTAGCCACGGATTCGCCCGAAATGGATTTGCACATGGAAAATTGTATAAATTAAAAAAGAAATTTTTAGTGAATAATTTTAGCCACGATTGGCCCGAAATGGATTTGCTCATGGAAAAATTATATAAATTAACAAAGGAATTTCTTAGTAAATAATTTTGACCACGGATTTGCCCAAAATGGATTTGCACATGGAAAAATTATACAAATTAACAAAGAAATTATTTAATAAATAATTTCGGCAACGGATTTCCCCGAAATGGAAATGCACATGGGAAAATTATATAAATTAACAAAGAAAATTTTTAGTAAATATATACACAAAAATATATGATTAATTCAATGATTTTATATAGAATTTAATTACTTAAGTTAGGTATCCATTGTTTTTTTTTATCAAATTTTGAAAGAGTTTATCGATTTGTTTTTTGGATAAATAAATATTACTACATATTCTTTTAATTCTATTCATTTCATTAAAAGTGGTATTACTTGGAATTCTAATGCTTCTAGGAGCATCTATTTAAATACCACTTCTAATGAAATGAATAGAATTAAAAAAATATGTATTTATTTTCAGGATTTTTAAAAAAAAATTTATCCCTTTTTTTCCCAGTTTGTTATTTTTTTTATAATTATTTTTCTTTTCCCCTCTTTTTTCATATATATATATATATATATATATATATATATATATATATATATATATATATATATATATATATATATATATATATATATATATACATATATATTTGATTTTTTGCTATTCCATTTTAAAGGGTAATAAGTTAACTTTTATAATCGGTCCTATTGTTTTGAAAAAATAAAAATCAAATTTGATTATAAACTTTCAAAACTTCAGATAATTCAAAAATGTTAATCAGTTTGTTATATAT
This sequence comes from Parasteatoda tepidariorum, assembly GCF_982258835.1. NCBI lineage: Eukaryota > Metazoa > Arthropoda > Arachnida > Araneae > Theridiidae > Parasteatoda > Parasteatoda tepidariorum. The sequence continues at coordinate 125,494,065 of NC_141756.1, forward strand.
ATATATATACAGTCAGACCTCAATATAAGGTCACCCCCCATATAAGGTCTCTTTTCCAAAGTCCCGGCTCACTGAATAGGAATTCTTTGTTACAGATTATCGGATATATGGTCAAGTTTTAAAAATCGTTATCGCTTATAAGGTCATTAATATCTGAGGCGAGGGGAGCTCTTTTCTAACAAAAGCCTATTTAACCTCTTTACAAGGCAAATAAACCTCTCGAGTTCTAGGAAAATGTTGCAACCTACGAACAAGCTACAATTTCTGTAATTGTTTCACATGTTGTGGACAGTGAGTACAATGACAGAATTAAAAAATCTAGAAAACATTGTTCGAAAAATGAAACGAAAAGGGAGACAGACCTGCATAAATGATTATTTTAAATAAGATAAGATGTAATGTATGTATGTACACTTTGAATAAATTTGTAAACAGCTTTATTTTAAGTTAAAAAAATTTCTTAATTCTTTACTAATTTTATTAAAATTTATTGACATAAATATTTAATTTATGGGCGATCGTTTTTGTTTGTTCGTTACCATTTAAAAAAAATCATAATGTGTACTATTTACATGCTTAGTTACGAACTGCTAATGAATCGGTTAAAAGGTCACCCCGCTTATAAGGTCACTTTTGCGATGTCCCTTAGGGTGACCTTATATCAAGGTCTGACTGTATATATATATTTATAAACTTAGAGTTAAGTTAAAAATATTACATTTCTATAAATACTTTAAAAAAATCAACAAACATTTTAGTATCAAAGGCTACTAAACTTTCATTTGTAGAAACTTACTTTATCATTTCTTTCACACAGGAATTTCAGCTTTTGAGTTTTCTTATGCATAAACACACCATCCAAATAACCAGTTTCTACATTACATATTTCTATCGTTTTATGGCCCCATCCCAGGATATGGCCTGTCCAAATGTACGCTACAAGGAAGAAAAAAATATTTAAACAAATGGAAGATTAAAAATAAATCACACACAAACTTAAAACTACTAATTTTAAGCTACAACCTGAAGTTGTACTTTTTAGATGATAGTAAATGAAAGATCAATAACATAATTTTTAAGAACAAAAATTTGCAATTAATTATTATTTTAAAGGTTTATTTATTGTAAATAAATTCCTTCAAATATTTAGCTTTAACTCAGTTAAAGATGCCAATTTTTTAAAAAAATGCTTCAAAATCTTCATAATGTATGTGTATGTTTTATCATTCTATAATGCTAAATGCAAAAACTATTAGTAAAAGAGATGTCATGTTGTGTTCATTTAACTAACTTTTATGTAAATGACCATACTTAATATGAATAGTAAAAAAATTTTAAAAAAAAATAAGCTCATCCAGTAAGAATTTCATTAATGTTAAAAAAAGACTACAGATGCTAAATTGACTTGATCTGTAAACTTTTCAACTAAATTTAGTTGAAGCTCTGAGGAGCTGCATATTTTAAGCATAATCTAATAAAAAGCAATTTTTTAAACTTCACACTCAGAAACTGTAGCTACTACTCTTGTTTGGTAGTTAAGAACATCGTAAAAGCATAATCTAAATAAAAAGCAAGCATATCTTTGATTATAATAGCTTCATTCCTTTTTCGTCTGTATTATCATGCAAAAATATTTCCTTCAATTGATTAAGAATTCATTTAATCCTCCTCTTTATAAATCATTAATATGTTTTTCTTAATAACTTAGGCATTTGTGCAGAAATCAAATTATTTAAATAGATTATTTGACTACAATTGCCTAAAACATTAACATAAAACTCAAGAACAGTTCAAGTTTTATTACAATGTTTTTACCTTTATAAAATAGCCATTAACTTCCCACTGCTAAAACTGTTCTGCAGATAATACAATACAATTGAAAGAATATTTTTAAAATAGCTTTCAAGATTGAAATTTGGAAATATAATTATACAGGATAATATGTAACTGTTCCTATCATAACTGAATAAAATGTTACATTTAAATCCATTATTTTTTCAATTTACAATAATAATATGTATTGTAAATAAACATTTATAATAATAACATTTATAATAATATTGTAAATAAACTGTTATACATTTCAAACTTGATAATTATTTCAAACAGAATAGATAAATAACGGTAAATTCAAAAAGAAAAAAAAAATTCTTACCTACAGATGTTGGCATCTCTCCCCACTGAAGAACAACATTTTTATTAACTTTCCCACAAGAATTTACATAAACTCCTTCATCTAGAAATAAAAATAAACAATTTATTTTAACTCATAATAAATAATTTCAGTACCTAAACAGAACTACTCAAAAAATAGGATGGAAAAAATTCTACTAAAAATCATTATCTTAAAAGTTATTTCAAAATACAGTAAAAGATAAGTGAAAGAAAAATACATAGCAAATTTTTAAAAAAATGGAGATGCCTTAAGTTTTAAAAGATAAGTATGTTGAGTTCCTTAAATATAACAAAAACGTTAAAGTGAGAACAAGCACTGATCTTGTGACAATTACTAAATATAGTTAATACCACTTTAAAATATAATTATTTAAAAAAAATTGTAAAACATTAAAAACTATCAACACCTTCTTGAATGTTCTGAGTAAATTTTCCATTCCAACTGTTATGCTGCAAACAATTTTTTAAACATCTTAAAACATTTAAGAATCAAACTAATTTATGTACTACTTTGTATTTGCATGTTTTTATTGCTAGAAAGCTAATTATAAACTACTAGCTTATTGCTAATTAGCTTATTGCTAATTATAAACTACTAACATTTTTAAGGATGTTTGGAAAAGAAAGCTCTTTTTCTGTTCAACTCTTAACAAAGTTGTAATTCTTAAATAAAGAGAAGGATCTTGAGAAATCTTATTTTTCGTGATCAACAGTCAGGTTGTATTTTTCTAGCAAAGAAAATAAAGCTCGAAATGGATATTTAAAAAAAAAATGGACAAAATATTTCAAGGAAGATAGGCATTTAAACAACTTAATGTGAGTGTCGAAGAAAACAAGCATTTAATTCAGATTTTTATACTACTGTTATAATTATTTTTCAAAAGAATTATCTGGAACTAAAATAATTTCATAATGCATAAATCTCTGCATATGTAATTTTAATTGTAAGTAATTATTCAACAGACTTTTACAAATTCTCAAAATAGTTGAGTGATTTTCCGAACCTCAGACTTCAAACTTCGAGAAATTAAAAGGTTTTCAAAAAATATATTTGATTTTATTTTTTAACTCACTGAGATCATCTGAAAAGTTACATTTGCAACTTTTCAAACGATCCTAGTCAACCTAACCTAGCAGTCCAAAATCTTAATCCATAAGGATTATTCCTAGTGCAGTGATAAGACATGTGCCTATAATACCAAAATATGATGGAAGCTTAAAGCATTAAACAAATTCTCAATTTAACTTTTCATTTATAACTACTACAATATATTAACATTATCAATGATATATATTTAAAATGAAAAACTAATAAACATTAAAAGTAAATAATAAATTAAAAGAAATAAATAAAAATAATTTTTATTCCCTTTAAGTTTCTTTTTTCCTTTCTTACTGAACACTACTTTTTAAATTTTTTGGCACATGTTCCATCACTGTTAATGTTTAAAATTAATTGAGTGTAATCCAAATTGGTTTAGTTTTATGCCAGAATTTTCGGTTCCATCTTTAATATTGAAAAGAATCATTGTGCTTAAACACCTATTTTGTAAAATGTTTAACACTTATTTTGAGCAATATCCAATTTTGTAAAACATGTCCATCAAATTATGTTCATTTTCTTATATATGTTTTTTAGCTGTATCCAAAACAAACAGCTCAACAATTTAATCTTTTTAATAAATTGCAGATTAAAAAAGTTTTATTCTAATTTTATCAGTTTATTTAATTTTTCATGAAATTCATTATTTTAATTAAATATTTAAGAAAGAGTATGTTAATAAATATCTTTTAATAAAAATTGACCTTTTTTAAAAAATAGTCTGAACATAAAAATTGTCTCTTTATAAAAAACAAGAATAAGAACATTTACATATATTTTTGTAATAAGTATATTTGTATAAGTACATTTAATGTTAATATTAATGGCTCACTATACGTATAGATATATACAAAATTTTTAAAAAAAGTAAAAACTTTCATAATTCATCACAAACAACTTATTCTATACAGGATGTCGGAAATACAACAAATGTGGCATGCATACAGAATTTAATGGTGGGATCTTTCCCAAGTTTTCCTTAAGGAATGCAGTGCCTTGCATTTCTTCAGTTTCAGCTGAAACTGTGCTGACAGCAGGTTCAATACATTCAAAGAAATGAAACTGCAAATTTCAAAAAGTTCTGATTTTATAATAATGAAGACACCACAGAACAATTTAATGTACAATGAAATATTTTAAATAAATACTAAACTTTTATATGTGTGCTGTAAAATACACAAATTAAACTCAAACACATATTAATAATTCAGTTACTTTTTAGTATCTGCTCAACATAGCACATTTTGTCGCATTGTGTGAAAAATTATGAAAATTAAGAAAACCATCATTTTTAACCAAATTAACCTACACAAAAATTATAGAAAACAGAAAGTCTTCTTAATGGAGAACTAGTTGCTCGAGGACATTTTTAAACTGATAATGCAACATATGATTAGCAATAATTACAATAAAACTATAATCAGTAATTTTAAATCTCTAACAATAACAGTTTATACAGTTAGAAAATACTTTTTTCTTAAAAAAATTTGATAAATTCTTAAAATGAGCAGTAAATAGCTGGAATCAAATGTAAAACAATTTATGTTCAGTCATAAATTTTAAGCATTGAAATTATACTCACTATCATAACAAAGAAGAAGTTGCAAGCCTTTGGAATTGGGAAGAGTGACTATAGTGTGAGGTGTAATGAAGCCCTGAGACTAAAAGAAATATAAACATGAACATTAAAAACTTTTGAAATGCTTTGGACAATGACTAAAATAAACTAAACAAAGGAGCAGACTATATTATATATATATATATATATATATATATATATATATATATATATATATATATATATATATATATTCTGCTCCTTTGTTTCTGACACAAAATTACAAAACAATTAATTATATCTATAAAAAATCATACACATAAAAAAAAAGATTCTGCACAATCTAGCAGAAAATATATTGTGTAAAAAAAGGCCCATCAGCAAAAAATAAATAAATATAAAATAAAACAATAATACAATACCAATGTGTAAGATGCAGCAAGTATATAAAAATAGAATAATAATAATAAAAAAAAAATACTTGTATAAATGTCTTTCTAATTTAGGACCCAATAAATGTTTCAATGATACTAACAATTCTTTTTAGTTGTCACACACATTTAAAAAACCAAATTAGTTCATTTTAATATATATTTCATATGAAAAATCACATGTATTCCAAATTAGTTTAAATTTCCTGTTAAAAAAAGTTCTTTGTTACCACTGCAGCAGAATGCTTTAAAATTTAGTGTTTAATGTTAGTATTTTAAGGCTTTTAAAGACAATTTTTGAAGAAAAAACATTATGAATGCAATTTTTGATTATAAAACAGATTTTAATAATATTTTATAAAGTTTGATAAAACCTTAAATAACCCAAGAATACAGGGATTAAACATAGGAACTTCGTATATTAAAACCAAAATTTTAAAAAGTATATATTAACTGACATTTATTATTCTCTATGCATACATGCACACTAGCAAACATTTCAGATTATTTAACATAATTGCAATGAAATACAAATCATGAAAACACTTAATCAGGGAGCTACTTCAATTCCAAACTTCCTTATGATTTTTGTGTATTGTTTACTACAACATTAACTGCTTATCATATCATACTTATTTATTAACCTTTTCAAGAAGGATCAACAAGACAGCTAGGTCTGTAGGGGTATCTTTTTGCGACTGGAAATTGTAAAAGAAAGTTTTTGTTCGTAAAAAAATGGTGATGAGAATGAAACAATTTTATACTCCCACTGTTTTTCTTAAACACCGTTCACTACTTCTTTGACTATCGTATTTAGGGATAATACAAGGGCCACCAGAGAGGGACTCTTGTGCTTTTGTATCACTTTATAAGTGCAGAAATCCTTTTTCAGTGGTTTTATTAGATTCAGCATAAAAAATTAAACAAATAATATTTCACATATCGTTTTCTATAATAAATTATCAGCCTGTCCTATGTTATTATAACTTACGCACCTTCAAGCATTCATTTATTTGCATCATGTAACACTTTGTCAATCTTTTTGTTTTGAAGTTTATCAATGCAGAATCTCAATAAATAATATTTCAATGTCTATACGTACATTTATGTTTAAAAAAATTAATGAATGGAAAAAATAATAGAAACAGCTTTTTCTTTTTTGCTGTTATATCAATCCCTCATTCGCAACAATTTCTGCAAAAGCAAAATTTAAAGAATCAAGTCTTAGTTTACAATAACATACAAAAGTTTTAATAGCTATAATTATCAGTACCTATAATAATAACTATTTAATACATTACAATTAATGTTTGTAATTTTAGTATGTTTATTAAGCATTTCACGTTTAATTTCTACCAAAAAAATTTTACAAGCTGTTTTTTAACATATTTATATTAAAACAAATTTTAAACAATTTGTCTCTGTTCTACAATAAGTCTGAGTAAAAATAGAAGAAATTTAAATAATTTCTGATGCACGAAAAGACAATTTAACTACAAATATAACTATTTGAATGTAATTTTTATCTTTAGAATTGTTAAATCTTTTCAACTTATGAAAATACGTCACTTCAATCAATGATAAATAGTTTTTACCACTTTATTTGCCGGTTTTATGTTTTCACTATTAATGATAACAACAATAAAAACAAGAGGGGGAAACGAAGATAATTCTACTATAATTCCTGGCTAATTTGATTGATCTGTTCTTCTCAGTAAGAATGATCGTTACTATTGAAAATTATTTAATCAAATAAATTCCCTTAATCTTATTTACAATATTATATTAAATAAATTGTGTGATGCATAAAAAAACTATTATTACAATAACTTGGTTAATCATTGACAAAAATTAATACAACATTTTTAATTTAATTTAATTTTCTAAATAGCATATATCGTAATTTAAATCACTAACTCTAAAAAAAAAAAAATGCTTTAGCCAGTTTCTAAATTTATTTATAACATATCACTCAGACCCTTATTCCTCTAATCTCTCAGTTCGAATCAAATATGTGCTTTGGTTTTCAAAGAATTTTCTTTTAAAATAGATCCCCAACAAGAACTACATGAATATTTCAATTATTGTGCTTCAGTTGCAAATGATTCATATAAAATATTCATATTCAAAACATCATGCCATTTTCTTTTTGTACCAAATTTCATAAATGAATGCATCTTACAGAAACTATGTAGAAACTATAATAGAAATTTTTTTTTTTTTTAAAATTCAGGTAATAGATTTATGAAATTTTAATGTTCTCAAAAATTTAGTTCGATCTTATGAAGATAAACCAACGAGATATTATTAGACTTCATAAAAACTAACTTAAAATTAAATTGTATCTAGCGTAATGAGAGGTGAGGAACACGAAAATTGTCAAAAGAAAAAAGATTAGGAAGAGAAAAAAATACAATTTATGATTTCATTACAAATAAAGCATTAAAAATACAGTATTATAAATTACACTTTCAAAATCCGCAATCTTTGAAATCCTTATATAGCCAAAATCATGGATGAAGTTACAGCTAAAAAATGTAAATATATATATAAATTTTTCCTACAAAATAAATATTTTTATTAAAATTCATAGAAAAATATTTTCTTCTTGTCTGCAACAATTACAATCAAAATTTTAAAAAAACCGATAAGCACCACATTTATACCAAAAATAGAATAGAAACCTAAAAAATATTATTTATTTGAGTTTATTTAAAATATTTTACTTCGATATTTATTTCAATTTAAGATAATTTACTTTGACGGCTATGATTACTTGATATTTTTATGTATAACCAAAATTGCTATTTGTTAAATTAAAATAGCAATAAAGAAATTATCTTTGAAAAATAACTTTAAAATATTTTTTTTAAACAAAAAAATGTACAAAATTTAAATTAACTACAAAAAAAAAAAAACAGGAAAGAAAACAGTAGATGTATACCCAAACTTATAATTGATATTTGAAAGTAAGTGGGAAATGTAGAAAACATTTTCTACCCTTATGAGAAAGTGTTGCATAAAACAATAAAACACATCCCACAGCCACCCCTTCCCCCAGAAAAAGGTTAAAGCTGAACTATCTATATTAGAGGTTTATACTTAAAGAGTTTTACAACAAATAGCTTCACAATTGTATAGATTAGGGTTGTAGTAGAAAAATGTGGCAAAATAAATTGCAACACTTAATGAAGTTTCCATTCTTATTCTGCTTAAAAATCCACATTTCATTACTTTTTAGTCAAAGGATACATATTTACACCCCAAGTTGCTTAAATTATTGAATAACTGAGTCAGCTCGTTAAATATAAAAATTAAAGTTTATTTTTAGCTAATTCGCAAAGTTTTCTATCAAGAATAACTTTTTGGTAATAAAACTAGCATTTGATCAGAAAATTATCAGTTTATTTAGGGGAAGTCATAAGATTACAGGGTGGTTCAAAACTATACGTCAAAAATGTGAAGGCAGCTAGAGGTGACCTAAATAAACTGATTTTGTATAGGAATGTAGAATATATGCTCAAATGCAGTGTTAAAAGTGCTAGCATGTAATGCAGTATTACTCCCAATAATTGAAAAGCCAGTTATACAAAAGATTTATTAACAGTTCCTAATATTAACAGATTTATTAACAGTTCCTAATATTAACTGATTTATTAACAGTTCCTAATATTAACAGATTTATTAACAGTCCCTATTAGCTTGCAACCAGTTTACAATTAAATTATAGAATTACTTGATAGAGCGAGTATCAACAAGATTCAAAGAAGTGGCGCATGAATTGGTGTACATGAGCAAAAACAGTCAGCACATTTTCAGTGGCAACCAGATCTTTAGATGCTTCAAGACTATTGATTGTACAGGTTACTTGTTTTATATTTGACCCCACATGAAGAAATCCAAGCACGTCAAATGTGGAGAATGCGGTGGCCAGTTCAGGAATGTGAGAAGAAATATATTAAAAGCAAGCAACAATGATAGTTTTGTCTGCATCAAAAATTAGGATTAGAGCGCATGAAGCCTACTAAAAGCTAAATAATGTATCCATATTTAAAACATACTCAATTGCGAAACTATCCAAAAGGAGCGCAAGAAAAAGATCAACGGAAATATTATTATTCAATTAAAAAATCAGGAAGGTGCTTAATGAAGTGGAAATAGATGCAGAAAATGTTTAACAGTGACTATAAGGCTTTTAAAATGTAAAACTATCATTTAATTTAAAGAAAAGAGCTTTGAAGTAAACTAAATAAAAGATTTAAAAAAAGTTAATTTTATGTAAAATAAAAATTTATTTGTTCAAGTGTAAACTATCAGCAAAAATAAAATACAAAACTTTATGCAGAAAATTTACATTTCCTTGAATCTCTTACAGATTAACTATGTCATCATCATGCCATCAAACCCGACAAAATTAACTCCAATGAATTTTTCCTATGATTTATCTTGGTGATAAGAATTTGTGTGACACCTCAAAATTTTGGCACGTCTAAAAAGATACTTGTATAAGGAATGGGGCAAAATATTAGGTGAACTGCGCCATGCATACATATAAAATTCAGTGACCTGCATACAACTCTGCATTAAATGCAAAGGTCTTTACTTTGAAAATTTGTTATTATATTACAGGCAATAAAGTTTTCAAACTCATTTGAAAGTCTGGTACTGATATTTTGCTACGCATTAAAGTTGTAGAGCATGTGTGTCAACTTATCTCTTAAAACCCTGTAATTTTAAACTATGCAAATTTTCAAACAAACCATGGAGTGAGGGATATTTGTGTTGCAGTATGCCACTTATTGTAAGTTTTTAAGACTAATTTCGTATAATTTATAATAAATATCTTCCACGTTATTATGCACATCATGACAATCAGCCACAAAATGTCAAGATATGAACTAAAGTGATCTTCAAGAACACAGAAACAGATTCCTGTGGCTAAATATTATATTAAAACTATTAGTCTAGTAAAAATAGCATGTAGTCTAGTACTCTAATAAAAAGAGTACAAGCTTTACTCACTTAACTATACTTTTACTCTAGTTACATCAAGAAAAGAATAAGGTAAACTACTAAGAAAACAAAGACAAACAACACACAATTCAATGATGTCTTGATAACTACATGCTTGAGAACTAAATTTAACATCAATAAAACAGGTCCTAAATAAAGCAAAGAGAAAACTTTTGTTACTTTTAAATCTATTATGTGTTATTAACTCAGAAAAAAACTTCTTTTTATTTAACCAACATATTAGTCATTGTGTTTCTTTGGATTATTATTTTCTTAAGTTTACTAAAGTTGCAATTTTTAAAATACCATATTTATAGCAATATAAGCCACCCTTTCCTTTTCAATGATACTGAAAATCGAATGCAGCTTAGAGTTGAAGGTGTAAAAATTTGTTGAATGGGAGAAATTTAGTTACCCCTTTCAAATGGAAAAATGTCACGATCCATTCTGGTCACTGCACTAGTCACGTTCCATAGGTATATCTTTAGTGTTCAATCTATCCTGAACATGATTGCCTGCATAACAAATGCATAGGATTTCATAATAGACAACTCTTTGTAGGAAAACAGCAACACCAGCACCAATTCCAAAGTCAGTTGCAACAGTGGGAGTGACCAATCATTTTCGGAGCATGATACAGTTAGAACAATTATAGTTTCATGTGTGTATTTAATCTATTCAAAAGTTTTTAATTGTGAAAATTTAAGAAATGAACAATTAATTTAATCAATCATTCACTTATTATTACTTCCTATTATTAATTTCAGAAATATCTGTTATCAATAAACCTTTTTACGCTACTTTTTATTTTTCACAAATCTGTGTTCAAAATTTGGAGTACAGCTTCAATTCAAATAAATACCATACAATCATATTAAACGGTAGCGAGTCAGATATGAAGATCTATCACCAGATCATAGTTTAGAGACCCACAGAAAACTCAAACATCAGTTACAAAAAAATTCATTAAAACTCAGAAGGATATCAAAATAATTTACTCACATGAGCGGGTATATAAATATCGTAGACTGCACCAGAATCCAAATCTAGAGCATGAAAACCTTCAGTAGAACAGTACACTACTTTGAGCCAAACACCCTCTTCAATCATCATATCTATTAGAGCAGGCCAGTGAGCTAAGTCTGCAAAAGACTTGAAGGCCATGAATTTGTGATACGGTATTGGTGCCCATTAATAAATTTCTAAGCTTTCTTTCAAGGCGATCAAAAGGAGCTTTATTCTTTCAAATTCGACTGGGAAAAAATTATAAAAACAGTTACTCTTTGGTATAGTAGTGATATATTACTCATAAAGTTCTTAAAATTATAAAATAAAGAAATCAAATTCTGGTAAGAACTGGACTCTTAATTAGAATAATTCATCATTACAATGCTGTGATAAGTAGTCTAATGAAAAACCTACAAACAGGTTTATAAATAATATTTGTTATGCTTTGAAATGGATTTACGTTTAAGGTTATACATATTAGAATTGATGTAAATATAAAATTCAAAATGAAATTTTAAATATTAACATCACTAAACAAAGAAATCATACTTTTGTCAAAAGTAGACACTTTACAAGAATTCATCACTGTTTGAGTCATTAAAATGAATAATCTAAATATAAACACTGCAAGCTGTTTTTTTTAAAGAAAAAACACACTTATAAATACACAGTGGTACCTCGTTAACGTGAACATGCTTAACATAATTTTTTTAACAGGGTATTTAACCAGATTTTTCAACAAAAAATAAGTACCTTTTATATACTTTTTAAGCACTCTAATTAGGATCTTTGCAGTAATAAAAATATTTCTTTTCTATTGTTTAAAGTTCTTACTTTATAAACATAATAAAATTCAAAAGAATCAAAATTAATTTAAAAAATTTAAAAATCATGCCCTTTTTTGTAATTTAGAACAAGAATCGACAAGGCAAAGAAAAGAAAAATCCCATTTTAAAATATAGAAAATTATGCACTTTTTACAAACCCGAAGTAAAAAAAAAACCACCTTTAAGGGCGTTTAAAAAACGCAAACAAAAAAATAAGCAACTTTAAGCACTTTTTAAAAATGCTACGCACCCTGTTTAACATGAACTAATTTTTTATTCTCTGCACAATTGAATACGCACATAATACTTTAAAGTATTTTTAACATGAAACATCTTTTAAGGTGTACTTGAATTTCATTGCCCTTGGATAAAAATGTACTTTAAATGTGAACAAAAAATTCAGTTCCCCTTGAACAGGTAAGAAAACTAATCATTCACAGTTCTAAGAGTTTTTTAAATGCTTTGTTATCGAGTTATTAATTACAGCAATTAAATTAATGAGTTGTATGAATTAAATCTGTTGAGAGAGCATTGTTGTTGAGAATTACAGGAAACAAGCCTTTTGTACTCTAATGTGAAAAGAGTTTTCTTTTACCTCATGAGTGTGAAAGTAAAGAGGCATGCTTTCTTGAAAAACCCATATTGATCCTTTGTTCATTATGAATAGTTATTTCTCCACCACTCTCATACCAAGAAATTGATATTACTGAACTGCATTTCTAGAGATAAATATGTGTGTAGCTAAGATTTTTCTTAAATTTCACTAACGAATACTTTCATTTCATAACGAATACTTTCATTTTTTTTTGTAATGAAAAATGAAAGCTTGAATAATTTTTTTGGATACAGTTGATAAGTTAGAAGACTTTTGGAAAGCGTGTGTCAATAAGAAACCAAAACAAGATATTACCAATTATCTTGTTAGTAATCCTCTCTAATTTGTGCAATGAATAAATTTTTCTCAAATAGTTACTTTTAACCCACTGATGGCTCTGCACAAAAAAAGTTGACTTTGAACCTGCAGTCTTCTCCACATAGCAAAACGGGTTTTTTCCATGCTAATAGATAGGAGAATAGTGCACAGGTGAGAAACATTCTTCTAATTTCACCTATTTGCTAAACAGCCAGTAGCATTAGTAATTTTTTATTTGCTTCAACAGATTTAAAAAAAAAAAGATAGAGCACCTGAAGTAAGAACATTTTTTAATTAAATTCATCTGAACTAAAATATTTTTAGCTTCCTTTATAACTTTATTCTATTTTTTGAAGTAATTGGTTGTATTTATTATGAGATTTAAAGAAATTATTTAATATAAAGCGGAAATAAAAACTAGATATATATTATAGTACAATTATAATTATATGTTTCACACATAAATAAATATGAAATCAAATATATATTAACTTACATATTTAAAATGGGGATATAACAAAAAGCTTTTTTTACTACAAAAAACTAGTTTTACAGACGCTTTTAATATGACAAGGCAATTAGGAGGGTTTATACTAGACTTTAATCTTCACTTTTCTTGAAAATATAGTATTTGGAAAACTGAAATGTTAAGCATTAAAATTTTCTTTCAAAAATTACGATCAATTTTCAGTTTTTCTATTCTGCTTTTGTGTATAATCTTTGTTTTTTATATGTGTTTTTATAATAGCGCTGCATTCTTTAAAAAGTTTCAGATAGACATTACCTCTTTTAATGTTTTATGCATAATTTTTTTTTGCAGAAAATATTATTTTTAACATTAAAGTTTTGTTTTAAGAATTAAGAGAATATTCTTTTTTATTCACCTTTACAACTTTAGCTTTTTTTTTCAATAGCAGTTAGTTTTTTTTTATCTTAAATATTTCTAATTATTTTAGTATCTAATTATCTTTACTAACTTAAACATTTCTATTAAAACTTTTTCCCCTTTACCCCATATCAATTATACAGCTAAGTTTCGATTATTTTTCAATAATGACTAAACTTATTCCAATATAAAAAATATTTATTCATGTTTTTTAATTAAAAAAAAAGTGTTGCTATTCGGTCAATTTTGTTTGGCCAAATATTTGGCCACTACTCGATACATTTCTAATTCATAATAGAGATTTAAGACTTAACAAGATTAAACAAGGTTTGACTGTATGTACATAAAACTTGAGAATAGAAGAAAATAGAGCTACAAGTATGCTACGAAGCATAGTAAATAACAGTTTTCTTCTTTCTTTTTTTAAAATTTGTGATAAGTTAATTCATACTAAGAAGCAGTGCATAGCTGAATAAAATTTTGATACAGTGTTAACTTTAACGTGTGCCAAATAAATATCTATCTAGTATTTCTTTTGAATTATAAGCATAAACACTACACATAAATTTATGGACATAAATACAAAATTTAGATAACATAACACTTATGCATTAAATTCTTGTTTACCTATTTTAAAATGGATAGCACATTGAAGATCTCCTACATTTATCCAACCACTTCTTTTTTCAATCTAAAATATGATCACAGTTTTGTTAAGTAAATTGTTTTCATCAACTATAAAAAAAAGAATGGGCAAAAAATTAACTTCTTAAAATATTAACTTAAATAAAAAAAACTCATTTTAGTAATTTTTTTTTTTTTGGCTTTAATGCTATTGTAATGAACTTGGGGCTTTTCATTAAGCATAACAATAACTTTTAAATAATTTACCACTAATATAGCAACCACTAGAAAAAATGGTCCAAAATACATTTTTTTAGACCTAAATAAATCTAAATAATCAAAAATACAAATTTAGGTATAGGTGTAAAATAAAAAATTATTAACTTAGTCCTAACTCTATACTATAGACAAACAGCATATAGTGAGCATTTATGCAAAATTTCAATAAGATAAGGCAAACAAATATTTAAAATATCACACTTACCAATAGAGAAAATAACAAAACAGGTTTTTAGCTGCAGTAACTGCACTTATATTTAAAAAAGAATGAAACGGGGAAGAGAAGAGTAAAGGAATGGAAACAAAAATTGCTGATGAGTTAAGAAAAAGTATTGAATACAGTTATCATTCAATATCAGTTTAAATCACTGACTCATTAACCTTTACTATTGAGAGAATAGCTGCAGCAAAATTTAAAAAAATAAACTAAAAAAAAAATTAAATTCCTAAAATATTTAATGAGATAAACACATTTAAAAAATATTCATCATTTATTAAATCAAACAAAAAAGTGGTGCTAAAATATCGAAAAAACGAGTAAAATAAAAACCAGTCTGTGCTCTTTTTTTATTTTATTTAGACACAATAAAAATAGTGGGTACATTTAATTAAATTTGTTAACTAGCTATATTCTCAACATTTGAATGTCAAAGATAAATTTGACATCAATTCCAATTTAACTCTCAATGAAATAATAAAAGTTATAAAAACTTTTACAAGCCTTAAAAGAGCTGAATCTTTAAAATGCTGCTTATAAAATAACAAAATCTTTAAAAAAAATTGAAGCTATTTTTTTAATAATATATGACATTTAAATTAAACAAAAATACAGAAATTAATTTAGCCACTGTAGTATTTGTAAAGTTTAATATTGAAACCCTTTTTTTTAAATTTAAATGTAGAATACCAGTTAATAAAATTAGCCACTTAATACAATCAAACTTCCTAAGAACGAATGATGCTTTATTAAGTGACAGGCACTGTATGTTATTAAAAGGCAAGTCTTGCTGCAGCTCCCTATAAGAAAATGGGTTTTTAAAACTTTTATAACTTCTTCTCTAACTAGGACAAAAAAAAAGTTTGGGAGAGATGAAAACGAATTTGTATTTAATATTGAAATCTGAAATTTAATGATTTACTCATAATAAGCTTAAAAGTATATTTGGTTACTGTTAATAATAAAAAATAAATGAAATCAAATAAAAATTAATTACATTGATTAAAATCAAAAGCTGAATCATAAAACATGCATTAAAAGCTATTTCAGTTTCCCTATAAGCTAATAAAAAATAATTCATTAATAACTAAAATATAACTGTAAGGAATATATAAAAAACAATCCTGAACTTGAATATGTGTTAAACTGATAATACACTAGCTAATACTCACTCCATCAGTTCTCAATATTTTGCTCCTCAGCCAAGAGAGGTAATATATGTGTACTCTACATTTTTCGCCAGACACTGTGACAAGAATATTTTGGCCATCTAGGACTTCCATTTGCCGAAATTTTCTCCTCAATATTAACTGATACACCTTACCTTGACCACTACGGTCAAGAAGCATGAGTCCATTCTCTGTACCAATCAGTAGATTTACTCCTAAGTAACAACAGTTTATATTAAAAAAAACAATAAAATAAATTTTAGCTACAAAATTAAGTTCAAAAAGAAATTAATATAAAAAATGATAATTCCAAGCAACAGTGTGATAAAATATTGCTATCAGCAATGTAAAAATTCCACCTAATGCTTAAGTCACAGTTAGTAGCACAAACAAATAAATAAGTAAA
This sequence comes from Parasteatoda tepidariorum, assembly GCF_982258835.1. Taxonomy (NCBI): domain Eukaryota; kingdom Metazoa; phylum Arthropoda; class Arachnida; order Araneae; family Theridiidae; genus Parasteatoda; species Parasteatoda tepidariorum. The sequence goes on from NC_141756.1 coordinate 125,510,673, forward strand.
TTACACAATGCAATGAGTTTAAACCAGCTTTTAATCTATTTTAATAAATGTTAACCTGCTTTAATTCCAATTAATATCAGCAAATTACTAATTAATTTTTTTCTACAAAATAATTTATAATTTTATTATGCCATATTAAAAATTTAATGTCCTTGTTCGTTACCCACGAGAAAACTTAGAAGGATACACAATAAAACATTTAAACATCGTGTTGCAATAATAATGAGTGATAATTTATTAATAAATTAATAACGTAAGGTTTACTGTTTACTTTTCACACTAAAAATAAACACCATCAAAGACTTTAGAATTATTAAAAAAAATATTTCGCTATTGAATGCTTGACTTTCAAACAAATGGCATGTTTTTACAGTTTTTTATTTATTTATTTTGATTTCTTTCGTGAGCAGCAGAAACGATCATCGCCTGGTAAATTACCTTGAAAAGGCAAGATCCGCTGCTTGAAGTGAAATTATTTAGTTGTAAGTGAACTCATTTATTTAAGAAGGTTGAAATAACAATCATATTTTAAAATAAAACAATTTAATTTGATAACTATTAATGAAAATAATAATGAAATTATTAACGAAGTTAAACTCATAAAATCTATATGAAAAATATCAATGGTTAAAAGCCTAGTTTTTAAAATATACAAAACAATGCCATCCAAAAATTTTTAAAACAATTATAGTCTTTTTCTTTGTAAAAAAGCCAGCAGTTAAAATATGCAAGTACATACAAACTTAAGTCAATATAAAGGGCTATAATGTATTCAGTCTTGTTCTAAATGTATCACGGTTTTTTTTAAAAAAACTCACACCTAATTTAATCACTAATCTAGCACTAAAACTAAATCAGGTAATTTGGATATAAACTTTTGATGTTTGAGAAAAAGGATTTTGTTTTCAAAAGGAAATGAACACATTATGAGGAGTAAAATAAGAACTAATAAGTAACAGAATTTAGGTTTCAGGAATAATATTTACATAATTTACTTTGCTAAATAATCGTGTATCAAAAAAGAGACGGAGAAAATATTTTTGAAAAAGTGCTCGATTCTCACTCCATAAGGCAGCACATAGAATATCAGAGTTGAATCGTACTTTCTTATTTCTGGAGTGTCATCAGATGACTCGTGCGATGTTGGTGTAACATTGACACTAACATGGCTCTCTCTCCTTGGAGATGGAAAGGGACCAGTACCATCACCAAACCCAAATGTGAGAAAAGAGCGCTGTTTGTGTTGTAGTTGAGGAGGGGCCTTTCCAACAGCTTGCCTATACTGTTACATAAAAGAATAAAGTTATTCAATTAGAAAAATAAAACTAAGAGGTAAACAGACAATAAAGCAATATAAAAAGCAAGCATCAAGAAACTATAAATATTAATTTATGCTGTATTATTTAAAATTAGCACAAAAACAAAGCCAATACTTATTTTAAAAAAAGTGGTGATTTTATTTTAACATTTAGTGCAATTGCAATAGCACATAAAATTTTTTTTAACACTTACTTCCTGATATATCTGCAATGAAAATTAAGATACTTTTATTATACTGATTTCTTTAGAATATTTAAAGCGAAAGTCAAATTTATACATAAGTAATATTACTTTTCATTTCAGTTAAAATAAAAACTAAATATTTTCAGCAAAAGTTATGTAATGAATGTATATGTAGTTACATATGTTATAGTGAATGCTAAAAACTTGGTAATTTCTCTTTCCAATAACCTAACTAATTACTATTAAAAAAGATAACCATACACAAAAATTTTAATGAGACTTAAAACTGGAATATTATATTATGTTGTTCCATTTAAAATATGTTATTTATAAATTCTAAAAACAAACAAAAAAAAATTATCATAATTCCTACTTAAAAAGCATAACTCTCTCAAATAGAAACACATAAAATTTAAGCGAATATTTTATTAAAAAAAAAAATCACATATTAATAGCACATGTGGGTATATTTTCTGATAATTAACTTTAAAAATCATTAATGTTTCAGTCACCAGAATATCTTACTTAAAATACATATTGAATGAACCAGCTATACAAGTCACAATAGGAAAAAAGGAATTTCTTAATTCTAACTAATATTTTGCAGGGGTGACATTAAAGAAATGGGGAAACAGAAGGGAAAAAAAAATATTATGCTTTAAAAACAAATAAGAATATTTTAAGTGCAATAAATGTATCAAGTAACAAATCAACTAGATGTTTCCAGGGGTCTGTCCAGACATTTTGTGAAAGGTCCGTTTTTGTAAAATTGTGAAAAAATTAATCGTAATTTGTGAATAAAAAATAAACATTAAGTCACATTCTTTCAACCAGGGTCCTGCTTTTGTGAATTTGTGCAAATAGGGTCCTGTTATTGCAAAAATTCTTTACAATGAGTTTTTAAATTGTAAATGGATACAAGATTATGCTCAACACTGTAAAATAATAATAAAAACAAATTAAATTTTCAAAAATAAACAGCTATTGCTGCTACTAAATTAGAAATGCAACACACAAATATTTGGTATTCAGTCTATACTTAGTTCCTTTGCATTTGTCTTTCTCCCCCCCCCCCTCCCGCTTCCTGGGAAAGGTTCATTCGATTAGCAAAACAATAATGAAGATAAACAAATCTGTGAAGGGTCCACTTTTAAGTTAAAATATTTTGTTAAGGGCTTGTTAATGGACCCAAATTTCTTCTAAATAGACCTTAATTTTTGAAACCAATGCCATACAGTATACTTATTCACAGCACTACCCCCTGACACTTGACATATTCGGAGTTTTCATGCAGCTAGTGATAAGCAGTGTATGGTGTACCTGCTTTTATAACAACTAATATTCCTACTCTGAACCGACAGGATTTTTGTCCACTTTACACACTAATTTACTTTTCACTCAATAGCAAAGCAAAGACAGCAAGAGCTTTATTAGTTACCATATATATATTATATTAAATATTAACTCATGCATGCATTTTAAAGTTTAAATTATATACACACTTAAATATAGTAATATAGTTAACAATTATGTTTAAATTGAGATTATAGTTCAAAATTAACTCTTACTTTAATTTAAAAAATCTGTGTTAAAATATAAATTTTAGTCAGTAATTTTATAAAAAGAGTTTTCAGAAGAACTTTTGTTTATTATACTATGGTCAATACTTAAAAGTTTATTTATATACACTGGTTATTTTAGATAATAGTGCATAATAATGGTGAAAATTTTGTTTTATATAATTTGAATTCTTAACTGTAACAAAAGAGGAATTTTTTAATACACTTTTTCTCATAAGTTTAGCTATTTAAAATATCAATATTAATGTTATACCAATACATAAAAGCAATTCTTAAGGTTTTTGATAGCTTTCATTGTGATGGTTTCACACACAGTAATCTTAAAAAAGCTAAAAGTGCAAAAAAAAAAAAAAAAAAAAAAAAACTCGTTCACAATAATTAAGTCTTACTACAATTTTAGTAACACAACAGTTATAAAAATCACAAGTAATACCTCATCTGATATTGTTGAGTCTTGAAGCCTATGCTGTGGTGAAGACTGATGATCAGATGTGTTCGAAGCATGCTGCTGCAAGAGGTCAGGTACAACACCCATAGAACGTGCTAGCGGTCATCCCTATATTACCAGGAGAGCTTTGAGTCCAGGACCTCGATCACAGTCACCACTTGATGAACTCCGATCCGTTGGCTCCCTATCACTGCAAATAACAAAAGAGCTTTAGTTTTCAGAACTAAACACAATTAAAAAGGAGAGAAAATTTAAAATCTCTGGAATTTAAAGTATAGCAGATATGCTTCTAGTCAGCTACACGTTTATGCAGATTTTATTGCTATTACAAGAGTAATACTGTTTTACTACAGTGTGTTCCATAATTCAAGCAGGAAATAATTTTGATTGAAAACACAAGTTTTAAATCAAAAATTGTGATTTTAAAAAAAAACCAACAAAAAACCAACCTAGAATTGCATGTGTGATAGCGTATTTGAAATTTTAATAGTCTAAACACTGGCATTTTATTTTCAATATCCGCATTTTATTAATCAAATGACATAAAACTCAAAGATTGGGTGACTTTTAGAACACTCTTTATTGCAAACAAATAGCATTTTTTTCAGCTAGGAATACAAGTAATATTATGTAATTTTTTTAAAATTGTTAATACATGAATTAGAGTAACAAACCATGCCACAAAAATTTGACATCCTTAAAACAACTGACAGTAACAAAAATGACTACTAAAATTGTTCCCTAAGAGCTATCTGCTACTCTATTAAACAAGATTTGTCTTACTTATAGTTCTGAGGATAATATTATTTTTAATTTTCACAAATAAACTTGAAACTTATATATCATTCTCTGGATAAATACTTTAAATAACTATAAATATATTAGTACACGAAACAATACTGCATTAAAATGATAAGCAATGCATAAAATTAATGTTAAATAAAATGATACATTATTGCATTAAAAAAGAAATGTAAAAAGGTTAGCAATGTGTAATAAAGTAGACATTATATTAAATCATTTAAGTTCTTGTATTTTGAAGAAAAAATAATTTTTTTAAATGCAATGCAAAGATAGAAAATTTTAAAAATAGAAAGGTAGTTTAAATAATAACTAACCATCAAATCAGCTAATCTGTTTTGTTTTTGACAACCAGTGATACCACCATCAATTTTTTTATATTTGTAATCTCAGCCTCCAAAAAGATGTTCAATATTTTTGTCATCTGGAAAGAAAAAACATTTTAAATTAAGTGCATAAATAGGCACAGTTACCAACATGAAAATAACAATCCGAGGATTTTATAAAAATGTAAATTTCATACCAATTCTCAAGTCATTCTAGAAAAAGGAAATTTTAGAGATTTTTTATAATAAATTTGAACATTTATAATAAATTTGAAACTAAAACTAGCTCAAAAATAACAAGTGCAGAATCTACCTAAAAAAAAACAAAAATCCATAAGTTTTTCGATCTGATGATATCCATATACAATTTTTGTACACATACCTTTTACTACAGACTCCTCCTTAAAAGTAATCAAACAGTAAGTATGACGTTTTAAATTAAAACGGCTACTCGAAATAATAATATATTAAATTTAATAGTAAATTGAAAACGCTTAAAACAAATTTCGTTGGATTTAATTGACGTGTTTACATAATTGCATAAACAAGCAAATAAATTCATTGGGGTAATAATAATTCATCTTCTACAATTCATCTACAAGGAACATCGAGCAGAACAGGCACAAGGGCTTTCACACCAGTTACGATTCATTCAAAAGGCACATTCAACAGAACAAACAGCAGAACTTCCACACAAATTAACATTAACAGGGCAATTACAATTCAGTTAAATTTATTCATTCACAAGGCACATTCAACAGATCAAGCAAAAGAGGCAGCCAAATAATATGCAAATATGTAACTAAGTCAACTCATGTGTTGAATTTAGTGTCAAAATCAATATTATTTATATAAAAATTACAATAAATGTCGTCAACATGCCTAAATACTCGAGCATGCGAACTTTCATTAGTTAACCAGAAATACAAGTAGCCGTGAATTTAAAAATGATTGTGTACCCTGAAATAGGTAGGGGATACTATTAAAAAAAATGCATTTCTATTTTAATTGAATTTTTTAATTTAAAAATCCAAACTAATAGCAAATTTAAATGGTAAAAATAAAGTATTGGTTTAAAACCAATTTCCAAAGATTGTGCGAAAATATTTTTACGCTTTTAGCTTACTTGTTTTCTATGACGTTTTTAGTTTTCCTTGAAATTCAAATTTTATAAGGGTGTGGCGTAACTACCACTATAAATATTAAATACCAATTCACTAGTATATAAGACATGTTAACTTGATTCACCACCTTCTTCACTTTTTCTTCTCTTCCCTCTCTTCTAGGCTTTTCCAGTTGACGACAACCTAACTACGATCTACAACTTCATTATGGAAAAGCCTCGGACAATCCGCGATCTCTCTTGAGGTACCTTTTGATAGATGAAAGTGGGCATAGTCTAAGATTAATTCCCCCTCATTGGTGACCTACGGACGTGATAAGAAATTGTCAATATTGATGGATGAATCCACATTAAAAACAGTTGATTTGCTTAAAAAATATACTGCTCAAAAAAAAAAAAAAAAAAAATCCGGTGAAGTAAATAAAGTCTCCCGGTTAATAAATTATAATGAGCGAAATGCTAGAAAAAAATAATAATAGCGAAAAGCTATAAAAAAATGATGGGAAAAAATAGCGAAAAAGCTATAAAAAAATGATGGGAAAAAATTAAATAAATAAAATTAAAAAAAATGTATATAATGAGCAAAAATTGAAGTTAATAAATTAACAGCATTAATCAACTAGTGGTAATTGTTCATCGAATATACCAATTCACTAGTATATAAGACATGTTAACTTGATTCTATCATGAGGTACCTTTTGATAGATGAGGTTGGCATAGTCTAAGATTAATTCCCCCTCAAGGGGTAAAATAAAAGCGCGCAGCAAACTATTAAGTAAACATCTTGAAAGGGAGCAGAAATAAGAATAAATCGCTTTATTCCATTCTAAGCGAAGAGGTAGCTTGTCGAATCCCACTTTTACCCTGGATTTTATTCCAAATATTCCTATTTCCTGGTATATATAAGTCCCACAATGAACGGATCGTAAAGACACGGTTCCCAGCAGATAACCGAAATCAAGCATCACTGGTTGCGGTCAGTGTGCGGGTGGGTGACCACTTGGATATGTCTGCGTAGGGACCGAGGGTGTGCGGTATTGGTCCTCTCGTTAAACTGTTCCACCGTAAAGTGCTCGACTTTGAGTGCAGGTCATCTGGCTACCGAAGCGGGGGTGCCATGCCCTCTGCAGAGGATCGAAATTGTGATGGTATGTCTTCGGGTCATCCTCAGGGATGTTTCCTAGACAGTCGCCAATAGCCCATTGTGCGACGTAAAATAAACTACAACAACAACCCGGTATATATTTTTTATTATACAGTGAACACGAAAACCCTGGATATTATTATGTGGCGTCCTTCTCTGTTAAAAGGGATACTACCGTAATGTGATCTGACACGCCAACTACAATTGCAGTGGCACCAAATTGATTTTCCACAGGAAAATTTCAAAAAAATAAAAAAAACATGTAGATGTTTTCCCGGAATTGGCTGCAAGATTTAAATTTCGAGTAGGTTTATTTTCTGGGACATTTCTTGTGGTTTCTCGCTGCCCTCTGCCCGGAAGTTGCCAAGACTTGGCAATTATTCGGCTACAGATCACTGTACAGAAATCTTTCCCTGCCTAAATTGCAGTGGAGTTGATAGTTCAAATGTTCGAATATAACTCCAATTTTCCTAAACAACTCGTAAACAATTTTGACTGAAATAAAATTTTCGCCGATTCCCAGAAAAATATTAGTTGCTAAGATATCACCTTTGATTATCGTTTTTGAAACGTTATCAGTATTCAATTGATAATAAAAATTGCTAATCTAATACTAAAAACCATTTTTTTAGTTATCTGCTCTAAGTATTCTGAAATTATCTGCTTTAGTTATCTGCTCTAAGAATTCATAATTATCTCTCATCTATAATCCTTGTAAATTCCCTTTATAACCTTCACTTGAACAGTCGATCCAATTTAGGGTTAATCCAAATTAGGGATTTTGGACATAATCTAGAAAACAAGGAAACTTCCTGGATCAAGTTTTGAGAGAAATGTGCTTTCGTAGAGAACTCTTTGGTGCAGCTATCCCACATTTGCGTAACATTGGAGTGAAGAAACCACGAAAACCTATCTCGGTTAGTCTGACGGCAATGGGACTTTAACCCATGATCCATCTACCACTGAGGATATTTTACTGAGGATATCAGCACTGTGGTTGGTGAGAGCCGGGTGCGGAATTCGTATCGACCAGCCATTGTATCCTACCAGGTTTACGTGATCGGGAGGCGAGCTCTCTATCCCCTGACCCACCACTGCTCAATACTATCATTTTTATTTTATGATCGTCGTTGAACAGCCGACCTAATTCTGGGTTTCGATTACCAATGTTCAATTCTTTATCCTTGTAATTTTGATCACAATCCAGAAGACAAGAGAGCTCCTGGATCAGTACCCCCAGAGGTATTGATTTGTTATGGGAACATGGAGGATTTTGTGACCTGAGAGATTTATTGTGCATCAGTCACTATTTACTACCCTACGAACTAGGCCATCCTAGTCCTCTCTTGTAATTTTATTTTATATCCGATTTTGGGTCCTCTCTTGTAGTTAAAATTGGGGATTCAAGGTCACATTTACTTCCTTCGTCGTTATGGTAAAAATGCGACTGGCAACAATTCCACTATTTTTATTCAAGCCGCAATTAAGGAGTATCTATAACTCATAACTGTATATTATTATAATTACGGGGGTAGGGGAAAGTAAGACATGCGGATACTGTGGTGACACAGTGTACAATCACCGCATTATGTGGCTCGGGCAGAATATCGAAAATACGATATTTCATTTATGAAAAACATTGTTATTGATTAATACGTTTGCTATCATAGAGTCATCACTTTCACGAGGTATTTAAGATAATCTACGCAAAACCACACGAGGAAATTAAAAATTCTTAAAGCTCTCTGCCCTTATTGTTTAAGTACAGAAGTAAAGAGTGATAAATGCTGGCTTACGTAAGTTATTGAAGGAATAAAGTATATCCCCGTCACTGGTAATTTTAAACATAACTATTCTTGTTCGTCCAAGCCGTATTTTAATTCCAAATTATGATACTAAAATATTATATATATATATGTATATATATATAAGTTCAAAATGAAGAATAAAACAAAGAAAAATTATAGACATAAGAAAAAAAGGGGTGGGAAATAATAAGTAAAAAAACAACAAACAACATTTTATTAAAAAAAAAAAAAAAAAAAAAAGTGAAATGTTAATTAACTTTAACTTTAATTAACGTTAACTTTTTTTTTTTTTTTTTTTTTTTTTTTTTTTTTAAATAAAATGTTGTTTGTTGTTTTTTTACTTATTATTTCCCACCCCTTTTTTTCTTATGTCTATAATTTTTCTTTGTTTTATTCTTCATTTTGAACTTATCTAATGAGTGCTGTTTACTTGCAGCTTAAGCGCAATAAATGTTACTTATTGTTTTTCTTAACTTTCTTAGTGTTTTCTTGTATTTATTTATTTATATATATATATATATATATATATATATATATATATATATATATATATATATATATATATATTATATATATATATGCTTATGTGAGTGCCCAGATAGCACAGACTGTCAGAGTGACGTCACAATAAAGTCAAAAACTGTTACAGTAGTCAAAGTCACACTAAATAACCGCTTTATACTACTCCTAATAGGTCTTAATGTGACTTTGGTGTTACTTTATTTTGCGACATCTCATAAGAGACCTCAGTGGCTACTTAATTACTGACACTTTGCAGTCACAACCATACATAACTAGGACTAAAGTCAATGAGAAACGTTGTCGCAAATTTGTTACCTTTAAAGTCACATGGGATCCCTTTCACATCGTTGTGTTACTAAAGTCACATTGATACTTTTATGTGATTTGTCTCACAAATTATTAAACTCACTATAAGGTTCTATGTAAAATCTTAATTATCAAGTGATACTATACAGCTTTATTGTTTTTATGTGACTAAAGCCGATTTGTTTATGTTCGTGTATCAATTGGTTAATGTTGTAATACGTTAAAAAATAAATATAAATAGGAAGAAAATCTCCTGAATAAAAACCCATTACATGTATGTTTAAATAAAAAAATATTGCCTATAAACTCGTGGAAAATATGTAATTATTAAAAAACTACAGTGCGTATATTTATTATAATATACTTATAATATATTTATTATAGTATACTTATACTACATAATTTCGTATATTTATTATAATATACTTATATAATACCTGATGTAATAAATATTCTATATTTATCTAATATATCGTCTAATTTATCCAATCGTTCAATTTGCGCTATATATCGCCTAATTTAACCAATGGATACACTGACGTAAACAAGTGCAAACGGGTTTTAGTCCCGTAAAAACAATAAAGCTGTTTAGTATCATCTGGTGATTAATATTTTACATAGAATCTTAGAGTGCGTCTAATAGTTTGGCCAGGAAATGTATATTATAAGAAAAGAGATTGAAGTACCTTCAGAATACAATAACTTACTGCAAATTATTTTCAGACTAGAAGTTAATGTGCAGATAAATATAATTGTTATTGCTAGCTAAATATGATTGAAATGATAATTTGCAAGATTAATGCCCTTTGAAGGTGCTCTTTTTTGTCACACTACCCTTTTTAATTTTTAGGGAGATTACTGTAATTGTAATTATTGTCTTATTCTTACATAAGCATATTTTAAATGTTCATGTAGCAGATTTTTAAAAATTTTCTACCAGTGCTAAAATACTCCTTATCAAAATAAAAATGGTACACTTTAACTGGACCATCCCTAGTAGTAAAATAACTTGGAAATTATTGGACCAATATTATCTTGGCTCCGATTGACTCGATTTTTTTTTCAGTCACCTTGCTACGAATATCGGCCTACATAGAATTGCCAGATTCACCTAATATTTTGCATGCATTATTTAGCTAATATAGGCATCAGGCCGGGATAGCTTGGTTGGCAGAGCGCTGGACTTCCGTTCGTGGGAAAGGGAATTCGAATCCTAGCGGCCGAAGACTCCCTGTGTAATAAATGGTAACTGGTGCACATTAAATCTTTCGTTTTACAAAATCCTTCATATTACCATAACAAATTATATCTCTGGTGGTACTGAATTGGGGATTGATCGTTCTCTGATTCAGGTCAAAATTACGATCAGTCGATGAATGATTGGATGGATGGAAGAATGGTTCCACCTTATAAATGGGTGTGACGTATGGCAGTTGCAGAAGTCGAATTCTTGGCCATAAATGGGTCAACTGAAAAACAAGAACAATCCCACCCCTTGAATTAAAGGCAACAACAGACAATATAGGTTCTATATAGGCCATTCTTGGACCCATATTGCATGTTTTCATAGGATCACAAGTTAAGCCAGTATTTAACCTAACTGCAGTTGGGTTTCATGGAGCAGGGGGAAAATCGTCACTAGGGATGTAATTCTGTTCTATGAGAATTAGTATTACATAAAACAACTTATTTATTATCAATTGTAACGTTGATGTATTTATAAATGAGATATTAATTTGTCCTTAATATCTTTCACTATGCTATATCAAGAAAATACTTTGCTTTTACATTGATTTGAAATGAAATTTCTAAGATTTACTTTTTGGGAAATCGCACGCTTTCTGGATATTAGAACTTACATACAAAATGACAACTGAGGAAAACGTTATGAAGATTGATTAGAGCAAAAGATATGAATAAATCATCGAAAACTCTTTTGTCAAATGAGACTGAAACGCGATGCCCAGTGTGAGTAATTGTATTTCAGCTGCAAATCCGATTGCTTTTTATTGATTTCAAGGCACCTTTGCTTTAATTGTTCTCGATAATGATTCGGCACAAAAGATTTTTCCCATTGATTGTCACTTTTATTCTTATCATTTTTTACAAATATTCTAAAACTGATATGACGGAACAGTCCATTGTTTAAAAAGACTTTGGTTAACGTAGATAACTCATAATTGGTTTCATAAAGTTGTCCCATTATTTGACTCTTTTTGTTATTCTTCTACTTTTAATTACTCGTGTAGCCATTAAAAAAGTATTTTTTTTACCTTATTTCAAAAGTTGAGTCTAATTGAGTATTTCATCCAGCAAAAGTTGAAATTCATAGAGCACATCGTCTTAGTGGTTTCCCTTTGCGTGTAATGCATATTCCGGTTATTTTCTTAAAGTTTCCTCAATTGTTATTTTACGTCGTTATTTAAATTAGGCATTACATTAATTTCTGAATCGGGCTAGTGTCTACTATAGTTTCTGAGTATGAATCCACTGAGCTTCGAAAATAAAGACACCGCACTATATAACAAACAAGAAGGAATCATTTTTTTAATCAAACATTATCATTTTATTAAATGGACAATGACAAAACTTTTGACACAAATTAAAATAATTCGATATTTTCAAATTTTAAAGTGTAAAAACATATTAGAAAAACATACAAATTCAGGCTACAGCAGGCAATCCAAAATAATTATCTTTAACTATGAACTAAATATAAAAATTGAAACATTTGAACAAAATCATAATAGGTTGTCAGCATTTCTCTTAAAATATCTTAATAAATGTTTCTGTAATTAAAATTTTCAATTTTTACAATTTTTTTTAAATGCATTGTTTTTTAAAGTTTTATCAAGAAATTTATTTGTGCAATATATTATTTATATAAAAATAACTCTATGGATGTATTTACGGATATATTAATTAAACTATTTTAAATCATTAATTTTATATTTATTTAATATTTATTTAAAATGAGTCAGAATCAACTAAGAATAATTTTCAATTGGGAGTCTACTGTAGCCTAAAGTGAAAATTAAAATTTTTTGTTATTTACAAGTCAAAAATACAGTTTTTAATCTAAATTCCATTATAAAATCAGTTACCATCAGTATACAGACTTATGAACTTTCCAATCTCGCTATCATTTATCAGAAAAACCATAACAGAAATATATACATGTCAGCCTTTATGAAATTTAAACTTACTCACATTTACAGTGTATTTATTCTTTAATTCGATATAGATATATAAAATAAATTAAATTATGCATTAATTTACTATTGAATAAAATAAGTAACACTTATGTAAAGATGCCAAATTACGAAACAATTTACAACATCAGTGAATGAAATCATTCTTTTGAAGGTTTTATAAATCATTAAAGTATTATTTAATTAAAAATAATAGTAAGTTAGCAAAGCATTATGTGCTGTCATACAGAAAGAGATTGTTACGAAATTGTCAAAAACTGCAATTTTTGTTACTTAATTTTCAATATAAAACAATAATAATCATGGAAAACTCGAAATGTTTGACACTTCTGAGTATATCACTTGTATACAATCACCAGTTCATACAATCACCAGCATGTGCAATCAGCAGTAAGAATTTATCATACAATCGTGTACAAAAACAGCTGAACAAAAAAAGTTTATTTTCTAAATAAAAAGAAATTAAAAATAGCCCAGGATTCAAAACTTAAATTTAAATGAATAACAATTATTTATGATCCGGTTTGTCATGAACTTTATGTATAAAACTAATTAAATTCAAGAGTAAGGTAAAGCTATGAGCAAGCTATAAAAGGATTTCAGCAGCATAAAGCTGGAAAAGGATTTAATTTTGATTGCAATTAAAACATTATAGAAGTGTAAGACTTGAGTAAAAAAATTATTCTAACAAAAAGTCAAAAAAGCAGAAAAAATTAACTCTTAAAATGAAATAGTCTTCTAAGTAACAGACGACTATCTCCTATTTAGTGATTATATAGTCTTTTTGTTTAAACACTAATCGTTTTTAGAGAGAGAAAAAAGCGTAGGTTTGTTGGCGAAGCTTCTCAGAAATAGTTTCATTTAAAAGTAGTTCATAGAACTGTCAGAGATTTTAGTAAAATAAATTAAAAAAGCTTTATATCTGAACAATCAATTTGCTCATTAAATGAAAGAATTCTGTTGTAAAACTACTGGAATAGTATTAATATTCTTTCTCTCCTAGCTTTACCTTTTACAATGGAATAATATAATATTACACTAAGTTACCAGTTTCAAGAAATTTATTACTAAAGGGGAAGACAGTTGTGAAATTGTACAATAAATAAAGCACTGAAGAAATATCGTAAAAAAAAGCAGTCGTAATTTATCGAGATGTTTGTAATTCCAGATCCTCTTTTTAATATATATAACTTTTTAAAATACTTCAACTTTTTGAAATGCTTTAAATGACATTTTCGAAAGAATTTTTCTTCCTCTTTTCCTTATTATTTGGAAAGAAGATTTTTAGATCACAAAGCAAATGAGATGAAAAATCAATAATAGGATAAAAACTGGAATTTAAAAATACGTAGCAAGTTTTTCACTGTTTTGATACAAATTTGAAATAGCAAAAATAAGAAATATTTTAAAATTGCTCAGATAACAAAATATCTAGTATTAAAACATCTACACAACTGCCTCCATTTAAAAAACACTCCAGAAATAAAATGAAATCAATAGTTTATATTCTAAATTTTTTTTTTTATTTATTGAATTTAAATAACCAATTTTACCTTCATAGTTTTTCATATGATTCATAATTTCATCGGGAAGACTCAATATTGTTTTTAAGTGTGTTCAGTTTTTACTCAAAAATTTTAATTGTTAGAAACAAATTATTAGATGCTTACACATTGGCTGCTTATTATTTATCTAAAATCAATATTATAACAAGTTATCTTGCGCGACGGAACATGCAGGCGAGTAAACAGGAACAACGAGTTTCGGTGGGAAACGCTGGAACATCCACCGTACTGGCCAGATCTTTCACCGTGTGTCTTTCATGTTTTCGGACCTATAAAACAAGCTAATCAAGGATATCAATTCACAACGAACGGCGACGTGTGTGACTGGGTCCAGGCCTGGATCCGACAGCAGCCTACTAGCTTCTTCAAAGATGGAATAGACCAGCTAGTGTCGCAATGGGATAAATGTGTGCCAACAGTTTTGGCGACTATTTTTGAGTATGTGTACTGTGCATAACTACATTTGTGAGATAATAAAATCGCTACTTTACACTAGTCACCAGGTTTCATTTGAATGCCCCTTATATACATAACATAACCAAGAATATAAACCGACATTGAAAGGAAAATTATTTTAAAAATTATTCAGCAAAACGTCATCACATTAAAAAAAATTAATTTTAATACATTTTTACAACTTTTTTTACAAGAAATTTTACTTTATCCTTATCGTGATGCCGCAAATTGCCTTATCTTTAAATACTCTTCATATTATTTTATGTATAACACACAGAAAGAATAGTCCTTTGTTATCATCTATGAAAAATATATTTTCTTATCTGAAAAATAATATACTAGCTTCTTTAAATCTTCATAAAGGTTTGTAGAAATTAAATTTCTTTCCTTCTAAATCCTCCTTCGTAGAGCTACTTTCTTTTACTGCATTCTATTTGTATATATACATTTATTGAAGAATTGAATGAATAATAAATAAATAAATTTATGATCGAACATTTACCTGAACCCTGTCAGACAGGAACCAGCCACCTTATTCATGAAATTCATTTCTACAAATATTATAGAAAATGCATTATAATAACTATAAATACAACTTTATTATGATTAAATAAACTAAAACGGAAATATATTTGATTAAAAAAACTTCATTCTCTTCAGAAAATATACAGACTGAAAATAACAGTAGACATGTTTCAAAAATAAGCTTCAATTTTCAAGGCTTGTGACTTAACCCTACGAAGTTTGTTACTTTACAGAATTTTCAACGCCATTTTTTTTACAGTTTATTATAAAATTGCTTCGATCCTCTCCAGTTTTGGTTCATTTTGAGGTTTGATAGGTCTCTAAAACACTCTATCAGTTTTGATAATAAGTTGAAGGCACATTCCTTGCTGTACAAACGCTTTAAGACTTGATTGAAAGTACTCGACAGACATTATCAGGAATATGAGAAATCATCAATTGCTGCCTCATGGACCCGATGCGTCGTCGCTTTCCAATGAAGTAAAACGAGTTCGAATCCAAGCGATATCGGATCGATGCGAATTCCTCAACCAGCTGGCACCGACCACAGTGCTAACTTAGAGTATCTTCAGTTCGTGGGTTAAAGTCCCTTTGCCATCGGGCTAACCGTGGTAGTTTTTCTCCTCATGTAAAGTAAATTTGGGACTAGTTCCATCGATGAGTCCTACATTAAAGCGAATTCTTCCCAATATTTTATCCCGCAGTTCCCGTGTCTTCGAGACTAGGTATAAAATTACAAGTCTATGGAGTTGAAAATTAGTAGTCGTAAATCAAAATTGGGTAGGCTGTTCAACGATGATTATAAAACAAAATTGCCGCACATAAGAGGATAGAGTGCTCGACTCAAAATGAGGTGATTCGAATACCAGCGAGGGCTAGTCGATACGCATCCGGTTCACACAAACCACAGCGCTGAAGTGAAATACCCTCAGTGGTAGACGGATCATGGGTTAGAGTCCCCTAGCAGTTAGGCTAATCGTGAGAGGTTTTCGTGGTTTTCCACTCTGTAACTCAAATGTGAGTTAATTTCAACAAAACGTCCCCCACGAAGGATCCAGGAGTTTCCTTTCTTTCTGGATTGGGTTCAAAAGTACAAGGCTACTTATATATTAGAAGTACACCTTAAGAATGTTTTTCCCTTAAAATAATAAAAGCCAATTTTGTGAATTGAAGGTACAATTTGAATAATAGTAAAATCATCGTTAATGATACTGCTTTCCAGAGGTATATTACTTACTTATCAACGAAACACTGAGTTTAATTCAAGAAGATTTTCACTATAATTCTTTTTCTTTTCTGGTTTATCCATTCAATAATTATTTTTTCTGTCTACAATATTATGAATTCTTATTTATCATTATTTTTTAATATTACTTATTGCTTGAATTTATCGATTTTTTTAAAAATTTCTTTTGTAAAAACAATTTCAGTTTACAAATGGTAGTAACTTAAATAGGAATTTGATTTACTGCATTTTTATTGTATTTTTTTAGTTACTAGATATAACTTCATTAACTTATTCGTTATTTAGTTTATTTAGCTGATAGCTTTAACATTGGTATTTATTAGTGATGATTATAAATATTAAAGAGTTAGACTTATAATGAATTCTCCATAAAGCATTAGTTTTGTACAACTCTACGACGTTTATTATATAGAGGTTAAATATCTTCAGAAATTTATAAAATTCTCAATTCCAGAAAATTCGGAACTCTTTGTTTGATCAAATTAAAACAAAACTATCTTCATCGATTTGAGAGAAAAAATTATCATAAAAAAGTGAATTTCTCTGAAAAATAATAAAGTTTCGTTAAAAAAATATCAAAAACATGTTATTTTAATTTCTTTTTCTAGAATAGAAAAATTAAGCAAAAAGATATGAATATTGAACTCTGTGAAATAATTGAAATTTTATTTCCTATTTTTCCTTAGCAAACGGAGAAGGAAGAAGCACTTTGCCTAAACTCGAAAAATATACTTGACAAATCTAGTTTTCGTTTTTTTTAAACGTTAAACTTAATTTTATTTAAAAATTCATCTCAAATCATCTACTGTATTAAAATGTTCGCAAAAGAAAGAAAACGAAGCTGCCATACTGACCCAAAACATGCAAAATACTACTTTTATAACCGTCGTTAAACAGCCGATCCAATTTTATGGGTTTACGACTACTGATGTGCAACTCCGTAGCCTTGTCCTTTTAAACCCAATCCAGGAGACAAGGGAACTCCTGGATCAAGTTTTGGGAGAAATATGCCTTCTTAGAGGACATTTTGGTGGAGCTAACCCGCATTTGCGGTACATGGAGACCATGAGAACCTCCCAAGGTTAGCCTGACGGAAAGGGGACTCTAACCCATGATCCGTCTACCACTGAGGATATTTTACGTAAGCACTGTGGTCGGTGCAATCCGGATGCGGAATTCGTATCGACTGGGATTCGAACCCAAAATACTACTTAGCAAATCCCAAATCTACACCCCAAAAAAGCAATAAGCATCCCATTCTTTTCCATTCCACCAAAATACATAAATAAAACCCCAGAGCTCAGTTATTCATCAGCGATATTCTGTCAAAAAAGCCAAAAACGTGCAGATATTTTCATGCTTAATTAAACCGGATAGAATAGTAATAAATCAAAACATTGAATGTCAACGCCTGTGAGAGATTAAACGAAACTTCAACAGCCATTATGAAAATTTAAATAGAGCTTTCCAAAGTGAAATCACGTGTGCTTGACTATGGGCTACTGGATTTAAAAAGGCTCGTCTCATGTTGTTCACTTCATTTATATGAGGATTTCATAGAAATAAAAACTAAAATCAAATTTATAGAAATTATATTTATATTCATGATTGGATTTTTATACTTTAATCGAAATTTCCAAGCAAGGTGCTTTAGAGATTATTCTATTTAAATTACGAAAAACCGTTGCAGAAAAAGAGAAAAATTTAAACTTCTTGTATGAGTTTACCTAAACATATTATATACCTAAATATTCAAAGGAATTCATTGGTGAATATATTGGAATTAAGAAAATTATTACAAATAAAACTTTCTATTCATTTTCATTATCTTTCTTTAATTAACTTAGGGGAATGAATTTGGTTGCGCTGAAGCAAACCACTGAAATCAAACATAACGATGAAACAGTTCTACAAGCTTTTTTCCTGCAAGAAGTGATAAAAATGCGAGGTCAGTTTAAAAGTTTGCTTTTCCGCAATTCCATTTTCCACTCCTTTGAGAAACGTATTCATTGGAGTCTCTTTTAAGCTTTCCCATTATTTCAACTGTTTTCAATTCTGGAATTTCACAATTGAAGTGAAAATTCACGATTTAAATGTAATCTCATTTAAGGCTTTTATTAAATTTTTTTGTAGAAACGCATGCCAACTATCCAAGTTCAAATGTAAAAAAAAAAAAAGAAAAACTTTTTTTAGTTGCTTCACTATGGCCAACATTCTAGGAAAAATAACCACAATTTTGATCCTATGCAGAAAAGACGACTCTCTTTTTGATAGCCTATATTTGAAGTCGAGCACTTTAGGGTAGAACAGTGCGCCCTCTGTTCCTTCGCAAGCTGATCTACTGAATCGCGTCTGTAAGAAGCTTATGAAAAGGCGAAATTTACCTTCACTTTTTTAACGTAAAAAATTCGATACTTACTTTGAGATCTTTTTCTTCGTCGAAGAAAAGTGGATCTCAGAGTACTAATAAAAAAGTGGACCTCAAATATTTCATAGCTTCTAATATAAATTTGATTCAACTAAAATTCATATGTTATTTCTTTTCGACTCTTCAACGTCTAAATACATTAATATCTAAATTTCGGATTTTATAAAGATTGCGAAAATTCCAAACAGAAAATAAGTGGGGCTTAAAAAAAACTAAATTTAGGAAACTGTAAGAAAGATATGTTAAGTTTTGATACTACACTGACAGAAAAAAAGCTTAAACTAAGATTTAATTATTTATTAATTAAACAGATAGAAATATGATTTTCGGATGCCTTCTAATTACCGGACAAGAAAACTATAAAAGGTCATTATATGAACAGGGCTACTATCTTCCTACGCTTTTTGTAAAAATTTATTCTAGTGGTAGTTTTATTTATGTTTGAATGCATTATTTTTTATTTATTTTTTTAATCTTATTTTCCGCAAAAATACATGTAAATGAGAAATTCATATGCAGCACTTAAAATGTTGATTTTATGTTGATTAAATGTTGAAAAATTTGGTTTTTAGATGTTCACCGCTCTATAAAATATTTTGCAAAAAGCGTAATAGTTGGTATGCGTAGATATATTTTTTTTATAAAACTAAATTATTGAGGAATATTCTCACAGATTTGCTTAGATTAGAAGATCAGTTTGTATAAATTTGCGTTAATTTTGCAAAAATTCTATACTGATACACAGTAACTATTAACTTGCCGGAAATTACATGAAAGATCAATTTTTGAACTTAAATTTCTGCTTAGTTTTTAACGATAACTACAAATTTTAACTACAATTTTCACAAAAGTTTTAAACTGTAAATTTCAAAAAAGATCAAAATAAGGATCAAATAAAGTTAAGAAAAAGCATTTGCTAACAGAACATTTATTTTCAGATTTAATGCATATTGTATTAAAAAAAATTCACCTCTAGTAAAATGTTAAATGTACCTACTCACTTTAAAAAATAATTTAAAGTTTCGAAAATTTTAGAAAATAATCAATTTAAATAGTTATATTGTTGTTGCTAATTTACGTCGCACTAGAGCTGCACAATGGGCTACTGGCAACGGTCTGGGAAACATCCCGGAGGATGATCCGAAGACATGCCATCACAATTTTGATCCTCTGCGGAAGGGATGGCACCCCCGCTTCGGTAGCCCGACGACCTGCGCGCGAAGTCGAACACTTTACGGTAGCACAGTTTAACTAGGACCTATACCGCACACCCTCGGTCCTCACGCAGACTGATCCAAGTGGTCACCCACCCGCACACTGACCGTAGCAAATTGACTAATACATATTGCATTTATTTATACAATATTTTTTCATATTTTGATTGGAAAATTAAGGAATTTTTATGAAACAGCTATTCTTAATGGGCTCTTAATCTTGTAAACTGCTAAAGATAAATGTCTGTTATTTTATACAAGAGAAATATAAAAGTCTTTTCAATTTTGTTAGAATTCTGTATTAAAATACATAAAAATCATATTCTTAAATTGTACTTTCTTTAAAATTTTCCTGCGACGTTGAGAGGGACATGAACATCACAAGTATTTAAATAGGGGTCTCTAGTCTATATCAAAATAAAGTTGGGAATGTGAATTCATGAGTTGCGGACATTTTAAATTTTCTAAATATCTTTATCAAACATTCTTACCGAAATGATCTTAAGAATTTATGTAACTTTTTTAGCCTTTTGGATTTCAATTCCTACATAACAAAAGAAGGCGTCAAATTTGATCAACACTCTGAAATCAAAGTTCTCTTTGGTCTTGAGTTTGGTGACCGAGTAATGGATAAAAACAAGAAGCGCAAAGTAAAAGGAGGAGCAGAAAGATTGGAGAAGCAGAATCTTTTAGAAGTCCAAAAATGTGTTAAACTGATCTTTGCATGTCCGCAATCGCACTCCTCTACATCAAATGATGCAGTGGAGGAAACAGTGGCGGCAGCTGAAGAAGTTGCTAATATAGTTCATATCGAGATCAAGAACAACAGGAAAATGATCAGAAATTGAACAACAGGAAAATGATCAGAAATCAGAAATTGAGCAACAGGTGGATGATCAAAACTCAGAAATTGACCAAAAGCACATTAAGAGTAACGCCTCTGATCTTGCTATAATCGAACTACAAACTGAGCAAGACAGCAATTTAATTCCCTTGTTTAATTATTTTGTACATACTGAAAAGAATCAACTCGATTTATTTTTTAAGTATCATCCGAAACAAGACGTCAGTATTGAAAAAGGCAATGTATCGGAAAGACATATAGCGACAAACAAAATGCTTTGTTTTGTTTAGTATGTTTAGTGTTTGCTTCACCTTGGGTTGGCTCATTTCCGTTTTTACGAGGCATGGAAGATAGAAGGCATGTTCATGACATAGTCGATGAACATGAGCGAAGTGTTTCACACCATAATTGTGCTGAAGCATATTTTTTAAGAGATAAAGAAAATCTTGTTAATTTGCTATTCTGCAATCAAATGTCTTTACATCGAGCACAAGTACGGAAAAGAAGAATCTTGAAACGAATAATATATATTATTAAATTTATTGGGAAACGAGGATTAAGTTACAGAGGCGATAAGCTAGAAGCTGCCTGCCTATACTCTGGAAGACATGTCCGTTGATCATGGAAACTTTTTGGAACTTGTTGTTCATCTTAGCAAATATGATATTACTTTAAAAGCCCATTTGAAAGATTGTATTGAGAGCAGTAAAGACCTTCACGAGTCACAAAAGAGTAAAAACGGAGGGTCTTTGTTAACGTTTCTTTCTAAATTCACCATTAATAAAATTATTCAATTAATTGGACAACTTATAACACGGAATATTAATATGGAAGTACAAGCAGCTGGTTTGTTTTCTTTACAAGCAGATACAACACAGGATATTTCATGTAAAGATCAATGCTCAATTATAGTACGATATGTGAAAGACGATCGTGTATATGAAAGACTTCTCGCTGTTGTAGAGTGTAAATCTTCAACAGGACAGAATATGTTTTCTTTAGTGGATTAAGTTTTAAAGTCTTGTAGTATAGATATAACAAAGTGCATCGGTAATTCAACTGACGGGGCTGCAAATATGCAAGGTGAATATAAAGGATTTTCTTCATGGCTTTCAAAAGAGTCCCCTGGTCAAATTCATGTTTGGTGTTATGCACATGTCTTAAATTTAGTTTTAGGAAATATCACGAAGGCACTAATTGAAAGTGCATCGTTTCTCAGCCTACTAAATTGCGCAGCAGTATTTTTCTGTTAATCATACCAACGTATGAACATCTAGGAACAAAGTAACAATCACGGAAATAAAAAAAAGGCTTGCAACTATTAGAGAAACACGTTGGTGGTCCAAAGATTCTGCATTAAAGAAAATTTTTGGTTCATTTTCAAACTGAGATTCAACTATAAAGCCGTTATATGTCACATTGATTACAAGTTTATAAACTATACAACAAAATTTAAATTTCAAGCCAGATATCCTTGCAAAGGCAAAAATATTTTTAGAATCATTTTGCAAATATGAAACAGTAATCACCACCAAATTATTCTCAAGAATATTTTAATTAACTACACCGCTCTCCCAATATTTGCAAACCTCCGGTTTAGAAATCTTAAAAGCTTTTGGAATGGTATCACAAACGTGTTCAGAACTTAAAAAAAATAGTGAGAGATTTTGAAGGTGTACAAAAAGTTACAGATGATTTTATTATTCGCGCAAATAAGGAATTTGAAGAAACTGAAGTTTCCACAAAAAAGATTGAAGCAAAGAAAATTGATGCCGGGTGAGACAGCGTCGAATGAAACAGTTTTTGATGAGGAAACCACTGCATTTAAGATAAACGTCCATAACATTATTTTCAGTACAGTTGTAGCGTCCATGTAACGCTGGTTTCCCGAAAATGGTCCTATCTAGTTCCGAAACATTTCCCTGAAATACGTTTTAACAAGCTTCAATCTGGCGAACTAAATGAGTTAAGCAAACTCTTGCTAAAATTTGACGAAGCAGCTATAGGTGAAAAGTTGCGGATTGAACTAAGAAATTTAGCTTCACATTGGGAAAAACTGAAAAATTCAGACTTAGAAGATTATAAAATAATCAGAGAAGATCATTCAAATGAAGATGATAACGACTTTACTTTGGAAACAGAAGAAGTAAGTCTAAAATGTGAGACACGCAGTGCGTGCAAAAATTGTGTTATTTGTTGCTACAAGATATTACAGAGATTCAATTTATTGACCAATTCTTATAATTTAATTGGTCCAGCATCAAAATTTTTACTAACATTGTCAATAAGTCAGGTGGCTTGTGAAAGATCATTCTCCCCATTTAAAGTAATTAAAAATCAAATGAGGAGTACTTTATCTTCGGATAATTTGAATGCTCTCATGGTAATGGCAATAGAAAAAGATCGATTAATGACATTAGATAGCGACGACATAATAAATAAATTGGAAAAAAATAGTGAGCTTCTTCAAAAGTCATTAAATTAAATTTTAATTTAATGACTTTTGAAGAAGCATTAAATCTATTTTTAAAATTTTTTTTTATATAAAGCATTCATGCATGTGTAGTATAATAAATATTTTTATTTACTCTTCATCTTTCACCTTCTTTTTGATTTTATCAACCTATGTTTCCTCATAAGAACTATGTATTTTAAACTGAAATATATTCTATGAAGGATTATTAAGCAATTTTTGTCTACTTTCTTACTTCGATAAATGAACTTACGTTCATGAGAATTTATAAGTAAAAAATGCCTAAAAGTGATACATTAGGAGCCGCGTACACTTCGCGCACGCGGTGTTTATGTGAAGTAGAGGGCCAATATCTGTAAATTCCGCGGGCTTATTTTAGATCCCAGTCCGAGCCTGTATTAAACCCCCATTTTTATTAAGTGATATTAGGGAGCAATTTTTTATACGCATAGTTTTTGACCATCTGACATAGTTGGATTTAATTACGAAAATTCAAACGAAAGCAAGAACGCATTGGCTCTCACAGCAAAGCGATTGTAAGCGAACGGCAGATGGACACGTGTGACGTCATGTCGTGAATAATCACGTGACTCCCAGTTTCAAGTGAAAGCGAAAGTAAGCGCTTTTTTTTAATTTAAAATAACTATATAAATAGCCTTCTTAGGAGAGTAATAAACTGTTTTCTGGGAGTTTTGAGATATTCTGAATGCATTAAAAATTTTAAAAAAATTGACTGTAATTGTCCATTGTCCTAGAGATAAAGTTCTAAAAAAAAACTTACTGCTTGTGGTCTCCGCTCCGCTGTGATGCGCTGGGCGCAGGCGCGGTCTATTGTTGCTGTTTGTGCAGCCAGCAACTGCACATCTACATTGGAATCCGAAGAGGATTCAGAACTGGGGGGCAGACCTCTGAAAAGAAATTACATTCTATTAAAATACATGGTCAGGATTGTGACAATTCAATTATTAATAACATAAAAAAAATTCATGCGCAACAATGCTGGATTATGAACTTGGTAAAATTAAACGAACCCTCAGTAATTGTGAAAATTTTAAGGTTATAGCATGCAGAGTCTCTATTTATACGAAATTTTCAAAATCTTCCAATATGAAGGTTACTTCTAAGTTCAATTAAAATATATTAAATTAAAACTTGAAATTAAAATATAAAAATGCTCAGAAAATATAAACTTTGAAGTTTATAATAATTTTGGAATATACAATGCGAATCGGCATTAAAAACATAAAAGTTAATGTTTGCTAAAAAGATTTTTAAGAGTTTCAATGCTTCCAATATTAATAATAAATCAGATATTATATTAATAATAAATCAGATATAATATTAATAATAATTGATAATAAATCAGACATGATATTAATAATAAATCAGATGATTACTTACTTGTACTCAACATTCTTCTTAAAGCGTTTGACGCGCCTCTCCTGAAATATAATTTAAATTTTTTAGATAATTAAGCAAATCCTTTAATGGTTTATTTTTTTACTAATAAAAAGGGAAAAAGAAAATTAAACTCTTAAGTACATTTTATTCAGTTGTTGCAACAACTTATAAAATTATTTTTGTTAGAATTAGTTAATTAAATAGGAATTATAAATGTACATAATGATTGAGGACGGTTGATGTAATGTAAGCAAAAAAAAAAAAAAAAAAAAAAGATATCGCCCTGTATAACTTTTGTTCTAATGATCAAATTTTTACGAACTTATTGGTTCCTGGGGGTGTCCTTTAATATCCTGCAGTGCTACCTATTAATTAAGTGACGAACATTGAGAACAAAACGTACTTTCTTTAAATAAACAATTTTTTTTTTATACATATTTGGGTCTTCAAAGTATAGGGGGTTGTCTGGGAATTATGTTCCCCTTATTTTGGTGAAGAGGGCAATCCAAGGTTCGGACACCTTCATGTTAATTTCTTTTGCTGTATTTTAAGTTTTTAAATCTAATTAAACAATTAAAAAAATTGCATAAAACCAGTTTACCCAAAGATATTTTCATGCAAAAATAATTTATAATAATTGTTTTTTATTTCTTATAATATAATTTAATTGGAAATGAAAAAATTTTGAATTAAATTTTAATATTTCTCATAATTTTCTACGCTACGCTAATTTTCCATTCATATACTAATCAATTGTTTTAGTACTTTAATTACTAATTCTCCTTTTAAGTAAAATTCCTTTTCAAGTTATTGTCAAATTTTTATTGAAAGAAAACTTAAAATTATTGTCATCTAGCTGAGAATTAAATCTTGTTAAAAAGTTAAAAAATATTCCGCTGATCAAATTTATTCTATTCAAAACAGCTGACTATTTACCATGCATACTACTTTTTTGAAAAATGAAGATTAATTGATTGACTTTTTTATTGTTTATGTTGTTAGTTAAGTAATAATTCGAGTAATAAGTAAAACGAAAAATAAATGCTTGTGTATGCACAGCATTTATTTTTCGTTTTGTTTTTTAAATAAACAAAAAATTATGGACATACAATTATATTTTGTAGTTTAAACTTATTTTCGCTCACTAACTTTAAGATAGTTGCACTTTTCAAATGTTCAATAAATTTGTCTATAAAGTTGTTTATATTATTTCTCAATTTAAGCAAAATTCAAAAAAATATTTTCATATCTGAAAAATGCTCGATTTGTCTTATTTTGTTAAACAGAAAATACAAAAAATAAGAAAATATTAAAAGATTCCAAAACCATGCTATTTTTAGAATCATCATCTCAAAAAATTATTCTTTTTCCAACTTTAGAATTTCCTTAATGATACAATATGATATATTAAGAATATTAAAAAGATGTATTAAAAATAGAAATTGTTTTTTTATTTCTCCGTAACAAGATAAACATGTTAACGTTTTTTTAGGCTCAATTGAAACGTGACAATGATTTAATTAACCCCATAATTGAAATCTGTTGGAACCTTACATTTAATTGCTTGAAACAGTTAGAAACAATTAAATTAATTAAATTATTGGAAATTAAACTTATTTTATTATTTTGTTGAGAGCTGCAGGAAAAACGAGGAAAAATAGCCTGGTTTACCTTACTATTCATACATGTAATATAACTTGAGTTGTTTAAGCAAAAAAATAAAATAAAGGGTAAAATATAAATTCTACTGAAATATGTCCTTAAGCATGCACTAAAACATTTGTACGATAGATTTAAGAATCGATGAATAAAAATATATATTTTCCAAAAACTTCGAATTAGCAGGAAGACGATAACTTGTTCGAAATAATTGATTTGTAACTACTTAACTTAGATTCCAGGGGAGAGGGATCATTCCATTAATTCATTAGACTTTTTAAATTTTACTTGTAGACGGAATTGTTTAACATCCTAAAAAATGTTTTTCAGAGAAGCAGTAAAAAAATAAATAAATGAATAAATAATTGAAACAAAATAAAAATATTTTTTAAAAAAATTAACAAATAAAAAGGTATTGCTTTGAATTTTTCAGAAAGTTTGATAAATTACATATGTTTTTAGGAGGTTCCAAAGGAGCCATAGCCATTATCTTACCTAAAACTAATTTTAATATCACATAAAATATTTCAGGGGGACATAAATGAATAATCCCCAAAAATAAAGTGAGAAATTGCATTATCGTAAAAAAATATAAATAAAAGTCGACATATTTTGAACATTCATGAGGGCAGTCATTATTTTCCACCGAGCTCTGAGAATGGTACCGTTTGAAGCAAATGTTTAGCGCGCTCTAACTAGGTCTAAAGGAGTCATTTAGAGTAAAGGAACACATTAGATAAGTCCATTCACAAGAAATACGATAAATCAATTGCCACAAATTCGAATAAATTTAATCTCGATAATGTTAAAATTCTAACCACTCCAGCCATTCTAAACCAAATTCTAACTTCCCTAACCATTTCCGAGTATCAAGCTGAGCTGATGTGCTCAACTTGATAACGGGGAATCTCATTTTGTTCATATGAATGCAGATTCTCTTGTAAACTCTATTAGTTTCACACCATCTATCCATGGAACGTGAAAATACATTTCGCCCTGATTTGCTTTTCCCGGAAGTGAAATTTTTACCATAAATTATAAATTATAAATCATTATTTTGATCAGAATATTATATTGAAAAAAGTAAATGTTTGTATATTACTATTTCAATAAGGTTCATTCGGTCCTTAAAAAATTTAAAAAACTGTGGCACCTATATTGAAATAAAGAAGTTATTTTTAATTTAAAATTTCAAAACTTAAGATTTTGTTACCAGTCTGTGAAGTTATATATTCAAATTGATTATTTAATACTGTGGAGAATATAACCGTAATAAAATAAATTTATCTTCTTAGTTTTGCTACCACTATTACAGCTTCTTAAGTTACCTCACGAATGCTGTTTAAATAGAGGCTATCGTATCAGATATATATGTATGTAATGACGGTAAGAATCGTTAAATAAGTTTTGAATAGTTAATAAAGGAATTAAGCAAAGAAACCATATTAACAATATTTAATGATTGTAACTATTGAACATGTTGAGCGACATTTTATGAAGATCCGTTTCAGAATGCATAAAAACATCAAGATGCTATTTGCAAATTATCTTTATGTAAAGAAAGCTACGTAAATCATGTATTCAATAGAATGAAATGATTTTTAAAAAATGAATTATACAATATTCTTAAACATAAATTTTTCAATCTTTTTAAAATGTCACGTGACATTCACTAATTCCTTCAATTGTAAAAAAAAGAAATATTGCCGTATAAAGAAATAAAAGAAATATCGAAAAATTTGGTTTTTGTATAAAATCTTCATGTTTAAAGAAGTTAAAAACAACTTAAATAAAAATGTCTCATAAAAAGCTTTTGTGCCTATACAGAATAAAATCAGTAAAATTATAAATAATTTATAAATCGATTCAAATTTTATTTTTAAAGAAAATATAAACGAAATCAATATTTGGCTTTGGGCAACTAAAAACAAAACTATTGCCAAGAAACTTCCAGATATTTTCATTTTAACAATTTTTTAAAAAAGAGCCTTTCTGACCGGAGCTAACACAAAAACGAAGAATGGCTTCAATTTTCATTTCATTCTTTTTTATCCTCAAAGCTTGGTTGCTTAGCAACGTACTATTTCTCTCTTGTCATTTACGCTGCTAGAGTATAGTTATATTAAATTTCTAATATGGAGATAAGTTAATGCCTCTTCTTCCAATTGTATAAAACTTCCCAGAACCCTAAATTTCGATAAAATTTTTCCAAAAAAAAAACAAAAAAAACTAACAACTCAGAATAATTTTTGATCTATTGATTGGATTTTCACGCTCTGGGACTCATTCTTAATGGGTCGAAGAAGGAACCTCTAACATGCTAATTAATAAGCGTAGACAATATTTAAAATTACGAAAATCCGACACAGAAACAAAATTCCTCTAAATAAACATGTCTTTCTTTCGATGAATTTGGATTTCTGACTCCCAAAATATAGGCAATCTGAGAAATATATTTCCCAAAGTTTGGTCAGGAGACCGATCCAAAGTTTGGACCTCTTATTGTTAATTTTATGTTTATCTCGAAAACTTTTTAAATGAATTGAGAAATTTTTGCACATGAAGCTCATTTATCTAAAAAATAAAGTTTAGTAAATATTTATTATTTTTATTATTTTAAATAATAGTCGAAAAAATTTTGAATTGTGATTTTTTACATAATTTTGAAATGCGTAATTTTCTAAGACAACACACAAAATTTGTTACTGAGTTGAATACATGAAAGTTGATGATGAAAGTAAAAGATGAGCCAAACCTTAGCACGGCAATTATCGGAGTAATAACTCTCGGAGAGAGCTGATTTTCCACGTTGTAGATTTGTTAAAACTTTTCAATCCTTGAAATGTAACAGATGGCGTTCCAAGCGTTATTTTTGTAAAAAAAATTAGTAGAGATCATTCTTCCCACTTGATCTTCATAAAGGATAATTAAAAGTTTTCTTTCATCCCTCAAACCTTTTTTTGTAAAAGAATATTCGCCTGAGTCGAAATGAATAATCGAAACAAAACTGGTGAATGTGAGAAATAAGAACTACACATTTTTTTTGAATTGTAGTTTCATGTTTTATTTCATTTTATTACCGTAGTTGAACAGCCAACCCAATTTTGAGTTTACGGCTACCAATGTTCAACTCCGCAGCATCGTAATTTTGAACCTAATGCGAAAGCAAAGGATAAGAAGAAGAAGACCACGGAAACGTCTCACGGTTTGTCTAAGTGCAAGGGTACTCTAGCCCGTGATTCGTCAACCACTGATGATCTTTTTCGTCAGCACTGTGCTCGGTGCAAATCGGGAGTAGTTACATATTGTAATTTTTCCAAGATTTAATCCCAATTTGTTGTCTTTATGTCTAACTTGATTGCATTTAAAGGACCGAGTAATAGAAATAACTATAATTTGGGACTCACTTTTCAAACTCTGTGTGTGCTTCCTTTTTTATTTTATGATAAGCTTTTGGTTTATTTAAAGCTACATTTCTATTACTAAAATTAAATATAATTTAATAACTGAAGTTGATAATTAAATTGTTAAGAATATTAAACAGAAAAAGAAGTGAAAAAAATATAATGCCATTTATAAAGCAATAGGTGTATTCCAAATTTTTGAACACTTTTAAAATATGCACAGAGTTTATTTATAAAAATTTGAGCAAAAATGTAAACTTCCGATAAATTAGTTTTCGCTTCGGATTTGCAAGAATATTATATACAATATTCTTTTAAAAAATTAGGCGCAGAAAAATGTAAAAAAAAATTAACTTATGATTATTAGCACTTTATTCTTTCATACATTTATTAAATTTCAAAATAATAAAGGTTGAAAAATATTTTTAACGTTGTGCCTTAATTTTCACGATTTTAAGTACTTTTAGGAACCATAAATTGAGAGGCCTCAAGCCTAGTCATCCTTTGGTTTAATCTATCCTAGATTATTGATTTAAAAAAAAAAATCAAATTGCATCCTGGATAATGTGGGACCTGAAGGAACTTCTAATTAAGATAATTAATTATCTTTATGATGCAGAGAGTGAATGTAATAATAATAAATACTAGATAATATGATGAATGAAGTGTTTTAAAATAAACATATCTCAACTAAGGAAACTATCCAAGTATAACCCTCGTACTGATTTTACGAAATTTTTGAGCGAAAATTTCGTTCAAAATTTTTTTTATTACGAAAAGTACAATTTTGCTCTTATAAAACATCTGATATTGCTACTTAAGAAAATGAGGCATTGTATCTTATGTAATGTTGTACGCTCAATAGAATGGAAAAGAAACAAAAATCAAAAATAATTAACCTCCTAATAAATGCAAAGAATTTTTATGTAAAAATGTGTTAATTTTTTTTAAGCAATTGACTTATAATAGTTAATAAGAATTATTTTTTTTGCAAGGAATCAGTATGCGTAAATATAATTACAAAATATATGTCAATTGAATTAATTACTAATAAACCAAAAGCATGAGTGGATGTCCCTATTTTAAGAACTTCTTTAAAAAGAGTATCAGCAAACATAAAAAGCTAGGCACACGAATATCCAATGGGCGAACTTGAATTATGAAACAATCCTAAAGCCTTTCGGGGTTGTTTTATGACCAGCTAGGTTTTGGTAATGAAAATTATAGCCAAGTATGATCTTATTAAGTAAAAATGAGAATTATAATAATTTAAAAAGAAATATTTTTTTTAGATATTTTTTAAGTATAATTATTTTACTTAATAATATTAAATTTACTTAATTAAAATTTTCATCAAATATCATTAAGGAATTTAGGCTATGCTTTCTTTTGAACTTATAAAAAAATCTAATGTAATATTCATTCAGATTTTTTGTTTAAAAAGACAAGTACCCAAGAGTTAGTTACAGCAAAATTTTCTATTAAATAAAAAATGACATACTTTTCACAGCTTTGCGATACTTGCATTTTTTTAATAATTAATATTAGTTTACTTAGTTTAATTAATAAGTTTGTTAATTAAATAATGAACTATGAAAGAACTGGTACATTAAAAATTTTATGCTTTTAATTGTTGAAACGCGTTAAAAAATAATCAAAATCTAAATAGTTATTAAATATAAATTATGTTTTTTGGTGTTAGGAATAAAAAAACAATAAAAATGACTTAAAATCAGTTAGTTACTACTGTTCGAGGGATTGCAAATACGTAAATAAAAAAAAAAAGAACTTTGTTTGCAGAACAGAAAATAATAGATTATGATATAGAAACTCACCGTTTGGGAGGGCGTTTCTTCCTCGCTAGAAGAATGGAGAACACGGATGGCCTTACCCACGGGGCGGACACTAAAACAATAAAAATACTAACATGAGAATCGTATATCAGTAGAATAGCTCGTGTCAATACCCATGATTTTATAAAACACACATAATTTCAGTTATTAGTTTTTAATAAAATAAACATTGTGTAGTTATTTGTACTCATGCATGCATTATATGCATAGACATTGCTGGTAAAGACTAAGCCTGTTAAATTATCTAAACATCTTTAGACTAAACATGCTAAAATACAATTAAAACTCTTTATACTATTTGGTATAAAATCAATTTAAAAACTAAATGAGGGAAGGTATTAAAATGATATATTAAGGAATTTAGGAATATTAAATTGATAAAAATCATTGTAAATACTGCGATTTTAAATGATGAATTTTAAACACAATGGGTCGAATAGTTTCTAAGTTATGAAATATGAAAAATAAAGTTTTTAAATGTTCATTTCGCAAAAATACCATTTGATTATTTTTAAATTTACATTACACAGTTTAAAAATTAACAGTGTAAAACTTTATATGCCTCAAAAAGCAAAAATCTTTCAACCATTACGAAAAAAAAAAATAATAAGGAACTTATTACATGGGATTATGTTAGGAAAAATGAAGTTTATTATTGTGCGTTCAACTGTTTTGATTTACTTTAAAAAGTTTGGAAATATGGGGAAATACGTTGGAAGCTAAATCAAAATCAAGAAGCCCAAACTTTATAAGCTATGACTATCGAAAACCCAAATATATTCAAAGCAGCAAGGCGAATTAAGGACCATTTAAACTATGATATTAGATCCATCAAAAAAATTACAGAAAAGATAAAGATTTTATGCCGCAATTCACCTTTGTAGAAAAGTTTTTCATTTGAAATTAAAGAACAATAATTTTTGTGCATATAATGAAGGACTACATTTAGTGTCGAGACAGTGAATTAAGTCGAGAAAAAGTTTACTTACTTTGATCCGCCGCTTCCACCAGAACTTTCGTCCCCTTCATCATCCTGTTAGCAGAAAATAATAAATAAATATAAGCACGAAAAATAAATTCTTAGAGTTATAAAAAATAAAAATAGTCAAACTTAGAACCTCATATATTAGGGTATGTCAAATCGTTGAAATTTGTTTTATTTAAGATTTTTCTTCAAAAAAAAAAAAAAAAAAAAGACGCAAAAATCATGGAAATGGACAGTTCTTTAAGGGATGTTTAGTTCTTTCTTCACAACCTCATAAATTAAAAATCAAGTACTTTTCTCTAATTACTAAATCATTGCATTAATATAAATGTTTAATATAAAAATATCTGAAAATAATATCTTATTATGAACAACTAAATCGTATTTTCAACAAGTAAAAAACCAAACTTAGTGGTTTAAAGGGTTGATCTCAAATATGCTGATGAATTTATGTTTATTAATAAGTTAAGGAATCAAATGCAATTAAGCAGACTACTTTTTGGATAAATTAATAAAACACGATAAGAGAGTTCTGGGAAAAATAGGGTCTCAAAAGTTGAGGAGTTCGGTCCACTTCATGCTTATTTTATTTTTGTTTATTCTGCCTTATTTGGACGTTTTCTAAGCGATATTTCGCACGAGATTTTAAATTTTGCACACGGATTTAATTTCGTCCATAATTTCACTAGATTCAATAGGTCTTTTATAAATCATATTAAGAAAAAAGACAATTTTTTTCTAACAGACACCTTTATTGTTTCAATCTTTCTGCGTTATTTTAAAGATCATTAAAAGCAATTAAAATCTGAAGACAAACGATTTGAATATTGAGTAAAATTCAGTTTTTAGAAAGAAAAGAAAACATAGAATTTAATATTATGACAAAGATAAAACTGTACCAAAACTTACCCTCATCTTCCTCTTATCGCCTATACTAGCCATATCAATTTATTCTGTAAAAGGAAGGAAACATTCAATTCAAGTTTTATTCTCATTAACTTATAAATGGTTACAGTTTTTACGGATAGCTCTAAAGTTCGCAATATTATTTGAAATGTTGCAATATATGGGCAGTTTATAAGGAGCGTTTGCTTCATAATTTGATTTTTAACGCGTTTCTATTAAATTGCTTTCTTGCTTTTGAGGATGGAATAATGTAATCGGAATCTTAACTGCTTTCTGACTAGCAAGAGTATTAAAATCTCAACAGAGGATCAGTTTTCAATCATCACAAGCATAACTGTAACATCCCTAGGCGTACCAAGTCGCTTTTATACGAGTGAGCCATAATAGTTATCGACGTTTTCATATTTAAATGTGATTTCAGTTTTATTAGACTTTTCAGAAATTCAAGTTCATTTCACTTAAAATACTTCATTTTCGCTTAAAATGTCAGTATTTATAGTCTGTGTATGGTCTATCATTTAGAAGGACTCAAATTTATCACAATAATAGAATATTAAAAAAAAAATAAAGAAATTGCCATTTGGTTCCAAAGGCTTTTAAAAGAATGTTCGCAATATACAGTAAATTTGATTCTTTAAGAATGTCTTGAAACCTAACCAGTAATTTTCCGCTATAGCGAAATACTACAGTTTTAAGCATAATAAGAATTTATTTTATTATTAGAAAATTGACAAAAAATACTATAAATTTACAACTGCGAAAATATTTTTTAAATTTTATCTTTCAAATTTAGGTTTCTTCTGAATTATCATTTATAATTGTTTTAACCTTAAATATTTTTAATTCCACGATTTTAATTAATTAGAAATTATTGTTAGTTAAATTTTATTTAATTTTACCTTTTAGAATTGTTCTTGTCGTGGAAAAATAGTGGGAAATCTTATTTAATTATAATGATCACAAAATGCATTAACAAGGAAAAAAATAATTGAATAAATTAGTTTAGGCTTGTATTCGAGATATGCTCACTTTTTTCAGATTGCCGAAATCATAAAAACAGTTTTTATATATTTATTTCGTTTGAATTTTTTTCCGAAAAGAAATCAGATCCATCATAATATTATTATATAACGTAATACATAACATAATTAATCCATCAAATTTTAGGCGTTGAGATTCTCTTAAAATCTTAAAGAATCCCATTCGTAAAAATCTGTCCCTCTTAATATTTTTATGCGTTTGGTGCGGTCTTCGAAGTCCGGATCTTAATTTTGAAAATTTTTTTAAAAACTTAAATGAAACAGTTTAGAATGCTGAAACAGGCTAAAAAAATCTTACGCTGTATATAAAAATAATTATTAATGTAAAAAAGGACATTCTACATAAAATGGAATATATTGGTTAAAAAATATGATATTCAACATAACAGGTTTCCATCAAATTTCACCGTAAAATTTATGCTTTTAACAAATCAGGATGTAGATTGCGATTTTAAAACGTGCTGTTTTGCTATGAAACAAAGAAGAAGAAAAAGAATATTAAAAAAAATCAACTCTTTCGAGTTTCTTTCAAAAGTATTAAACATATGTTCACAAAAATCATTATAATTAAAAAGAGTTGCATTGGGCATAAATTAGGCTAAATAATCATTAACTGCAATTATAAAATAACAGTATATAAATTTTGTTCAACAATTTTAAAAATTTTTTTAAATAAAATTTATTAAATGGTTTTTAAGATACCACATACATAAAAGTGACAATCATAGAATTGCTTCGGCAAATTATATATGAGCTGTCTAAAATTATTAATTTTGCATTATACTATAATATATTCCTTGGGGTTAAGGAAATAATTTGAAGAAATAATTTTTTGAATGTCTTTGGGAGATACTTACAACTCTGACACTACACTTAAGCTAACAACAACTCTGATTAAAAATATTAGAATAATTGAAAACTTTGACGTTAGATAGACTCTTACATTGTTTTATACTTAATCAAATTTAGAAAGGCAAACTTACATACTTTACAATAGTTTTAAAAAAAATCTAAATAAAGCGTAAATTATTGCACAATCTTTTTTTATAAAAAAAATTAAATATTAAATTAGAATTTTATGTGACGTAAAATATCATAATATTTCGTTATAAACTCTAAAATTCATTTATAAATTGAGAAAGTATTTCGAAGCATCGTCTTTGAGAATCGCACTGCAGATTAGCGATCTTGTATTGAATAAACAAGTTTTTGCACAATTTTTTTCCATATTAGCCTAAGTCGAGTTTTCCACAAGCTCAGCTTACTTTATAAGGGCAACTTCTTGCAGTTTTTTCATTAAATTTTCAATTGGAGTAAACCCTGGTGAATTAGTTAGTCACAGTAGTTATGTAATTTTGCCATAACTTAGTCGATGGTGAAAATTAATCCTGTTGAAATCGTTGATTGAGTGGGAACAAATTTTGCCTTGGCAAACAAAGAATTTTTATCCTTGATGGCCAAGCTTTTTGCATTTATATTTCTCAACAACATTTTGGCAACAATTTAAGTTCTCGTTTTTCAAAAATGACAGTAAAATAAAAGCTTGTTTGGGGAGTATTAGGAAAGTTTGTTCTGTGTGTCTTATGTTAATAAAAGTAATTGAGTTTTGAGATATTAAGTATTTGATAAAGTGTACCTGAAACGTTCGATAAAATTTGCAGTGCGCAAATGGAAGGGTTATGCAGAGACAAAAGAACTCCTAGATCAAG
Source organism: Parasteatoda tepidariorum (assembly GCF_982258835.1). Taxonomy (NCBI): domain Eukaryota; kingdom Metazoa; phylum Arthropoda; class Arachnida; order Araneae; family Theridiidae; genus Parasteatoda; species Parasteatoda tepidariorum. The sequence goes on from NC_141756.1 coordinate 125,547,154, forward strand.
TATTAAGAGAAATATGACTTCGTGAGGACTTTTAGATGGAACCTACCCGCATTTGCGTTACTAGAAGAAAACCATGAAAACCTTCCGCGGTTAGCCTAGTGACAAGAGGACTCTAACGCATGATCCGTCTCCCACTGAGGATATTTTACGTCAGCACTGAGGTCGGTGCAAGCCGGATGCGGAATTCATATCGACCAGCCATTGCTGGGATTCGAACCTGGTTCCCCTGATAGGAAGGCAAACGCTCTATCCCCTGAGCCATCACGGCTCTCGAGCACAACATTAATCCATCAACTGAAGAGGACGATTTTTTTTCCAACAAGACTTAGCTTCATTTAATATATCAAAATTAGCTAACAACCGGCAACGCTAAATTTCAGGGTAACTTATCAGATCTAAAAATTTATGGGGACCAGCTGCTTCTACAAACAAAATAAAAAGTATCATTTTGCAGTGTATGGAATCACAGGGAAGTCAGTTCAATTTCGATGTTATTATGAATACTAAATAAAATTTTGTTTGAGTCATTCTTCTTTCCTCTTATTTTTAATAATTAAATTCGTTCAGTCAGTAGTATTTTTTTTCAGGCGATACAATTCTTCATAAATGTTAACAAAAAAGAAATTCTATCAATTATAATTTCAGCATTGAAAATTTTTATTTTATTTTTCCAGTGCCGAAAATTGGATTGAGTGTTTGCATGATATTGACACTGAACATTAATAAACTTCAACCGTTAAGTTTTAGTCGTCAGAAAAACTGTATAAATATTACGTTAATTAAATATAAGTAGAACCACCAAATAATTTCGATATTTTAAAAAAATCCAAATTTTACTTTATTCAATAGATTTTTCTTTGAAGAATATAACTAACAATTCTGCAGTTATTTTAGAAAAAGTGCATTAAAAAAATATTTCTCCTATTATTTTGTATACCAAACTTGAATTGAAAGAATTATGAAAAATATAGAACCGAAACATAGCACTAAAAACAGTGAAATTGCGTAATCAGTAATATCGTGAAAAAGTTTTCGTTCTGCAAATGTTAGAGACATAAGACCATTATTCATAAGTTCAAATTTGTCAAAATCACACAGTGTATTAAGTAAGCTTAAGTAATACGAATGTAGCAAATTTTGCTTGGATAAGAGTGAGAAAAAAATATGTTCTAAACATTTTTTTTCGATTAAAATTTATGTCAATTAAATATAAATTACGGAAATAGTTCTTAATGTTATAAAAAACTAATGAACCTCTCTCCACTACCTCTAAACAAACAATAATGAAGAGCATGTTTTTCAATTAAAGGAAAGATTAATCAAATTTTTAAAATTAATTACTTGCAATTAAAAAAAAAACTAAACTCAGTATCGCGACTGCCCATAGAGGGCCAAGGCCTACTGTGCCCATCTCAGTTTTTTGGACCTTGGGCTCTGGAGTGCAGGAGCAGATGTCCTGGTTAGGTGGTCAGCCAAACGCGGAAATCCCAATGTTTAGCTCCCAAGCATGCTTGGTACTCATTTATTGACCCACTGAAGAAATGAAAGGCTGCGTCACCCTTGCCCGCCCCCAGGATCGAACCCAGGACCTGTGGCACGAGAGCGCTCCCACTCAGCCACCGGGCGTCAATTACTTGCAATTAATTTTTCTAATTTTAAAATTATTTCTTTACAGAAAAAACTCATTGGAAATGTAAATAAGTAGTTCAGAAATTTTTTTATCGATGCGAATCCCAATTTACTGCATTTACAGCAAACAAATATACCACTTCCTCCAACACTGAATAATTTTATATTATTTATTTATTTATAATGTATAAAACTGAAAAGTAAAAGACATAGAATTTTCGGTGGTGATATGAATTCATTATGAAGATGAATGCACCAAGTTTTAAATAGACTAATTTGTAATTATTTTGTCCTTTATAAACAACTTCTAAAGAATAGTTTTTAAAACCTTTTATTTTATTACATTCTGCTTTTAAATTTTGCGTATACTAACTTTTTTATGTCATAAAATGATAGTCATTTCGATAAATTTTGCCACCAGGATATTAGAAACAAATATTTTTTTAGTCATCTGGCCAACTGAAATCTGCGGATTATGGAGTCAGTATTCCAAATATCGATTTACGACTATTTGAAAATAAATTCAATTTGAAGCACTCGGAAAAGATTGAAAGTTGTATCGTCAATAAGAGCAATACTGGAAAAAATCATATTTCCGATTGACCATAAATTCTATTTTTTTTTTTGTGAATAATGCATTTTACCATCATAAAACGAATGTTATAATCAGACACAGAGCTCCATTTAAAATCTAAAAACTCTAGCCATGAAGCTGTTGGTGAGATTTTAGCACGCGAGTTAATTGGGAACTTGTCAAAATTTTGGTTGTTGATTGAACCCACCCTCCCAAAAATGAAAGCGACTTTATAAAAGTGTAATAAAACGATCCTCTCTTATAACATTTTTATCATCTGTTAGTAAGAGGGGATCTTTCTGAATTTTTGTGTTCAAACCTCAAGATGCTCAGTTACACCACTATTTTTTTAATTATCTTAAGGCCACTTTAACAATATTTTGAAAATAAGCTTCGGTGAAACAATTTTAAGAATCAGGATTCCGAAAAATTTTTGCATCTCTTGTTTCTACTTGTTTATTTGTTCTTGCTTTGCAGCTCAAGAAATGATTTCTTCCAATTTAGTCAATCACGTGTCAGCCATGCAGAAACTTATACTTAGACTGAGGGAAGGGGCCACAGTGATCCCTTAGTATTTTTGATAACACCAAGTAGGGTTAGTTATCTTCATGACCTTCAGTAAGTATAAGGTACTCGAATTTCATTTTTAAAAACGAAGAATATTTCAACACTTCTTCAATACTTTAACAGAGAAAAGGAAAATCATTTATCTCCGTTAAGAAACTAACACAGCTTGATCAAATATTTTGTTCAAATTAAATCAAATGAAGCACAATAGCATTTTAATAACCGAGTCTTCAATTAAATTCTGACCGGGATGGTTGTAATAAAATCACTGCTATCATCACACTTAAATCACAGCTATATTAAGTTCAGGACGGTCGACGTCCCATCCGTGTTGCCATTAGAATATACAGGCTGACCTTGTGTGATCGAGACTGAGTAACAACAGCTTGATATGTCGCAGTGACTGTCCAATGTGGACCATCTATCGAAGTAGGCTTTTCTGTCTAGGAAGGCGTGGTCTGATCGCTTCCGAAGGTCACTAATGTGGGGAAAAGACAACTGTCGTTTATCTAAAGGTATCTCAACATAGAGTAGCGTTAACATGTTTTATTGGTGAATTTGAGTTGAATGCTTTTAGTGGTGGACACTCTACAACACTTTCGAGATACACAGCCATGTTTTGTCTTTCTAATGTTATTTTAGAATTTCATAACCGTCATTCAAACAACCGACTCAATTTTGTGTTTATGACTACGAATGTTCAATTCCGTAGCCTCGTAAGTTTGAACCCAATCCCGAAGACAAGGAAGTTGCTGGATCAGGTATTGGGAGAAATTTGCCTTCGTGGAGGACTTTCTAATGGAGCTATTCCACATTTGCGTTACATGGAGAGGAAGACCACGAGAACCTCCCACGGTTAGCCTGACGGCAAGGGGACTCTAACCCATGACCCGTCTACCACAGAGGATATTTCGCGTCAGCACTGTGGTCGGTGCAAGCCGGATGCGGAATTCGTATCGACCAGCCATCGTCGGGATCGAACCCCGTTTCATTGGAAGGCGAACTCTCTATCCCCTGAGTCATTGCGGCAATATACTATTTGGACAGTGCCATAAAAAAACGGCGGTTGTTTTTTTTCCTCTTTTGCTTAAAAGTTGAAATATTTAATTTTAGCTTTAACCATGGCCGATGGGATGTACACATAAAAAAGAATGAATTCAAAAAATTTTAATCAATGTGCACAGCAAAAAACCCAATGCTTTACAAATTCTTCACAATAATTTTTTTTTAATTCAATATTTTTCAGTTCATATTAAATGTATTTAAAACTCTTAGTTCATAACAAAAATCAAAATATTTTAAAACACTTATATACATTTCTAATATGTTGCTTAGCTGTTGCATAATTTTTGGGGAAAACTCGTCATCAATGATTTCACCTTCTTCTCTGAATATTTTCTTTTCAACTTTTTAATTATGATTTCCTTTGCTTGGCATAGGTCTGTCAATAAATCATATTTTCTAGTTTCTGATATTACTTTATTTAAATAATATCTGTTATCTTTGCTTTTTCTTAATTGTACTTGTTTTACCTTTGTTTTTGAATAATTTAGCTTTCAACGTCTACTACGGGAGTAAAAAAAATTATCACACGAAAAAAATTAACACAAAATTGCTCTTTCGTAATTGCGAAATGCACGCTTTTAATAACTTTTGATTCGATAATCCGAGTTTTATCTACTCGAGCACAATCTTAATGATTCCTGGGCATAACCCTAAGTGAAAAATTGATTTGCGCTGTTTTAATATTTAGTTGCGAAATCAGAAAACATGCACTATCAAACCCAGACGCAAAATTTGAACGAAATCGATCGAAGAATTTCAAATATAGTACTTGTAAACTTTTCTTTTTTGAAAACTATACGACTCATTCCGCTCAAATTTGGAACTTTGTCATTTTTTCTTACAAAGTGTAAAAAAGGTATAAAAATTAATATACATTTCAATTGAAAAACCTTTTGACCATAATTTAATAAAATGCGAAATAACGACCAATTATTAAAAAAAACACATTTCAATCAAATCTTGTAAAAAACGCAAAAAAGTGAATTTAACATTAAGAATTAACACTCTTCTGCCTATAGTGGAAACTTATTTTCCAGATCCTCCCATAGAAGATCCCATTGACCCGTTAGAGGGTCAAAAGTCGGTACAAAATGCGTTTATTGAAAAGCATTTTTGTGTCTTCCTTCGTAATGTAAAATAAAGTCTGTCCTAATTAATTAATATATTTAAGATTAGACTCTCAAATTGACTTCCAGTAAAGCGAAAACCCAATCATTCTATCAAAGGTTATTCAAGTTGTTTCCTTTTTTTTTCTTTTTAATCGTATTAGAAAATAATTAACGTTTTCTCTTGATAAAAAAAAGAATGTTAGCCCTTTAACGGGCCCTTTATTTCTAGTAAAGGTAAATTAAAGTATTTTTCGAATTGAAATTGTTTTAAGAACAGTAATTGATATATATAAAAAAACTCATTTAGTTTATAAAAATGCCATTTTTTTGGTGGTAAATATACTTAACATGACCTATTAGGAACTTACTGACTTTTATTTTTCTTTACTTATAAAATAAATTCCTTAAATGCTACAAACTTCAAGAGGAATTATGTATTTTACAACTTTTATACGTTTTTTTTAAAAGTGACAAATGTTTACCAATTTTATTCAAACTCACTTCAAGAAAGCTGAAGTTATTGAAAAATGGAAACCTGAATTAAAAGTGGTAAAACGTGGTGGTAAGTATACTTACCACGGCCTTCAAAAGGGTTTACAAATTTCGTTGTCATGGGGGTGTAACCTTTTGACGCACATGGGATCCCATTTATATAGATTTTTTTCAGGTGTATATATTTTGTTGTTTTTTATTTATGAAATACTTCGGAAGTTTATAGGAAATAAGTTATGTAAAAATCTATTGATTATATAAATAAAAATTTTGAAAAGATCAATCATAATATAATGATTAAAGTAAATAAAAATATATGTATGCATTTATAAGTATCTCTCATCAAATTCTTCAAGTTGAAATAAAATTCCCAAATGCAAGGATGTAGATTTTGTTTCTACACTGGTTATCATAAATTAAGGAAAAATCACAAAAATAGCGATAACTCTTTCAAAAGTAAGCCAAACCATGCAAAATTTGCATATGTTGTCCACTAAGAGTAGCTGAGTAAAATTGCAATATGCAAATTAGTGGCGCTGCACTCGGCTTACGTCATCTGCCTGGAGCATAAAAGTCCAAGTTTGAGAGAAAGCACACAAATTTTACTGTGATTGCGACATTGAAAATCTGAGATAGCCAATTCGTAATAATGACCTCTAGGCATCATTTGCCTGAAGAACTACGATGGAGAGCCATCAGGAGACTAGAGGCAGGGCAGAGTCAATCAGAAGTGGCCAGATGGCTAAATGTGAGTCCATCTGTGGTTCATAGACTTTGGAGGCAATTTCAAACCACAGATTCGGCATCTAGGAGGTTCAGTCAAGGACGGCCAACTGTTACGACCAGTGCCGATGACCGATATTTGACATTAAGTGCACGCAGGAATAGAACCGCTACTCCGACACATCTTAGATCCTCTCTTGCTGCAGCCACCGGAAGGTTGGTGTCAACGTCAACTGTGCCCAGAAGGCTCCACGAAGGTGGTCTGTATGCGAGACGACCAGCCATTTGCGTGCCGCTCACATCACGCCATAGGAGAGACCGTTTGCAGTGGGCCCGACAACATGTCCACTGGACGTCAGATCAATGGAGGCCTGTTCTCTTTACGGATGAGTCCAGGTTTAGTCTAGAAAGTGACAGTAGACGTTATTTGATATGGAGAGAACCTGGGACCCGTTATCATCCATCAAACATCCGTGAAAGAGATGCATACGGAAGAGGCAGTGTCTGTGTTTGGGGAGGCATATCCTTAGGAGGGCGCACATACCTCCATGTCTTTCCAAGGGGAACCGTGAATGCTCAGGTTTATCGAGACAACATCCTTGATGCTTATGTGCGCCCATATGCCGGGGCAATTGGTGATTGCTTCCTGTTACAGGACGATAATGCAAGACCACACAGAGCTCGCATTGTTGATGATTATCTTCAACAGGAAACAATTACTCGCATGGAGTGGCCAGCTCGATCCCCGGACTTGAATCCTATCGAGCACGTTTAGGATGCTCTAGGGAGGCGTGTATCTGCCATCAATCCGCCCCCTCAGACCCTTGCCACGCTTGCAACTGCTTTACAAGAGCAATGGCTCTCACTTCCTATTGAACTGATAGACCGCATAATTGAAAGCATCACACATCGCTGTTTGTGCTGTATTGCTTCTAGAGGCAATCATATTCCATATTAAAGGTACTTTTTCTATTGCAAACCGATACTTCCAATTTGTTTATTTTATACATGTGCTAATTTCTATACTACTATTAATGTCTGATAATTTCTTTTTATGTTGTTTAATACCTTACTATGTGTTGTATATTGTGGGTAAGTTTCATAAAATTCCATGTGTAATTTCTTGAGTTATCGCGATTTTTGTGAATTTTCCTTAATTTATGATAACCAGTGTATTAGAACTATTCTAAACTGTTAGAACAATTATTTTTCCTTTGAACTCATAATTTTACTACACTTCAGTATATTCATACTCCATGAGCAATTTCATAATTTAAATACTTCTATCTTTACATTAAAAATATTCAGAACAATAAACAAGATTTTTCTAAATGTATCTGCTTTCGTCAGATTATTGTATATTTGATAAAAAAAATCCCAATTTCTACAAACCAACTAAAATTTTAGATGAAATAATATAAGCTTCATAAAATAAAATTAAATGTAAACGCCTATTAAAGAATATAATTTTATGCAAGATTTATTCGCGGATTGTGAGATCTGCCGATTTGAGAAATCTACATTTTCAAAAATGAGGATATGAAGTTTGAATATTATGTAATGTCAGAATATTAATATATAATTCTTAGTAATTGAATATTTTAGACGAATATTATCCTTTTTGTTGATTCTATGTGAAATTTTTTAAACCAAGTAAAATAGGAACCTATTAAATATATAGGATAAAATATAAAAATAAATTTGTGTTTTAAGGACACTTACTTTGCATTCAAACTTGAATTAGTTTGTTTTGAACGGGATTCAGCGTCACCTTAAAGGGTTACCAAAAACTAAAAATTTACGCCAATTTCAGAACAATTAGCGCCAGAGCAAGTTTCACTCTTAGTTAATATTAAAAAAAATAATGCATAGATTTTGTTGTAAATTTACGCGTAACAACGGTAATAGAATTATGTTTATTTCCCCCCTGGTTTCAATTAAACTTACACTTTTAATAAAAAAAATAATAATAAAGTTTTTTTTAATTAAAATATAGAAAATTGCAATGCATATTATTGTTAGAACTTAACTGAACTGTATGTAAAAATGCTATGTCTCGTTTATTTTATTATCGGCGTTGATAATAGACCATAAACTCGTGGCAACCAATGTTTAACACTTTCTAATTTTGATCGCAACGAAGAAAAGAAAAGTTACTGTCACAACCTGCTTCCATGGAAGACTTGAAGTGGCAGTAATCAGCATAACAATGAAGAAAACCAAAGAAACCCTCTATGGTTCGCCCGATCTCATAATCCATATACAACATTTGCAATGATGAAGAATTTTGTAGTCGAACATTAGATATAATTCTGCTCTTGGGTTAGGGAGAAACCATAAATCTAGAATAATTTACTGCTGAAAATAAATATTGAGTACAATAAAGATTGAAATGTGTGAATTAAATTTTATTTCTATTAAAAAAAATATTCTGCTAAAGCGAAAAGTATGGAAATAAAAATGAGGAATATTTTTGGGTTTCATCAATTTTATCTTTTTTTAAGAAAAATAGAGCACTAAAATGAAACTTTTAAAATGATCACCGAATATACTAAAAATCTAGAGTTGAAGACATTTTAAATCTAACATGAAATAAAATAAATTGTCATTTAAAACGATATTCTAAAAATTAAAAAGTAGAATTGATTTTTTTTTTTTTGTAATGCCAACGTTGCTAAACTAAATAGAAGATTTTCGATTTTAATAATAAATTCTGTATTTCGATTTTAATGTAAAATTAGGAACCTTTCTGATGGTGCAATTTCTTATCAATGAGAAACTATTTCAGTAAAACCACCTTGTACTTCGTTACAAAGAGAAGAAAACCACGAAAACTTTCTTAGTTAGACTAACGATTTTCTTAGTTAGACTTAACGAAATATATAACGTCACTGGTTGAAAATTGAATTTATGAAACTTAAGAGCAACAACAAAAAAAAATCATTTTATGTAGAAAATTCAATTTATACTTACCGCTTACTTATTACATTCATACGTGCTTCAGTTTAATTATAAGCGTGAATGATTTCAAAATATATTTAAATATTCTCAAATGAGCTTCTTTTTAAGTTATGAAACCTTTACACAGGTTTTAACAGCTTTATAGGTGTGTGTTCTTTCGTAAAAATAGTAAGATTTTTAGAATTTGATGAGAGTGTGTTTCTTATTTATGGAATTCAATGAATTATTTTATGTATTAAGTGCTTAAAAAAATTTTTTTTTTGAGTTTGCAACTAGCACATTGTAAAAAATTGCTGTAATTTTTGCAGCAAATTACCATGCATTTTTTTTTACAGTACCGGTGTTGTAACGATAAATGAACCTGGTTGGCAGAACGCTGGACCCACCTTCATGAGAACGGGAATTTAGCCATTCGAAGACTCTCTGTGTAGTAAATAGTGACTGGTGCAAGTTAAATCTATCAAGTCACACAGTTCCCATAAAAAATTATACCTTTGAGGGTACTGAATTGGAGATTGATCGTTCTTTGGATCAAGTCAAAAATTACGATCTGTGGAAGAATGAGTGGATGCATGAATGTGTTCACCCTGTAAGCGGGTGTGACGTATGGGTGTGGCAGAAGTCAAATTCTTGGCCATAGATGGCGCCACTAAAAAACAAGAACAATCGCACCCTTTGCTTTAATTGCCTACGACAACAGCAACAACGAAAAATGAAAATGCTTTTTGCTGTAAAATCGATTGTTTTTATCACGTGTGCCAGATAACCCCCATAAGTGCCGACTGAAATCATTTGTTGCCATTTTCAGTTGGTTGAAGAACATTCGATGTGTTTAGCACTTCTCTTTCTTTTGGTTGAGTACTATTAATTAAATTTTATGTTAATTTCTTAAAATGTTTTAAGAAGAAATACGCAATAATTAAAATTAACAATAAGGGGATCAAACTTTTGACCTCTCCCCTCACCAAACTTTGGAACTCTATTTTCTAGATTGCAGCAATCCCCTTTATTTTGGGAGTCAATAATCATAATCGGTGGAAAAATTGTTATTCAAAGAAAATACGTTATTGCATCTGATTTCGTAACCTAAAGTATCATCTGCACTAACTAATTAACAGATTTAAGATCACCCCCACTCCTTGAACTATTAACTTCTAGAAGAACTTAAAAGTGCTGTCATTAGATCAAAAGTTATTCAAGGTGTTTCGCTTATTTATTTTTTTACGCACTGTTCATTACTTTAGTTCTACTATAACAAGATGCTCCACACTATACACAGTTCTACTATAACAAGATGCTTAACAAGATGCTCAAAAATAACAGTGAAAACGGGTAAAACCGAAAAACGCAACGCGCAAGTGCACAGAAACTTGTTTCTTCAGCATAGATTTCCACATGAAAAAAGCTTCCTAATCTTTTCCGCTAGAGAGTTTTATTTAAAATACTTCTATAGAAAAAGAATGGAGTTCGATCTGGAAAAGGTCGTCAACTTTATCTCAATGCAACTATTAAAAAATATTTATCTATTAGAATTGATAGGTAAATATTTTATGTAATATGTATAGTTGTTGTACTCGGCCATATAGGCAGAAGGGGTAAGATTGCTCCTGAATTCCAGTGGCGCCATCTATGGCCAAGAATTTGACTTCTGCCACAACTGCTCATAGGGCGGACCCATTCATACATCTACAGATCATAATTTTGACCAGAACCGGAGAACCATCAATCTACAATTGAGTACCCCCAGACGTATTGATTTTTTATGAGAACATGGAGTACTTCGTGATCCAACAGATTTAACGTGCAACAGTCACCATTTTACTTCACCGGCCGGCTGGATTCGAACTCTCGTTACAAAAACGTGAGTCCAGCGCCCTACATGCCAAGCTATCCCGCCCTTCTATAATATGTATCTACTATTACTATGGAAAGCTCCCCAATCGGTGCTCGGGGGTAATTTTGAAGTTGACAGTTAGATCCGGCAGGAGTGTCTTCTAACGTTTGAGCGTTAAATTTGGAGTGGATTGGTTCATAACAGCGAAAATAGGTGGAAATTATCGGAATTCTCTCAACACTGTTTTGAGTCGTAATGGCTCAGTGGCTAAGGCAATAAACTGTCATTCAGAAGAGCTAAGGTTCGATTCCCAGAGGCGGTTTGAAGCCCACTCAATTAGATCGATGGGCATCAGTTGGTGCGTAAAGTAAGGGGAGCCTGTGCTTATCACATTGCCGCAATTATGCCGTCAGTCACGAAATAGTGCAGTCTTATCCCCCATGGCCCACTACGGGCTGTTGCGGGAACTTTTTACTTGACCAACACTCCCACCACTAAAATTTTAATTGAAAGAGGCATTTAAAATATTGTACATTGCGTAAAATTAAAAAAAACTGAGAAACTATTAATATTCAACTATCGGTAGTTTTAAGCAATGTAGATGCGGAAAAAATTACATTTTCCACACAAGGTGATGAAAAAAAATCCAATTAGAAGTTGCTTAAAATTTCAAAAGTAATTGATAAATAGTAAAATGTTTTTCTGAAATTATTTAAAAACAGGAACAGAGAAAGAATCATCTACCAATATAAAACGATACGTGGAAATTGTAATATAATTTTATTTTATCCTACAAGACAAAAATGTTTAAATTAATGTTATATTTAGTAAATAACTAAAACTACTTTCTTAGAAAATATATTCTGATTCAATGCAATGAAAAAGGGATGGAAAGAATAAAATTAACAATTAGCGGTTCAAGCACTCAAATGAACAAAATTGGGGTTATTCCTTATAATTTCAGTCAAAAATTCGTCGTTAATGACGATCTCACCGATTCCCAAAACGTGTTCCGTGGAAGGCCGAGAGTTAAGACAATTCAATTAAATTGAGCCGTAATAGGTCAGGGGATAGAGCCTTTCAATGAGGTGAACCGGGTTCGAATCCCCTCGATGGCTGGTCGATACGAATTTCACATGCTGCTTGCTGACGTAGAATATCCACAATGGTAAACGGATCATGGGTTAGACTCCCCTTGCGGTTAGGCTAACTGTGGGAGATTTTCTTCTCCATGTAACGCAAACGCGGGTTAGTTCCATAGAAAAATCCTCCATGAAGGCAAATTTCTTCCAATACTTGATCCAGGAGTTCACTTGTCTTCTGGATTGGGTTCAAAATGACATGACTACGGAACATTAGAAGTGAGGTACAAATGGGTCGGCTATTCAACGACGGTTATAAAATAAAATTCAATTAAAGTAGTAACAATTTTAGAAACCTAATATTATATCGAATCATTTTTTGTTTCAAATTCAGTTTATGCATAAACTAAATATAATAGTCCAGAAGAATTCAACCATCTGACTCAACACCTAATTTTAAAATTGTTTGAACGATAACAAATATTAATTCAAAATTATATTTTTGTTTATTAAATCGGTGTTCCCCCACATTAATCACTTAGAGTTCCGGAAAAAATTGGAAAACGCAGCTCGTAATGGAGAATATGTTTTCTTATGCAGCGTTTAATAAAATATTTATAATTCACTTAAACTGTTAAAAGATGGCACCGTGTGACAATCTTTAGATCAAAAAATTTTTTTTTACTGTGAATGACCGAAATCGGTGGTTGTCTACTTTCACCGGTGAATGTCAACAATCACATAGTCACTTTGATAAATGTCTAAAATATTTGTTATATCCAATTTTATAATAATTTATTCGCTGATATTATTTGATATAATTACATTTATTCGATAGTTTAATACTTACTGACGATAGATTAGAAGAAGCATCAGTGTTTTGAGTTTCGGGCATATGTATACCGGGCAATGGTACTTGACGTTAAAAAAGTATCATGTAGGGTATATCGGGCAGTGGCACTGAACCTTAAAAAAAAACATCAGTGTAGGATATACCGGGGAGTGCCACTTAACTAGATCTAGTAAGACTAGATTTTTGGTAAATGTCCGAAATATATATACTAGGTCTTGTTAAGTGCCACTTCCCGGTATACCCTACACTGATATTTTTTAAGGTCAAGTTCCATTGCCCGGTACTCCAAACACTTATGTTTTTTCTAATCTATCGTCAGTATGTATTAAAATATCGAATAAATGCAATTATATTAAATAAATATTATAATATCAACGCATAAATTAATATAAAATTGGATATAACAAATATTTCGGACATTCACCAAAGCGACTATGTGATTGTTGACATTCACCGGTGAAAGTCGATATTCTCCAGATTTCTGTCATTCATAGTAACATATATATATTTTTAAATTTATGCTTGGAATTTTTATTGGGCTCCATATATTCTTTAAAATACGGCGGTTTCCGTGATGAAAAGCCGAATGAAAAGCTTTTTCTTATAATATTAATGGACTCTCAGCAATTTTCTTAAGTTACGAAATTAGACAAGAAAACGTGTTTTCTCAGAATAAACATTCCACTTCTTCGCATTCGGATTAATGTCGTTCAAATATAGGGAGTAGCTTCAATCCAGGAATTATGGTCCGAATATATTGGTCAGGAGGGTAGTCTAAAGTTTGGAATCTTTTTGAACGAAATGTATCGAATAATTCTTCAAATTTTAAAAATACGAATTTTTCTAAAATTTGATATTTTGTAAAATATTTGACCCATTTTGCTCAAATTTTTAAATAATAGAAATAATTAACATTTTATAAAAACCTACTTTCTGATAAAGGTTTGTGAAATTACACGACGTTCAAAATGTCGACACAGAGCATTTCCATTTTTTCACTATGGCAGATATCTTAGCCCAAAATATAGTTTCCAAATAACGCCTACATTTTTTTGGCCTATCGCCTCCCTCCCTCTAAATATCAACTGCCATCTTCCTTAGCTCTATTTTCTATATATTATTTTTTTTAAGAAGATATGCATATATTTATTTTAATTGAATGCGTTGATAATTAAAATTTGAAAACTCTATTAACTTAACAATGAAGTCTTTGTGCTTTCAGTTGAATCATGAATTTTCGTCAGAGATCGGCATTCAAGAAAATTCTTTGTTCTGAGAGAATCTGGCTGACAGATCTTCGCTTAATTTTAATTTGTTTTACATAATTCATCATCTGAACGATTGGTTTCGTCTAAATTTTCTATTTCTACATTCGCTAACTTTTTATCATTATTTTAATTTATTTCCTTTTTAATACTCATCGCTCCTAGTTCCTGGCGTGACAACACGGGGGGTGGGGCAGAGGGAACAGTCTGAAAATTAAGTGAGGGGATGAAGAACATATTTCGCCCCTCCTGAAATTTGAACATTAGCTGCGAAAAAAAAAACTTTTTTTTTTCTATTTTGAAGTTATTTTCAAAAGAATATCCTTATTTTCTTTTGAAACTTAATTAAAGGGTCAATAATAAGTCTGGCCCCTTCTGAAATTAGAAATAGAGAAAAAAAAGCCTTTTTTTTCCAACTTCAAAGCGACCTTTTATGTAAAAAACTTCATTTTCCTCTGAAATTTAAGTAAGGAAGTGAATAACGTGCTTCACCGCTTCTGAAATTTAGATATTCATTAAAATAATGTTAAGTTAAATAGATAATTTCAAAAAAAAAAAAAAAATTCAACTTTGAGGTTATTTTTAAAATTTTAACCTTTATTTCACTCGGAACTTTGAATGAGAGGGCGAATAATTGGCTTCGCTCCTTCTGAACTTTAGACATTTGTGAAAATAAAGCAAAATTAAATTGGTTATTTTTTTTTTAAAAAGAACTTTTTTACTTCAATTTAGAAGCTATTTTTCGACAAGAAATCTTTCTTCTGAAATTTAGTTTAAGGGCGAACGAAGTATTTTGCTCTTTTTGAAATTTAGACATTAAAACAAATAATGTGTCAGGTTTAATTAACAAACTTACTAGAGAAGAAAAGAATTTTCCACTTAGAAGTGATATAACTTGACTTTCTTCTGAAATTAAAGTAAGCGGGCGAATAATAGGCTTCGTTACTTCTGAAATAAAGACATTCATAAAAATAAAGTTAAATTGGTAATTCCAAAAAAAAAAATTTTTTTTCTCCAACTTTGAAACTTTATTTTCGCTAGACAAATACTTTTTTTTTCCTTACATGTGATAAAACTTTTTGTTATTAAATGAAAGAAACTCCTTTAAAAACAAAATGCGCCCCCCCACGAGCAATTTAATTTCTTGAAATAAAATATTTGATTGGCATTTATGTTGCCCAATAAAACAATCATCTATTTTTTACTTCAATTCAAGAGCATTTTAATTAATTAATTTAAAAATGCACTTTTGTATTACGTAATGTGATTAAAAAAAGTCATCACGTTTCCCCAATATTTATATTTTTTCAAATCTATTTTTTGATTTAATACTTACCTCACCTTTTCAAAGTAAGATTTTGGTATTCTTCGGCTTTGAAATACATTTTTTTTTAAAGAATTTTAAGTTTAAGCAGCAAACATGTTACTTTAGTTGACTGATAAAAAGTAATGTATCTGAAACATGGTTGTTTAATTTAAAATAACCAGAATTGCCATCAGTCAAAAAAAATTTGTGTATCTCTTTTCTCATATCTATAGGAAAAATTTTATTTCAAAGTGGTAAGTGCTTTTTCTAAATTCCACCTTTCCGTCGCAATTATTAATTAAATTGATATTAAAATAATTTTAAATAAACTAAAATAGAATGAATGATTTTAAGTACCAGAATGTCATTTTTCTCATATTATTATTTTAAAGAAAAATTGTGTCAGGTTTTACAAATCATTCAAGGGCGCGTCTATGTAAGACACTGATATGGAGGCAAGTAGTAAAAGAGGTTTGCAAGAAGTACGTTCCCATACTAAAATGTATTAACAAGACACCATATTTACTTTAATGTTAACATAGTTTCTTAAATCAAAATGGGATTTATCTGGCCTCTTAAGGGCATAACTATCTGTGATTTAAAGTATAAAATAATTGAAACAAAAGAAAATTATATTAATTACAATCAGATAGTAAATTTTAAAGGGACATATTTAAAATATTTTTAAATGAATTATTATTTTAGATGAATAACTGTTATGTGACTGCACAGCAACATTTCATAAATACTCGAGTATTTGATTTTATTTCAATGATTATACTTCAATTATCATTAGTAAATGTAAATGAGTAGTATAAGTAAAAGAATGACTACTTTAAATTAATTATTTTTCTAACAACATTCTAAAATTTACATTCTTTAGATATTTTTAGCCTAAAGTTCACTCCTATAATAAGGAAATCAATAAGGATAATAAAGAAATCCTTATATAAAGTTCATACTAAAAAAAAATTATAAAGCCGTTTCGGAGTTCTGCTACATAGATTGACAGATAGCGCCACTATAATTGATAGAATAGGCTGTTTCTAAATTAATCGTAAATTGATAAGGAAGCTTTTACAATTGTTTTAATAAGTGCTATTATTCCGGCTTGAAAAATCATAGCTAACAACCCTTCAATTAATAAAAAACAAAACAATTTTATGCATATAACATGTACAAGCTATTTCGAATTTATTGTATGTTTACTAATAAGATTAATTATTTTTAAAGATAATTTGATAGCTTCTTTTACATATTATGAAGTCTGCCACAGTGAAATGTTTTAAATTTTCGCTTTGAAAAAGTGAATTGGCGAAACGTTTTTCTCCTCTGTAAGAACAATTATTTTTTACTCTATTTAATACAATTGCTTGTCCTTAATATCGCTCTATAGTTGATAGTATTTTAATAATCAGATTCTACTGATGTTAAATACCAAATTATGGCAAATAAAAAAAAATTATTTGTTAACTGGAAATTTTCATTAAAACTTTGATTGTGCCATCTATTGATTCATATAGTAACTACATAGAACGGTTGATACCGAAGACTCAATATTGAAATTCATTCAATTATTTAAATGTTAGTCTAGTAAATATGTAAAAAAAAGAAAAACATTTACGTTCCTTCACCGGATGCTATGGATTTCTTGTATGTATGTATGTATGTATATATATATATATATATATATATGTATATATATATATATATATATATATATATATATATATATATATATATATATATATATATATATATATATATATATATATATATATATATATATATATATATATATATATATATATGTGGTGCCGATTCTGTAGTGCCAGTTCCAATCTATAGTACCAGTTCCTGTGCTGTAAGCTGATCTAGCTAGAGATCCAACCAGATTATGACAGATTATGTAAGCTGCAAGTTAGACCCCGTGCGAATTTCCCAAAGACACGAGAGACACGGGAGCGCGTAATGGAACTAACAAAAAAGGAGACGCTGATGAATTCCAGAAAGGGGCAGCAATGACGATTTTCTTTTAACTTTACGATGACGAACTCATTTATTTTGTGTTATTCCTGTGTTTGTTTATCGTCCATCTTTATGTAAATTTAGCGTTTAATATATGTTTTGTTAAAGTACAGTGCCTCTTATTTTCAAAGACGACCACTCATGCCGTCCCCACAAAATCAGAAGTGGTTTCAAGAACAAATTGATGGTGAAGAAATTAGATTGAGAAAAAATTGCTAGTAAAAAGAAAATTATTGGCGAAGAAAATTGGATGCCGAATGGTTTCATTCTTGTGAAAGTAAGTAACGGAATGGCGTTGTGATGAAACTTTCGTTTTTTTATTTCATCTCTGCAACTACAATTGGGGTACGTATCGTACATTTGTGACATCTACATTTATTATTAGACTTTTATTCATTAATCAAAAATGATTCTTAACGATATTAAGCAAGTAAGCATAGCATTGAAAAATTTTAAGAAAGACAAAATAAGACTTTTACATAAATTTATTTTCGATGAAGAAGGCGATCGTTCAAACAGAAAACGATTAAGAAATTTTACTGGTTTCAATTTTACTTTAGACAGCGAAGAATTTCAAAATAAATTAAAAAATATTGAAAAAGAATTCACTCTTAACCAACTTATAACTCTTTCCAATATTCTAAATATTTCGTATGAAGGCAATGAAACCGAAATTGCAATAAACATGTTGACGTTATTAATGGATTTGAATAAACTGGCAGAGTTCGCCAACAGCGCCAACGCGTCTAGTTCAGAGTCGGACGACGACATAAGCAATCCTCAAAGTGAAACTGAACCTTTGATTAAAGAGAAGGAACACAATTTTCCAGTGCAGAGAAATGATGAAAATAAAAACAGTAATTCGTGTTTAAAAGATAAAAATAATTCCTGTAGAAATTTCGAATTTCAAAATGTTGCTATTAATTATTCTGATATCGAAAGTACTATTTCTAAGTATAATGCAGGATCGCATGAAAATATTGTTCATTGGATCGAACATTTCGAAAATATTTCAAAATTGTTTAATTTGTCAGATTTACAAAAATTTATTTTTGCCAAAAGATCTCTTGGTGGTAACGCCTCTTTATTTGTCAGGACTGTACCGGAAATAAATTCATGGCGAAAATTAAAAGAAGCTTTGATTGACGAATTTTCTTTTGAAATTAATTCTGCCAATTTGCATGATCTTTTAAGTAGACGAAAAATGAAGGATTGTGAATCGGCTCAAGAATATTATTTAAAGATGAAAGAGATCTGTAATTTCGGAAAAATAGACGATGCTGCTTTTATGCATTATGTAATTAAGGGGATTAACGATAAGCATGAAAACAAAATTGTTTTGTACGGCTGCAAAAATTTGTCCGAATTTAAAGAGAAACTTAAAGTTTATGAAATAATAAAAAGTGATTCCGCAAAGAGTAAAAATGCTTTCGATAAAATCAGAACAAAACATGACTTTGATAGTAAATATAATTCTTATGATAGAACAAAAGCAAAATATGATGATAGGTATAATGTAAGAAAAGATGTTTCAAATAGGAATAAAAATAAATATGAAAATAATAATGAAAAGATAAGGTATAATACTGATGTTGAAACTTATAATAATAAATTGTGTTACAATTGTGGTTCAAGAAATCATATTTCAAAATATTGCATACATAAAGATAAGGGTTTAAAGTGTTTTAAATGTGAAGCGTTTGGACACAAAGCTTCGCAATGTCCAAAATCAAATGCAAAAACGGAAGTTGCTACTTTAAATGTTAGCGTAGAGCCAAAGTTGTTTAAAATGGTAATAATTGATAACTTAACTGTGAAGTCTTTGATTGATACAGGAAGTCAAGCCACTTTAATCAAAAGATCAATTTTTAATAATTTAAACTCCAAAGAACTATTTCCATTTAATTCTACTCTAAACGGATTTGATAAATCAAAAGTGACTCCGTTAGGTTATTTTAAAGAAAGTATTAAAATTGATGATTTCAATTGTTTTTCTGAAATATGTGTTGTAGAAAATGATATGATGCCGTATGACGCTATTATAGGCCTTAATGTCTTAATGCACGGTGAAACAATAATCAATGAAAAGGGTATCACAATTAAAAATAAAATTCCGTGTTTTGATGAAGTAAACTATTTGTCTATTTTACCAATCGATCTTACTATATCTGTTGAAGTTGAAATTAACATAGATCCTTGTGTTCCTAATGTTTTAAAAAATAAGTTACAACAATTAGTTTTCGATTATGCACCAGATAAACTTAAGACAACTAATGCGGAAATGAACATTTTGGTTAAAAGTCAGGAACCGATATTTCACCAGCCACGTAGATTGCCGTTTTCTGAAAAGAAGACTGTTGAAGCTCAAGTCGTTGAATGGTTAAAACAAGGAATAGTGGAGCCTAGTTCTTCCGAATATTGTAGTCCCGTTAAAATAGTTAAGAAAAAAGACGGATCTCCTCGTATTTGCATAGATTATAGAAAATTAAATAAGATAATTGTCAAAGATAGATTTCCCCTCCCATTAATTGAAGACATTTTAGATAGACTACAAGACTCGAAAATTTTCAGTACAATTGATCTTAAGAACGGATTCCTACATGTCGATGTAAATAAAGATAGTAGAAAATACACTTCATTTGTGACACATGAAGGACAATATCAATTTCTTAAAGTTCCTTTTGGACTATGCAACTCTCCCGCTGTATTTCAAAGATACATAAACACCATTTTCCGAACTTTGATTAATGAGGGTATAGTTTTACCATATTTAGACGACATTATAATTCTGTCTTCCTCCCTTGAAGAAGGTATTGAACGACTTAATCGGGTTTTAAATATTGCTAGTGAATATGGACTTAATATTAATTTCAAGAAGTCCCATTTCTTAAAGAAGCGCATTGAATTTTTAGGTCATGTGATAGAGGATGGAAAAATATTCCCATCTACCTTGAAAACCAAAGCAGTTCTTAACTTTCCGGAGCCAACAAATTTGAAAAAAATTCATAGTTTTTTGGGATTGACCGGATAGTTCAGAAAATTTATTCCGAACTATTCTATAATAGCTAGACCGCTGAGTGACCTGCTAAGAAAAGATCATAAGTTTAAGTTTAGCATTGAAGAAAAGAAAGCGTTTAATCAATTAAAATCTTTGTTACTGTGGTGCCGATTCTGTAGTGCCAGTTCCAATCTATAGTACCAGTTCCTGTGCTGTAAGCTGATCTAGCTAGAGATCCAACCAGATTATGACAGATTATGTAAGCTGCAAGTTAGACCCCGTGCGAATTTCCCAAAGACACGAGAGACACGGGAGCGCGTAATGGAACTAACAAAAAAGGAGACGCTGATGAATTCCAGAAAGGGGCAGCAATGACGATTTTCTTTTAACTTTACGATGACGAACTCATTTATTTTGTGTTATTCCTGTGTTTGTTTATCGTCCATCTTTATGTAAATTTAGCGTTTAATATATGTTTTGTTAAAGTACAGTGCCTCTTATTTTCAAAGACGACCACTCATGCCGTCCCCACATATATATATATATATATATATACTATCTGTATTTAAAACCAATCTCGAGACGATCAAACTAAAAGTTAAGAATAAAAATTTTGTGCTTGCACTTATTACGCACAATTTATATTGCTATGCATGCAAGTGAAATACTGTGTCCTTTTAATTTTTTCTCGTTCAAGCGAATGAGTACAGTCATGAATCAAAAGGGCTAATAAATTAAAAAAAACATGGATTGATGATTAAATCGGCAAAAAATAAACCAAATGTCAAAAGTGATGATTAGATTGCCTGGTTAGAAAATTGTGAGTCGTTATTATACGGATTAAAAATATCACGTTTTTCGAAGCCCCGGGGAAAAGAATAACAATATCTGTTAAAAGAATAAACCTTTTAGATTTGCTGTAATGTTAGCAAAAATAAAGTCGCACATTTGAGTACAGAATACAAAACAGGATAAAAAAAATAAAAATATTAACTTGGATTTACAACAAAATTGACACTATAGTACATCAAAAGTACTCGCTTCGAAATTTGCGAGTAGTTATAATATCGTATTTAAAAGATTGGGATTTTAGGAAACATGTAGTAAACCAACAAGTATGAAAAACAACTTACATTAACTAAGAAAAGGTATCATAGAACTTTGAAAGTGATTATATTAATTCGAAAGTATTTTACGTTATTATTTTACTGCATTAAAAAATATTGCGATAAGTGATCGAAAAACTACATTGTAGATTAGACGCTTCTAAAACTTCGGTGCACTACATAAAAATATCAGCCTTTTATTTTCCAAAAAAAATAATTATAAATAAATCAAATTTATAAGTTTTTTATTGCGTTCTGGGGCTGTCGCGGGCAGCACATCACTAAACGATAGGGGTAAACTTCATGCGGCAGCTGGTGAGTCGCTTGTTTTGCAACCATATCATATGCAATCAATATTATTTTTGAACCCTCTTTCCCAAAAAAGTTTCCTTATTAATATTATTGTAATTAAATATTTTTGTAATTACCTACCCTGATCGATAATATCACGTGATAGCTCATAGCAAGCAAATTAAAAGTCTATAATATGAACATATTCTTTATAAAACTATATGGGTAAATTGAAAATAACTTTTTCGACATGTGTAGAAATGCTAAGAAAACACGTAATAACTTTCCTTACATTTAAAATGTATCTACGAGGATTCGATTTTAAAATTTATGTTTCGAAAGTAAATAAAGACACCAACACCAAATATTATTTTACTTACATCCACCAGTATATGAATAACCTGCAGTAATATTAATTACAATAATGAATATCACACTGCTTTTTTTTAAAACTGCAGAATTAGAACCAAGATATTCGGTACAGGGAATAATCAATTCTCTTGAAATACACCATTTTAACAGATAGTCGATTCTTAAACTGATACGGAAAAGTTTGTTCTTTTTGTAGTCTATTTATAGTCCATTTTGAAATCCTCGAAAATGAGGTTGAAGAGCGTTGTTTAATTCGGCAGACAAGTCTGGGGGCACCCCCGATCCCTTGTTGTAGACACTGTAATAAAAAGTACATTATTATTACCTCTTTATAACACATTTTTTACAATAATAGAATGATAACAAAGGCCTTCGCTTCTTGGTTTCGTGTGGTAGAGCTATTAAATAATAGCAACAATTTAATAATAAACTAAGAAAAATTGTATAAACTTCCAAAAGTCACAAAAATAAAAAATAAATAATATAAAAAAGAAAGAAAATCAAATTCTAACATTTAAGCAAAATTAATAAATCTATAAACAGAAATAAATAAACAAATAAAATAAATTATTTAAATGAAATAAAATAAAATAAATAAATGAAATAAAATAAATTAGAAAAACATTATAACTAAATTAAAAAATGAATAAAAAAAATTAGACTAATATTTTACTAAAATTAATTGCAATAATACAAAACTTAATACAATACAAATCAAAAAATTTACTTCAGGGTCTTGGCATTATACACTTCGTAAAAGTATATTGAATTAAAATAAGTTTTACGTAAGATAATGGTTTTGGGTTCTAATTTAAAAAATTAATAACTTGTAATTCGTCACAACTTTCTAAAAAGTCAAAATAGTGTAATTTACTTATTAATTTTTTATTGTTTTTATTTAACAGCTGGCAAGTTAAACAATTCCGTCAACAATTGATATCTGAAAAGTCGAATGAAACAATGAAATAAATCTTCCCTTGATTCAAAGTTAAATAGTTAAAAGGTCAATTATTTCGAACAACTTAACATCTTCGCCCTATTCGAAAATCTTGAAAATATATTTTTTATTCTTCGATCAAAAATCTAATTTAGATATGTTTTAAGATATACTTAAGGACATATTATGATAGAGTTTATATTATACTCCCATTAATTTTTTTAAATATTTCTTACTTAAAATTACGCAAGTTATATGATTATATGCAATTCTCATCACTGCTTTCCCGCCGTCTTAATAAAGTAAAGAAATAAATTTGATTTCCAATAATTTTAATAAGTTAAATTGTTTCTAGCAGTAAATTAATTCCTCCAAAATTATTTCAATTCTGGGGTTAAAAAATTAATTAAACATAAATGATAACACGATGAACATTAAGAAAACACGATGAACATTAATGAATGAACTCTTTACTGCGAAATAAGAACAATTTTTATTTAAAATTTATGGAGAAGAAAAACGTATATTGAAACTATTTTTTGAACATGATAATTACAGCTATAAAATAATTTAAAATTCATAAATGTATTCTATACTTTATTTGAGTATTAAGAAAAACCTGAAGTTAGAAAAAGAAAGAATTTTTGATATGACAATTCTAAAATTAGCAAAGTTTTGGAATTTTTTTTACAATTTTCCATTTATAGTACTTGCTGTTAAACAAAATAAGACCTACCGACCATTTTCCTGCTATAACAATACTTTGTGAGGTGTGCTAAAGTTTAAAAATAATATTACAAGATTCTCTAAAAAAAAATTCATCATTTTTTTTAAAAAAAGGCAACTTTCTTAAAGATAGCGGGCGAGAATAAGTTTGAACGTCAAAATAAAATTTTAACACATTAATTTTTTCTCCATTTAAAAAGAAAAGTAACATGTTGTATTTTTTTTTCGCATTGCGCATATATGCATTTATTTTTCATTATTCTAATAGGAAACAATAAAAAAGATAATAAATAATTTATAATCATTTCTTCGACTAAATAGTAATGCTTACTAAATAGTCAGCTGTTTCGCATCAAGTAATTCCAAAGCAGCAGAATGTATTTAATTCCTTAATAAGGTTTAATTTTCAACTAACTGGAGATAATTCTAAGCTTTCTTTTAATAAAAACTAAAAATTAAAAAATTAGTGGCTTTCTTCTCCATGTAACGCAAATGCAGGTTAGTTCAACCAAAAAGCCCTCCATTCGCAACCAAACATTTTTTGTTTCAAATCACTCCTGTTCTCCTCATTCACATCTGGCGAGTCTTGAAAATGGGTGCCTATACGAGGGTTGCTATTTATATTTCTGGCCTTGGCAACAGTAAGTGTTGCTAGGCGACCGCAGACGATTTTAATCGAAAGTTTGATACTTTTAAACATAAATTCAGCAGACGATTTACCATTATAGCTTCATTTGTGTTGTTGACAGTAAATTGAAAAGTTCTTCTCTTTCAAAAAATGGAATTGAATCGTGAACATTTTCGCGCCAGTATTTTTCATAACTTTCGACGTGGATTGTCAAGACAAGAGTGCTTCGATGAACTTAATTCTTTATTCAGCGATAAAGCTCCATCCTACAGCACTGTAAGAAATTGGTATAACGAATTTAATCGTGGTCGATGTTCGATCCAGGACGAATCCCGTGCAGGTCGTCCAAAATTCGTTGTTGTGCTAGAAAAGATCGATGCTGTGCGTGAACTGATAAAGCAAGATCGTCATGTGACATACCGTGAGATAGAGGCGTCTTTGGACATCAGTATGACTAGCATCAATAAAATATTGCATGAACATTTGAGCGTAAAAAAAATTTGTTCGCGTTGGATCCCGCATAATCTGACAAACGCTCAAAAAAAGGCTCGCATCGATTGGAGCAAGGAAATGTTGGAAAAATACGTTCAAGGTACATCAAAGGCTGTGTATAACATCTACACAGGTGACGAATCATGGATCTGTGCATATGAGCCGGAAACAAAACAGCAATCAACTGTATGGGTCTTCCAAGACGAGGCAAAACCAACAAAAGTTGTTCGAGGAAGAAGCACATCGAAACAAATGATTGCCTGTTTCTTCGGCATTAACGGCCATGTGGCAACAGTGGCGTTAGAGCAACGCAGGACATTCAATTCTGAGTGGTACACGACCATTTGTTTGCCACAAGTCATCGGAGAAATTCGAAAAAAGCAGAAGAACAGGCAAATCATTCTTCATCATGACAATGCGAGCTCTCACACATCGGCTCAAACAAAGGCATTTCTGACGAATCGAAAGATCGAACTGATGGGTCATCCGCCATACAGCCCTGATTTGGCACCCAATGACTTCTTCTTATTCCCACACATCAAAAATAAATTACATGGACAACGATTTTCGATCCCCGAAGAAGCGGTTGATGTATTCAAAACGCATGTTTTGGAGTTACCTCAATCGGACTGGAAAAAGTGCTTTGAAAATTGGTTCAAACGCATGCAAAAGTGTATTGATCGTCATGGAGAATATTTTGAAGAACAATAAAACCAATTTCTATCCTACATTTTTGTTTTTTCATTATTAGGCCAGAAATATAAATATCAACCCTCGTATTTGAGAACGTTAAACATTTGCTTTAAGCACTGGCAATCTCAGAACTTGCTTAACGTAAATGACTAGTGACGTGAATTTTCGAGGTCCCAAAACATTTCGACTTTTATTGACATCTTCATATTTTTTTGAAGTTAAATGTCATTTTTCATTTGTCCACTTTAGAGTCTTGGTATTATTCATTTAGTAACAAAGTATATTGAATTGAAATGAATTTACACGTAAGTTTTACGTAAGATAATGGTTTTGGCTCTTAATTTGAAAAAAATAATAACTTATAATTCGTCGAGTCCCTGTGCCGTCGAGCGAATCGAGATAATTTTTCATGGTTTTCCTCTCCATGTAACGTGAATGCAGCTTAGTTCCACCAAAAAGCCCTCCACTAAAGCGAAATTTAGCCCGATACTTCATCCAGGAGTTCCCTTGTCTTCTGGATTGGATTCAAGTGAGAAATATATTGTAAAGTTAATACATTTTATCTGAAATGCGTGTTTTAGTTAGAATAGTTAGAATAAAAAGTAATAATAATAATAAAAAAACAATAATTGTTTTAACTTTTCAAATAAGAAGCTCAGTGCTGTAGGGAAGTGTAAGAGTCCAAAAGCGAGAGTAACATCTCGAAATTTGCATACATTGACCACAGTGCTGACGAATCCCATTTCCGTCGGGCTAAACAATGGGGGGGGGGAGTTTTCATGGTTTTCCTCTCCATGTAACACAAATGCAGGTTAGCTCCATCAAAAAGTCCTCCACAAAGGCATGTTTCTCCCAATACTCGATCCAGACGTTCCCCTGTCTTCTGGATTTGGTTCAAAATTTCAAACGGAGTTGAACATTAGTAGTCGTAAACCCAAATATTGGGTTCGCTGATAAGCGACGGTTATAAAATATAATAATAAAAAAACGAATGTTTGATTTAAAGAAAAACTTAAATTTAATTACTAAAACAATTGATTAGGATATTATTGAAAATATAATCTACTTGATTGCGTAGAGAATAAGATTTTGAAAAATGCGAAAAATATAATTTGATAGTTTGCAGAATATCTAACTACGAAAACACGCAATTATGAGACTAAGTTTCATAAATATAGGGGTACACACCTTGCGGCACAAGCTTCCTGAGCAGCAACCGTAAGTAGTTTTAAAAAAATGAAATAAAACTCAATTTTTTTTATTTTGAAAAATAAAAAAAGTCTGAGATTGCTCGTTTAAGTTTTTGACACACCCAATCTCTACCAATGTAGGTTTTCGATTGTTTTTTCGATGGTTAACACTACGGATTTACGCATAGTCTTGAAAATATCATATTTTTAACACGACATTATTAGAATACACGAACGAATTTTGAATTCTAGTTATCACTTACGTCATTCGCCATATGTGCCGAATTTATCATAAATTCAATGCTATCCATTTTCACGTAGTTTCTGAAATTACGATTTTTTTAAAGATATTTTACGTCTTGAAAGTTTGGAATGGGGCATTTACATAAATTCGTTTTTGACGAGCTTTATTTGCGCAAACTTTATCGCAAATTTAAATGACTATTGCTACGCATTTCCACGAGATATTTAAAATTTTGATATCTTTAGAGCAGGGGTTTCTAACTTACATGTGGCCGGGGGGCGCAATCAAAATCACCAGTCAAACATCGGGCCACAACTTAATCAAAATTTTATACAGGACTCTTTTATGGTTGAAGGTACAGTGAATATTACAGTCAGATTTTTATCAAAGTTTTTTTAACATTAAAAAGCAAAATAACAAGCATTACAAATACTTGTTACGTATACTAGCATTACGAATACTTGTAACGTATCATTTTGAATCTTATCTTAATCAGAAACTTAGTGACAAGATTTTTTTTCTTTTAAATTTTATTCTGTGATAAATTAAAAAATTTTCGACTTATTAGGAATTATGGCAACAACAAAAAATTCTCGATCATATGAAATTAAATTTTTTTCCTTTTCCGCTCATGCGATATTCAATTCAGGGAAGTTAAATAAAATTTGATATTCATTCCCTCTTTTATGCGTTTTAAAATTTACAAATGTAAGTAATTTCATCCAAAATAAATGGTTTCAAAAAGCTAAATGGGAGAATTTCTTCGAGAAAATTTCTGGTACGCACATGCTAAATTACCTTCACAAAATACAAAAAAAAAAACGAAATAAAAAAGAGCAACATACACGATTATTTTTGTGTTTAAATAAATATTTTCTTGGATGCAAAACCTGAGAAATAATTTTTTTTGCACCGTTGGTACGTTAAATTTCACAGAAACGAAGAAATTAGGTTTTTTTAAACGGAAGAAAAGTATTTTAAACCCATATAGATTTTTTACAAAAATTGTCCGCTGAGAACGACAACTAATATATTTTAGTTCGCGGGCCACAAAAAATGGCTTAGCGGGCCGCCAGTTGGAAACCACTGTTTTAGAGCGATATTATTACAAATCGTTCATTTAGATAATCAATTATGACGTGGTTTATTTGTGCCGATTTTGTCGCAAATCAAGTTATTTATAGTCACATGATTTAAAAATCATATATCGCTATTCGTACTTACGCGTTTTAAGAATCATACGTTTTGATTCTTCTCGCAATTTAAAAATCACACATCGTGATTCGCTAAAAATCACGTTCCCTATTGACATTAACGAGATTTAAAAATCATCCATCACGATTCGTATTCATGAGATTTAAAATCGCATATCCCGATTTGTATTTTGGCGTTTAAAAAATCATTCGCTGTTGCACTTCTCGAAATTCAAAAATCATACATCACGATTCGCATTCACACGATTTAAATACCACATTGCGATTCATATTCACGCATTTTAAAAATCAGACCTTGTGAGTCTTCTTGCAATTTAAAATATCAATTTCGATTCGTATTCACGCGATTTAAAAATCACGACATCGTCCTTCTTATTTAAGGGATTTAAAACTCAGGAAAGGAAGAGCACCATTTGGGACAAATTTCCAAAACTGATAAAGTTATCTGTCCAAGTTTAATACAGCAGAGAACAATAGCTTCTGTAAAAAGACTGTTTTCCAGAATGAATTGGGTATGTTCAAAATTGGGGAGCAGTCTTTAAACAAAATCATTAAATTTTCACTTAATTGCCCAAAAAAGCTATCAGACAATTACATAGGAAATATAAAAACAAAAAACATTTTATTCACTTTAAAGAGATTTTAAAATGGTTAAAGCATTAAATGAAATTCTTACCAGAACCATTTAAGAAAAATGATGTAACACGCAAAACCTACAATTCCCCTTCATAGATATAAAGACTGCAGTTAATCCTGTAAAATGCAAAGAAAAAAAAAAGATGAAATACTCAAAATTTCAAATAACACATCAAAATAAAAATTTACTCAGGACACTGATATACAACATATTGAATATGTCACAAGTGACTAACTGTAAAAAAATAATAGCTGAAAATAGCTGACTAAATTGTATCCTCTGATAATAAAAGTAGAACACAGGTTGGAAAAAAAAACTTTAAAGAAGTAGAGACTGAATGTTTGATAAAGGCAGACATTAACACATTATTTTTTTCTATTGAGGATCATAAATGAAAACAAATTGGGGATCGCAATTATTATTTAACCAGGGGGGGGGGACGAAAACACTATCGAAATCTGACATATCACAGCACAGGAAGGTGTATATAATAAATAACAAGGCAAGTTTGATTGCGTGTGGAAATAAATATAAGTAGAAAGATTGTTGAAAACATGTTAAAGTTTCGACGTCCAATTAAATCTGTTTTGATGATTACTACATTCCTCTTATTCATTATTTTTTCTCTTGAATATTAATTTAGGACTCCTCATGTGTATACTTTTTATTTTCATTTCTTTAAAAGGATTTAAAAAAATACATATTAAGAGCAGACTTTTCGGAACACTCTGCATAAGACAGGATTCTTTATAAACCTCAAATGCTTTTTTTGCTTCTTTTGCCATTTATCTTGTTATTATATTTTAATCCTTAGCAATTTCGACGTCATTTTTCGAGTTTGAAATTTTGCATTTGAGTAATCACTGATTTTTTGTGCACCGACTTCGAAGTCTAAAAAAGAAAGCTTAGAAATTATATTCTTTATTCATCGTTATAGTGACCCTCCAGGCAGAATTTTTGTCTGCGACAAACCTCAACATCTTTCTACAAGATATTTTTAATAGTAACAAATACATACATTACCTATTTAAACTAACAGACGAGCTTCGTGTTTACAACAACGCCTGTACGCACAGAGAAAAACTGAATGTCAACCGTAATTATATTTCTAATCATTATTTTTAAATGATTTAATATTTAATTGAAAATGTGATATTATTTTTCATGTACACATAAAAATATTTCATATTTTAATATTATGGACAATATTTTCACATTTTGAAAGAGTAAAAAAAAAACGCATGAGCTTATTTCGAGTGAAATGGACCAATGAATGTCGACATATCACAGATTTTACGAGAAAATTTTTTTCTTTTAGAACAGTTCTTTATAAAAACAGCTGAAGAAAATTATTTCAATGTTTTGAGACCAAAACTATGTTCAGAGATCTACTTTGAAATATGACTCAATGGGAGATTTCGCAAATTTAAATTAGGTTCCGAACGTTCTCGTACGAAAGGTTTTAAGTGCGAAAGCGCCAGTTTCGGTGAAATGCGCATGCAGAAAAATATTATACAATATAAAATTATATTTATATTTTATTATATAAAATTTTAAGGAAATCGAATGTTTAAGATAATTCATAAAATTCTTCAATCACCTAACTACTCAGTTAATGAAAAAAAAAACTCGTATAAATTACTTGATTTTTGAGATCAAAATGTGTTTTTAAATCCTAAATGTGATGCAATTAGCATTTACATTTTTTAAAGTAAGTTCTCTTTTAGTTAATAACATGAGTCCGAAAAGAATTATTTACGGTTTAAGGTAAAACATTAAACATAGCTTATATGATGATATTGACTATTTGTTTATTTATTGACAATTTGGCTTAATGAATAATAACATAATCGGATAAAAATTTTCAACCTTTCACTAATTATCTAAACTAAATTTAATAGAATTAGTGAATATAATTAACTTAATGTGATCATAGATAAAATGAATCATAGAAATCATAGAAAAAATCATAGAAATCATAGAAAAAAAAAAGCAAAACAAAGAAAAATGTTAGAAAAAAATAAGCATTATTACCTCGACAGCAAGTAAGCTTCCAGTGTCCGGAAGGCGGACAGGTCCTAGATTAAGAAATTCATTGCAACTACACTCTGCAGATGAATTTCTAAATCGTTAATACGGCCCCGGCAATACAAGCACATAGATCAAGTAATTCTTTTACCGCTAGCGATACAGAATTACTCAATCATATTCCGGACTTCATGGAAGACATACCCCATCATCAACCAGTTCATCACTTGAACTGGTTGGGGCATAATAACTAGAAAAATCATAGAAAAGGAGAAAAAAAAAACAAAGAAAAATGTTAGAAAAAAGTAAGCATTATTACCTCGACAGCAAGTAAGCTTCCAGTGTCCGGAAGGCGGACAGGTCCTAGATTAAGAAATTCATTGCAACTACACTCTGCAGATGAATTTCTAAATCGTTAATACGGCCCCGGCAATACAAGCACATAGATCAAGTAATTCTTTTACCGCTAGCGATACAGAATTACTCAATCATATTCCGGACTTCATGGAAGACATACCCCATCATCAACCAGTTCATCACTCGAACTGGTTGGGGCATAATTACTAGAAAAATCATAGAAAAGAAGAAAAAAAAAACAAAGAAAAATGTTAGAAAAAAGTAAGCATTATTACCTCGACAGCAAGTAAGCTTCCAGTGTCCGGAAGGCGGACAGGTCCTAGATTAAGAAATTCATTGCAACTACACTCTGCAGATGAATTTCTAAATCGTTAATACGGCCCCGGCAATACAAGCACATAGATCAAGTAATTCTTTTACCGCTAGCGATACAGAATTACTCAATCATATTCCGGACTTCATGGAAGACATACCCCATCATCAACCAGTTCATCACTCGAACTGGTTGGGGCATAATAACTAGAAAAATCATAGAAAAGGAGAAAAAAAAAACAAAGAAAAATGTTAGAAAAAAGTAAGCATTATTACCTCGACAGCAAGTAAGCTTCCAGTGTCCGGAAGGCGGACAGGTCCTAGATTAAGAAATTCATTGCAACTACACTCTGCAGATGAATTTCTAAATCGTTAATACGGCCCCGGCAATACAAGCACATAGATCAAGTAATTCTTTTACCGCTAGCGATACAGAATTACTCAATCATATTCCGGACTTCATGGAAGACATACCCCATCATCAACCAGTTCATCACTTGAACTGGTTGGGGCATAATTACTAGAAAAATCATAGAAAAGAAGAAAAAAAAACAAAGAAAAATGTTAGAAAAAAGTAAGCATTATTACCTCGACAGCAAGTAAGCTTCCAGTGTCCGGAAGGCGGACAGGTCCTAGATTAAGAAATTCATTGCAACTACACTCTGCAGATGAATTTCTAAATCGTTAATACGGCCCCGGCAATACAAGCACATAGATCAAGTAATTCTTTTACCGCTAGCGATACAGAATTACTCAATCATATTCCGGACTTCATGGAAGACATACCCCATCATCAACCAGTTCATCACTCGAACTGGTTGGGGCATAATGACTCAAAAGAAAATGAAAAGATATCGAACTGGCAGGAACATAATCGTTTATAAAAATATTAGTAGAAAAAAAGAAAAACAGAGGAGAATAGTTATTAAAAAAATATTTACTATCACGATAGCAGCCGTGCTGATAACGACACATAATTTCTGAATCATAATCAGGACATAATATAATTTATATCGAGAGTATTATTAATTAATTTAGATTGACCTTCTGATCAAGAGAAATAATGATAAAGTTATTGTATGTAAATTCGTTTCCATATTCAAAATTTAAATACTTAAAAAAATATGAATTAAAGCAATATAAGACTTACTAATATTCTATAAGCTGCGTGCAAAATAATTTGATAGTTAATAAACCTTTCGATACTATATCCACCTTCCCTATTTCGTTTTGTTTATTTAAATGCCAATTCTTCAAAACTTAATAAACACATGTCTTGGTATATAAATAATAAATCAATTCTGTGAAGAAAAATGCAGAATAGTGTTTTTTTAATGTTGCATGCTCTAAACTAATTTACTATTTAACTGAGAAATAAAGGCTTTGTTTTTCCAAATTTATAAAAGCATTCTCTTTTTTCTCTTTTTGTTTTTATTGTGCTTATATACAATTATATTTATAAATGAAGTAAAATAAATATCATATATATATATATATATATACATAAATGAGAGAAAGAGAATTGAAATCAAGCAATAAAATCGGTACTTATCATTTTTTTTTCATCAAAATTCTTCGAGCTTAAGCTCCGATTTCCTTAGTTTCATGACCTTGAAAGAGAAATTGGATAATATTAATATCAATATTTCACACATCAAAATAGCAAGCATATAATCTATAGGAGATAGCAATCAGCTAGCGGCACGAAGGGACTGTATATATGCTGTTTAACCGAGCGGTTGTGAAAAAATCAAAAACGTTCAATGTTACTTACTAAATTAGAAATACAGTATCTATTTCTTTTGTTTTTTTATTTCTGTGTAGAATATGAAAAAAGTAATTAAATTGATTTGAACTATTCTTATTATAATGTTACAGTTCTTCGGATAAGTTTTATGGCCCAAATAGTAAAAAATAAAAAATAATAATAAAAAAACGTTAAAAAAAATTCATCAATATCAAGAAAGAATTTTTCTAAGAAGGGATTAACTGAGCTGGAGATTTGGAATTAAATGTAATTCTTATCAGGGGTCTGTCCAGACATATTGTGAAAGGTCCGTGCTCGTAAAATTGTGAAAAAATTACTCGTAATTTGTGAATATAAAATAAACGTTAAGTCACACATTCTTTCAACCTGGGTTCGCTTTTGTGAATTTGTGCAAATAGGATCCGTTATTGCAAAACTTTTTCAAGGTGTTTTTAAATTATAAAGACACACAAGATTATGCTCAACACTGTAAATATATAACTAAAAAAATTAAATTTTATAAAATAAACAGCAATTACAGCTACTGATTTAGCGATGCAACATATAAAACAATAATGAAGATAAACAAATTTGTGAAGGGTCCGATTAAAAGAAAT
This sequence comes from Parasteatoda tepidariorum, assembly GCF_982258835.1. Classification (NCBI taxonomy): domain Eukaryota; kingdom Metazoa; phylum Arthropoda; class Arachnida; order Araneae; family Theridiidae; genus Parasteatoda; species Parasteatoda tepidariorum. The sequence continues at coordinate 125,581,231 of NC_141756.1, forward strand.
TATTTTGTGAAGGGTCCGTAATTTCTTCTAAACAGACCCCTGCTTATGAATCACAAAAATATTGTTTGCTGAAACCGGGGTTTGCTCTTTAAAAGCGAACTAAGTTCCAATTGGGTCTACCGACCAAGTATTTTTGCTTTCTTCGTTAAATCCGGCTCCTCATTAAATCTGGGTTCATTGTGAACGATTTCGACTCTACTAGAGGGAAGCGGTTAAATACTGTGCATTCGTACTATGACTGACAAAGAGTAAGGAGAGAAAAAAATTACATTTTATGAAATAATAAATCCATTGTGTAAAGTATAAAAAATTTACCACAGATAGAATTTTTTAAACAATCAATAAATACAGTAAAATTTAGATTTAATCTCTACCTTTGCGAGTTTAAATACTTCGGATTTTCTAATGAAAAGAGGCATTTAAAGACAAGTTAAAAAGTGAATCAGTTTGTACAAAAGCCAACTTCTTTCATTAAGTTCAGTAAAGAAAAATATTTTTGATTTATTAAAATCTAATAAATGACGAGAGGTGTGAAAAATAAATATTGACAAGTAAATATGATTTTAAATATACGAGTATATCTGGTAGCCCTTTCATTTTTCTCAACTTTATACGTTTTTGTATAAAAGTCGACTAACATGCTAATCAGTTTCCTTTTAAGCAGTCTAATTAGCTGGCTTCGTAACTTTTTTTTAAAAAAAAAACATAAAACAGTCAATATAAGCCCAATAAATTCTAAATTGGCAAACTAAAGTGACCAAAAAATATTATATTGAAATTAATTATTAAAAGCAGAGAGTTGAATCACAAGCGAAAAAGACTGGATAAAAAATAACAAAACCAGTTTGATAGCCTGATAATAACTTTCCAATGATCGCAGTTGAACTCCTTTTTTCACCGGCAACTAAACAAGTTTTTATTCTTTGTCCCTCTTTCTCTAGATTTCTTAAATTTCAATAACTTTTTTTTGTAAAACTTTTAATTAATTTTTTTTTCAATGTTTCACTATTAATTTTCAAACCTTAATGCTCATACTGTTTTCACTTAAGTTTTGAGGGTTCTGAGAAACGGCGATCAATAATATATATCCTGTATATTTGATTTCCTTTTGTGGCAGTTGGGTAACGACCTGATATTTTGAAACTTGTATTTCATCATAATTGCGAGCATTACACATTCTTTGTATTTTAATTTTTATTTAAAATTACTTTAGTACTTTTTTGTTCACAAAAAATTTAATCGTGACATAAACAGACCAGTGAAAATATAAAGAGATTATTACTCACTATATAGCGCCTAATTTTCGTAGTCTCTATCCTTGTATCAAATTGTACAAAATTTGGAGGCATAAAAATGCTGATAGCGGTTGTTTTATTTTATAATCGTAGTTGAACAGCAGACCAAATTCTGTGTTTATGAAACTAACGTTCAACACCATAGATTTGTAACTTTGAATCCAAACCAAAAGACAAGGAAACTCCTGGATTGAGAGAAATTTGCTTTTGTGGACATTTTGATAGAACTAACACGCATTTGCGTTACATGAGGAGAAAAACCCCCGAAAACCTTCCACAGTTAAGCTGACGGCGAAGAATCTCTATCCCATGATTCGTTTAACACTGAGGATATTTTACTCCAGCACTCTAGTCGTTGCGAAATTTATTTCGACCCGCCATCGCTGCGATTCGAACCCAGGTTACCTTACTGGGAGGCAAGTGCTTTTTCCCCTGAACCCCAGAGATCAATAATCAGAAGTACAATAACACAGAAATATATTCAGTTAACCTTAACAAAATTCATATTAACTCAATTTTAAGCAGTATATACTACTTCATTTTATATTGGTATATAACATTCATAAAACTATGCATAAATTTACTATTGAATAAAAACATAATATTTAGATAAACGATATAGAAGATATCCTAACCTAATCCTATACCTATATATAGATTTAGGATTTAAATATATCTAAATAAAAAAATTAAACAACACTGAAATTTGATATTTATGTAAAATGATGAAATAAGATTGACTTCTAGAAATCAATGCTTTAATTTTTGGGAAAAATTAGTACTAGAATTCTTTATAATTTTGTATTTGAAGCACTAAAAATATCTGTTCAGAGCATTTCAGATTTTGGTTTATGTTTTCTTGCTTTTTTGATAAGGAGTGAAGATAAAATTTCAAAATAGTCCGTTAAAAGAGGATAAATAAAAGTTCTTGGCTTTTTTTAAATTTTATATTTCTATAAAATCCTTTACACTTCATTTTCATTGTCTTTACATTTGTTAGAAGAGTAAAAAAAAAAGATTAGTAAATGAGTTCGGGAGAACAGAATTTCATAATTCTAGGTAGTTATGAGGAAAAAACTTATGTTTAGCAAATTAGTATGGAAATTATCAAAATCCGTAATTTTTTTTTTACTCAACTTCAGACCGTAATTTTGATGATGACATCGTAATAACTACGGATAAATCAAAATTGTTTGCTATACTATACATAAGAAATGTTAATGCAGTTTTAGATTTTGACATAGAAATATTGACAGTTTATTAAAAAAAAAAACTTTTTTTTGTTTTACATTTTCTTTTTTTTTTCTACTGTAATCTAAAAGAGCATTCAATAAAATTAAAGAAAAATTTTGAAGCAATTTAAAATTTGGAAGAAAAAAAATCATTAAAAACTCCACATGCTATGCGTATTTTAAGTAGTTCTTTTATGCTGCGCATAAGCAGAGAAATATTTAAAAAAAATCATACTATTTACTTTTATCATATTTGTCAAATATATAAATAAAAAAGTACGATTCCAAAATCATAAAAATGTTATAAGTTTGAAGCACTTTTCTAAGTAGTTTGTGCACTTTTTAAAAGAAAACTCAAAACTAGCAGCGGTTTTCTACAAATGTCAATTTTGTAGTATTGCAAATATCATAATTCAAATCCATACAAAATGAAATTTGCGGAAAACTTTTTAGCGTTTTGAGTCTTTTTTTTAATCGAAATAAATACAAAAGTTACTTAGTTAAGTGCTTAAAACTTTTACATTTTAACAACGTAAAAGTCAGACTTTTTTTCATTAGTTACCAATTACAATTCACTACAAAATTATAATAATTAAATTTCTGTGCATGCGCAGTATAAAAGAGCTTCTTTAAATACTCATATCATGCACAGTTTATTTTTTTTCAAATTTTAAAACAATAATTTAGTAATTAATTTTAAATTGTTCCTAAATCTAATCGAATCTTATTAAATTCGGGTTCAATGATCCCAAACGATGTTGTAGTTCATTTACGTCGCACTTGAGATGCACAATGGGCTATTGGCGACTGTTTGGGAAACATCCCTGAGGATGATAATCTGCAGAGGGAATGGCACCCCCGCTTCGGTAGCCCGACGACCCGAAGTCGAGCACTTTACCGTAGAACAGTTAAACGAGGACCAATACCGCACACCCTCGGTCCCTATGCAGACTAATCCAAGTGGTCACCCACCCGTATATTGAATGCAGCCAGTGATGCTTAACTTCGGTGATCGGCAGGGAACAGTGTCTTAACATTCAGTCCGCTACGGGACTGATCCCAAACGAATGGGACGTTAAATTTGCACACAAAAATAAAAGAGGTTTAACATTCGGTACTTTTTAACATTAAAAAGACTGAAACTTAGTATACATACCTATATTGCCCAAAAGCAATCAAAATGACTGGATTGCAAAAGAATAAATAATGTGTAAAGAAATTTGCTTAAAATTAATTTTTAATATTTTTTTATATTATTTACAGTTATATAACAAGTTATTATAAGTAAATATTAACAATAAAAAAATTATATGTTGTACAAAATTCTAAGAAATTGTGTCATTATATAAAACATTGTTTTTCTAATTGAAATTAAAAAGCAGTCAAAATGACTTCCTTAGGCAATCTAGTGTTAACCGTAAGTTTTTTTTTTCTTATATGATTCCGATGCATTACTTTGATAACAGTTTGTGAGTATACAGAATAATACATAAAACATGCACAATGTAACATTTGACCATAATAGTTCAACTTTAAAAAAATCTTTTTTTCTCTCCAAAATTAAATATTTTTTAAACGTATTTTTTCCCTAAATTGCATTATTAAATACTATCAAGTACTGAAAGTCCTTAAAATTATTACTTTTTCAAAAAAAAAAATTTTTTTTTTGATTTTAAAGACAATAACTAAAAGTTAACTGTGTGGTCTAACAGCTAACGACTTCAAAAAAATTTTATAATATTTTTTAAACTCTTAGTATGTCCTTTAATGTCATGTTTGAGACTCAGATAAGAAAAATAAAATATTCGCATATGATCAATCAAAGGTTTTATCACGAAAATTATGAATTAAATCAACTGAGAAAAGACATAAGTATTTTTTAATACATGTATTTTTGTTTATTTTTATCTGCGAGATTTATTTTCGATTTTTCCTTTTTGTTTATGGAGTATTCATGCATGGTAAGAACTTTAAATAAGTAGGAAATAGTAAGTTTTGAATTAATGTAACATTTAAAATAAATTAGAATTTCCTCCAGTTAATTCCAATTGATTTTTTTATTTAGGTAAATAATTAAAAACGTTAATTTTGTTTTCTCAACAAATTTCTATCATATCGCTTTCAAAAAAACAAAAAAAAAAAATAGATTTTGAAATTTTATATTTACTAAAGTATGCTTATTTTAAATTAAGAGGCATTACTTAATAATAATTTAAATGTTTTTATAAGAAAAAAAAAGTAAATTATTAATTTTTATTACTATTTCTATAATAAGCCAACAAAATTTTTATTAGTGTGTTAAATGAAGCTGAAAAATAATGTATTACATTCTTAAAATTCTCAACTTGATCATTTTAATTAATTAACTAAAAACAATACCCGAAATAACATCTATACAGTCTCTGTTATTAAACCGAACACATATCTTTAAATCACATTTGTCATGCCTTTATTTATTAGTAAAAAAAATATTATCTGAACACATTAATTTTAAATATTGAATAAAAAATACAATTCAAAAATATTTCGAACGTAAAGAGAGCTCCTGTCTGAAGGAACTGTTTGGTGAAATTGTTTGAAGGAACTGTTTTAATATAAATATAAGTAAAAGGAAATTAATTAGCAAACAAAATGTATCTTGAATAAAAAGTATATTAAAATTCTTTATTACCTCTATCACAAAAACAATTGCCAATCACGAAAAGTCACCATCGCTTAAACAGGGCACTTACCATTCTATAAATTGTTGCCCTGATGGAAATGAATTCATTTTCTCCTTCTTACTTATTGATAGCCAATCAAATAGCAGAACGGCTCAAAGAAACTTTGCATATGCCCAACTCTTCTACTCTTTTTAGGGTTGCTTTAAGTTCATTTCTTACAGATGAAAGACGGCAGATCGCCAAGTCAATGGCGGGAAAGAGAATCGAAATTTTCAACAATACATGACATTTTTAATTGAATTATTAAAATCCTCTTTCTTTTTAAAATGAATGATATTAATTTATTGTTACACATGCATATGCAGGTTTGTGAGCTCATTACGAAATGCAACTTTTATTGTAGAAAAGTAGTTGTTTTTAAGTGGAAAAGTAATATTGTGCAAAATTCTAATTTGCCTCATTTCTTTCCATTTATTCTCCAGACGTTTAAAAGCGGGGAAATAGTGATAACTGAATTACAAGTGTACGTTTATGCAGTATGGTGAGATGGGGGGGGGGGGATTGTGACAAAGGAGAGTCAGAGCCTGACTAAGGCAAGGGCATACAGGGCAGTTGCCCCAGGCGCCACATCAGAGGGGGTCCCCGAAACGAATTGAGAGTTTATTTTAGATTTCTTTCTTAATTAAACATTTTTTTAAAACAAAATATCAGTACTGTGTAAAATCCGTCAGTTTTATGTTAGCTTCTTCATTAATCTATCATATGAACATAAAAAAATCTATCTTTCGTAAATCTATGGCTTTCAAGGACGTAATTCAGATAAATTTTCGCAATTACGATGGATAAATTTGGCCAATCAAAAGCTTGTATTTTTACGTATCTCAAAATGCGATATGTTTGCAAAAATACGGGCTTTCGATTGACTTAATTGAGCCATCGTAATAACGAAAATTTAGCTGAATCCGTCCTAATGTCAGCAAGGATATGAATTTTTCGAAGCTAGATGACAATCAGAAAACTGCATTCGGCAATGATGGACATGGAATTGTCAATCAATGAATAAAATGAACAGAACGATATTTCGTCTGACCATTGAACAGGGGGGGAGGGGGGGGACTTTATAGCTATTTTAGGTTCCAGTCAATTTTCTTATTATGTTATCTATAATGAGGTGAAAAATTTAGATACCTCCATAAAGTTCGGTTCTTCATAACTAAAAAAGTGAAGCAGACGGGGGCCCCCAAAAAAGTTTTTACCCCGGGCCCCAAATAGGCTAAGTCGGGACTTGCTTATGGATTCAGGGACAAATTTTTTTGAGGGCTAAAAACAGAAGGAGTCACAAAGTTTAAAAGACCCTTTTTTCAAAACTTAAGTTCACGCAGCTTATAAATGAATTTTCCGCAATTTTTTTGTCATAAAAGTTATTTTAAAACACAAAACACTATATTTTTGCAAGGAAGTTGCAAATAGCTCTCAGCAGTTCCGAACCTTGGGACTGTTATCCCTGTCTAAGCCTTCACTGTAAAAATTCTCGGATCAAACCAAGGTAAAAAGCAAGGGTGCCGGTATATTTTAAAAACGAATCTCCACTGAGGAAGAAACATAAAAACCTGTTTGATTGTTCCTTGAAGTTCGCGGGTGTTTTAAATAATTACCTTTAAACTACATTCGACAATGAGAAAAAAGTATGGTCAAAACTTTCAGAATATGGTAAAATTTACCATGTTCCTGACTCTATGTTAACACCATAAAGCTCAATAATTTTTACAGAAGCTAAGAATGATTTTGGCAATTTACAATAAAATATGGTTTTACAATGTATGCTAAAATAAGATAACTGTGGTAAAGTTAGATCATTTTATCACGATACTTAGAGAATGCCATAAAAACCGTTTATTCGGTTAAATTTACTTTTCAGTTCTGCATATTTTTCTAAATGTGTAGTAGCAAAATCTTTAATTTTAAAAACCAGAATTTCCGGTAAATCATTACCATATGAACGGAAAAATTACCACCAACTGAAAGGTTTAAATGCCTAATATTTTGGTTTTTATTACCAGAATAAAGATTTTCTCTTACTAGAAATGTCATTACTAAATTACTTAATTTGCATAACATTACTTAATTTGATAAAAAAAAAATTTCTCCTCTTGTTTTTTCGAGCCGACCGGCCTGTGTAGAGGGCAGGGAACTGTCCTTGCATCCGAAAGGTTCTGGGTTCGAATCCCGAGCAAGGCATGGATGTTCTTTCCTTCTCTCTGAACTATCTGTTCTCACTGAGGGAGCGACGTTGGCCCACATAATATGGTGACCCTGAAAGAGAGACCAACAGAATCGCCTTGTATATGCCTGAATTGACGAATGTTAGTACAGGTGGGCATTGGAAAAGAAAAAAAAATGTTTTTTTTCTTCCGGTAATGGAAACAAGTTTTGATTTATTCAAACCCACCTACACGATCGTGATCGATAGTGTGTTTGATTTCCCTTTATTCACTGAAATGTTATTTTGTTAATCCGAATCTGTTAACGTTTATCGTTTTTTTTAATAAGCAATCTAAGAATATACAATTCTGAATCTTGAGAATGTGTGATAATTCATAAGTAGTAAACATGATTTATGAAGTACTTTTTTCGATAATGATAGTAATAGGAAATCTAGTTCACACTCTATTGACACCCTAATGAAACATACTCTGGTAAACCGCATTACAAATGTTTGAAGAAGTATATAACTTTTGTATTAATTAAGGAAACAGCCGGCCGATGACTCCCCGTGTAGTAAATGGTGACTGGTGCACACTAAATATGTAGGGTCACAAAGTCCTCCATGTTCCCATAACAAACCGGTGCCTCTGGGTGTACTGAATTGGAGATGGATCGTTCTCTGTCTTAAGTCAAAATTATTACATTTTGACGAATTAATGGGTCTGCCAAATAAACGGGTGCGACGTATGGGTGTGGCAGAAGTCGAATTCTTAGCCATAGATCGCGCCACTGGGACGACAACAAGAACAACATGAATTAAGGAAAGGAAATCATATTTTTAAGAGGTAGTAGTGACAGGGACAAAATTGCTAAAATCTTTTTTTAAAAAATAGTGTTTAACCAAAAACTATTTAAGCGTAATAAAAAAGTTTTTTTGTTTTGTTTAAATAAACCTTTCGAAGACTGATTAATTATGAAATCTAAACAAATGTATTAAAATAAACTTACTAATAGAAGGTAGAAGTAATACAGACGTATGAAAATATTTTTTCCCTTAAGCTAGTTTAGATGCAAGCAAGTTGAGATTTTATTCTGAAAATTTACTAGATTTCACAGTAATGTAAAAAAAAAGGAGTAATACTAATTATTTATTCATATTTTATTCAAACAGTTGCCTTCTTAGTGACCAATTCAATTACACATTTATCATGAGTAACAACTGAGATAACTAAACTAAGTGAAAGCTTATTCTGCTTGAATGTGAAAATATATATAAAAACAAGCAAAAAATACTATAGTCTTAAAAGTAAAGTTAGTTTGATGACTTCATCGCTACAATCATGTTGTTGGACACGAAATTGAGGATCATTAATCAATATGGACTCTCTCCTTTAGCTCAGAACAGGCTGTTGAGTCATGTTCTACTTTTAAGGGAAAATATGGTGCACATTTTTAACAACTTAAACATTTAACAAAAAAAAACACACATACACATATTGAGCATTTGTTATAATATCGATGCCTGTTCGTATCATTACCCGCTGGCCGAAGACTCCCCGTGTAGTAAATGGTGACTGATGCACGTTAAATATGTGGAGTCGCAAAGTCCTCCATGTTCCCATAACAAATCAAAACCTCTGGGGGTACTGATTCAGGAGTTCCCCTGTCTTCTGGATAAGTTCAAAATTACAAAACTACGGAGTTGAACATTAGTAGTCGTAAACTCAAAATTGGGTTGGAATGTAGGGTTGGCATCGATATATATGGTATATATATTGATGCCTTTATGTTGTTTGAAAAATGTTTCTTGAAAAAAAGAATAATTCTGTAAAGTTAAGTAAGAATTAAGAAGATGCCACTTTGTCCAATTATAGATATAATTTAATTTACCATTATAACACCGTAAAAAATTTGGAATTAAATTACGATTAAAAGTACTGAACGTTTGGGTGCATTATATGTAAAACCATGCCCACTGTAAAATCAATTTTTGCCGTAAAATTTTATACCGTAATTTTTAAGGAAATATTTATACTATTTCTCAGATTTTTTTCCCTCTCTTCAATATTAATTTGCAATCCCTTATGGGCAACTACTTTTGTTTATTTCCTATTTAGAAAAATTTCTTCAAATATACAGGGTGTTAATAAAGTTCCGAACCCATTTTGATGTTCAATAATTTATAAAATAATAAAGATAGATTAAAATTAATAACATAAATGGTTAGATAGAATCAAAAATTTTCATGACCCTTGTCAATGAACTTCCACGTGTGCCCCCTTCGTCGCACGGAGAATATCAAGTCGATAGTCAATTACGAGCCTGGAAGCGGCAAGCATGTCGGCATCCACCATTAAATCTGTGCTTTCTCTTGTGGTGTATGAATTCTCCTTAATATCCGCTCGAATAAAACATCACATAGAAAAGTACTACATAGAACAAACACATCAAAAGTAAACATAACATTGCAATAGTTGCCAAAAACAAAAGAAAGAAAAATGCAATTAATAAGCAGACGATATTTAGAAAAGTACAGATATTTAGACTGAAAAATGAAATTATATGAAATTAACCACACGCGCAGACGATATTTACAAAAGTAAAGATACTCAAACCTGAAAGGAAAATATATGAGTTATTCCATCAATAAATACCATAAGTTTGTTTATATCTTCATTATTTTATGAGTTATTAAACATCAAAATGGGTCCGGGAATTTATACACAACCTGTATATTAAAAAAGTAATTTGCAAACACCCTCTATTTAGAAGCTGTTAATAAATATTGAGTTAAATTATTATTTTAAATTGAAGTATAACATTGATTGATAATTATTTTTCATTTTTAAAATAAAACAAAAAAGAAACATTTGTTATCCTGAAATACACCTTTCCCTAAAACAATTATTGTTATTATTAACATTTTTGAAGCCCTATTTACATACTTTCCTGCCCTTTTTAAATCCTATTTTTATATTGTTTTTATTTTCAGTTTAGAACTGTAAACAATAACACTATTAGAATCATTAAAATTGATTTTGAATGCTTTTAGGCGAAAAAAATATATTACTTCGAAGCGTTGGTTTCACCAAACTAATAAAAAGAAAGATTCAGTCATAAATATGGAAACCTGAAGGGAAAAAAATCCCATCTGTTGATTTTAAACAAGAGAAGGAAAAATAAAAAAAATAAAAAAAAACTTCTTTATTCCCTCACCTTTTCACAAATTTAAAAAGTTGGCATGCAGCCAAAGAAATTTAAAAGAAAGATGGTACTTTCTTGGTAGAGAGATATTTAAAAAAAGTCTGGATAAAAAAAGGCTTAAAAGATCATTCACTGCATTTGAAATTAAATATAATTTTTAATACTTTTCAATCAGTGGGTCAAAAAGGCTCTAAAACAGCCATGTTTGGAGAGAAAGGAAGAGGTAATATCAAATAAAACACCACACATTTTGGTTAAAATAAAACTATTTAAAACTATTTAATAGCTTTAAAATTATTTAATATATTTAAAATTATTTAATGTATTTGAAATTATTTAGCATATTTATACTTTTTTTTTTATCTCGTATAACAAAATGAAGGCTCATCTATATTCAGATCACAAATGTAATATGAAAAGAAAAACGCTTTAAAACTAAAGAGTAAAATTTTAGATGTGATCTATAACATGTATTTTGTTTTCGAACTGCTAGCATTCGTTTGTTTAGAATCGTATAACATGCGTCAAGGTTAGGGGGGATTGTGAAATGGGATACTTTGTGACAAAAGGTATGGGGTGTCAAAAAATTTTGAAAAAAAAAAGTGTAAATTAAAGTTATTCATTTATGGACGGCCCCGCTGCAAAAAGCTCTTTAACAACCAATTAACTATCATTAAGTGCATGAAATTATCGGAAGATTTCCAAAGTAAAATTCATCAATAACTTTTAACAATATAATAATACTATGAGAGACAGGTTTTTGTAGGTTCGTTTTTTTCGACTCAATGATTGCGAGGACTTAAATTCCGTAATTTTATTATTATTATATAGTTCTCGATTATTATTATTATTGTTATTATTATAATTATTATTTTATATATATATATATATATATATATATATATATATATATATATATATATATATATATATATATATATATATATATATATATATATATATATATATATATATATATATATAGGTGAGGTGGCTCAACGAATAGTGCGCCGCTCACCTCCCGATGATGCGACCCGAATTCGAATCCTAACGATGACCCGTCGGAACGATTTTCACACCCGGCTCGAGCCGACAACTGTGCTGACGTAAAACATGTTCTCAGTGGTCATGGTTTAAAATCAAGTGCAGCCAGGCTAGCTGAGGAATATTTTCGTGGTTTTCCTCTCCATGTAACGCAAATGCGGATTAGTTCCATCAAAAAGTCCTCCACAAAAGCAAAATTTCTCCGCATACTTGATCCAGAAGCTCCCTTGCCTTCTGGATTGTGTTCAAAATTACAAAACAATGGAGTTGAACATTGGTAGTTGTAAACTCCAATTTAGTTCGACTGTTCAACGACGATTATAAAATATGTATAAGTAAATAATAAATATCGGTTACTTTAAAGAAAAGTTTACATTTTTACTCATGGAGTCACATCTCTCCGGTTCTCAACCTTCTCCCTTCATATATGACAAGGCGTATTATAGTTTGTACGCTTAGGTCTATGAGTATCAGTACATATCCAAAAAGTGTCCTTCTCTTTTAAAAATCTTTTCCTCTTCAAGAACAACACCTTCCAGGCCAGGGATCGTTCACATGCATGGGAGTGGAGTCAGAATACTAACACTTCCCCCCGTCCCGCCGCGACCCTTTCATCTCGTTCAATTTTTTACAATGGTCGCAGGTACTAATATAGGAGATATCTTTATATCTATGCCTGGTAATACGAATGAAACCAAAAAATAATAACAAGCCTATCCCAATTTTAAAAAAAAGAAAGGGGGGATGGTTAAACTATACAGAATAGTCATAAAATATATCTTTAATATACTTTACCAGGTCGGGATAGCCTGGTTGGTAGGGCACTGGGGCCATGTCCAAGTGATCGTGAGTTCGATCCCTGCCTGCCGAAGACTCCCCGTGTGTGGTAACTGATGCATGTTAAAACTGTGGAGTCGCAAAGTCCTCCGTTTTCCCATAACAAATCAATACCTCTGGGGGTACTGAATTGGAAATTGATCGTTCTCTGATTCAGGTCAAAAATTAAGATCTGTGGATGAATGAATGGATGTATGAATGGATCCACCCTATCGAATCTAGAAGTCGAATTCTTGGCCAGATATGGCGCCACTGGAAAACAAGAACAATCGCTCCCCCTCTGCCTTCATGGCATACGTCAACAAAACAGCAATATATATATATATATATATATATATATATATATATATATATATATATATATATATATATATATATATATATATATATATATATATATATATATATATATATATATATATATATATATATATATATATATATATATATATATATATATATATATATATATATATATATATATATATATATATATATATATATATATATATATATATATATATATATATATATATATATATATATATATATATATACACTGGTGAGCAAAACTTAAGCAACAAGTGGTTTTTCGGCCACAGCTCCCCAACAAAGTATTAGATAGCCATGAAATTGCAGTATAATATGAACGTAATTCAGTAGAAAGATTACTTGTATGCAAATTTTAGAAATAAAACGTCGTAGGTGATGTAAGTGTACGTAAACCTTGTGGGTCGGAGCGCGCAGGTCAAAGCTGTGATAAAAGGATGAAGAGCACCGTAGTTAAAGACATTTGCTGCCAGTGCAAGTGATTTGTTTTGTGAAACATGTCTTCAAGAAATCATTTAGACGACTTTACTCGAGGAAGAATGATTGGGGAGCTTGAGGAGGGGCGTAGTGTGACCAGTGTCGACGAAGAGTTCGGGATCAACAAAAGTGTTGTTTCTTATGCTTGGAATGCCATTAAAACTACTGGTACAGCTGTTCGGAAGGTTGGTGGTGGCCGTCCAAGGAAAACAACACCAAGAGATGACCGTTACATTGTCCTCCAGGCGAAAAGAAACCGTTTTCAGTCAGCGAGCGCCATTTCTCAGCAACTGTGCACAGCCACAGGACGACAAGTACAAAGATTTACAGTGGCCAGACGCCTCCACAAAGGTGGCTTATTTGCTAGACGTCCTGAACGCTGCATGCCTTTAAAAATTAGCCATCGGCGGCACCGTTTAGAGTGGTGCAGAGAACACGAAACCTGGACACCTCATCAATGGAGTCGCATCCTCTTCACTGATGAGAGTCGTTTTAGTGCTACAAGCGATTCTCAACGTCAGTTGATCTGGAGAGAGGTTGGAGCTCGATTTCATCCCAATAACATCGCGGAAAGAGATCGTTACGGTGGTCCTGGAGTTGTCGTCTGGGGTGGCATTATGTTGAACGAGTGGACTGAGCTTCAGATCTTCGACCGAGGTTCTGTAACTGGAGACCGCTACAGCAATGAGGTAATCCTACCCCATGCGCGTTGGTTCCGAGGGGCCATTGAACAAGACTTCATTTTTATGGATGACAATGCCCGGCCACACAGTACTGCTAATGTTCAAGAGCTACTGGAAAGTGAAGATATATCACACGAATGGATTGGCCAGCTTACTCTCCTGATCTAAATCCCATAGAGCATGTGTGGGATGCATTAGGGAGACGTCTTGCGACACGACAGTATCCTCCTGGTAACACCCATCAGCTGAAAGCTGCGTTAAAGGAGGAATGGAGACGTTTACCCCAAGAACTCCTGGATAATCTGGTGCTTAGCATGGAGAGACGATACCAAGCAACAATTACAGTAAGAGGGGGGCATATCCCATACTAGGGATCATCTGCCAATTGTTCTTACGCTTCTTCAGGCAATCATGTGTAACGCCACTATATGTCAAATAAAGCCTTTTTTTGTTCCATACCCTACTTTAAGCTTTATATTCATTTCTGCGCCATTATTCTTTTACCATCGTTTAAGTGCAAAATAATGTACATCATATTCAAATTTCATGTCAATCGGATGATTTCTTGTAGAGTTATGACAAAAAACGCACTTGTTGCTTAAGTTTTGCACACCAGTGTATGTGTATATATATATATATATATATATATATATATATATATATATATATATATATATATATATATATATATATATATATATATATATATATATTAATTCATAATTTAAAAGCGCTCATACCATCAAAGCATTTAAGCCTCATTCAACAGGTATAAATAATTTAAAAAAAGTATTTTTTTTTGCATTCATCTTATGTTTAATTAATGGACTGTTGTACATTGCATCTGCATCCTTATGGTGCCCTCCCGGCTTATGCTTTACTATCACCTGAAAACGAGCTAAAGCTCAACGCTATAGCATAGCATTCCGAGGTGCGTAATTTGAAATCTTCAAAGAAATCCCTTTGGTGATTCCTTGAAGATATGACAACATTAAGAGGCGATTAAAAACATTTTACGCGTGCTCTCTATTGTTTTAAGAAAGATAGACGCAGAAAAAAAAGCGAGCGCTTTGAGGTGAATTAATTCCATTTTTTTAAGCTGCATAGAATGTGCAAAAAAAGTACACCTGAACAGTTGGTGTGGAGGGCGAAACTAAGATGTTGCAAATTTCGAAAAAGAATTTTCAAAAGTTTTTACGTCTCAATGGATTGTATGGAATCAAAAGTTAAACCCTCATACATCTATTAGATTTTTCTTATCGTAATTAATTTTTATGTTTTTGAAATAAAATGTTCGATATCTACAGAAAAAAATACTTAATTTATATGCTTGAAAAGTTCCTCCCATTTGTTTTAATAACAATAACTCCTAATAGAAATATAAACAAATATAACTTCCAAACATAAATAAGGAAGTGCTTTTTTTTTTCTTTTTTAATCTGCCAAAATTTATTATTGAGTTTTAGTTTCATTTGACTTTCTAACAGATTGTAATCGAAGCAGAGAAATCAGCTTTTTGTTGTGTTTAAATATTAACGATTATTAAATCGTATTATATAGTTAAGAAAAAAATGATGTAATCTTTATTTATATATTGTCGTGCTTTCAAAATATTTATCAAATTAAATTTTGAAAGTAAAACATTTTTTTGCAATGTTTAAATCACAAAGAAGATTGTTTTAATTAAATTTAAAACTACCTTCTACGTCGTGCCTTTGAAAGCTTTTCCCAAGAATTGTAAATTATTTATTATTTTTAATTATTATTTTTCGAACATTATTTTTTTATTCACTAACTCACTAACTTAATTTTATTATGATTGCCAAATAGTAATTTAAATTTTGGGAGTTTGTTATGCACGCTATTGTTCTTTGTTTATTATAGGGTTTTACATAACAGTCAACTTTAATATTTTTTCTTTTAAAGGCAGGCACTGAATATTTACGTCCTTCGAATGTGAAGATGCCGGAAGTATTACTCATTTAACTTTACCCAGTTGGTACCTGCGAACCTAAGTCACGGAGACGATCAACATGCCACACTGCCACAGATACCCGTTTATAGGGTGGGCCACATTCACACAATAGAGAACAACACACACAAACATTCATGTCCTGAGCTGGATTCGAACCCGCAGTCAGGCACGCTAACCGCTCAACCATCTGGCCGGCCCTTTGATATATTTATGCCCTGTTTGTTGAAAATGAAGTTAAATATAAATGAGAGGTCTGAAAATCATATTAAATCGGGTAAATAAAAACGTTATCAAAATTATGCAAACGTTCATGATGAAGGTGGATTGAAAAACATCTAAATTAATTAAAACTCATTGTCTAATGAAACTTGGAAGTGTATACTATAATAATCACCTTACAAAAGTTTTCTGTTTTCTTCGAATTACCTAATACGTTTCGTTGCTTTGAGTCCTGCGTTTCACAATAGTGATTCGACCACAATAGTCGATTTCAATAACTTTTTTTTGTTCAAATTTTATTTTGAATTTTAAACATTATGCATATTATTTTTGATCCATTTTTTACATATTAAATGAACCCAAAAATTATAAAAAATTACTAAAGTGTCCACCAAATTATCCCCTTATAACCCGATATTAATAATAATTTGAATGCAATGGAGAGGAATGCCTGCAGTCGAAGTAGACGATAGTATACTTTAAATGTAGGCCATACAGAATTTTTTCTTCTTCCTTATATCGTAACTTACACCATCATCGATCTTAGCGAAACCTGTGCTAACTATTATATATCGAGTGACATGGACAGAATAAAATATTTTTAAAAAATGTTTTATAAAGATTTCTCAGCATATGTATATATTTTTCGAAATTTTGACACCTCTTCTTTAATCTGGTATTAGTATCAAAGTTGTCATTTGAACCCAAAAATTATAAAAAATTACTAAAGTGTCCACCAAATTATCCCCTTATAATAATAATTTTAAATAATTTGAATGCAATGGAGAGGAAAGCCCCCAGTCGAAGTAGACGATAGTATACTTTAAATGTATACTATATAGAAATTGTTTTTCTCCTCATATCGTATTTTAGACCATCATCGATTATAGCGACACCTGTGCTAATTATTATAAATCGAGTGACGTGGATAGAATAAAATATTTTTAGAAAATGCTTTATACAGATTTCTCAGCATATGTATATATTTTTCGAAATTTTGACACCTCTCCTTTAATCTGGTATTAATATCAAAGTTGTCATTTGAACCTAAAAATTATAAAAAATTACTAAAGTGTCCACCAAATTATCCCCTTATAATAATAATTTTAAATAATTTGAATGCAATGGAGAGGAAAGCCCCCAGTCGAAGTAGACGATAGTATACTTTAAATGTATACTATACAGAAATTGTTTTTCTCCTCATATCGTATTTTAGACCATCATCGATCCTAGCGACACCTGTGCTAATTATTGTAAATCGAGTGACGTGGATAGAATAAAATATTTTTAAAAAATGCTTTATAAAGATTTCTCAGCATATGTATATAGTTTTCGAAATTTTGACACCTCTCCTTCAATCTGGCATTAGTATCAAAGTTGCCATTTGAACCTAAAAATTATAAAAAATTACTAAAGTGTCCACCAAATTATCCCCTTATAACCGGCTATTAACAATAATTTGAATGCAATGGGGAGAAAGCCCCCAGTCGAAGTAGACGATAGTATACTTTAAATGTATACTATACAGAAATTGTTTTTCTCCTCATATCGTATTTTAGACCATCATCGATCCTAGTGACACCTGTGCTAATTATTGTAAATCGAGTGACATGGATAGAATAAAATATTTTAAAAAAATGCTTTATAAAGATTTCTCAGCATATTTATATATTTTTCGAAATTTTGACACCTCTCCTTTAATCTGGTATTAATATCAAAGTTGTCATTTGAACCCAAAAATTATAAAAAATTACTAAAGTGTCCACCAAATTATCCCCTTATAATAATAATTTTAAATAATTTGAATGCAATGGAGAGGAAAGCCCCCAGTCGAAGTAGACGATAGTATACTTTAAATGTATACTATACAGAAATTGTTTTTCTCCTCATATCGTATTTTAGACCATCATCGATCCTAGCGACACCTGTGCTAATTATTGTAAATCGAGTGACGTGGATAGAATAAAATATTTTAAAAAAATGCTTTATAAAGATTTCTCTGCATATGTATATAGTTTTCGAAATTTTGACACCTCTTCTTTAATCTGGTATTAGTATCAAACTTGTCATTTGAACCCAAAAATTATAAAAAATTACTAAAGTGTCCACCAAATTATCCCCTTATATCCGGCTATTAACAATAATTTGAATGCAATGGAGAGGAAAGCCCCCAGTCAAAGTAGACGATAGTATACTTTAAATGTATACTTTACAGAAATTGTTTTTCTCCTCATATCGTATTTTAGACCATCATCGATCCTAGCGACACCTGTGCTAATTATTGTAAATCGAGTGTCATGGATAGAATAAAATATTTTTAAAAAATGCTTTATAAAGATTTCTCAGCATATGTATATATTTTTCGAAATTTTGACACCTCTCCTTTAATCTGGTATTAGTATCAAAGTTGTCATTTGAACCCAAAAATTATAAAAAATTACTAAAGTGTCCACCAAATTATCCCCTTATAACCGGCTATTAATAATAACTTGAATGCAATGGAGAGGAATGCCCCAAGTCGAAGTAGACGATAGTATACTTTAAATGTATACTATACAGAAATTGTTTTTCTCCTCATATATCGTATTTTAGACCATCATCGATCCTAGAGACACTTGTGCTAACTATTATAAATCGAGTGACATGGACAGAATAAAATCTTTTAAAAAAATGTTTAATACGTATTTCTTACCGTATGCATATGTTTTTCGGGTATGCATATGGGTGATTCTCACGAAATATGACTATTCACTGCCCCTTGCTCCAAGATCTAATACTATAATATTAAAAGAACTTTAAAAAAAAATTATAAATTGCATTGCTATTAGCATTTTAAAATGACTTAGCACTAGCATTGACTGTTTTGTATAGTTAAAAAATTTAATTGAACTTCAAAATGTCATTTTCCAGGCATGTCCCAAACAATGTTTCCAATAATAACTAGCTGCAAAACTTCCCATAACATTTTCAATATCTAATTTTTTTTACCTCATCCGATGTAAGCATTTCTAGAATATACGCAGAGGGTATTATTTGCAAAAACGTCGTTTAAAATAATTTTTTCTTTTAGTAATTTCTTTGTCCCAAGAAAATCTGTCATTTTTCTGGCTACTCTTATTTAGTGGTTTACAACCAAAATAAATAGAGTCAGCAATCAATATCTTAAGTTAATAGATTTATTAGGTACCCTCCTATATGAACATGTCTTGTTGCAGGAATAAAGAATCAATTTTCTGGTTCAAAATCTATTTCAAAATGTTTTTCAAGATGAGTAGGTTTTTGTGTTGTCATTTTCCTGGCTTCTTGAAATCATTAATAACATAAACTACATAGATTTATCTGAGTTATTTCAAGAAATCCTGTTGTTTTCTGCAGAATGTAAACGCCTTAGGCCAAAATATAAAATTAAAGTAAAGTTATACGTTATAAAATGGCGAATTTGTCATTATCCTGGCTTATGAAATCCAGGGCATTGAAGTGTTACCAAATTTTTTTTAACTGCTAATACTGTAAGGCGGAAAAGCAAATATTAACTTAATACCAAGTTTATGTATGATTGTTATATGGTTGGTAATATGAAATCCAGAACATTGAAGTGTTACCAAATTTTTTTTAACTGCTAATACTGTAAGGCGGAAAAGCAAATATTAACCTAATACCAAGTTTATGTATGATTGTTATATGGTTGGTAATATGAAATCCAGGAAATTGAAGTGTTACCAAATTTTTCTTTAACTGCTAATACTGTAAGGCGGAAAAGCGAATATTAACCTAATACCAAGTTTATGTATGATTGTAATACGGTTGGATGTAATTAAAGTTATTTATTTATTTAATGATTGATTATTATACACAAATTTATTCTGTACATATTAGCAACAAAAAAAATTGATTCTTTCTACAGCGGATAAAAATAATTAATTTAAGTAATTTTTGGTCCATCTAACATAAGGCTCAAGTTGAGTTACTTACTATAAACTTAAAATGACCATTTTTTAAACTTCTAAGCTAATATGTCATTTTCCTGGCATTCATGATTTGGCGAATTTCTATTTTTTTTCTCGAGTAAATGTCAATAAACTACACTGCTGTCGGTAAGATATTAATAAATGTAACTAAAGAAGTATACAAAAAAATTTTTTAGATTATTTCGAAGACTTTAAATTTGAAGACATTTTTTGGTTCGAATTGTCATGTTTAAAAAGAATCACCCATACATGTTTTTGGAAGGGGGCTACAATCCTGTTGCAGGTGCTTTTAGCCCAGTTTAACAGATTTTTGCGATACACATTATTAGAATTATTGTGTAAATTAATATGCTTAGTAATTGGATATTTCAGATGAATATTATCACTTTTGTTGATTCTATGTGAAATTTTTTTAAACCAAGTAAAATAGGAACCTATTAAATATATAGGATAAAATTTAAAAATTAATTTGAATTTTTAGGCCACTTATTTCGCATTCAAATTTGAATTAGTTTGTTTTGAACGGGATTCAGCGTCATCTTAAAGGGATACCAAAAACTTGAAAAATTACGCCAATTTCAGGAAAATTAGAGCCTGAGCAAGTTTTACTCTTATTTAATATTTAAAAAAATAATGCATAGATTTTGTTGTAAATTTACACATAACAAAGGTGATAGAATTCTGTTTATTTCCCCCTGGTTTCAATTAAACTTACACTTTAAATAAAAAAATAATAATAAAGTTTTTATTTATTAAAATATAGAACATTGCAATAATTATTATTGTTAGAATTTAACTGAACTGTATGTAAAAATGCTATGTTTATTTTATCATCGGCGTTGACCATAAATTCGTGGCAACCAATGTTCAACACTTTCTGATTTTGATTACAACGAAGAAAAGAAAAGTTACTGTTTGTTTCCATTGGAAAACTTGCAATGGCAGCATAATAATGAAGAAAACCCTCTATGGTTCGACCGATCTTATAATCCATATACAACATTTGCAATGAATTTTGTAGCCGAACATTAGATATAATTCTACTCCTGGGTTAGGGAGAAACTATAAATCTACAATAATTTACTGCTGAAAATAAATATTAAATACAATAAAGAATGAAATGTGTGAATAAAATTTTATTTCTCTCAAAAAAAAAATATTCTGCTAAAGCAAAAAGTAAGGAAATAAAAATAAGGAACATTTTTGGGATTCATCAATTTTATCTTTTTAAAAAAAAAAAAAAAATAGAGCACTAAAAATGAAATTTTTAAAAGAATCACCGGATAAACTAAAAATCTGGAGTTAAAGACATTTTAAATCTAACATGAAATAAATTTAACGTGAAATAAAATAATTGTCATTTAAAACGATATTCTAAAAATAAAAAAGTAGAATTGATTGTTTTTTGTAATACCAACGTTGAATAGAAAACTAAAAAGAAGATTTTCGATTTTAATGTAAAATAAGGAACCTTTCTGATGGTGCAATTTCTTATCAATGAGAAACTATTTCAGTAAAACCACCTTTTACCTTGTTACAAAGAGAAGAAAATCACGAAAACTTTCTCAGTTAGACCAACGATTTAGGAAATATATAACCTGACAGGTTGAAAATTGAATTTATGAAACTTAAGAGTAAAAAAAAAACACACATTTTATACAAAATATTCAATTTATACTTATCGCTTACTTAATGCATTCATACGAGCTTCAGTTTAATTGTAAGCGTGAATGAATTTAAAATATATTTAAATGTTCTCAAATGAGCTTCTTTTTAAGTAATGAAACCTTTACACTGGTTTTAACAACTTTATAGGTGTGTGTTTTTTCGTAAAAATAGTAAGATTTTTAGAACTTGATGAGAGCGTGTTTCTTATTTGTGGAATCCAATGAATTATTTAATGTATTAAGTGTTTCATAAAGTTTTTTTGAGTTTGCAACTAGCACATTGTAAAAAATTGCTGTAATTTTTTTTACAGTACCGGTGTCGTAACGGTAAATGATCCTTGTTGGCAGGATGCTGAACCCACGTTTATGAGAACGGGAGTTCGAATGTAGCCATCCGAAAACTCCCTTTGTAGTAAATGGTGACTGGTGCAAATTAAATCTATCGAGTCGCAAAGTCCTCCATGTTCCCATAAAAAATTATACCTCTGAGGGTACTGAATTGGAGATTGATCATTCTCTGGCTCAGGTGAAAATTACGATGTGTGGTAGAATGAATGAATTCACCCTGTAAACGGGTGGGACGTATGGGTGTGGACCAAGTAAAATTCTTGGCCATAGATGGTGCCACTGAAAAACAATAACAATCCCACCATTTGCCTACGACAACAGCATCAACGAAAAATGAAAATGCTTTTTGCTGCAAAATCGATTGTTTTCATCACATATGCCAGATAATCAGTGCCGACTGAAATCATTTAACGCCATTTTCAGGTGACTGAAGAACATTCGATGTACACTTGTCTTTCTTTTCATACTATTAATTAAATTTTATGTTATTTTCTTAAAACGTTTCAGGACGAAATACGCAAAATTAACAATAAGGAGATCCCCTCACCAAACTTTGGGACTCTATTTTCCAGCAATCCCCTTTATTTTGGGAGTCAATAATCATAATCGGTAGAAAAATTGTTATTCAGAGAAAATAAGTTTTTGTATCTGATTTCGTAACTCATCTTCACTAACTAATTAACAGATTTAAGATCACCCCACCCCCTTGAACTATTAAGTACAAGAACTTAAAAATGCTGTCATTAGATTAAAAGTTATTCTAGGTGTTTTGCTTATTTTTTTTTCGCACTGTTCATTACTTTAGTTCTACACTAATCTATCACAAGATGTTCAAAAATAACAGTGAAAACGCGTAAAACCGAAAAATGTAACAGCAACTTGTTTCTTCTGCATGAAAAAAGCTTCTTAGTCTTTTCCGCTAGAGCGTTTTGTTTAAAATACTTCTATAGAAAAGTTCGATCTGGGAGAGGTCGACAACTTTATCTCAATGCAACTATTATAAAAATATTTATCTATTAGAATTGATAGATGAATATTTTATGTATTGTTGCTGTAGTCAGCCATATAGGCAGAGGGGGCAGGATCGTTCTTGTTTTCTAGTGACGCCAACTATGGCCAAGAATTTGACTTCTGCCACACCCGTTTATAGGACGGACCCATTCATACAAACACAGATTATAATTTTGACCTGAACCGGAGAACCATCAATCTCCAATTGAGTACCCCCAGAGGTTTTGATTTTTTATGAGAACATGGAGTACTTCGTGATCCAGCAGATTTAACGTGCAGCAGTCATCATTTTACTATACGGGGAGTCTTCGGTCGGCTGGATTCGAACTCCCGTTTTCATAAAACTGAGTCCAGCACCTAACATACCAAGCTATCCCGGCCTTATATATAATATGTATCTACTATTGCTATGAAAAGCTCCCCAATCGGTGCTCGGGGGAAATTTTAAAGTTGACAGTTTGGTCCGGCGGGAGTGTCACCTAACGTTTGAACAAATTTGAAGTGGATTGGTTCATAACAGCAAAAATTGGTGGAAATTATCGGAATTCTCCTAACACTGTTTTGAGCCGTGATGGCTCACGGGCTAAGGCAGTTATTGAGAAGAGCTAAGGTTCGATTCCCAGAGGCGGTTTGAAGCCCACGCAGCTTCAGATCGATAGGTATCAGTTGGTGTGTAAAGTAAAGGGGGCATGTGCGTAGTGTCTACCACATTGCCACAATCATGACGTTGGTCACGAAATTGTGCAGTTTTATCCCCCATGACCCACTACGGGCTGTAGCGGGAACTCTTTACTTCACCACTGATTTATTTTTATACCGCATTGCGACCATCGATCTTAGGAATTTTAATTGAACGATGCATTTAAAATATAATATAAAACATTGAGTAAAATTTAAAAAAATAAGCACTGAAAAACTTTTAATCTTTGAACTATCGGTAGTTTTAAGCAATGTAGATGCGGAAATAATTACATTTTCCACACAAGGTAATGAAAAAAAAATCCAATTTGAATGTGCTTAAAATTTCAAAAGTAATTGATAAATAGTAAAATATTTTTCTGAAATTATTTAAAAAGTCTTTGAACAAAGAAAGAATCATCTTCCAATATAAAACGATACGCGAAAATTGTAATATATATATATTTTATCTGACAAGACAAAAATGCTTAAATTAATATTAAATTTAGTAAATAACTAAAACTTATTTTTTAATTCTTCGAAAATATATTCTGATTCGATGCAATGAAAAAGGGATGCAAAGAATAAAATTAACAATTCGCAGCTCAAGGTCTCAAATTAACAAACTTGTTGGACCGTATTTTTAAAATTGTGGTTATTCCTTATAATTTGAGTCAAAAATTCGTCGGAAAAAAGACGTGTTCCGTGGAAGGTCGAGAGTTAAGACAATTCGATTAAATTGAGTCGTGATTCGTCAGGGGATAGAGCCTTCCAATGAGAGAACCGGGTTCGAATCCCATCAATGGCTGGTCGATACGAATTCAACATTCTGCTGGCTGACGTGACGTAAAATATCCTCAATGGTAGACGGGTCATGGGTTAGACTCCCCTTGCAGTCAGGCTAACTGTGGGAGGTTTTCCTCTCCGTGTAACGCAAATGTGGGTTAGTTCCATAGAAAAGTCCTCTATGAAGGCAAATTTCTCCCAGTACTTGATCCAGGAGTTCACTTGTCTTCTGGAATGGGTTCAAAATTACAAGGCTACGGAGTTGAGCATTAGAAGTGAGGTACAAATAGGTCTGTTATTCAACGACGGTTATAAAATAAAATTCAATTAAAGTAGTAACAATTTTAGAAACCTAATATTATATTTATATCAAATCATTATTTATTTAATATTTTAATTATTTCCACTGAATTATTCAAGCAAAATGTCACTGAAAAAATCGTAGTTTTAAAAAATAACTCGAAATTAAAAAATAGCTTTCAGTTTTGTTTCTCACCTTTATTCTTCCATTTTACGTTGGATCCATAACGTTTCATAATTCAAATCGCCTTTGTTTCGTATTATTTACGTCTGGCAAGTCTTGAAAATGAGCGCCAATTTTGAGTGCGTGAAACATGTCTACTGTTATTTCAAATCAGTATAATTTTAAAGCAATGAAGTGTTTTTAATCAAATAATAATCATACCACCTCAGTCTCTTGTAATCGTTTTTTTTTCTTCTTTTTTTTTATAATAAACACAATAATATTTTCCAATAAACCTTTAACACTAAAAAAATATTTGTTTATTTGTAAAGAAAAGTGTTTCTCTAATAGCCATTTTCAATGTTTGTATTATTTGTTTGTTTTTTCCCGAAATCAGCTTATTTTATTCATTTTTAGTTTATGCATAATTTTAAAATTATTATTGTTTGAACGATAACAAAAATCAATTCTTCACTTCAAAACTATTTTTTTTTGTTTTTTTAAATCGGTGTTCCGCCACATCAATCACTTAAAAGTTCTGTAGCCGGAAAAAATTGGGAAACGCAGCTCTAGGGAAAATATGTTTTCTTATGATTTTATATCATTTATGGCATCTGCAGCGTTTAATAAAAATATATAGTAATTCAGTCTTCAATATAATGCCAATCTTTTTATCAAAAAAGTTTTTGTTTATTCTATATGTATATATATTTTTAAATTTATCTTTGGAATTTTTATTGGGCTCCATATACCCTTTAAAAAACCGCGGTTTCCATGATGAAAAGCCGAAAACAAGTGCTTTCTTATAATATTAATAGACTCTTAGCAATTTTCTTAAGTTACGAATTTAGACAAGAAAACGTATTTTCTCAGAATAAACATTCCACTTTTTCGCATTCGGATTAATATCGTTTAAATATAGGGAGTAGCTTCAATCTAGGAATTATGGTCCGAATATATTGGTCAGGAGGGCAGTCTAAAGGTTGGAATCTTTTTGAACGAAATTCATCGAATAATTCTTCTAATTTTAAAAATACGAATTTTTCTAAAATTTGATATTTTGGAAAATATTTGACCCCTTTTGCTCAAATTTTTAAGTAATAAAAATAATTAACTTTTGATAAAAACTTCTTCCTGATAAAGGTATTTCCTGAACGAGAAATTTTAGCCAAATAGCGCCTACATTTTTAGTTTTATCGCCACCCTCCCTCTAAATGTTGACTGCCATCTTTCTTCCCTCTCTATTATATTTATTCTTAATTCTATATTATATTATTCCTAATTCTTCCTATTACCTTATATTAATTTTTTTAAAAAGTAATAGATATATTTATTTTAATTGAATGCGTTCATAATTAACATTTGAAAACTCTATTATTTGTTTTAACAATGAATTCTTTATGCATTCAAGAAAATTCTTTGTTCTGAGAGAATCTGGCTGACATATCTTCTTTTAACCCAAAATATGCGAGTAAGTTCAGACATTTTAATTTATTTTATATAATTCATAATTCTTCATCTGAATGATTGGTTTCGCATAAATTTGCTGTTTCTATTTTCGCTTACTTTTTATCCTTATTTTAATTTATTTCCTTTTTAATACTCATTGCCCTATTGAGGATAGAAATCGCCTCCAGTTTGTGAACCACTGCCTTAATGCATGCGCTGGGCATCATTATTATTCGGAGAATAAAGGCTTTATTGTTCGGTTTATACTTGTCTGCTATGACCAACACTTAATGAAGTGATAACCCGGGGGGTGGGGCAGAGGGAACAGTCTGAAAATTAAGTGAGGGAATGACGAACATATTTCGCTCCTCCTGAAATTTGAACATTAGCTGCCAAAATAGTCTCCTAAAATTGGTAATTTTAAAAAATAAATTTTTTTTCTTCAATTTTGAAGTTATTTTCAAAAAAATAACTTCATTTTCTTTTGAAACTTAATTAAAGGGTCAATATTGAGTTTGGCCCCGTCTGAAATTAGAAATAGAGAAAAAAAATGCTTTTTTTTTCTAACTTTGGAACGAATTTTTTTTCTCCAATGCCCACCTGTGTTAACATCCGTCAATTCAGGCATATACAGAGCATTATAAAAAAATTATTAAAGTGTCCACCAAATTATCCCCTTATAACCGGCTATTAATAATAATTTGAATGCAATGGAGAGGAATGCCTATAACCAAAGTAGACAATACTATACATTAAATGTAAGCCATACAGAAATTTCTTTCCGTCCTCATATCGTATTTTACACCATCATCGATCTTAGCGACACCTGTGCTATCTATATATAGAGAGTAACAAGGACAGAATAAAATATTTTTTACGTATTTCTTATCATATGTATATGTTTTTCGAATATGTGTTAGGAAGGGGGCTACAATCCTGTTGCCGGTGCTTTTGGGCCTGTTTAACAGATTTTTGCGATACACATTGTTAGAATTATTGTTCCAAAAGGTGAGTTTGGCATCTCCTGCGAGGATGACATTTGCTGAGAGTGAGAATAATTTAGAAAAATCTCTGGCCGGAAAAGGTATCATAGCCTTTTAAGTTCAGAACGCCTTATACTTTTGCGTTTCTAGATTGGAGTACTCTTTTTAGGAGAGTATAGAATTTTATAAACCTCCCTATGGTTTTTAATTTCTTCTAATTCGCGCTCGAATGGGTTTCTAATAGAATTACAATTAATGGAGTACGTATCCATACCTGCCTAGTTTCTTGTTTTTTTAACGAAGATTCCTGCATTTTACGACCATCTCCTGTTTACGTATTTTTTCTCAAATTTCTTTGTATCTGTTGAAGTAATTTCAAAAAAATGGTGACAAAATATCCACTGATGGTAAAAGTATTTCTCTCATTCCTCAACAGATGGTGCTATTGCCAGTACTGCAGTATATTAAGTGTTAATTGTTTAAGTCGAGCCGTGATGGCTCAGGGCGTTCGCCTTCTAATGAGGTGAACACAGGTTTGAATCACGGCGATGACTGCTGGTAATGAATTCCGCATCCGGCTTGCACCAACCACAGTGCTGACGTGAAATATCCTCAATGGAAGACGGATCACAGGTTAGAGTCCCCTTATCGTCAGGCTAACCGTGGGAAGTTTTCCTCTCCATGCAGCTGAAATGCGGCTTAGTTCCATAAAAAAATTTTCTACGAAGCAAATTTCTCACACTACTTGATCCAGGAGTTCTCTTGTCTTCTAGATTGGACTCAAAATTACAAAGCTTCATGTTCCCCTAGCAAATCAATAACTCTAGTGGTACTGAATTGGAGATGGGTCTTTCTCTGGTTCAGGTAAAAATAACGATCTGTGGATGAATAAATGGATGGATGAATGGTTCCTCCCTATTAACAGGCTGTGACGCGTGTGTGTGACTGATGTATTCTTGATTATAGATGCCGCTACGGGAAAACAAGAAACGCACCTTCTGCCTTAAGTTCGCTTGACTTCCAGCAGGTTTGGATACTGGCAAGTGGCATTAGAGACAACAACAAGAAGACTTCTGTAGTTTCATTAAAATCGGAAGTATCATTTTAAAAAAAATTATATTTATTATTCAATTCATAATTTTATTTTTAAAAAGCATATGGTTAATAATTTCAATTTTGTAGATAAATGAAATCTATCAATTTAGGAGAGGAGGACATCACTCTCGGCGACCGAAATTCTCTCTGGATCCGCAGAGGGAACGGTTAAAGGCGCTTTTCCAAATAGTTCAAACCAATCTTCCTTGATGATGGAAATATGACTGCGTAACCTACATTTAAAGTATCCTGCTCTCAGTTTCAGTTTTAGGCATTGGTTTCTTAGTTTTACATTTGGCTGTTTTTCGTAGGGTCATATGAAATGATGCCTTTTTTGCGAATAATATACTATTTTCATAGCTGATGAGTTTTCAGCAGTTACTCGTCACTGTTAGGTCAAGTTTAGCCTATCTAAAGCAACCGCTGTCTTTGCTTATTTTCTGAAAATGCCGCAAAATGTTAATCCCAATCGATACGAATTCCGCATCCGGCTTGCACCGACCACAGTGCTGACATGAAATATCCTCAGTGGTCGACGGATCATGGGTTAGAGTCCCCTTGCCGTCAGGCTAATCGTGGGAGGTTCACGAGATCTTCCTTTCCGTGTGACGCAAATTCGTGTGAGCTCCATCAAAAAGTCCTCTACGAAGACAAAATTCCTCCCATGCTTAAAATTTGATTTCTTATGAACTACTCCGTAGATTTTATTCTAACTTTGCTATTTAAAATAATTTATTTTGTAATTTAAATTTTGCCATAAATAATAAATAATTATTAAGAAGTATTTTCTTCTCAAATTATCTTAAATTTAACGAGCTTCATTGATAAGTGTAAGAATTGTTTTTAAATTACTTAATTAAAATAAAGCATTTTATATTCAGCTAATTTTCAATCTTTAAAATGAAAACGAGGTTCTCAAAGGGGTTTGTGGATTGCTTTCGATGATAAACAAAGTCTGACAGTTTAAAAAAAAAATATCGAGTGGAAAAAAAAGTTTACGTTTACGAGTTCGTATTAAAAGTTCTTAAAATGAATCACAATATTTTTGAATTTACTATACTCAATTCCTCGTTTAATTTATATCACACGTCTCTGGAGGCAAATTGTTATTATTATTATTATTTTTTTTTTTACTTTTTATCATGCTCTTTCCTTTACCGTTCTGCTCTTTTTAATACCTCACACCTCAAAGAAAGAAACGATTACTTTGTTTATATAATAAAAGTGCAAATAACAAAACTTATAATAGTTTCTTTTCATGAATACTGTAATTTTGTCCTTCTTTGAAAAGTATTAACTTAATATTTTATTTTATATTATAACCGTCGTTGAACAGCCGACCCAATTTTTGGGTTTACGACTACTAATGTTCAGCTCCGTAGTCTTGTAATTTTGAACCCAATCCCGAAGACAAGGAAACCCCTGGATCAGTACCCCCAGAGATATGATTTGTTATGGGGACATGGAGGAGTTTGTGACTCGGCAGATTTAGTGTGCACCAGTCACCATTTACTAAATCAGTCACCATGTTTACTAAATCAGTCACCATGAACCAGTCACCATTTACTACACGGGGAGTCTTCGGCCGGCAGGGATCGAACCCACGACCTCTTGGACATGGGCCCAGTGCCCTACCAAACAGGCTATCCCGGTCTCTTCACTTAATATTTTGGAATATTAATTGCTAATTCCATATAGTAGACAGAGTAAAAAAAAGTTCTGATTTTTTTAGTCTTAATAAATAACCCAAAAATGGATATTTTTTTTTCGTCTTTAAAGGGGCTTCTGGATTTGCACGAGTATAGGCCAACCGGATTTCTGGTTAGTATAAGATACGATCAGAATAAATAATTATAAATAAAACGAATATCATTATCATTTACAATTATAATTAAATCAAATGATCAAAGGTTAGAATTCCTTTGCCATTAAGGCTCCGTTAGAGATTCTCATGGTTTTCCACTCCATATAAAATTCTATCAAAAATTTTTTCTAGTTTATCCCAATTCTCTATCTAGAACTTTCTTTGTCTTCTAGGCTGAGTTCGAAATTAAAAAAAAAAATAGGAATAGAGCATAGATAGACGTAAACCCAAACATAGATCGGCTTTTCAATACCAGACACAAATTAAAATCATATTCGTGACTTTAAGACACAATTATAATTATAATTACTTGCACTCGTTAAATTTTTAGTAGCGAAACAGGTTCTTACACTGCTCCTGAATGCAAAGTGCAATTAATATATGAACTTTCTTAATAGGTTGCAATCATAGTTTAAATTCTTTGAACTCAGTGGTCGGAATTAGAGCACTACAAGTTGTGAAACTACTGTAGTCACCACATTTATTCGTAGTTTGAAGTGTAGAGTGCTACTTTTTTTGTAAAAAAAAAGTAGTATAGTAGTTTGTTACCTATAGCGAGGAGAAAAATTTAAATACCTCCATAAAGTTCGGTTCTTCTTTACTGAAGTAATAAAGCAAAGGGGGTCCCAATTAGGCTAAGTCGGGGCTCTTGTGAATTTTTCAAACATGAAAAAAATTATAGACAACAATGAAATTGACTGATCAACATTTGTCATCAACCTCCAATTACTTCAAGATCAATTTGAAAAGCGAATTCAACAATTCAATATCATAAGGAGCTTATAGGCACCTTTTTTTGTAAATCCAAATAAACGTAACCGAAATAGCAACATACATTTCAGAATTTCTTCAAGTAAGGAGATAGAAATTTTGGATCTCCAGAATCACATTAGCCCAAAACTATTATATCTGAATCTGAAAAACGGGAAATTCTGGAATACAGAAATAAATTTCCATTCTTAAAAAGAGCAGCATATAAAAAAAAGTCGTTCTTTAGTTCCACATATACTTGTGCGAATCATTACTTTTGACAATGAATATCATAAAAACAAAATATGGATCATGACTTACAGATGAACACCTTGCCGATTGCTTGCAAGCAGGAATTTCGTCATATTCTGCCGATTCTGAAGTGCTGGTCAGTGAAATGCAATGCCAAAGATCACATTGACTGTATTTTATATATTTTATAAGTAATTTTTATATATTGCTTTGCAAGTTATTTAGTGATCATTTATTTTACACAATATTAATTATTCATAAATTAAATTAATTTTTAAAATTAAATCTTTTGCGCATTACATGTAGTGTGTATTATTACCTATATCTAACAACTACAAATTAATCTTAAAAAAATAAATGGTGCCCGCCATTCGATCGATATTTTGGTATTTGCTCTTAGGTACAAAAAGGTTGAGGACCCCTGGCTCAGAGTATTAAGCATTACCAATTTCATTTTTATTAATTTTAATTCAGTAATTTTATGGAAGTTTTGTATGCAACAAATCAAAAAATAAGCTTAACTATTTTCAAAAAACAATTTTATTAAAAAAATATTTACATGTCCATTAATACAAAAAACGCAAGTATAATTAAAACAAAGTATTCAAAAATATATATGTTTTTAACATTAAATGTCAACACTACAGATCAAATTAAAAAATTTACAGATAAAACAATGAACTCATATATTTACAGGATGGTGAACATACTTTTTTAATGGAGTTTAGCTTGCTAAAACTTCAATATAAAAAGTATTTTACGAATTCGGAACGTCTTGCAGCCTTCCTTTAAAAAAATTATAAAACTCTGCTCCATATTTCAAGATATTCTCAAATTCAGACTTCATTTTCCATCCCCTGATATCGAACCGAAAATTCTCTTTATCAAAGAGTTCTTTTTCAAAAACTGGTTATTTTATCATGATCAAGTAAAGTCCATAAAAATTATTTTGCATTTTGTTAATGTATATAGTGCTTGAAAATATTTTTTGAGTACTTAAAAAGTTCTTAAAAGGTGCTTATTTTTTGTTTTAGGATTTGGGTACTAACCTTGTTCATGAACTCTTTACCTTTACAGTTTGAGTACAATTCTCAACCTGTGTTTTTACGGTAAAACAGTAAAGTTCACACCATTGAAGGAACCATTCCTCAATTTCACAAGACTGATATTGTAAGCTTAGGATGTAATACATCACTTGTAAGATAATGTACTGGGTGAGAACAATTATTAAAATAATTATTTTAATTGCTCTCAATATACAACCCTAATTTTTGTATGTTGTAAAATTATATACATAACGAGTTATCATTGTATAATTATTTAATATTGTATAATTATGTCCCCTTGTCATCTGTCTAACCGTGGGAGGTTTTCGTGGTTTTCCTCCACATTAAATTAAATGCTGGTTGGTTCCACCAAGAAGTTCTCCTTGAAGCAAATTTCTCCCAATACTTAATCCAGGAGTTCCCTTGTCTTCTGGATTAGTTTCAAAATTACAAGGCGACAGAGCTGAACACGAGTAGTTGTAAACCCAAAATTGAGACAATATGTAAAATCACTGTTATTTTATTTCTCCAATGTTGGCAAGAATGCAATGAAAAACTACTTATCATTTTGAAAATATTTAACATGATGAACGTATTTTCCTTGTTTCATCAGTCATAAAATTAAGTGTTAAAGAAGAAATTTTAATTTACTGGTTTGGAATGGCATCTAGTCTATTGGCATCTGCACAAGCTAAAAATGAATATAATAAGAATTATGGTAATTTTCCACTCAAACTTAGTAATAAAATCTCCTGACTTTTCCACAATTTTCATTAAAATTTAAATTAAATTCCGAATTACACTTTTGTTATAAAAGGCAATATTTTGTCAGAAATAAAATATATTTTTGTTCAATTGGCAATAAAACTTATTTCTTGATAGAAAATTTGCAAAATATCAAATTTTGTAAAAAATAAAATTCAAATAAGCTTAACATGTGGATTTTTAGTGTAGACAATTAGATGAATTTCAGACAGAAGCATTATTTTGGACAGAAATTGGAAAGAAATTTTTTTTTTTTTATGAAGTAATATATTAAAATTATTTAGTCTGCTATCAAGCAGCCAATTTATGATTAGAAAATAACAAAAAGCTTAAAAAGCAAGCTTAATTTTTAAAAACTAAGTATTTTTAACTAATTTGAAACAGGAAATTGTTTAACAAAAATATTTTTCACAAATTAATATTTTTAACAAAATTTAATAATAGCAAAATTTTTACACAGAATAATAAAAATATATGTTAGACATTGGAGCCTCATTGGTTACTAATTGTTATCATCAATTTTAAAATTGATTATTTCTCAGGTCTGTGTAAAGTTTTTTCAAGTTTTGGCCAACACCTGGAACGATTCTTGAAAATAATGATAATTAGCCAATGAGTTGAATAAGTTTCACAAAGTTAATAGGTTGTAAAAGCTTTACTGCAACATGGTTAAACTTTTTTGGATTAAAACTAAAATTATATCATTAATTTGTAAAAACTACTTTTTGTTCAAAAATTTGTTTTAAATTTTTTCTTCAATCTAACAATATTTTCAGTTCTAATACTATATTTTTAATCTTTCAGCATAAATTAAGTTTGGCTTTTAATCAGATGTAAGATTACTTTTTTCTTTAATAATAGATTTATTGATGAACTATGTTACTTTGTTACCATGTTACTTAATTTTTTTCAGATTTTGTGCTTAAAATATTGCTTCTATCTATAATTTATATACTTGTGTATTTTAAAATCTACATGGTAAACCATCTACTGAAATGTCATTTTTTACAAAAATAATATGTGATATATTTTTGATCAAAAAGTAATTTGTAATTTATTGTATAAAAAATTATATATTTGATGAGATCTTGCCTCATATTAAAAAAATATATTCTGGAAATTTGAAAAATTTTCCTGACAAAGTATGGGGATTTTACTTCTGAAATTTGAGTGGGAACCCTGCCACAATAGTTATGAAAAAAAAAAAAAAAAAGCTTTTTGCATAGTAGCATAAAAAACTTCAAAAACACAATTTCCAAATCACAGATTAAAATTTAATAAAAAATGCAATTTAAAAGAAGCATATGTTAAATAAAATATTTTTTTTCTTTTATTAATTTCAAAATTAGATTAGTTATTTAACTCCCAAATGAAATAATTTCATAATATGAGCCCATTAAAAAATTTAAAATTTAGTTTAAAATTGTAAATTAATTATTTTTTTAAATAAGATTTTAATATTTTTGATTGAAGTATTACTAATTTTAAATGCAACTAAATGTCATTTCCAAAAATATAAATTTGAATTCAATTCCTCAATTTTAAAAATTCTGTGGTTATTGAATTCAAGTTTTCTTCTTTATAATATTTAAAAGTCCTAAAAATTCTGAAATAAAAAAGTAGTTAGAATGTATAAGATACTTTAATCACTTGGTAGAATTATTTGTGGATAGTTCCACACTTCAACAAATCAAATTTTTACAATTTCAATTTGTCTATTAAATTTTAATAGATTAGACAAAAAAGTAAAATTTCTTGGATCTATAGAAAGGTGATATATTTTGTATTTATTAAAACTTTTTAAAAGTTTTGTTGAAAAAATTACAATGTTCAGGCACTTATGTTGATAGGCAATTCTGAAACTAAATTGGCATGAATTTTGTTACTTTTCAATCTATCATATTGAGATATATTCCTGAATAGAAATATTATGCACATTATTATATTTGAAAATATTAGTCCATTTTAAAGAAAATTTTATGTAAAAGTATGCATAATTAAACAAAAATTGTAACATATATATATATTTCTAAAAATATAAAATTTTACTTATCATTAAAATTTCTTTACATTTATTTAATTTTTCTTTTAAATATTACCTGTCAGTTTGGAAAAGATGATATATTGGAATATGATACTGAACACAATAATCTCACTGAACTCAGCTCAGTAGACGCTAAACGGACTCACAAGTATTTCTTCAAACTGACAGTTGGATTGTGGTTAATTGTTAAAATGGGTTGTGGTTGAATGAATTGTGAAAACGTTGTACAGAACAATGTGAAAAGTAGGTATAAGAAAACCACGTTTTGCATAATACGAGGAAAAAACAGACAGGGTAAAGAAAAAAATCTCCTTTTCCAAAAGAGAAAATTAAGTACTCTTTAAAACACCCTATGGAAAAAGAACCTTAAAAGGCTTTTAAATAACGAAAATCGAAAATAGGCACCTTTAAACACTTTTTAAAAACGCTACACACCATGATGAACAGGGTGAGGCTAGCAACACCTAAAATTAACATATATTAAAGCATCATGATAAGAAAACAAATAATATAGTATTATTGTTTCCCAGTAGATTTCCATAGACTTTAGAAAATATTGATTCTTAGGAAACATTACATCCAAATTTCCTTACACTAGAAGTGGGTTCCCTATTTCGAATGCCAAATCTCAAACTTTTTATTCATCTATTAATATGCACATTCATAACTATTCTCACTAATGATGGAAAAAACAAAGAAATTTAGAACTTGAATAATCAAGACACTGGCAACAAAGCAATGATGTAATTTGATACTCAGATTTATTATAACTTACCTCCATAATGTATTCAGAAAAATATTTTATACATACAGTAGGACCTTGATATGATGACGCTGTCAAATTGGACAAAAACATCATAAATTAGAAGATATCATTATATCGGAGATATAAAAATTGCCATTATAATTGAAATTCCCATGAAAATGCAAACAAATTTAATTACATTTCGTTATTTTTGTTTGTTTACTCTCATCTTACTGGAAGGCTTGGACCCCTGCTCGCTTTGCTCACCAATCCCCCCAAACGATTCTCGTTCACCATTGTTTACTTCTTCTTAAATGTCAATATTTTGCACAAACACGTGGAACATTTTGGTTTCTAAATAAACAATCATTTTAGCTTCATGCAAGAACATTTGCTAACATAACGAAACGGATGATCACTGGAATTTGTAAAATAAACCTTTTTTCTTTCTGTGCACTACAGCCTATGACAGGCCAAGGGAGTCCCAATAAGTTTTTGCCATCTTGATCTATTCTGTGCCATAGACTTCCAGTTAGTTATTCCTATTATCTTTAGGTCCTTCTCAACTGCGTCAAGCCACCCAGTTGGTGGACGACTTTTTTTCTTGTACCTTCCGGTTTAAAAATGGTTACTTTTTTGCAGAGTTTCGGTAAACAGATCTAAAAAGGTGTTCCAGTCATTAAATGATTAGCCTTAATAGCATGAACTAGGTCTGGGCGCTTATACTTCTTTTTTGAGAGAGAGGGATACTTAGAAGAATTTTTGGTGCAGTCTATGAGAATAAAAAATGGTGCACCCTTTACAATCATGAGTTATATTACATGAAATAATCCTTTGGACTTTAAAAAAAAAGTTTAGCCACAAGAACACAGTATGTGTGACTCAATCAGAACAGATAAATAAAAAGTAATTTTACTCATTTACAAAATTTATATCAATTCAAATAGAGAAAGGTTATCAGGGGTCTGTCCAGACATATTGTAAAAGGTCCTGTTTTTGTAAAATTGTGAAAAAAAACTACACATAATTTGTGAATATAAAACTAGCGGTAAGTCATACTCTTTCAACCAGAGTCCTACTTTTGAGAATTTGTGCAAATAGGGTCTTGTTATTGAAAAAATTGCTTAAAGCCTTTTTTAAGAAGTTTTTAAATTGCAAATAGATACAAGATTCTGCTCAACAATGGCTGCTACTAAATTAGAGATGCTACATACAAATATTTGGTATTTAGCCTATACTGCTCAACATAGAATATTCATCTCAGACGAATAATGGAAACAAAATCGCTCACATTTTTAATAATTTCATTTGACATACTTTAAATAACACAATTTAGTTATGTATCAATTCTAATGTGTTACACATTAAGTAAACTTAAACAATTCTTAAATTTATAATATTTTATTTCAAAAATTGCCAGAAATTAATTTTTATTACTTAATAATCTATTAATTAATGTTAAGAATAATTAATTGATTATGAATCATAAATTGATCAATTATTTATTTACAAAAAAAAATATTTAATATCATTAAGAATATGCACACGATGCTTGTAAAAGTAGAAATATTTTCTTAGAATTTAAACTTGGGTTAAATTTTAAATCTGTAGTTGCATTTCAGCAGTTATCTTTTTTTTACTACAAGTTTAACAGTTGCTGAAATTGTAGTAAATTCTCGAAATAACAATAGAATCATACTTTTTTTCCTTGTACACATTTCTACACGCTTTCTTGATTTCAAGTTTCTAAGTCTAATACTTTTTGAGCAGAAAAAGCAAAATGTAATGCAAAAGCAATGAAAATAAAAAAAAAAGGTAGAAAAAATTCACACAAAAAGCTTTCAAAATTGAAAAATTCGTGAACAAATTGAAATTTAAAAAAAAATCTCCTTGTTAAGATTATAAACAAACACGTGGAAACCTTTTAACATGTCAAATTTTGACTCTGTAGTGGTATCCCTGCAGTCTGCGAACAATGGTATTTTTTCCAACAAGTTTAACAATTAATTTTTTAATGATAATTTTTTTTATTTCATCACAATTCCTGAGCACTTTTCTAAGTATCTTAGTAATTTCAAGTTTTCATGCAGCAAAACAAAACATAATGAACACTCAAAAGAGTTTTTATGATTTTTTAATAAAGAGAGAATACACAAAGAATTTTCCAACAATTCTAAAATACTTATTCTTTTTTGTTGAAAGATGACTTGGTAAGTTGTTGAAACATGGTATTTCAAGGCAATAATATTAGAGGACCTCTAAATACCGTGATTTTTTTAACATTATTAATATAGAAGATTAAATAGAACAAGCTGAAAAGAGGCTAAAATTGAGAAATCGTCATTGACGGGTATATATATATTTAAAACTGTATATACATTTAAAATCTGTTTGTAATTCTGTCGACATAAATCTACTAGCACGCTCATTTCCTTCATTTTTCTGCATTTGAGAATTACATGTCTAAGTAATGCATCATGATTACTTAATATTCACATCTCCCCTACAACCTTGGCCACAATTGACGCATTATAATGCGTAAGCAGATTACTCCTGTTATTTACGATAATGACCAGATTTTAAATTTCAAATGAAATCATAAAAAAAAGAAAAGTGATAAATAATTACACTGTTATTGTTCACAAATGCAAGTGCAAAATACACACCTAAAGCTTGTGTTCATAATTCAATTATTGGCACTTGGTTCGGGAGAAGGCTACATTCATCTGCAAAATAAATTTATACTAAATATCAATTGCAAAAATTTAATTTTAGTTTGTTTAAATTTCAAAATAAAACATCTAATGAAGTACCAAAAACTTTGAATGAGAACTAATTGGGTTCATTAATTTTCTGTTAATAAGAAATAAAATAAAAGATTTTTCATAAAAAAGTAGGTCCAATTTAAATAGAATAGGATATTTAAAATGAAATCAAAGAATAATGAGGGTAATATGAAACATAATGCAAAAACTGCGCAATTTCCAGAATGATAAAAAAGATTTTGTGTTCATTGTTAAGAAATGATCCAATTATTTATACCTGTTACAAACATATTTATAATACATGGCAAGAAAAATAAATAAATAAACATTAAATAAGCTAATGTTTGAACAAGAAAAAGTTTATTTTTGTGCAATGCTTAACTCGTATAATTCTGATAGGATTTAGTTTAAAAAAATACTCAAAACATTAAATACTTTTTATTCATAAGCAGATAAAATAAAAACGGAATTGTTCTTAATAAGAAAAAAAAAAGGATTTTTTCTGGCCCATACAAAACAAAATCCAAAATGAAATTAAAAGTTAAGATTTTTTGCTCATATTACCCTGCATTAAATGTATTCTTAAAACCTTAAAAAATGCAGTAAGGAAAAAAGAAGTAAATTTAATCTAGCCTGCCTTTAAAATCATATTTAAAAATATTTTTCATTACAATTGTTTTGATCGCAAAAATTGTAGTTTTTGATAATTACAATACTATTATAATTTAACTTTTAAAATATTATAAAATATTTTTTTTAATGTAGTAAATAATTTTTACAGAATAAATATCACTTCATAGATCACTTTAAGATAAAATAAAAGAAAAAATATATTTAGCAACCGAAGCAAAGAATCAAGCATATATTTAGGACTGGCTTCTCAATTTTTTGGGTGCCAAAAATCAGTTACAAATTACTTCAGATTAGCCTCATTTATTTAAGCTAATATGAAACATGATAATATAAATTCTGTAAAAATATGTTTTTACATAAGTAAAACAAAAACATGAACACCAACATTTTCATTTTGAACAGATTAAACAGTTAAAAATATTAACCCCAAATAACCTAATATTAAAAAATTTATGTGCATATATATTTAATAAATTCCTGATGGATTTTTCGACATTCCATTACAAAATTTACATGGGATCCAAAAATTAATTGGATGAAACAATATATTCTGCACTTTGTAACATAACACCTAGTTAATTTTAGCACTGGTTTAATGAATTTACTAATAAAGTATCATTAATTTAATCAGTTCAAATAAAATAACAAATAAAAAGAATTAACATTCATACCTAATAAAGTATCCTCAGGTTCTGAACCATGTGTAATCAAAGTTTTTGTAAACAACAAAAAAGTGACAGAACATCCAAATTATCTAAAATAAATAAATTTTTAGTGTACTATAATGCAACAATTTCATATATGAGCAAATGTAATATTTTTACTTTTTAACTGCTTAAGCAAATTTTTTTTTTTTTTTTTTTTTTTTAAGTTATATAGCTGCAAGCATTAGAGAAGCAATTATAAGAAGATTATGTGTATTTTTGTTTACAACATAGAAAGGAAATTTTATAGTAGCTAGGGATTTCCTTTTCTTGTTGCAAATCAAGCCAGAAAAATAGGAAATTGGAGCATACTGAAATTTTATAAACATATGCATATGCAAATACAATTTTATTTCAAGCTAGAAGAAACACATTTTTATTTGTTCAAGTAAAATATTTTAAATCTGTCGTATGTATTATCAAAAAATGTATTATCAGACTATTGAATAAAAATTAAGTAAAATTGAAACACATAACAATCCATTTTTAATTAGAGAATTTTTAAATAAAAAAAATTTTACGACGATGGGGCACATTTTATAACTCATATTACTTCCTTCAGTGGAAACTAAAAAAAGTTGATTTTAAAGATGTCATACAAACAAATTATGCTACTCACAAGACATAAGTTTCATCAAATATTTCAACAAAAAGCAAACACCTTTTAAATGCTTTTTAAGAAATCAAAAATTTTTCTTAATCACTATATACATTAACAAAATGCAAATAATTTTCAAAGACTTTACATGATCATGATAAAATAACTAGTTTCTGATAAAGAACTCTTTTCTTGATTATATGAGCCATTATAAAATGATCGATAGATTTTTCAGCTTGATTTCAGAGGGTAAAAAAGAAGCCTGAAATGGAGAATATCTTGCAAAATGCTCCCACATATTACTGTTTTACCACTGTGTTACCACATATTACAATCTACTGTTTTACCTTAACTATATGGAAATGAAATATTTTATGACTGTGGTGTAAATGGCAAATATAAAGTACAAATTTTTATAACTCTATAAATAACTAAGGTTTTCAGAATAAAACATTTAAATTCTCACATTTGTGAGTCCAGCCAGCGAGTGTAGTAAATGATGACTGGTGCATGTTAAACCTGTCAGGTCACAAAGTTCTCCATAACAAATCAATACCCCTGGGGTACTGAATTAGAGATTCTGTGGTTCAGGTCAAAATTCTGTAAACAAATGAATGGGTTTGCCCTATAAGCAGATGTGGCAGAATTATTGGCCAACGATGGAAAACAAGAACAATTGCACCAGCTCTGTCTCAATGGCCGACAACAACAAGAATCAACTATATTTGGACAACAGGAGAAATTTAAGAACATTGATTTATAACGGGGGTAATATAAAATGGTATAATAATATCAATTTTATTAAAACATTAAACAGTATATTGTATTAAATTCATAATATTGAGTTCCATAATAATATCAACTATAGCAGTAATCTTAATTACACAAATTTAAGTTGTTTGGACTGTTAAATTATTTGAAACACTTTAAAAATTGAATAATATATTGCGGTTTAATTTCGAAGAAAAGCACAGTACTGCTTAAATTTAAATTATAAGTTTAAGCAGTGAGAAGTTATCAACTGAAATAAAATTAGTTCGAAACAATTCAAAAATGAAAACAAATCTGCAGTATAGTTGACATATTAACACATTAGAAACATTTATTATTTTCTCTCACAAAATCATTCATCAATGAATAT
This sequence comes from Parasteatoda tepidariorum, assembly GCF_982258835.1. Classification (NCBI taxonomy): domain Eukaryota; kingdom Metazoa; phylum Arthropoda; class Arachnida; order Araneae; family Theridiidae; genus Parasteatoda; species Parasteatoda tepidariorum. The sequence continues at coordinate 125,623,150 of NC_141756.1, forward strand.
GGATATTAGATTATCTGAATCATGCCCACCTGATATAAGACCATTAAAAGTTATAAAGAAAAATAAATAAAAGGTATAATTTTTAAAAAAATAAAATTATTTTAAACAGCCACGGAGGCTCAGGAGATAGAACGCTCGAATCTTCATGAGGTGGATCGGGTTCGAATCCCAGGGGTAGCTGATGATTACGAATTACACACCAGGCTCGCACAGCCCACAGTGCAGATGTAAAATATTCTCAGTAGTAGACAAATCATCGCTAGAGCTTCGGTCACAAAGATAATTGCAAAAATCGAAAGTGACATTCTAAAACCGGTCATAAGTGTGGAAGATCTCGAAGAATTACTCAGATTGAGGGCTTAATCAAAATCGATGCCACTGAAGAGAATTTAAATGTATAGAAGAGTACAAAGAAAAAAATAACTAGAACAAAATTTAGAACATCATTAAGAATTTAAACAAAGAACTTGATTCAAATAATTCCTTTCGGGAAGCTAATATTTCTCTAAATAGTCCCAATCAGAGTGACATTCAAACCGTTGAACAGGAACGCATAAAGTTACCTAAATTAACTGCTCCTAAGTACTGAATGATTAAATGTTTGGAATTGTTTCAATTCTTCAATTAATGAGAACCTCAATTAATATAAGTGGTCATCAAAGGCACTGTAAAAAATTTACATATTTTAGAATTTATAAAAAAATTAATTAATATTACAAATGATCACAATATAAACTAATTGTGAAGTAGGAATTAAAAGTTTAAAAATAATATACAGTTTATCTTCTCTTTTACGCACTTATAAATTGCGTGTTTCCCTGAGCAATGCACAAACAATTTCCCCTTAAAAGTTTTGTATCACTGGTTTATACAAATACAGCTCATAAAGATATTGTAAAAATTAAAAAAAAAAAATTTAAAAAACTATGGAGCATTGTAAAATTGTCTTAAATTGTTTTTAATTTATAATTTTATTCTTTTTATTTAATTTTTAATTTAAAAAATGATTCATTTTATAAAAAAAAAGGTATGCAAGTACTCCATGAAAAAAATTTTGCTTTTTAGTCCTGCATTTAGATAAAAATTATTAAATATTTTATAAAATGCATAAATGTTATTCTTTAACAGAGAGCTTTAACTTGGGTTCCCTTGACTTAACAGTTTATCTTTAAGTAATATACGAGGTGATTGTGTAGTAGTATGACAAAGAATGGTAGTGAAGTGTGACAATTTGTGACAAAGAATGGTAGTGAAGTGTGACAATTTCTGACAAAGAGAAAGAGGGAGTTGAAAATATTAATAAAAAAGTGAAATATCAATAATGAACATTGATTTCATGTAGGAATAAAAAGCAACATACGTGAATATAAATTTTATGATAAACTAAATTTTAATTCATAAGAAATGGATAAGAGAGATATATCACAAAAAATTAGAAAACTATTATTTTACCTGTAAAATAGCTTCAAAATTAAAAGTTAATCCATTTCATAAAGTAAATTCACCACTAGATGCACCAGTCTTCTACCTTCAGGTGTCCACTAAAATTTAGGATATTCTTTATTACAAGCGCGTAATTAATTATAAAGTAAGTGATTTCACAATATACCTACACACACAATGTACATTTACCTATGCCGTGCAAGGTATCTCTATGTATTTACATATTGTATACTTAGAATAGCCTCCCTCCATTAACAAATTTATTTTTTTCTATCAACTGTTTTAGATATAAAATCAAAAATTGCAGTTTTTAAATATATTATAATATTGATTAAAAAAAACTTTAGATAAATTTTAATATATTTTGTATTTGTAACATCAGTCACAAGGGCTTTTCTTTTTATTTGCCATTTTCTATAGGTCATTTCATTATTTTTTTTAAATGCTTCCTGTTAGTTTAAAGCTTTCTCTAGATTAAATCATAAAAAACCATCCCATTAATGCATATGGATGGAGGAGCATTTTAAAATAAGACACATTACTCAATGTCCTTCCAATGTAATTTATCAATGAAAAAATTTAAAAAATAAGAAAACATATCAAAATGTAACACCAGTCACCATAGAATTGCCCATTTATGTACATACAATAACATGCATAGGTATTAGTGTGTACAATGTATTTACATAACTATGTTTGCACATATATCCTTAAAAGTATCCATTTAATATACCTAACAATAGCATTCATTTTAATATGCAATATATGCATTGTGTAGAAAAGTAATCAATTACCAACAATCCTGATTAAAATGTAATTAAACCTACGTGAAATTAGGATTGCATTACTGAAATTATTGTATTTTATAATTACTTGTATTAAAGATAATTGGTTATAATAAGTTTATAATTACTGAGAGTTATGATTTCTCCTAAACTCAAATTATGATAACAGGAAGTGCTGATTACTTGCAATTATAGATTTTGATTACTTGTAATTGTGATTATCTGTAACCACTTTTTGTTATGATTATAAGCAATGATTACTGCCTGTAATGAGAAATTGTGATAATATTTTATTACTTGATTACAAATAGTTGATAAACATTTAATTATAATCTGTTATTAGGTACATTCATTTCTAATCAATTACTATAATCATCATGCAAGTTTCCATGAAAATGACAAAATATTTGCAATTTGCTTCTCTCATTCAAACATTTAGTCAGAAAAATTAGTTAAGACTGATAAATGTATTATCATGATGAGTGTATTAAGACTGATGAATGTATGAAATCATTAGTTCAAAATATGCATAATGAAAGATGAATAACAACTAAATTTACATATAAATTATCATTCAAAATAAATTTAGTCTGACTAATTTTTCTTTGAGTGATATCAGTGGCGTAGTTTTGGGGGTCAAAACCCCCGCCAAAGTTATATATACATTACTTGATTAATGAAAAATTGAACGGGAATTAGGGGGTAAATATGAAAAAGTTTTCATTATTCATTTTTTATAATTTAAACGTTTAGAATATATGTTAGAAGGAGATAACCCTCCTCGAACATACATTAAAACTACGTACATTGAGTGATCTCTGAATAAATGCAGAAGAAAGTTATACGAAAATCACAAAAAGAAACTTTTTAAAAGAATCAAATAAAGAAATGTTTTAAAAGATTTAAATAAAGAAACTTTTTAAAACAAAATTAACTGAAGAAACTTGTCACAAAAATCAAATAAAACTAAAAAAAATCAAATAAATCAGAAATATAAACTTTAATTTCACATAGTGAGAAAATGTTTTTAGACAATATGTAATTTAAAAAGTAGAAAACACACAGACTTTTCTGTAACCTGATATTTTGTACTCAATTTTGATTTCTGAAATTTCATACTCTAAATTAAAATCTGTGAGAACAGAAATGTAGAGTAGCATTCCTGATAAAATTACATATTTCCTCCTTAAAACTATGCTTACAATATCAAAAGTTTATTGCAAATAACTTACTGCCACACAAAATATAGGACATCTCATTTTGTTAGTTGATGTATGCACAAATTTTGTGGTGACTGCATTTATGGGGTTGTCAGGCATACTCAGTGGTGGTGTCATCTGAGAAGTAGAAATAATTCAGCAACAAAAAATATAAAAAAAGTTATAAACGATAGTTTGAAGGAATAAATACCTCTGTACAATATGCCGCTTCAGGTTGCATTACTCTTCGATCTCTGTAGTCTATCTGCCATACTCGAGCCTTAAAAAGATATACATAATAAAGTATTCATCTAAAAAAAAAAAAATAGATGTAAACATTTTTTTAAAAAATTAAAGGTTTCCTTTTGTTTTTTGGTTTTTGTTTAAATAACAATGTTATTTATTTTAATAAAGAAATTTTTCCTTTCCAAATATCTTTTAAAAGAAAAATTTATAAACATTGCAAAATGAGAATTTTATTCTATATCAACAGCTCTGTGTATACCTAAATTGCGTGTTTTATAAACATTATTTAGAAGGTCATCATGCTTGGAAGAAAAATTTCACACAAATTAAATAAAGATTTCAAGAGATTAAATGAGATAAATTTGAAAATTGAAGAGTCAATGCAAATTAAGTTTATTTTAAAATGAAATCTTTGACAGAAATCTATCAAAAATTAAGTAAATTTCCCTGAAATATTTAATAAAGATATAAGTTGTAAAAACTCAGTTACAGGGTTGTAATAAAAAAGAATTTTTTTAGAAACACAAAGTTAACAACTCTGGATAACTAACTAGCAGACAGACATTTGTGTCTTTTTTAATTTTCAGGATCTAATTCAAGATTCTTTATATCTTTTCCTGATTTATTGCTCATGGCAAATCTTATGTGTGTGATCTGGTAATAATAAGTATTAAGAAAAAGAAAATCCTAGCAAATAAATTCTGCAAAATTTAGAAAATATTTTATCTAAAAAAAAAGAAAAGAAAACTGTAGGTCAGATTGTGCAAAACCAACAACCATCTGAATATAGAAGTAACAAGAAAATGGAACAGACCTATATATATTAGGCCATATTAAACTATAACTATATATAAACTATATATTATATATATATATAAATAATATATAAACTATATATTATATATATATATAAATAATATATAAACTATATATTAACAGAACTATATATTAGGCCATATTAAATTATAACAGACTTCTAATTTAATATAACTTATACTGACATAAATTTGAGATTAAATATCTTAAAAATTACAAATTTTCTTCAAAAAATATTTTTACTTTAAGAACCAGTGCATATATGCGAGTAAATATAAGTCATCATTATCTTATTCCAATTTTAAGGTTATATATATACTATATAAATATTGGATCACCGAGTCACATAATTAGGTACCTGTCTATATTTCCCATTAATTAGTTCATAATAACTTTCATCAAAAATATTTTTATCTCATCCATAACTTTAAATATTTCATTCTGAGTTTTTGTTCTTTCTGGCAAATAAACAAATTTAATGTTTCTACCAGCAACCCTTGACATTCATCCCCCCCCCCCAAAAAAAAAACAAGTTTCCCTTTTGTTTTAACAGAGCATTGCAAGTCAAGGACACAAATTGTCAAGAAGACACTCTTAATGGTGGCTCCATGATGATGTGGACTGCTTTTTCATGTCATGAACTGGGTCCTGTAATTCGATTGCACCACCCATAAATGACTAGAAAAGGTAATCAATTGCAGCCATTCGTGGACATCATGTACCTAAGCAACAATGAAGAAAAAAATAACATTAGTTTAAAAAATCCTTAATTGAATATTAAAAGATTTATAGCAACAGATTTGCAAATGGTAAAAATGTAAATTTTAAATAACAAAAAAAAAAAAAAAATTGTGTAAATAAACTTATTAATAATTATAACACACAATTACTCAATGATTTTTTATAGAACTTAATTTCAATATTACAAGTAGAATATCAATTGTTTTTAATCAAATTTTTGAAGGAGTTTGTCCATTTGTTTTTTGGATAAATAAACAATGCTAAAAATCCCTTTAATTCCATCTATTTGATTGAAAATGATATTTAAATAAATTTTTTTAGACACATTAGAATTCCATGTAATTAGTTTATTTATATTAAATTTAAAATCATTCCTTTTATCGTAGAAGTCAGCAGGGGTTATGTAGGGTTATGAAAATAATTTTCAAAGACTTTACATGATCGTGATAAAATTACAGATATTCTTCTTTTTTAATACTTTATCTAAAAAACTAAAATTAATACAGGGTTCCCACTCTTTGAACAAAGCAAAATTTAAGCACTTTTGAGGACTTTCTCTTTGAAAAAATTAAGTACTGCTTTGAAAAATTAAGGACTTTAAAAATAGTATGATTGTTTATCATCGAATATACCTTCCCAAAAAAAATCAAAAAGTATTAAAAAACAATTTTATGTCAAAAACATTATTATGTATAATGTAAGCATTGATATAATTGTTATAACTAACAGGGCTTGCCAAAGAATTACCGGGAAATTTTTGCAAAACCGGATGGTTTTTTTTTGGTTTTTTTAAATTTCTAGATTGTTAAAAAATGTCATTCAGATTGTAAAAGTTAACATATGAAACTAATCTGCATTCCATTTTTAATGATTTCATTGAAATTGAATTGTAAAATTAAGTGCAGAAATTAAGATTTGCAATTTTTCTTATGTATATCAAAAGAAAAAAAAAAGAGTAAATAAAGAAATTTGTCTAAAACATTGAAAAAATTAATTCAACAAGTTTTTATCATTCAACAAGTTTCAATTTAAGTACAAGTATCACTACTACAAGGCGCATAGCCAAATTTTTCAACAAAAAAATTTCACCTTTTAAGTACTTTTAAAGCACTCAAAAAATATTTTTAAGCATGATATACATTGACAAAATGTAAAATAATTTTCAAAGACTTTACATGATCGTGATAAAATAACTAGTTTCTGACAAATAACTCTTTTTTTGATTATATTAGTCATTATAAAATGATCAAGAGATTTATTGGTTCTATAACAGAGGGTGGAAAATGAAGCCTTGTAATATATCATAAAGTAAGATTAATTCCTCAGAGTAAATATTCCGTAACGGAATTGCATAATTTTGAAAATTAAATGTATTAAATCAAAAATAATTCTATAAACATATTTAATATTAAAAGTGCCAAAATAAGTTAGCTAGAAGTGACAAAAAAATTCGATGTATTCTATCAATTCGAACAAACTAAATGTTTTACATTGTCAAGATAATTATTAATTAGAATTTCCTAAAATTCAAAATTGCAATTATGTATATTTTTATAATTATAATAAGAATTTAAAAGAACATCTTTCAGTTTAGAAAGAGGAATGCTATAATAACAACATTATATACTAAATAAAAACTATATTTTTATACATTAAATAGAGTTACTACTGTAACTGCCAATACAATTTCTTACAGTTCAACTCGAATGTATTATATTATTAAAAAAAAATTTGCACTTGCATATTAGAAATCTTTTCAAATCAAGCGTGAGCTCATAACGATAGGAGCAACTTTTCTGCGGAATCTGTCTCGAGATGCTGGCCTAAATACTACTTTCTAGGGGACTAAAACCATTAAAAAAACTTCGTAGTAGCTTATAAAAAAGAAGGAACTGTAAAATTAGCTTTTCGTACACAAGTATTTGTTTACTCCCATACAAAGCACTTTTTCTCGTGTTTTTATCTGACTCTCTATAATATTTGAATTTCAAACGCACTGTCTTGGCTGACCGCCCTCTTATAACCCTAAACTTTGGCGATCAGCTGAAATGGGTGATTGCCAAACGAAATCTATCGCCAACTGCTTGGATGCCCGCTTTTTGAACGTGATTGAAAATGGCGAAAATGTTTGAGCTGAACGTACTCGGAATGATTAAGCAATGAAACGAATTCGCTAGGTAAGTCATATTTTTAATTGTAAATTTACTATATTATCTCCAATGTTCTTTCGAATGCTAAGAGCTGCACCATTTGCTCAATTAATTCAAAATGCCTTGGATATTTTTACTTGCTACCCATATATTGCAACTATCAGTTATCACTGACTGAAATCAGTTATTTTGCATCTATAGTTTCCTGTCATATCATAAACAAAATTATTTTTCAAAGCCATTTTCTAGATTTGATTGAGCTGGATTTTATATTTTGCCATCATGAAAATTTTATTTACAGGTAATTCTTATTAATTAAAGATTTATAATATAAGTGTATGTTTTAAAAGCATTATATTTTAAAAAATCATGAGATTTTAAATTTAAATGATGAGTTGATTTACGTTTATTTCAGAGACATAATACAAAGATTTTTTTTCTAGAAAATATATTAATTAAATTTTATTTTGATAGGAAGCTTTTGTATTGAATTTTCTTTATAACAGGGGAGAGTTCTTAAATCATATTCAAAATACGTAGTTTTGTTTCAATTTTATTATAAACTTATGTTAAAAAGAAATTCTAAATGTGAATCTGTAAAGAAACAGAAAAATTCTTATTTTGAATTTTAGATAATATTTATCATTTTCGTTCACAATTACTGCTCTTATTATTCTTTTAGATTGTCTAAACTATTACATAAATTATGAGCATGCATACTATAATCAAGAAATTTTATTCTATATGTATCACATTTATGTGCAAAACAATTTGTACACATAATTTAATTTTTATTTCAAATGCATATAAAATTATTATATTTCTTTAGAATATAACTCATATTAACAAATTAATAACAATTTAAATTAACTTATTTAGATTTTAATTTGAAATTAAATTTTTCATTTACTACAAACTATTTATATTTTTTTCTATCTATAATTTTTATTTTCTCAAAATTCCAAGATTTTTTACAGTTAATGTTTAAGTCAAAAACTACTATGTAAACCAAACCTTGCTTATTTCTTCTGTACTTCTGTCCCCTTTACTCTTTTTACTAAGGGATTCCATGGTGACATATTTAACTGTTTTCTTAAATGTTTAACCTTATTGAGATGTCGCAGATGAATGTATTAGCAAAGATGGCATTCATTAAAACTGACAGGGCAATATTCAGTCTGTGAAGAATGCATGACTAAGTTGCTAAAAAGAAAGTGTATGTATACACGACTTTATGTTTACTTATATATATGTTAACTAGATTCATGAAAACATTGTACTCTTGTCTTGACATTTAAGCCTGATCACCACAACTCAGCCCATTCAAACAAGAGAGAGTAGTCAAAGAACTGCATCAGACTTAGCACTTTGATGCTGTAAGGAAAAATATTCAGTAGAAAGTTTTTTTCCCTGATATTCTTCTTTGTACTACTTTACACAATGGAGAAAAATGTTTAGAGGCAATAGAATGTTATGAGTTAATTTAAGTACTAATTCTCACAACGGTTGTGGTTCTGCCCCTGAGGGACAGAGGGAAGATCGCTAAGAACATTGCCCCTGAATTATAAATACTCTTTCACTTTAAATATATTTGGTATATACAAAGTAACATTATACAAAACTAAGTAGAGAGATTACTGTAATAAAAATTTGTCTATTGCACAGAGATTCATCTAATTTTATTCTTTTTTTAGCTTAAATGACAGACAGATTAAGAGGAGCCAATACGAGTATTTCAGTTAGTATCAGTAGTTAGTACTATTGCTACTAGTATAATGTTTTTTATTTTGATTATTCAACTAATTGTATATTAACTGTGGCATTTTAAGTGTTTTAGTTTTTTTTCTTCAACTATATTGTTGTAGTATTCTGTTTGCAAATTAAAATTTTAATAAAATAATAAAAGTCAAAATAAATATCTTTTAATGTTTATCAGTATTTGTCTTTAATCAAATGTAGGTTAAGAAAAAGTCAATGTTTTGCTGGTTATTATCTTCCTCTATTATTATTAAACAATAAATTTATTAATATATTTTTTATATTAATTATTTTAAAAATTATTTATTCTATTTGCTTTATCAATTTTAGAAATTTATTATTTTAGCATTCAATCTCTAAAAATGGTGAAAGATTTTAAAAGTATTTAAATCTTACCTCTTAATAAATGAATTATCATGCATAAGTATTCAACATGGTTGATTTTTACTTATAAAACTTTCAAAGTAATGTAAGGTCTCTTTTTTCTCCCTAAATGACATATGGGCTAAAGAAGAAAACAGAAAAAAAAGCAATGAAAAGTTTATAAACTTTTATTATTAAACCATATTTTTGTTAATATTGGTTTGATGCTGTGGTTATTTTTTAAAGATTTGTATTTTCCCCTTTAAGGTTAACATAGTTCTTGTATCAGAAAGTTAGTTGTTTATGTTATTTTTTTAAAAATTTCTTATTTCAGCCATCAGTCTGTTACTGTCTGATCGGAAAAACCAGAATTAAGTTTGCAAGTTGTGTGGTATAAGAGGCAGTCTAAAAGAAATATGAGGTTTGTTTTTTAATATTTGATTCTATTTAAATTTTACTTGCTGATTTAGTAGTATTAGCATAATTCATAACACAAATATTTATCATGTTTTCAAATAAACTACAGTTACATAGTTTGGGCATAGTTATCCAGTAGCACAGTTTATTACTAGCAGTTTAGATGTAGAAACCATTATTTATTTCTCTTGAAACCATTATTTATTTATTTCTTAAGTTATACTTTAACAATACAAAGTTGAAAAGAAGCCCCTTTTTTTCTCTTTTGAATAAAAGGTTAAATTAATAGTATGTTACACCCTAAACTTAAAGTTACCAATAAGAAGTTATCAACTTTCCTTGATTTAGCAAGTTGAAGCAAGCCAGTCATTGGCAATTTTTTTATTTTTTTTATTCTAAAATTAGAACTGAAAAATCAAGTATTTCTTTCCTTATCAATGAGCAAGAAAAGTATTTTTAGAATATAATTTTGCAAAAAAGAAATTAATTGCTTTTGTATTTTTCAGCTATTTTATTGCTTCAACTCTTTATTTATTCTGTTTTTTAAATTAAAAATCAACTGAGGATGCAGATTACAACAGTTTTGGCTATACCAATCATTTCAATTAATGTTGTTATAATGCTTTTTTAAATTTGCTGTTGTGTTTTTGTCAGAGTGTTGTGTTTTGTAAAGTTTTGAAAAATTCTTGGAATTAATCATGGACTTGGTAATTTAAAATGTAGATTTTATTATATTGCTAGTTTTTGAAATTTGGATTACATGTGCTAAAGTTTTTATGCTTACATACTTCATTATTTGTTTGATGATGCAAGAATAACATTACTACTATAAATGATATTTTTAAATTAATATTAAAATTTTGAATAATATTAAGGGTTCATGAATCAATAATCGAAAAGAACAAGTTCTGTTGTATCACAATTTGTGCTTCATGTTTTGTTTATCCAGTTGCAATGCTTTTAGTTTTCTTCCAGGTTGTTATGATCATCAGTTATTGTGATGCATCCTTAAATGTAGAGAGAAGGCTCCTTCATCGACTGAATTTTCAACCATGCTGGCCTGAGAATTATTACGATTTCCAGGTCAGTGCTTGTTGAAATTCCAGTTTTGATCCGTCGTGTCCAGTTTTCTATCAAATCAACATTAAGAAGGAAGTTATGATATTGAATAAGTATAAATTTTAATTTGTTTTAAAGATATATTTAATCTTGGTTTGTTTACGGAGTTAATATATTACGTTGTACTATATTTTATATTAACCTTATCTATTATTAATATTTATAGTTTTATATAAAGAAAATTCTATTAAAAATATATGTATATATAATTTATATGTATTTTAATATCTTACATAATTATTAATATGGTATCTCATCAAATTTTGTTTCATTATTGTCGCATCATTATTTTTTACACATTTTTTGTGGTTAAAAGTCCAAATTATTTTTTGTTGTAGTGAGTAAAACAATTAATTGCAAGAAATATGAAGAATTTCAATGTACTTTTACTATGTCTTATTGCTTTTATTAAATTTTACATACATTAAAGTTTTAGATTTTGTGTTTACGTTTTTTATTATTTGTAAGATTCTACTTATTAAACATTTCTGTAAATGACATTTTTAAATCTAATATTATAGTTCAGAATAATATGGAGAGACTAGTATAGAATTTGAATAGTTGAGAAGAAGCACAAGTAAGTAGCAATTGTATCACAAATTGTAATTTGTGCGTCTTCGTGTTTTGCATATCTAGATTTGTTGCAAGTTGAGACTTTCTTTTCATCAACTAATCAGGTGTATCCTTTAAAAGCTCCTTCAGCATGTCTTTGTCTTAAATGGGAGTGATGAAATTGCTTGTTATGACCATAATTTGTCGGAATAGAAATACCTACTGGAATACATGCTGTCAAAGACTTGTGTTGATGCTGAGTAAGTATAAGTGTCACATTTCTTGCCTAAATAATTGTTAGTGTGACAATTTCACTTGCTAGTCATTTATTGTTGCTGCCTCTCTGCATAAATCTAAAATTGGTATGCACCTCCAACATATTTTATATTTGTAGATATTTTAATCTCTTACATTATAATTAATTAGGTGTCTTTTTCATTGCATTATATCTATGTGGGGTAAAGCAATTTTTTGTGCTTCTAATTATTATATTGGATATAGTTACTTATAATAGTATGAAAATATGCATATTTGAATTAGTTACTTGTGTATATTGAATATTATTTGAAAGGAAATATGAATGACTAATAAGTTATACTTTAATAATACACGGTTGGGAAGAAATCAGTTTTTTTTTTCCTCTTTTGAAGGTTAAATTAGTATATTACACCCTAAATTTAAAGTTACCATTAATAAGTTACCAATTTTCTTTGTATAAATATCTTCAAATGGTATAAAAAATTGTTTTACATTTTATTATATTGCTACTTTTTAAAATTTAGATTACATGTGTTAAAGTTTTCTGTTTACATACTTCATTACTTGTTTAATGATGCTATGATTACATTACTACTATAAATAATACTTTTAAATTAATATTAAGAGCTCATTAATTTTAATAATTGAAAAAGCACAAGTTGTGTTTCATGTTTTGTATATGCAGTTGCAATGCTAATAGTTTTGTTCCAGGTTGTTATGATCATCAGTTAATGTGATGCATCCTTAAATGTAGAAAAAAAGGCTCTTTCATCCACTGAATTTTTAACTACTCTGACCTGAGAATTATCAGAATTGCCAGGTCAGTGCTTGTTGAAATTCCAGTTTTGATTCTTCAAAAATTCTGGGTACTCCAAATCAACATTATGAAGGAAGTGGAAATATTGATTTAGTATACATTTAAATTAGTTTTAAAGATATATTTAATAATGCATGGGTTATTTACAGAATTTATATATTATATAGTAGTATATTTTATATTGACTCTATATTAATTTGATTGAGTTAAGAAAATTGATTCAGGGTTATCTTTATAAATATAATGCTTTTAATTTTTTTTTTTTTTTTTACAGATTATTACAATTTTCAGGAATCTTTTCATGAGTGGAATTTTAGAACTTAAGTGACTTTTTTGTAAGCTGTACTGTGATCGTTTTCTTCTAATTAGAAGAATCTGTTTGCTTCACTATTTATAAAAATTTATGCTAGGCTGTAATTAAAGTGTAGAAAATTTAACAATTACTATGATTTTTCATGAACATTATCAATTAGCTCAATATCAATATTATCAGTATCAATATTTTAATATGAAATGCAAATGCATACTAACAATGTACCACAAATTATTTTATAAATAATATATATGTGTGTGTGTGTGTGTGTGCATCTCTTTCCATAATGATTGAACGAAAGTTCTAAAATATTTATTAAAAAAATTTATCAGGGCCATGAAATTCAGCTAATTATGGAGCAAAAAACCAGGGTTGGGAATTTTTAACTTAATTTTTTCAGTGGTAAAATATTTTAGGCAATTAATTAAAGTTGTTTTATTAGACTATTTAAAAAGTATTTCATAAAAACGTTTTCTACCATTAATATTTTAATAAAAAGTAAGAAATTTCCCTTTTTCCTATACATTATGTTAACAAGTCTACTTACAAATATAAATGTATTGGAAGCATATGTATAGGAGTGAGTTATGCTGGCTCTTTGCTCCTCAGTTCTATACATAAAAATGCTGTTCTTCAGAATTATATAATGTCCTTTTTCCAGGGTAGGTATATAGTTCAATTACTTATAAATTAAAGATATCTTGTTTTATTTTTCTCTTGACATAATGAAAGTTTTAATATTAAAGAACATGGAAATTCTTATGAAACTTTTAGGCATAACACAATATACTTATAAATAATGCAGTATTGGATAAATGCATTTATTACTTTAAAAAACTTTAAAAAAAAATTAAAAAAATATCGAATCCCTGAAAGAACCGATTCAGGTTTTTTCAAGGAATGGGTTTTTCCAATTTCGTCTGATTTTGTCTTCATTTCTTTAAATTTTTGTAGTTTAGTCTTGCTGCATAAATAAATACCATAAATTTTATTCCTAACCAAGCCATTAATAATAATTATTTAAACATTTCATTATCTATGTCATTAGTCACAAGTAACAATACTATTTTAAATGAGAGTAAAAAGGTCCAATTACCTTTGTAGGATTTACCTATTCTGTTTTAAAATAGAATTATAAAAAAAAACTGCTAAATGTTTTAACAAAGAATTAAATTATTTATTTTAATTCAAATAAAGTTTTTTACTTGGTTGTTGTAAATTTACGTCGCAATAGAGCTGCACAATAGGCTATTGGCGACGGTCGGGAAACATCCCGGAGGATGATCCGAAGACATGCCATCACAATTTTGATCCTCTGCGGAAGGGATGGCACCCCGCTTCGGTAGCCCGACGACCTGCGCGCGAAGTCGAGCACTTTACGGTAGCACAGTTTAGCGAGGACCAATACCGCACACCCTCGGTCCCTACGCAGACTGATCCAAGTGGTCACCCACCCGCACACTGACCGTAGCCAGTGATGCTTGACTTCGGTTATCTGCTGGGAACCGTGTCTTAACGTCCACTGCGGGACGGTAAAAATTTTAATAATATTACAAAATAGCATACAATGCCTTTTATGTAGAGTTTCATTAGAATGAATTTATTTGTAAATATTAGTTAGAATATTAGACTTAGAATATTTTCACATCCTATGAAAAATATAAATATTAAGGAATAAAAGTTCAAATTATATTATCAATGTTTGAATTTCCTTATCGGTGTAATATTCTAATTTAAAAAAAATTGTTCTTTTAAAATTAAATTTTACATTACAACCGAAATTTATTGTAACAAAAAGTTTAGGACCAGATATCAAATTCGTAGAAGTATGCTCCGAAATGCTATTGAAATATGGGAAATGTTGCAACAAGTTTTTACGGATTCGTTATCGAACTAATGAATGAACAACCGGTATAATAATTAACGTTGTAATGATACACTCAAGAGCCAAAACATTATGACCACCTCTTAATAACGAGTTGGCTCACCTTTAGCCCGTAACACAGTTGCAACCCGCCTTGGCATGGATGCCACAAGTCCTTGGTAGATGGCCGGAGACAGATTGTACCAGATGTTTAAGCAACGGTCACACAAATCCGAGATATTGCGACTCAGTGGTCTTTGAACTCTGAGCTGCCGTTTCATGACATCCCAAATGTGTTCTATCGGATTGAGATCCGGTGAGATAAGTGGCCAGGACATTAACTGGAATTCAGCGTCATGTTCCTGGAACCAGTCCAGCACAATTTGAGCCTTGTGACACGGAGCGTTGACCTGTAGGAAAATTCCATTTCTAGCTGGAAAAACAGAGGCCATGTAAGGGTGCAACTGGTCCGCAATGATGTTCAGATACCCTGTAGCATTCACAGTGGCGTAGCGAGCTTAACTCGCGCCCGGGGCACAATTACCCTTTTAGCGCCCCCCCCCCATTCGAAAACCATATATATTATATGTAAAATATACTCGCAAATAAATAAATAAATAAAGTAAAATAAATAAAGTCATAGACGCAAGCTAGGCTTTAAATTTGAGACAAAAAATGTAGCTTAGAGAACAAGACTAGATTTTGAAATGTATATGATCATCTAGAATTGGTTCAAAAGATACCTATTATTATTTTACATATTTATAAAGAAATATTTTAAAAACACGCAGTTTTAAAACAATAAAAAAGTAAATATTTATTGTCTCTAAGGTGATACATATATTTAATAATCATATGATTATAATACATTAATAAAACTAATTACTATGTCTAAATTTTCCGTGCTTTTGATGAAGCAAATGTATCAATAATATCATCAAAATTGATCATTTAAAAATTTTCTCTTTCCACACTTAAAAATGCTAGGTCAATTAGGCGATCTGTCAAAATTAATTTTAATTTGCTTGAATGAACGTTCGCAGCTAGCAATTGATACTGAGATAGTCAGGAGTATTTGAAATGCCGCTCTCAGATTTGGAAAAACATCTTCTCCATTCGAGATTGATTATAAAAGGAAGAAATTCTAATGGAGTTTTAGGTTTAATTTCTTTTCTACTGCGGAGTAACATTTTGCTGTCACATATTTTGATAAAAAGTTCGATTACATTGAAATCTGTATTATAAAATTCACCCAGATTTTTACAATTTTTTTTCAATGTCGTTATCCTTGTTTAATAAATTTTCAACGTCTAGTAGAAATCCAAATTTGAAATTAAGGTCACTTAACCGTGTACACATTTCTTGTTGGAGACGATCAAAAGTGCTTTTCATAACGCGAGAAATTTCACTTTCTGCGGAAAGACCACCATAGCCAATTCTCCAGCCACGTATTGTTGTATCCATATCCCATTTTTCACAAAGAGACTCTGCTTTTTCTATTGCCTCTTTACAGAGCTTGTCTCAAATTTCGGCTAGTTCAGTCGCTAATGATTCAAGATCATGGAACACTTCTCTAAAATGCATTCTAGGATCTTGTAATCTGAGCTGCACACGATCAATCCTTTTTAAGATTTCGTACCAGAAATGAACTAAAGTTATAAAACTAAAGGTTAGTATATTTTGCAACAGAATTGTAGCTTCACTTCTGTTGTCACTTGTAGTGGTAGTGTGCTCTGCTAATTTTTCTATTAGTTCTTTTATATTCTATAGCCCATAGATGATAACGATAACCGCTTCTATTCTGGCGCTCCATCGCGTTTCAGATGTGTGACCTGCCATCACGGCAGCATTATCGCAACATTGTGATCTGCAGTTTGTTAATGAAATTTCATCGTAATTTTATTTCTCTAAAATTGTATTTTCGATCGAGGCTGCATCTTTAGCATGTATTTCAATAAAACTCAAAAAAGATTCTTTGATGGAAACTTTTTTATTGATAAAATCAGCATCTACATACCTAGCGACTTGGGACATTTGTTCTCGATGAGAAATATCAGGAGTTGAATCAAGCAAAAGTCCATAATACTTATTTCTTTTGATATCGTTTATTAGTTGATTTCGAACTGTAGATACCAGAAGATGAATGAAGTCATTTTGAATCTGTGGTGACAAATGTGAGAACAACAAATTTTTCTGTAAACAAATTTTTTCATACTCTATTCACTTAATAATAGAATCGTCGAATAGATGTAGTAAGTAATCTTATTTGATTTATTACTTACCAAGAATGCCTTGAACTTGAAAGGTAATAATATAGTGAAATATACAATATAATTTATGCTGACATTAAACTTATATACAACATTTAATAACATTTCATTTTTATTCTAAGCAGAGCGCGATGACAAGGACGTGAATTAAATATTGAAATATATTTAATATGAATATGAATTTAATATAATATTTAATATGAATTAAATATTAAATATTATGAATGATATTATGAATTAACATTCATTATATTACACTGGCACTAATTCAAAATATATTTTCTAGAAATCAATTATAATTAAAAAAAATTATCCAGTAATTTTTTGTTTTGCGGACCATTTGGCGCCCCTTTGTGAGTAGCGCCCGGGGCATGATGACCCCCCTTGCCCACCCCTCGCTACGCCACTGAGCATTCATGGTCTGCTCTGCCACAACCACGGGCCCCAGTGACGCCCAAGAGAACGTCCCCCAAAGCATGATACCGTCACCACTGCCTGTGTATGACCTACAGTACATTGAGGGAGCAACTGTTCGCCTGGAAGACAGCGTATCCTGACACTGCCACGGTGGGATGAATGATAAACCATGATTCATCTGACCAGGCAACTCTCTGCCACTGATTCATGGACCAGTCGCGATGTTCCCGGGCCCAGCGCAGGCGTAGTTGGCGATGACGCTTGGTTAGCAAAGGCACACGAGTGGGACGTTTGCTGCGTAGCCCCATATCCAACAGTGCCCGCTGAACAGTGTGCTCTGATACTACTCTACTTGACCCTGCATTGTATTGGGCTGTCAGCTGAGCCACTGTCTGGCTCCGGTTTTGCTTCACCAAGCGAAACAATCCCCGACGACCTCTTTCTTTGATAGCGTGTGAAAGTCCAACACCATGTCGTCTACTGCTGGCTTCACCGTCATTCATCCACTTTGCATAAGCACTAACAACTGTAGATCGCGAACAACCCACGAGTCATGCAGTTTCGGAAATACTTGTTCCGAGCCTTCGAGCCCTTACAATCTGCTCTCTATCAAAGTCGCTTAGATCCGCAGCCTTTCCTATCACACACAGAAGTAAGTGAAAGAATGATTCTTCAAACTCTCCAGCAACAGTTAATACCACTTCCACCTGATCACGTACCTTCCACGTCATCCAGGAGAGTTCGTTGCAAAATGTAGGGGTGGTCATAATGTTTTGGCTCTTGAGTGTATAAAAAATAAACTTCTCCAGAAATCCTGATAATTTTAAATAATTTTTTTATTATTTTATGTATTTCTTTAATAAATTATATATTAATGTCTTGTCTACAACCAATCATTTCTTGTTTACATAGCCTCTAAGATGATTTAAGGAGAAATTTAAGACAAAACAATAATAAAAGGATGGATACGAACAAAATTGATAAATTGGTTGCATATAAAACTATACTCATTTGTCCTGATATTTAGTTTTCAGTCATCTCTTCAGAAGATCTTTGTTGATAGAAAATATCAATTCAAAGATTTTGTAAAAATCGATTTGAAGAATCAAAAGATTTAGAATTTTGATCTAACATCTTTTTATTCGCATAATAGTGCTAGTAAAAATAGCAAAATCTAATAAATCAAACTTGAGGACCGCACGCTGTGTATATACAAAGTTAATTTAAGCTCTGTGATTTTAACCAGTTTATAACATCTCAAATTTACAATCCGCTATTAATATTTAATAGGATAAATGTATCCTAAATTTAAACATTATACTATAACTTAATAGTAAAGTAGAAAATTTCTTAATTAAAAATTTTTTTTCTTTCTCCCTTTAAGTAGCACTAAAACTTAATTAACTTTATTTCAGATTCATTGCGCATAAAAAAGTAATATTCATGCCGTGTAAAATGCATATACAAATCTTACTTAACACTAGATTGCCTAAGGAAGTCATTTTGACCGCTTTTTCATTTTCAAAAATTGTACGAATAATAATGCATAAATTTTTTTCCCAAGTGAAGTAATTTTTATTCCCTTAATATTTATTATTAGCTTGTTATATAACTGTAGATAATATAAAAAATTATAAAAATTACATAAATTAATTTTTTTACACATTAGCCATTCTTTCAGAATGCAATCATTTTGACTGCTTTTGGGCAATATAGGTATATAGGTAAAAATACTATAGGTAAAAGGGCAGTATGGGTGAAAATTACATAAATTAATTTTTTTACGCATTAGTTACTCCTTCAGAATGCATAGTAATACTTTTTCAGAGTGCAATATAGGTAATACTAAGTTTCAGTCTTTCTAGTATTAATTAAAAATGTAGTAAAATTTTTGTGATATAACTTTACAAAAAGGTTTTCATGTCTCCTTTTCAGCCGTGTTACTGAAGACCGTAAACTCTTAAATTACCGGTAGAGGAATATTTAGAGTATGTATTTTTTATTGTTCTTTGTACTGCGCTGAAAATTTAAGGAGTTACTCGTTTTTTTTTTTTTTTTTAAATCCTGAAATGTGCCTCAAGAACGATTGCAAAATTCACTTTTTATTTATAGCATGTGAGCAGAATACCTTTTCTTCGTATGGACTGAAAAAAGCAAACAATGAATTAATCAGTGCTTAACCACATTGTGGAATATGCACAAGACAGAAAGACATAACAATTAAAAAAAAAGCGAAAATTTTTTAAATATTTTTATATAGTATTTAATTTAGCCTTAACGCTTGACTTTACATAATTATAATGAGCGAAACACATTTTCAGTTGTTCGTTATGATTAAACAGGGTCATGTTATGCACGAAAAAGATTTGCTAGATTTTTAAGAAACATATTATTTTACATAAAATGGTTTGATTAAAAAATATAACTAAATGTATTAATTTATATCAATTTATTTTAGAAGCTAAAACCCAATTTTTAAGCTGAAATAGTTTATCTACGCAAATATCTAATTTCAGAAAGAAATTTTCCATCCTTATAAGTTTTTTTTTTAATATCTAAATTTAATTTGTTAAAATCAATTATATATTGTTTATCTAATCTCTTCTGCCTTGATCTTATTTTCTTAAAAAAAATAGTTTTATTTTTAAAATTCAGTGATTTTTTTACGGAAAAAAAAAGGCAGTTATTGTTTAGAGAATATAACTATGATGAAGTTAAATTTATTCCTGTTCTGTTTTCTGCTCTAAATGAACTCTTAATTATCAAATCGTATACTGTTTATTAACTTTACTAAATGAATATAACAACGGTTATTAATTAGTTATTTGTAGAAAAAAATTATAACGAAATCATGTAAATATTAAAGAAGTTATCAAATACCTGAGTAAAATTTATATAAAATTTTTAAAAGCTTGTTTTATACATCTGAGAATGCATCCAAAGATTTTTTTATCGCTAAATAGTGTCAATTTGAATAAAAAAAAATTTCAAAATTTCAGGAAATTGACTTGCATAACGAATAAAAGAAATTGAATAAATTTGCAATACATCGTAGTAAACTTGACATTTAGTGATAATCGATATACTTATATTTATTTCATTTAATGCCCAGACCAATCATATAAAAAATCATTATTATTGATAAAGGTTCAATTCTAAAAAAAGGACACATAAGTCATCTCTGCTAGAGTTAGCTAACTAGAAAAAAAATTCAAGTAAAGAAGAGTTAATCACTATATAGAATATATCATACAGTTATATTCAATATGAGTTTTACAATATTTCATTCATGTCAACAGGGTGCTCTACAAATGGGGATCTGAAATTTGCAAGTAAAACAAACACCATATTCTTAGAAGAATAAATAACTGGTGTTCATTTAGCATATGATACGAACATGCATGAGTAGTGCCTCTTAATGTAGTTTCTAGAGAGTTACGGGTGCGTGTGGAACACTTGAATAAAATGCTAGTTATTGAATTAACTGCTAAACGTCAGTCCTGAGATACAGTTGCAGATACATAAATTATAGTTTTGAAACAAATATTTATCACTCTAAACACAAACCAGCAGGAAAACTTCATGAAAAAAAAAAACATTCTCACGTGCTTATGTAAAAACTGAGATATGCTTTTATCCTGACATTATATGTAATTAAATTAAATAAGTGGCAATGAATGATTTAAAAAAACAAACGTAACACATTATTAAAAAAAGAAGGGAAAAAAACCAAAGCATTTACGCATGATATTGATTACTTTTTTTTTCAAACCTCTTCTTAACGTACTTAATGAATATTCAACTAATCATCTAAATAATAATTTTCTAAGAAAAATTACGATCGCAACAGAATTACATAATTGGGTATAAAATATTATACAGCTAAATTTCCGAAAGCAAATATAGAAGGAAAAAAAAATCTATACACAGAAATCAATACAAGTATATGTACCTTTGTACTATGTTAGCACTTTGTTGTAAAATACCTTGATAAGTATGAATACTATTTAATTCGTTAGAATCCGGAAGAAAGAAAAAGAGAGTACATATAGTATATTTATTTGATTTGAATTAACTCGCATGAGTCTGAAAAAAAAAATACGCTTGCAAACCTTTCTTGCAACGATTTTTAAAAATAATTATTAGACGATTTCACCACTAATTTAAAAAACATATCATCAAAGAAAGCTCTTATTTTATTAAGCATTCAGTTAATTCCTTCTCCTCAGTTAAGTTCATTGACAGTTAGATTTTTATTGGATGTCATTGATACGTGACACCGATATGGTTGACACTGAGATATGATCACACACAAAAGTATCAAATTTAAATTAAATAACTGCCATTTTTGAAGAAGATAATTCAGTTGTTCTCTAATCCGGGCAGTTAATATATATTTTACGAATCCTTATAAGTAATGGAATAAAAAACGTGTGTAGGGATCAAATTAATATTTAGGAGAGAAAGAACGCACACGCTGCTGAACTTTGATCAAAAGCATGATATAACGAGGTTAATAAGAGATGAAGGATTAAAATCATCTGAAATTATTTTTATCGAGAACAAAATTTTAAGGCGTTTGTGATAGAAAGCATATTTCAAAAAAATCAAAAGGTATTTTTTGTCTCTTCCTGACTCAAAGAACATTTGGTTAGAAATTTTTTTTTCTCCAGATATATCAGATATTTCAATATACATATATCAGATATTTCAAAATACATATATCAGATATTTCAATATAACATATATCAGATATTTCAATATAACATACTAGAATAAGTTATTAGTAAAATAATAAAATCATAGGAACCCGAGTACTTAAGTTTTTTAATTTTAACACTGTAAAAAAAGTTCATGTTTATTTTATCATTTGGATATTTTCGCCATTACAAATATAATACTATTTGCTCGAATTTTATTCAGATGTTGACAAAAGACAACCTGATGAACCGTCAAATTTTCTAACAGTAATGTAGAAGAATCATTTTTCACTTAAAAAAAAATAATAATAATGGTAAGAAGGGAAGCAGAAAATAAATCAGTTTATTGAATCAAATTATACAGGCAAGTTCATCATAATTCCAAATTCTGGACGTATCAGTTTTATAATAAAGCATTTACTCTGGTTTTTGGAGTGGTTAATAATGGTATAAATATTTTTCTTCCTTGCTTGAATAAAAATTTGAGAAAACAATCATATTTTGCATTATACGTGAAGGGAAACCACGAAAATATCTTTCAGATGGCTTGATTCCATTTAGAAGTTCAGTAATCGCAATGAATTTTTTTTTATAATGAATCATTTTTCAGCATCTTTGAGAGACTTCTTTGTGACTATAACGAGATGTTATTCAAATTTTTGTAGTTTTTAACCGAAAATCAAAGTAACTCGCTATTTTAGTATCGGAATAAAACCATATTTACGATATAAAAATAATTATGTTTATAAAAATAATTAAGTTATAAATAAATTAAAGTTAAGTTAAAATAATTAAGTTAATTAATTATTTTAATTAATTAATTATAAATTAAGTTAAAATAATTAAGTTAATAAATAATTAAGTTGTAAAAATAATTAATTATAATCAAGATTAAATTGAAATTAAAATTATCAAATTTCGCATTACACGCTATGAAAAACAGACAAAAATGTTTTTCAGATCGCTGTTATTGGTATATAAAATAAAATAATTTGCAATTTAAGTATCGGAGTAAAAATTATAGATAAACATTTTTTCATTGTTATTATCCTTAATAGATAGGGTACCATCTTTCTGAACAGAACGAAAAGCTCTTCTTATTAACTCAACCCAGAAATCAAAGTGTGAGCTTTTTTATTTTGTGAATGTAATGAAACACCCTTATTATGCTTAATTCAATTCAGAGATCAAAGTAATTAACAATTTAAGTATCAGAATACAATCATATTCATGAAAGTTATAAGAATAATTTATTTTAATGAAGATTAAATTAAAGTAATCAAATTTGTGTTACGTGCGAAGGAAAACCACGAAAAAGTCTTTTAAATTGCTTAATAGTAATAGGTTTCCAGCTTAATGTTGATTATCGCAATAAAATTATTTTTTAATAATCAATAATTTTTTTTTAATCATCTTTGATAAATAGTAAATGCTGTGAAATGCTCTAAATTTTTTTTGTACTTTTTTGAATTTTTGTAGGCCACCCAGATATCAAAGTTACTTGTAATTTAAATACAGGAATGAAATTATATTTTGAAAGACTTCTTGAATGAAAATAATTAGAATTTAGATTACGCACAAATGAAAACCATGAAAAAGTTTTAATAACTAACTAACTGAACGCTAACAGGCAATTATGAGACTCTATCTCAGCAATTATTAACATTTTCCAATTTATTGTTCTTCATGAAATTAAGTGCTTTGGGCAGCTTAGATTGCTTATAAAACTGTTCTATTTTATTTTAATTATTTTATTTATATTTTAGTTACTTTTATATTTTTTATATATTTTTAATAAGCACTTAAATTGTTTTTTTAATATTTATTTCAAGTATTTGAATTTCAGAACAATATAAAAATCAATTTTTTAAAATACATTAATTTTTTCATTTAAAATTTACAAATTATAAATCTTTAAAAAAAATTTGTTCAGATTTTTCTGGCACAGAGACAGAATGTTATTATTTATCATAACAATTTATGAAAATCAAATAAAAAAAATAGAGACCGGTGATGTGTCCAATGTTTCGTTCACCCTGACATCTGTTTGGTACAGTGATTGATCTTTCCATCTTTATGTCTTTGTTTGAGTATAGGCAAGCAAAGGAGAGGATACAAGCATCTATATTCATTTTCTACGAAGTACTTCGATTGGTTTAAATAAATTATCAAACTGAGCATGCGCGTTATTAAAATTCTGCCAAGCAAAAATGCTAAAAGCGCCATTCTAGTAAACCTGACAAAATGATTAAGCGATAACGATAAAAACGATGATGTAATCGACCAATCAAATGCCTCTATTTATTAAAAAAGCGGTCAGCCAAGCAACAGCCAATTTCAAAAGAATAAAACAGCCTTCGCATATAAGTAAGCTACAAGCTGAAAATATTTCTTCCCCACAAGTATTCTAAATAAAACCAAACTTCAGCTCAATATAAGGGAGCTTAATTATATATATATGTATTTATATACAGGTGATTATCAAAATAATGGAAACACTTGTGAATAAAAGGGTCATTTAAGAATTCGCTTCAAAAGCATTAAAATATAATCTTAGCTTTCAGTTTATTTTAAATATAAAATGTACATATATTAGGTGGTATAAGAGAGCTTTAGCAGAGTTGTCTACGTTTTGATTTTTTGTCAGAAGCGTAAAATGTATACCTCACAGATTTTCAGAGAGGCCAAACTGTAGGAGCCCGACTAGTTGGAGCAACAGTGACCGAAACATCCCAGCTTTTAGGCCTTTCTAGAGGTGCGGTGTCTAAAGTCCTGACAGCATACACATAGCGTGGAAAAACAAGCTCAGCAAAGCAAAATAGTGGACGGAAAGAGAAACTGAGTGAAAGAGACCGACGGGTATTGAAGCGGATTGTAATGTCCAGAAAGAAAACAATTGCAGCCAAAGTGACCGCAGAGATCAATCAGCATCTGGATTTTCCAGTGTCAACAATTACAGTTAGTAGATACCTTCATAAAGAGAACATTTATGGCAGAACAGAATTCTCAAGCCTTCAAAACCTAGGGTGTTTCCATTATTTTGATAACCACCTGTATATATGTATATGCTTATTGATATATTTTATTATAAATCAAGTAGTGACAGGGCCATTTCCAAAGGCCCTGCATGCATGTCTTACTACTATTTATGAAAATACAATTGAAATATTACATGGATTTACGTTACAATTGTCGTAAATTGATTTGAAATGATTCAAAATTTTAAGTATAAATGCTTGTAGAAAAGGAAACTTTTTACTTTTCAAAAGGAAGGTTCTGTAACATTCTGCTACCAGTTCGACACGTCACTGCAATTTTGCCACTGGGAAAATGTTTATTGGTCATTTTTAGGGGTTACCTCTATTGACTTCAAAATGTTAAAATATACATGATTTTTGCCCAGCGTTTTTAATTTTAGCTATTTTCATTTTCTTGGTGCGGAAAAGCCACTGGTTTTGGTATCGTGAAATCAGAATCAATGAATAACATTTAGTGTTTATAAGAATAATCCCTACTGATATAATTATGAGTAAAAATACATTTACCAATTATGATGATGGAACTATTTAAATGAAAGAAAAATTATGATATTGTTTAAGTTCGGCTTTATTTTTATCAGATACAAATTAGTTAGCTTTAAAAGATGGGAAGAGGTTTGTTTGTTTGAGGTGCTTACTTTTTTCTAAAAAGACATAACTATGTAATAACTTTAAAGTTTCATAATTTGTTATAAAATTATTTTAAGTGTCAAGCATTACTTTACTGTAAGTTTGAGTAATATTTGACACTTTTAGTCAATAAATACTAATACAAATACTCCACTTTACTATTAGAGTTAATTTTAACAGTCTCAAATATAAAGTGTGGAACCTAAGCCAATATCTTCAATAAGTTGAAAAAGTTTTTTATTATGTTCTTTAGAAAATCAGTTGTGTTACTTTTCTAGTTGTAACTTTTATATTCAATTTAAGTATAGGAGAAATACAAAATAATCTCAATCTGAACTGTAACTTAAAAAGAAAATTGTAAGACTCTTTCTGTTGTTTTTTTTTATAACACTTTATGTAATTTATGAATGAAATACCAAGAAAAACGTTCACCTAATTTCATCATATGTTTTTTTTTTTTTGTTTTTTTTTTTTTAATATTTTAGTAACAATGAATTATCTTTATTGAAAAGTATATTTTTTCTTAATTATTCACATCATTCATTACCAAGAGTGATATCTTCATAATGATAAAATTTTTGTCTCATGGTTTTAAATTTTTGAGATTAACTAAAAAGAAATAAATTACTATTATATTTTTACTGTTCATTGGATTTATCCCTTTGTTGCTTGGTGAAATTTGTTTGTTTCAAGGGCATCACCAAGGATCTTTTCTAGTAAATGCTTCTATGGTTTTACATATATTAGTGCCAAAAACATTTCTTTAGATATATTTATTATTTTTTTAAAACTTTTTTCTATATTTAAGAAAATACCAAACTATCTTCTAGGAAAAAATAGTTTAGTTTATGATAGTATTAAATATTTTTATGATTTGATTTTTTACAAATATTGATATATTTATCTTAATATCGGAAGATTTTGCAAAGCTTGTATTTAATTTTATTTTAAATTATTTGGTGATTCATATTGTAAATTTTTTCTAGTACATTAATGGTGGAAGCTTGGAACAGCTTTTTCAGAACAAGCATATTCAATTGTCATGGGAGACAAGAATTAAACTGCCATTAGATATAGCTCATGGCATATGTTACTTGCATTCATGTGGTGTTTTTCGCAGAGATCTTACTTCAAAGGTATGAAACATCTGTTATGATTTGACCTCATCTTTCTTTTCATTCTGTGTTTATTGTTGTGTTGCTGGCATCAGATTTGTTTGATTAGTATTTTATTTTATTTACTTGTATTTTAGTGTGTGCACTGGTAAGAAATTACCAGCTATTAAAACTATTTTTACATCTCATAATTATGGAGAACTGTATGTGTATTGTAAGGATAATAACTGAAATTTTTTTTTTAGAGTTTATCTTTTTTTCTATAATTTTACCTACTGGTTATGAGAACATGTTGGCTGTAAAATTATTAAATTATAATCAGTTATTTTTTAAGTGTTATAAATTAAACAAAATAAAAATTTTAAATTTACCTAAAATAGTTTTTTAGTTTAACTTTGAACCATGTTTTCTTTCCCTCCCCCCTTTTTCCCCCTTAAAGTTTTTTTAAAAAATTAATTAGACCTAAAATGCTTAAACAATATTTTTTTAGTAGATTTGAATTTTTAATACTTGTAAATCTTAATTGAACTACTATGACATTTAACTCTTTGACACACAATTTTTATTAAACATATTTTTTATTATTTAATATTAATTTAGGTCAAAATGAGTGAAAAATATTATATTTAGCACTTTAATAATTTATGGTTATGATATACAGCTATGTCTTTTCTTGTGTTAAAGATTAAATCTTCCAAACACTGCTCACTTCCAAACAATAATTTTTCAAATTTGCACTTAATTGCAGTTATATATATTTAAAAGGAAGTTATTTATCATTGAAATTTCTTTAATTTAC
Organism: Parasteatoda tepidariorum; assembly: GCF_982258835.1. NCBI lineage: Eukaryota > Metazoa > Arthropoda > Arachnida > Araneae > Theridiidae > Parasteatoda > Parasteatoda tepidariorum. The sequence continues at coordinate 125,650,960 of NC_141756.1, forward strand.
AAAATCAATAATTGATCAATTTTAATGTGATTAAAAAGAAATAACTACTTTCTTTGGATTTTATATTTTAGTGTAAATATAATTGTGATAATCTTCTAACAATTTGTTTTCGTAACTATTACTGATTTTCATAATTTAAAAATACCAAAATATATGTGTTTGTAATTAGAGGGTTTGTAATTAGAATATATATATGAAAGGGACACTGGCATCCCACTTGCATCAAAGTGTCTAAGATGAATTGAGATTAAACTGTTCCCAGCACAAGTTCAGTTTAGCTAAAAGGTTTCAGGCTAAGGCAAAACTTTTCTTTCACTAAAGTTCTCTTTTTCTGAAAGTTAAGGAATTATACCAAATTATACATATATTATAAAGAATTATACATTATATATATATATTATAAAGAATTATACATTATATATATATATATATATATATTATAAAGAATTATACATTATTTCTTTCATTGCAAATTATGGCTTTAATTTGACATATCGTTGTGCATGCAACTTTAACACAAATTTTTTTACTTCAAACATTTGAAATCTTTTATCTTCATAAGTTACTATAATGTTCTAATTTGCTGCGCATTTGCAATATATGAGACATAAAAATGTGTTATTATTTTTATTTTAATATACATTTCATTTATAAAGAAAATTTGAAAGTTTTAACTTTTATTATTATTGTATATGATTTGTAAGTAGTGATACTTTGTTCTACAGAATGTCCTCATCAAACTGAATGAAGATGAGATGACCGCAGTTGTTGGGGATTTTGGCTTAGCAGAGAAAATACCAGATTCAAGTTAAACTGTAACTGCCCACGAGCCTGTATATATTTGAATATTTATAGAACATTATTTTAATATATTTTCTGTATTAATCTGTTAACTGGGTGAGAAACAAAATAGCCAAACTTCATTAAGACTTCAGCAATAGATTATTCTTTTGAAAAAATTGAATTCTTGTGTCCACCTTTTATTTGGTTAGTCCATCTTAATTTAAACAGCTTCCTTAAACTTTCAAAAAACTTAACTTTTTAAAGTTTACTTTTAATTAGTTTAAGATAAATCAGATTAGTTGTAACTGTCCTTCTTAATGCTGAAAAACTTGTAACCATTTTGATGAAGGTACCCAGCTAATGGATAAATATCTCAATCAATTCAAAACTCCTGTTTGAATTTCTGGTTTCTTATATATGATGTTAGCACTTTTTAATTGGTAGATAACACTGATGGAAGTATCAACAGATGGCGATAATTTTGGTTTTTTTTTATTAAAGCATATTTTATCTGTAACTTAATTACAGTACCAGTTTATTCTTAATATATGCTATATTAAAATAATTTGTTTATATGACTGAAAAACATAAAACATTGGTTTATATGTTTGTTTTTTTTTCTGTACTTTGACTTTTTCTTCTTTTTTTTTCATGTAATCTCTAAATATTTGCCTTGGATTTCAGAAACTCTTAAGGCTTCCTAAACTCTAAAATACAATTTTTACCCCTTCAATTTGTTTTCTTCTTAATTGTCTATGTGTGTGGAAAGAATTGTATATATTTGTGTACTCAAATTATTAAGTAATGGTATGATTATTTTAAACTTATTTCTATATTTTTTTTACATCGATAACATTAAATGTCACCTTAACAATGGCTATTGCATTGTCAAAATTAGTGTTCTTATGAAATATTAAATTTAAGTTATTTGATTTTCCGAAGTAAATATATCAATTTACTTTGGAAATTGATGTATTACAATTATGAATTGACCAAAGTAAATATATCAATTTACTTCGGTACCTTGAAAAAAAATGTTTTATTGTAATATTAAAATTTAAAAATATGAAGGAAGGATAGTCATTTTAGAAGGCCTCTTTTATCCTGTAGTGTGCTTGGTGATCATGAATGCTATATTTATCCTAGTGGTAGTAAACTAAAGCAGAAATTTTAAAACAAATAAATTTTTTGTTCAATGTTAATTCAAACTTATGAGCTTTTGTGTATCAGACTTTTCATACATTAATTTAAATCATTTGCATGTAGTGGTGAACAATTTTATTTTAAATTTAGTTAATTAAAATATTAATACTTTGCATTTGCTATCATTAAAAATATTTTCTGTAACTAAGAAAATTCTGTAGTTGTTAAAGGGTTTGTGACACAAACTTCTATGTTGTGCAATAACTGTTGCAGCATAACCATGAAGTGTCTATAAAGGAAAAAAGATCTGATTTTTCTCTTTTTTTAAAATTTGGAATTTTTTTGTAGAATTTATTTAATTACATTCAAAATTAGCATGTCTCAAAAATATATAGCATTTTTAAAAGCACTTGAATAATTCAATATAAGCTTAATATGTATATATTTTTTTAATAAAAGTGTAAATATCTTTTTAACAAAGTCTAAATTATATATGCTAGTATTTAAACTTCTTTTGTCCTTATTTTGAGACTTTTTCTGTTGAATTATAAATTTAACTGCTTTTTATAACTAGGCTTAATTGTTTTTTCTAAAATATTATGATGTTATTTGTTCACTTAAATATTAAGAGGTTATTAAGGTATTAAGACATTATTTGTTTATTTTAGGGATCATAGTCAACTTTTACTAATTGTTGGTTCATCTTATTGGATGACACCTGAGTGTTAAAAGGAAAAGTGGTATAATGAAAAGGTAAATATTTTTTAAGGTTCAATGCATCATGGGCAGTGGTACTTGACCTTAAAAAAATATTGATGTAGGACATACCGAGCAGTGATACTCAACATGACCAAGTATATATTTTAGCCGTTTATTGCAGTAACATATATACATTCTGTTGCTGGGTAAAAACTAACAAGATTAAACTGCAATTATAAAGTTAAAAAAAATATTTATTTTAAAATCTTGAAGCAATCACAAAAGAAGTACTTAACAAAATACCTGATATTATAAATTGAACATCGCCCACTGGTAATTTGACTGAAGGAACAAAATAATGTATTACAAGTATTAATTCTGTAATGAATTACATTTATTGTATCTTCTAACAGCCAATTGACAAGCAATACAATTAAACAAGGAGCTTCATAAAAAAATCCCTATTGAAATAGCATTTTTACACAGATATTTAATTTGAATAGATATTGAATAGACACATAATAAAGCGAGTCTCATTTATACAAATCAGTTTAAGACTTTTTTTTTTTTGCTTTAAAATGTTCAGTTTTTTTTATTTATGCTGAAATCCCTTTTTGAAATTAATTAAAAAGCATTTTAACTATCTTTGATGCCTGTTACTATTAAAAATTATGAATAAACAGAATAAATGTTCATTTAATATAAAATCATAACTGTAAAGTATTACAGTTTTTTTCTATTTTGATGTCCATAAAAATTCCTAAAATTAACTATGTGTATAGTTCATTATGCAACAATTATCATGAAATTTGTATTATTTTGTAAAATCTACTGGATTTTTTTCTATCCATGTTGGGAGCTATGTTTTTATGTTGACTTTTAAATTTGTGTCCCATTCATTTTGTCCAGAAACAGCCTTTCACTGAAAGAAGGTGGGAAAAACTTTTATGAAAAGAAAAAAACTGAGAAACTGGAGGAAATGAATAATTAAAATAACTATTTTCAATTTATTTATTTTAGTTTTGTACAGAATTTTAAAATACATGAATCATTTAGATTTAGTCGCATACTAAACAACTTTCAATGAACAAAAATAAGTATGTTATTTGTAATTGTGAATAAATTTTGTTATTTGCAGTAGTACGCAATCTTTAGTATGTGATTTGTTAATTGAAAAGCATTAAAAAACTGATTACGATATTTTAACAGTTTATGGCATAAACTGTTTAAATATGATAATAACTGCCTTTTTAAAAATTATAAAAATTTATATTTCATTTCTAACATGTAAGTAAAATATTAAAGCTCTACAATAATTTTATTTTCTTTAGAAATGCATTAAATTTATTTTTATTCCTAAGTGTTTCTTTTTTATTATAATGATGTATTAAACAGCTTGGAAATTAATACTATTATTTGAACTTCATTGCAATTAAAAATTGTTTTTTCCACTTCAGTTGAAAGAAGCATAATTTATTTCTTACTGAATCTAGAAACTTGAAACAACAATATTTCTTCTATATATATGTATGTTAATTTTAAATTATTTTAAGCTCTATTAAGTTATACTTATTTAAAACTAGTATAAAATTTAAATTAATTTATGATTCATTAAATTTTTTTTTAAAAATTACATTAAAAAAATAAATGTTTAAATTTTATTTTTCTTTTAGGTTTGGTAAAATTCCAAACAAAATTTTTGAACAATACAAGATGTCTTGCCATGAAGAACAACAAAATCTTATTGCAGGTAACATTTAAATTGTTTTCTAGTTGCACATTTTATGTGTATATGTTTTTATTTCTTGGTTGTTTTATCATAGTAGTTGTTTATGAATGTATTTATTTCTTAATGCCTCATACTATAAACGTGTGAAAGTTATATTAAAAATTTATGGAGCAGCTAACTTTTGATTTTGCAATGAGTGATAACAAAACTCAATCTCAGAAACAAACTTTTCAAATTAAGTTTTATGTTAGAATTAAATCTCTAATGATTTTTTTTATTGAGGCTATTCAATGATTGTGCTATGAGAGTTGAATTATAGTCTATCATAAACAAATGCTTCATAGTGGCTATATTCTGTTTTGTAACATTTTTGTCTAAAGCACTAATACCACAAAACATAATTGTTTATATTTAATTTCATAATAATACTTGAGTGCAATTTTCTAATTTTCCATTGCATGAAATTTTTGAATTATTCTTTGATACTTTTGTTTTGCTGTATTTCAAGCAATGCGAATACTCTTCATCTTTTTATGGTGGTTTATATAATCAAGAAAGAAAAAGAGTTTTTTTTAAAATCAGAAACTTAGTTATTTTATAATGATCATGTAAAGTCTCTGAAAGCTATTTTGCATTTTATTAATGTATATAGTGCTTAAAAATATTCTTTTAGTGCTTAAAAAGTACTTAAAAGGTGCTTATTTTTTGTTGAAAGATTTGACTATGCACCCTGTTATATATTTCATGCAACGAAAAAAAAAAATTCTTATTTTATGTTGCATAAAATATTTGAACAATTCTTTCATACTTTTATATTGCTATATCAGGGTGGCTACCCTCCTGGAAAGCCTGGAATTATCAGGGAATTTTTTTGTACTAGAGAAAATCAGGGAAATTTGGATAAAAGCCTAGAAAGATCAGGGAATTTTGAAGAAAAGCAGGAATTTTTTTTCTTAATTCAAATTATTTTACCATCCGTTTAACCCCGTTTTTTTAGATGGACACTTATTGCCAAACAGTTGAAATATCATCAGCTTAGCAATACCTTACTTGCATCAAAATTTGCTTCATTATAACCCTGTTAAACTAGAATACCACATTAAACTCCCATGGTAGCTAAATGAGTGAATAAACCTTTGACCTCTTTGGAGAAGATGGGACTGTATAGTTCAGAATGGGCAAAGATTGTGGGGGAAGAGGTTAGGATATTTGCTTCTGATAATAAAAGTGGATTTTTTCCCCTTTTAGTCTGTGGGCTGAATCCATTTATTGTTCTAGTTTGTTTCAATGCTATTGGGATAGTTTTTTTTCTTCTTTTTTTTGACAAAATTTTTTACTTTTAGCGTAATAAAATTCTCCAAAAATTACTTGGTTATACAACAAAGGTTGGTTATAATAACAAAAGATTTTATATAGCACTAGCTTTTGTGCACTCAGCCAATGAAATCAGTGGATTATTTCTCGGCAAAGCCGATCAATCACACATTTTCTTGCAATCACTAACAGCAATGTTTGACAATGAATCGTTTCAATTGTTGCATTTCTTCTAATTTTCTCAATTTCATTTTAGCCTCCTATTTCATATTTTAATTATAGAAAGGTTCTTTTAAGTACCAACTACAGTAGATAACCATTTATCCGGTATCCAGAAAACCTGGGAAATGAGAAAATTGGGAAGAATTTTGCTTAGTTTTCGCGCTATTTTGAAGTAATATGGTAAATATTCTATTTTTGCTTCAAAATACGAAATGTGTAGTAATTAAAATGTTAAACGTTTGTAAGTGTTGTTTGCAATCTAGAGATATTTTTGAAACTGTTTCTCCTTTTACCTTAAAAAGCTGGCAAAGACTGAAAAATGTATAAGAAATATGTTAAATGATGTATTAAAGTAAGATCTCAAAAGTTTTTATTCATGTGCAGGCCCCACACTAAACACTCCAAATTACTAGCCAATAAATTATCCAAACATTTATTAAAGGTTCAAATATAAAAAGTGTTAATCAAAGGAAAGAGTTCTATTGCATGATATCGCGTAATGCAGCAACAGACATGTGATCTGAATTTTTTTCCCTTTGCTTTTTTGTTGCTTAAATTATCTGGACTTAATATAATTCTAATTGTTATATGACATATCCATAAAAAATTACTGTAATCGAATAAAATAAACAAGATTTATTAAAAAAAAATCATATTGATGTAATTTTCATGATCAATGGGAATATATATTTTTCTTAACTATGGAAAAATTGTTCGCGAAAACTCTATTTCTTTCGCTGAATTTACAATTTTATCGCATTCGGCGAATATTCTGCATGGGCTCTATGTGTGTCTTTCTTGGAAGAAGGAAAACAAAACTTTGTTTTTTTTTTCTGTACTGTACAAGGGCAGGTTTCTAGTTGTAAAAACAATTGACTAATTTAAACTAAAAAACTATGTGGTTAGATTGGAATTCTTTAAATATTTTTATTTCAACTAAGAAGGCAAAATGAATAAGATTTAAAGAATTTTATCGAGTTTTCTTATAGAGTGCGCAAGAAGAAATTTGACAATTCTGCATTTACTACATTCATTTTTGTATTCTGACTATCTCTTAGAATAATGCTAATTCCTAACAAACTACATTATTTATTCATTGGTACTTTAGGTATTGGTTTACTTTACTTTAGGTATACTTTAGATATTGGTTTAAATAAAATAGGATCAATGAATTTTATAAAGAGCTCTGTTTAAATAATATAAAGTACAAAATAGCTTTATATTGAAATATAAATATAGTGTCTCTTAAAAAAGTTCATACACTAATGACTTTCAATGAAATAGGACTTTGTATATTAATTAAAATGAATATTTCAGAATGGATATATCAATAAAAAATATACTCTATTCTTGGCAAAACTGCATAGAATATTTTAAAAACAAAGCAAAAGTGTATTTTTAAGAAAGTCGTCGTACACTTTAAAAAAAACTCTGCTTATTGGTAAATATTCTAATTTTTAGTATAATTAGAATATTTACCAATTAAATTTACCAGTAGCAATTTTAATGTAAAACAAAGTTTCCAATAACCAAATTTTTGGCTGATAATTGTAAATTGTATTTTAAAATATTTAAATAAACAGGTTAATTCATTATGCCATCAATTAATGACTAATTACCTTATCCCTGTGATATGCATCAACATACAAAGACACCACCATGCTTAACTGTTCCAACTATTTTGGATAAAGTTCCTCATTTTTTCTGCTTCATAATGCACATCAAAACCCAATGTATTAAGTTTGTTTCCATTAACCGATTAAACATTATTACTACATTAGGGATCTATTTATCATTGATTTCGCAAAGTAAAGCCTCATCGAAAATGACATTTAAGCAGAATATTTTTATTAAATTTTGCAGAAATTTTTACAACTTTCAAATTGGAATTTATGAATTTTTTCGCAAATTTTATAATTTTAATCTCAGATCACGCTGATATGAAGCATTTTACCTCATGTTGCATAATGGAATGGGACAAAATAGACAAATTTAGCAATATTCATTACTGAATTACCTCTTATGATGACAAATAATCATCTTTCAAATGTTGTCTGTTGTATAATTATGACTACGAGCCACTTATAAATGATAGAAGATAATATTATGGAGTTAGCCAGCAAAAATCTATATATATATTTCTCTTACACGGCACCCAAAAAAAAGTCTCATTACAACTCCACGAATGGCAACGTTAGAAAATCGACTAATGATTGCTGCTAAAAATGCCACATGGCAACTGTCACATGAGGTGGCTCAACATATAGCGCTTTTAAAAACGGAAACAATAACCAGAGTGAGCATTATCAGGTTGTTCAATTCAGATTCATGCCCTAAAAACATGATAATATTTAATTTAAACTCAATTAGGAATTAATTAGGCTGGCCTTCTCCATGACTACAAATAAGTCACAAGGTCAGAGTTTTGATAAAATCAGTATAGTATTGACTGAACAAGTTTTTAGTCATGGACAACTTTATGTTGGCCTGTCAAGAGTTAAGTCATTTGACAGCCTTTCAGTAATTGTTCCAAGATGCCAAATCTATAATTGTGTTTTCAAAGAAATTCTAAATGCTTAGTGTTAATTTCTTAGAGCTTTGCAGAAAAAAAATGTTTTTTGGAAAAAATTTAATTGAAACTTCTATTGGCAGTAGGCAAGGGGAACTGCCAAAATCAAAACTCCCCGATTAGAAATGCAGCATGGCGACCTCCACATGGTACTTCTCGGGTAATGCTAACAGCTATGCATTTTAATTTATTGTATGTAAAACATCCTTATTTTGTTCTAAAATGTTATGTACTTTATCACAAATGTTAATTAATATAGAAATTGATTTCAATAATGCTGATCACCAAAAAATATTTCATTTGGCGATAAAACAAATTTTTGTGTTCTTGAAAATGAAAGACTTTTTGAGGGTTATTATCTCACAAGGAAAAGTTAGGGTTTAAAGTTTATATTTTTAAATAATGAATTTTTTTCTAAAATTTTCAGAATTTCTAGCATTAACTAATATATTATACACATTTAGTTGAATTTAGGTGAGTAACTGCAATATTTGATAATTTATTTTGCTAATATGTTTCTCATTTAGCTAATATTATGATTTTATCACCATGTACAATCTAAATAGCTAATATACTTTTTTAAAAGCCAATAAGAACATTGATAGAATTCTTCTACATAAGTATAATACTATGTCTTTGGTGATAAAATACTATGTCTTTGATGATAATATACTATGTCTTTGTGCTAGAACATTGTGTTCATTGGTGAGCGAGTGCAGCTAGCCATGGTTCACGGCGTGAACCACGTAGGATTGCGTAGCAATTCTCGGGGGTTAGCGAGCAGGGGGCAGAGCCTCCTAGTTAAAATATAATTTTGCTAATAAAAGTTTGATACTGAATTGCAAATAAATAAATAAATAAAAATTATGTGAAAATAATTAAATAAAAAAAATTAAAGTAATAGACACTAATTTTAATTCTGAAATCCGAAAGCATTTAAGTGTACAATGATTGTAAAGTAAAATTTTTGTTATTTTTTTATTGATTTCTTAAAAATAAACTTTTGCTTTGTTTTTAAAATATTCTATGAAGTTTTGCCAAGAATAGATTATACATCTTATTATTAAATACTCATTCTGAAATATTCATTTTAATTAATGAAAAGAGCCCTATTTCAATAAAAGTCATAAGTGTGCAAACACTTTTGGAAGCCACTGTAAAAATAAAAAATTTTGGGATATAATTGTTTAGAATCCTTTTCTTTTGCTTAATGAAAATATATGAAACAATACTTATTCAAGGTTTTTTTTTTTTTTTTTTTGGTCACTCTTTATTTCACATTTGGTACACTTTGTGAAAAAACTACTTAATGTATCATATTAAAACATTTTTTATTCTCTAAAAACAATGTATTCTACTAGTTAAAGATATTTCCTCCACATCTGTCTTAATTTTTTAAAAATTTATCCAAACATTAAAAATAAAAGAACTATATCTTACTAAGTTACAAATTATAAGAAACAATATCTTACATAAATAAAATAGTAACCGGACATGATTGTCTTGCAGATCACCTTCACCGTATTCGGATCTTCTCAAGCCCTTACTGCCCCCTCTGTAACTCTAATATCCCTATCCACACCACATCCGCCTCTGTGCAGTCGTTAGGGGCGACTCCGAGACTGGACTTTATTGGAAGGCCAGAGAACTTATGAGGCATTAACTTCGGTCAATTTATTGTTGTGTCATCTTTACTTTTGTTCCTGTTCATTTATTTTTATTTTTGTCTTGCCATTGGAAATATTAAAAAAAAAATGAATGAAAAAAAAATATTTCATATTATGGAGACTTTTCTTGTACCTATCCTACACTTTATGAGAATAAAACTTGACGACCTGGAAATTTTAATATGTTTACATGGAAAAACCTGAAAAAAATTAGGGAAATTTGAAACTGGATTTAAGTGACCACCCTGCTCAGTGTTGGTTGATGTAAATATAATTGTATTTAATGTAAATTTTTGTCATGTAGAGGTTTGTTTGATTTTAATTGAATCCATTCTATGATATTTTCCTGATTTTAAACTGTGTCTTATTGTTATTATTATTGTTTATTTAACCTTATTTTTCATCTTCTCTAATTATAATTTTCTATTTACAATACCAGTTTGCTTTTTACATTTATATAACTATTCTGCTTTAGATATTTTAATAATATTTATAGCATTTCCCTGAAAATGCTTATACGTCATGAATTTTGCAGAAAATTTCCTAAATTGTAAAGGCATTTTTTACAATAAAAAAATTTTGAATGATAAAAATATTTTATTTAAGATTTATTGCAGTGTTATATTATTATTAGTTTTAAATCTAAAAGATTTTAATAAAATTTACTGGGGTTTATTAGTTTTTTATTTACTTTTTCAAGTATTTTTCTGAAAAATCTTCTCTGAGCTCTTAAGCTTTTCAACTTATTGTAAAAATTTTGGGAATGTATTATTTAATATTTGGCCTTGGTTTTACAGACTACTGTAGTGTTGCTACAGCTTACTTGTTATGCAACCTGTTCTCTCTTTTTTATAATATCTGATTTCTTCTTTTTATAGTCTCTAATTTTAGATTGATTTTTTTTTCTATTTTTCTATTTCATGTTTTTGAATGTTTGCATTTTTTTAAGTCCAGGGGGGAATTAATAATTTTAAGTGAAAAAATTGAAAGTTGTATAGATTGCGAATGGTATTCATTGGTAAAAGACTATTATCAAGGAAAAATAAACAGAATAATAAACAAAAAAAAATCAAGAAAAATAAACAAATGACTTTGAACAGACAGAGAGTAAATAAAAACTATTAAAATCTTTTTTGAAAGAATTCATTTAATTGAAAAGTAGGCTTACAAAGATTTATCTGCAGCTAATTGTGTATTAAATTTTTTGTCATTTTTTACAAAAGTGTGTTTTTTATAAATCTTATTTTTATATGCTGATTGTATATTATGATTATAAATTGTATTCATTTCATGTTAATTGTGCTTCTAACATAGGGAACGTATTGTAAATAGAGAATAATTTTTTATAAATTTTTAGATGGTAATACAAATTTTTCGGGAAAGTGGGCTGCAACATAAAAAGCTTTAATCTTTTTATGTTATTTTATTATCTAAATCTTCTTCTTAATTTATTATTCAAAACTAAACGTTTTCTCACACTTAATTATTCACTCATAATTTTATTCACACATATAAATTTTATTCTTTTCATGTTCATTGTGCTTCTAACATAAGGAAAATATTGTAAATATAGAATAATTTTTTATAAATTTGCCTGGAACTTTAATACATATATATATATATTATTGCCATTCATAAATTTCATGTTTGAAATACTTATTGATTTTAATTTTATAGCTTGTGGTCTTTGAAGGTGAAAAATAAATTTCTATGTGGTTCTTTGATTATTTTTCTGGCATTTGCCCGGAATTTTTATATTTAATATTTTTGCTTTTCTTAAATTTTTGCTTCAATTATTTATTGATTTTAATTTACAGCTGGTATTTTCTACAGATGAAGAAATTGTAGTATGATCTATTGACCGGAAGTTCTCTTTGCCTTTATAATTTCTTTCTAGCATTTGCCTGGAACTTTTATATTTCATACTTTTCTGCCTATTATAAATTCCATGGTTAAGGTATTAGTTGATTTCAATTTATAGCTTGTGGTCTTGAGATAAAGATGAAATTGCAATATAGTCTTTGGATATACAGTTTTCCTAGTTTCTTGTAAAAAAATTCTGGCATCTGCCTGAATTTATTAATTTTTTTTTCTTCCTTAAATTATATTTCCTTGTGCTTGAATTTGCAAATTGCACTTGTATTTTTCTGACTTTCATTAATGGTGACATTTCCATAATTCAGTTATTCCTTAATCTTAATTTAATTAAAATGATCTTAATTCAAAGAATCATAATATGATTAACCAGCTGTTTTCCTTGCTACTGAAAGTTTTCTTTTGAACCTGTAGTTTTTGAGTTGCTATTTTGAAACTAATGTATTTCAGTTTGTAATGCAGGATTGTCACAATGCATTTGGATTTGCAGCTATCTTAATTTACTGGTACATGTGTGGTTCACTCTAAGTATCTATTCTTTGTTTTTTTTTGTGCTATAATCCATGAGATATTTTACTAAGAACTTAATCTAGCTTTCTTGATCTCTTCTTTCAAATTTAACCTACAGACTTGGTTTTAATATTTTCTTGGTTTTATTCTTAGTTTTCTTTTCCTGGAGTATTTTCTCTAATTCTTGCGTAGAAACATTTCTTCATTTAGTACTTTTACTATACTATATCTAAAAGTACTAAGTAGTACTTTTTTTTGTTATTTCATTTTATTTATTATTGGTTGCTCACACAGCTATTACCTTTTCAGTTTATAAAAATATATGCCTTTTAAGTTCATAAATATATATATACTAATACGTATGTATATATTTTTCCATCTTTCAGCTTTCTCTTGGGTTTAGTTAATGCGCATAATCACATTTTTATTTCAGATTAGTTTAAATGTTTCATGTGGTATCATTCCTTGGAATAAGTGTATGAAGTATCATTTAGTCATATATGTATATGGCTAAATAACTAACTCCGTTGAAGTTGATAATAGTAAATTGTGCAACTCCTTGAAGTTGGTGATATTTAGTCATTAGTCAATGAAAAGAAGGCCAGAATGTTCTGATATTGAAAACTTTGAAGGGTATACCTTTTATTTTCTGTTGATTTGAAGAAGAAAAACAACTTTGTGAAAACTTACAAATATTAGATTTCTGACTTTAATATTTTCTTGCTGTAGGATTATTATTATGAACTATTTTCTTTTGGATAAAGTTATAATTTTACAGCTTTGCTTTTCTTATTAATCGTTCGTTTAAGTAACTATATTTAAATTTCCGTTCACAATTTTTTTTTTCTAATACAGTTTATCTTGAAATTTAATTTCATAATATGTGAGTTGTTAAGCATAAAGTTTTTTTCCAGATTATTTTTAATGCTCTAAGCATGAAAGTACTGTTTTCCACAGAATTATCATTCCTAAATGATTTATTATATGCTAAATATTCGTTTCCATTAGAAAAGGTAACATCAAAAACTTTACATAAACCAATTTCGTGCTTAGAAATTGGTTTAGTTTCTTGTTATATAAGGTTTCTTTACAATATGAATCCAATTATTAAATTATTCTCTCCTTGCAAACTTGTAATTTTGCATCAACTTGCACTTTTTTTCTTGCTCTTTAAATATTTCTTCTTACAATTGTATTTCTACAATTGTAAGTAATTGTATTGTAATTCTTACAATTGTATTTCAGCTTGCTCTTTGACTTAGTTAAAACACACAAGCTTATTTCAAATTACTTTAAATGTTTTGGGTCTTAGAGCACTTTTTCCTTATAATAAGTGTGTGAAGTATCATTCTTTGAGTCATCAAAAAAGATATGGCTAAATAACTGACTCCATTGAAGTTGATGTTAATAAAACTATGCAACTCTTTGGAGTCAGTGATATTTGGCAAAGAGTTAATGACGCAGAAGCAAGAGAGTTCTTATGATGAAAATTGATTTAATTGACTTTGCCCAGGTATGACTTTTTTTTCCTGTTAATATGAAGCAATCCAACATATTTGGTCAATATTAAAGATATTGAGATTTCTTACTGTAAGATTTCTTTTTAATATTCTTAACACTGTTCCTAAATAAAGTTTCAATAATGTTTTTCTAAACTTTTTATGCTTGCCTTTTTTTATACAAAAAATTATTTTTTTTGGACAATACAGTTTATTAAAAGTAAAGATAATAGATTGCAGATTGGAAATCATAATGAACAGATTCTTTTCTAAAATTGATTATTTGACAGAAGCAGAGTTTTCTAGAATATTGCCTTAAAGGACTATAAAAGCATAATTTTTATTTGAAAACTATGAAAAGTTTTAATAGAAAAACAGTTTTAATACAGTTTTTTTAAAGTTTAACATTCAATTAATTGAAATCAATAGCTCTCCAAATGAATCTATAATAAACTTTTATTTTACGTTTGATTAATTTTTGAACTACTAAAATAGTACGTAACTTTGCGAATTTGTTTTGAAAAAATTTAATAAAGGGAAAAATACAAAAATAACTTCTCGTTTACTAAAAAACTAAAATAATAAATGTTTGTTTTTGCATGATATATGTTTAGTACGTTTAGCCCCGGTAAATTCTATAACATCACTCTAAAACAAAATAGAGATCAAGCAATTTTTTAAAAATGCCCTCATTTTATGGGTTTGTTTCAAAAAATTAAATTAATTAATCATCAAGCAATTTTTCTCTCAAAAAATATATTTCCCTGCTCTATCTTCTGGAAATTCTTTAAAATCACGGAAAAATCAATACACTCAATTACGTTTAAAAAAAAACTCGACACATTCTTTAATTTTTTAAACGATATGCTAAAAACTGACTATTTTGCTTTTTTTAAAATGTTTTTACAGTATTTAAAATTATTTTATCTAAATCCTCTTTGATAAATCGCAAAACTGTTTAATTAATCTGTTACTTTACTCCCCAGAAGCAGAAAGTGCCTAAAACTGTGACGTACGTCGCAGAACAAACGAAATCCTGCAGAACAATTTGTATCTTGAATAGAATTCTCTTTAGCTTTGACCACTTGTTGTTTTCCTGGAGTGATGTTGCTTTAAAAGAGGAACATTTGACACCCTGCACAAATTTCAGCACATTTATCAGTATTCTCCCTCTCCCGTATCTTTGCCATTCTGAGGAGGAAATTAAAGAATAAGCTTTTGGCTATAACATTTTTATAAAATGGGTGTATCAGTGTTTAGCAGACAGCAGGAGAAATCGATCACCTATTTTATCGAGAAAGCTTCTAAATCAAGCCGTTAAAGAATTAAATTCCGAGATTTCCAATTTCATAAAGTTTATGACTTTTATATTTTCCATTCCCATTTCAAAAGCAATTTGAGAATCGTGGGGATCCACGATTGACAGAATTGTTTCTGAAAGACCAAATGCTTTCGATGGAGATGAAGAAGTTGTTGGAACAACAGCCAGCGAATGTTTGTGTTTGCAAATGGTGCACCATTTGGGCACTTGTCCCTTCGAAAGATTTTTAAGGCAGCCCTTATTTTAATGTTCGGATCTTCATATCATAGGTATTTTATTTATAATTTATCATCATCATCTTCGTCATTAACAAAAGTTGTACTTCAAAAGTGATTGAAAAAGTAACAAATCAAGAATGTTTGCCTTGGTTTAAAAAATAATGCAGTGTATCTGTGTATAATCCTGTATTTTAATAAGTGAAAATATAGTATTTTAACGTAAAGTTGACTTTTTTTCGCAATGAAATGCATGCAGAACATTTGTATAAATTAATAAGTCCTGTTGCAGAACATTTGAAACTATTCTGCTTATGGGCTTTACTCTATATAGTTATAAATTAAAATTTTTATCACGCCTAAATAAAAAATGAAACTGCCGTTTTTTATTTTTACATAGATTAACTGATGATGATTTTTGAGATCACGACGGGAAATAAGAAATTTCTATTTGTCTTTACATAAATTGAATTTCTAACAATTTATAATATTTAATCTGCCATAATTACTAAGAATGATTTGGACCGGCATTTCATGAACACTTAACTGATAACTAAAGTCGTTGCTTAACCGCTTCCCTTATTATCCCGAGTTAACTCGGGTACGTATATATTGCAAATTATTTAACATCCCGAGAAAACTCGGGCTTAGCAGAATTTGTCGTTTTGTTTTATCACGTTTTTACTCGGTCGGAAGCGAAAAACTTAACCTGCTGTTTGCCAAGTTTTATTTGTATGTTGAACTGCACACGTGTTTTGTGCGATTGTAGGGGAGAGTGGGGTCAATTGTAACAGGGTACGATTGTAACAGAGCAAAAATTTCGAGTGTCGGGTTCTAGATTTGGTTCCTAGGTGGTGGACAAGGTGTATTTAACAAATCTACATGTACACCCCTGATGGCAACCATTTTTATGTACTTTTGAAAGAGTTACATCACAAAAGATATTTTCACGTCACGCAAGTATTTTTTTTGGTATTAGAATATTTTATTGTAACAAAGTAATTTTGTTTAAACAAATAAAAATTAGTAACCGAATATGTAAGTGGACACCTTAATTAACATTTCAATAAAAAAAAAGATTAGTTTTGCTAATTAACTAGCATTGTTTTTAACAAATGAAGCTGAAATGGCGTCTTGGGGACAATTGTAACAATAAGTAAAGGGACGATTGCAACAGCTGAAAATAAATAATCTTATGTTTACAAACCATTACTTAACTCTTTAAGAACCACCAATAGTTTCCTATAGCATTTATATTATGTTGCATGTGCATTATTTTATTTGTCACCTTTCACAGCATAAATTAAAATTTTTAACCCCTTAAAGTTAAAAGTTTAACCCTTTAGGTCTCTGCTCATTATTATTTTTACTCCTAAAATATCACTACTATTTTGATCAATAAAAAATATATCACAACTATGATAATATGTATAATTAACTATGTTTTAGTTGAATTTATGAACTGTTACAATTGACCCCGTAAGTGGGGACAATTGTAACAAGTGCACGACTGTCAAAAATTGTTAATAACTAATATAATAATATTTAAAATCAGGTATTTAATTTTTTTTCTAGTAGAGGATAGTCTACTTTACTCGTCTGTCAATTAATACTAATAATATATTGGATTTTTTGTTAGTTAAAAATAGTTAAGTAAAAAATGTTACAATTGACACCATTCTCCCCTATAAACGATGGTTGCTGAATTTACATAGCCAATAAAAGTAAAAACGAAATGATGTATTCCTTCACTGACGTTTGAAAAGTAACACTTTGTGTTGTGTAAGAACTATCATACAAAGACTAATATTTAACTTTTTTCATTTGCCCGAAATAACTCGGAATAGTAAACTGATTTTAAATGAAATGTTTCTTACACATGAAAAAATTCAAATAACAATTTAAAACTTGTGCAATATCTTTTGTTTTAGTTCATCGTATTTATTAATAAAATAAAAAAAAATATGTTCATTTTTTGCATTTTTTTCTTTTTCAAAATAATTGGTATGGGAAGTAGTTAAAAGATGGGGGCTATATCTATTTTAGTTGTTCCCAATTAACGCAATCAATGGATATTTAATCTGCTCATATCACATTTGCCGATGACCGATGTTTTCGCTAACTGTTTGGCAAACTCATCCAAGATTTGCAGTCAGCGCTTTCTTTGTCATCCTCAGATGAGGAGAGAAACGGAGAAGTTCTGCAACTAGGAGTAATGTTTGTTTGGGAGGTTTAAAAAGATCTGATTCCGCTTTCTATGCGTGAGCTGGTAATCCTACCTCTTCAAAAACAATGATTAGAATAAAGATCTTCATGATTAAAAAAATATAAATCTCAAAATTACGAAAAAAAAATTAGAATTTAACACCTCCTCATATTTAAACTTTATTGATTTCAGTAAAGCCTTTGATTCAGTTAAGAGAGAGAAATTATGGGAAATTTTATCACTTTATAATATACCATCGAAATATATTAACATAATCAAAGATATGTATTATAACAGCAAAGCATGTATAGAAGTAAATGGAGAATTAACTGAATTCTTTTTGGTAAAAACTGGCGTGAGACAGGGATGTATTTTATCAGGATTTTTATTTATGATGGTGATAGACTGGATTATGCAAACAGCTTGAAAGATGAAAAAAGAGGAATAAGGTGGAATTTCACAACTACTTTAGAAGACCTTGATTTTGCTGATGACATCGTACTTTTTTCATCCAAGTATACAGACCTTCTGCTTAAAACAGACAAATTCAACAAATATTCAAATAGTGTAGGTTTATTCATAAACAAGAAGAAAACTAAAGTAATGAGAATAAATCAAAAGAAAAATGACAAAATTAAAATCGAAAATCACGAAATAGATGACATAGAGTCGTTTAGCTATTTAGGTTCCATTGTAGATTTAAAAAAAAAGGTGGAAGTAGCGAAGATATTAGACAGAGAATGATCAAAGCAAGAACATGTTTTAAGGGATTACATAAATTTTGGAGAGAGTCAAATATTGAAATAAAGACAAAAATAGTTGTTTACAAAGCTATTGTTAGTGCAGTACTATTATATGGCGCAGAAACCTGGAAACAGACTAAGATCGAAATACAAAAATTAGAAACCTTTCAAAACAAATGTTTAAGATTCATTTTTAAAATTTTCTGGCCTTAAAAAGTATCAAGTCAAAATCTATTAAAGAAAGCTAAAATAAAAACAATAGAAGATGAAATTAAAAAACAAAGAGGGAGCTGGCTCGGACATATCTTTAGAATGCCCAAAGAAAAAATTACATCTGTTGAGGTTACATGGGCCCCTGATGGTAAAAGAACAAGAGGAAGACCCAGACTTACCATCCAGCGCATGTTTTTGGGCGAATTAAAAGAATGTAGAATATCTGGCTGAGAGGAAGCAAGATCTAATTCTAGAGACAGGAGGCGTTGGAGGGATATGCTAGAGGCCTTAAGTGCCCAAAGGCACGTAGAGGATAAGTAAGTAAGTATAAAAAAAAAAGAGAAGAAAATAGTAGAAAGTGAAAGTTAAATGAAAATTATTGCAATCTCAAGTGAAATGTGTTCTTGTTCCTGTTTATTTTATCTGGTTTCAAATCGACATTGCCATTTTGAAATGGAAAATAAAGTTATTTAATTGACAAATTATAATTCTGATGGTCAGATAAATTCTTTTCCTCCCTAAGCAGTATTCAAAGTTTAAGCATTAAAAATTTCACAAATGCATACCTTAAACATTTTTAAAAATAATGCATGAAGAAGTTTCCAAAATGTTAATTACCACAATTACTTTGATTATCCTATATGATTTTGATTAAAAACAACTAGATAAATTTTGCTCAACACTATTCCCTTCTCAAAATGTTATGGAAACAAATTATCCCAATTTTAAAAATATGTTGTTTTTTTCTAATTAAAGTAGTTTTTATTACTGATAATAAAATTTTATAGAATTTTTTTATGAATTTTTTGAATTAAAAATATTTTTTCGTTATTTTAATTGTTTAAGCTTTATTTTGAGATTAATTCTTTCTATTGGAATAAACATTACCTTTGTTTATATAAATTATGGTTGTTGAATAAATGATATTTTAAATGGTTTATTTCAAATAAAAAAGAATCAATATGTTACGGATGAAATGTTTCAGTTCCGCTCTACATAATATCGTTATCCTATAAGAAAAGAATAAAACAATGAATTTAAATGAAGATTAATTATTCAACCCTATCGTGTTATTTCCCTGATTTTTGAATTAACAGTTTTCTTTTTTTAAGTATACCTGTAATATATACCATTTTTTTGTCAATGAAAGCAAAGGATGTGAAAGAAAAGAAAACATTGAAATTAAAAATGAAATAAAGGTGAGTAAGGAAAGAACAAATAAGGCTTAAATTTCACATTAGAAACAAATATTTTTAAAAAAATGAGGAAACGTTAGATCTTAAATAATAGCACACAGAAGAGAGTTTTGTACTGCCTGATACTTTGAAAGATTACCCTACCTCTACCGAGGTGGGACACCATCGTACACCGCCACAATGAACTTTCTTTCGCCCCACCCTGACAAAAGCATTACAGGCAACAAAGTGGATATTAGTCAGAAGAAGAATAAAAATTGAAATTAAAAAAAAAAAAAGGTGAGTAAGGAAGGAACAAATAAGGCTTAGGTTTCACATTAGAAAAAGATATTTTTAAAAAAATGAGGAAAACTTAGATCTTAAATAATAGCACACAGAAGAGAGTTTTGTACTGCCTGATACTTTGAAAGATTACCCTACCTCTACCGAGGTGGGACACCATCGTACACCGCCACAATGAACTTTCTTTCGCCCCACCCTGACAAAAGCATTACAGGCAACAAAGTGGATATTAGTCAGAAGAAGAAAAAAAATTTAAATTAAAAAAAAAAAAAGGTGAGTAAGGAAGGAACAAATAAGACTTAGGTTTCACATTAGAAAAAGATACTTTTAAAAAAATGAGGAAAAGTTAGATCTTAAATAATAACACACAGAAGAGAGTTTTGTACTGCCTGATACTTTGAAAGGCTACCCTACCTCTACCGAGGTGGGACACCATCGTACACCGCCACAATGAAATTTCTTTCGCCCCACCGTGACAAAAGCATTACAGGCAACAAAGTGGATATTAGTCAGAAGAAGAAAAAAAATTGAAATTAAAAAAAAAAAGAAAAAAAGATGAGTAAAGAAGGAACAAATAAGGCTTAGGTTTCACATTAGAAAAAGATATTTTTAAAAAAATTAGGAAAAGTTAGATCTTAAATAATAGCACACAGAAGAGAGTTTTGTACTGCCTGATACTTTGAAAGGCTACCCTACCTCTACCGAGGTGGGACACCATCGTACAGCGCCACAATGGACTTTCTTTCGCCCCACCCAGACAAAAGCATTGCAGGCAACAAAGTGAATATTAGTCAGAAGAAGAAAAAAAATTGAAATAAAAAAAAAGGTGAGTAAGCAAGGAACAAATAAGACTTAGGTTTCACATTAGAAAAAGATATTTTTAAAAAAATGAGGAAAAGTTAGATCTTAAATAATAGCACACAGAAGAGAGTTTTGTACTGCCTGATACTTTGAAAGGCTACCCTACCTCTACCGAGGTGGGACACCATCGTACACCGCCACAACACAATGAACTTTCTTTCGCCCCACCCAGACAAAAGCATTGCAGGCAACAAAGTGAATATTAGTCAGAAGAAAAAAAAAAAACATTAAAATTAAAAAAAAAAAAAAAAAGGTGAGTAAGGAAGGAACAAATAAGGCTTAGGTTTCACATTAGAAAAAGATATTTTTTAAAAAATGAGGAAAAGTTAGATCTTAAATAATAGCACACGGAAGAGAGTTTTGTACTGCCCGATACTTTGAAAGGCTACCCTACCTCTACCGAGGTGGGACACCATCGTACACCGCCACAGTGAACTTTCTTTCGTCCCACCCTGACAAAAGCATTGCAGGCAACAAAGTGGATATTAGTCAGAAGAAGAAAAAAAATTGAAATTAAAAAAAAAAAGGTGAGAAAGGAAGGAACAAATAAGGCTTAGGTTTCACATTAGAAAAAGATATTTTTAAAAAAATGAGGAAAAGTTAGATCTTAAATAATAGCACACAGAAGAGATATTTGTACTGCCTGATACTTTGAAAGGCTACCCTACCTCTACCGAAATGGGACACCATCGTACACCGCCACAATGAACTTTCTTTCGCCAAACCCAGACAAAAGCATTGCAGGCAACAAAATGAATATTAGTCATAAGAGAAGAAAGCATTGAAATTAAAAATAAAAAAAATGTGAGTAAGGAAGGAACAAATTAGGCTTAGGTTTCACATTAGAAAAAGATATTTTTAAAATAATGAGGAAAAGTTAGAGCTTAAATAATAGCACACAGAAGAGAGTTTTGTACTGCCTGATACTTTGAAAGGCTACCCTTTTTATCATTATTCCATTATGCGTTTTTTAACAAAGAAAGATGCACAATTTTACTCATAGAACACCTTACGCATTAGAAACTGTCGAATATATTGTAAAAATAATTTAAAACTATAGAAATAAGACAATTTTCCAGGATTTTTCCAGTTTTTACGCATTATTCGCCATTTTCTCAAATTAAAAAAATTATTTTCTATATGTAGGACCCTCTTAAATATGGAAAAATACATTGAAAAAATAATATAATACAAAATTATCGGAAGAAAAAAAAAGAAATTTTTTGAAAAAATTTCTTTTTTTTCCCTTCCTCGCCCCTTCGCCCCAGCCGTCAGTTACTAGTCCCTTGTCCTGACCACAGTACCACTAGAACACGAGAAACCGGACACAATTTCTCTTCAAAAGTCCTCTTTCTGTCAGCTATTCAATAGAACTTTGAGGGTCCCCCACCTCCCCCTAATTCACCTATAAAAATTTCCTGCAGCAGATATGTTTGGACCATAGACCCCCACTCAGGGTCCGAGCTTGAAAATTATAACTTAATATTCAAGGGAGATAGACGGCTTCGAAATTCGAACCCCACCCCGCCGTTTTATTTTATTTATTATATGTTTATTAATATTCCATTATGCGTTCTTTAACAAAGAAAGATGCACAATTATCCTCTTAGTACACCTTACGCATTAGAAACTGTCGAATATATTGTAAAAATAATTTAAAACAATGGAAATAAACCAATTTTCCTGGATTTTTCCAGTTTTTACCCATTATTCGCCATTTTCTCAAATTAAAAAAATTATTTCCTATATGTAGGACTCTCTTAAATATGGAAAAACACATTGAAAAAATAATATAATACAAAATTATCGGAAGAAAAAAAAAGAAATTTTTTGAAAAAATGATAACGCTGGGATTCGAACCTGCGCCCCCTCGCCCCAGCCGTCAGTTACTTGTCCCGTGTCCTGACCACAATACCACTAGATCACGAGAAGCTGGACACAATTTCTCTTCAAAAGTTCTCTTTCTGTCAGCTATCCAATAGAACTTTGAGGGCCCCCCTGCTCCCCCTAATTCATCTATAAAAATTTCCTGCAGCAGATATGTTTGGACCATAGACCCCTACTTAAGGTTCGAGTTTGAAAATTATAACTTAATATTCAAGGGAGTTAGACGGCTTCGAAATTCGAACCCCACCCCGCCATTTTTTTATATTTATTATATGTTTATTAATATTCCATTATGCGTTCTTTAACAAAGAAAGATGCACAATTTTACTCTTAGTACACCTTACGCATTAGAAACTGTCGAATATATTGTAAAAATAATTTAAAACAATGGAAATAAACCAATTTTCCTGGATTTTTCCAGTTTTTACCCAGTATTCGCCATTTTCTCAAATTAAAAAAATTATTTCCTATATGTAGGACCCTCTTAAATATGGAAAAACACATTGAAAAAATAATATAATACAAAATTATCGGAAGAAAAAAAAAGAAATTTTTTGAAAAAATGATAACGCTGGGATTCGAACCTGCGCCCCCTCGCCCCAGCCGTCAGTTACTTGTCCCGTGTCCTGACCACAATACCACTAGAACACGAGAAGCCGGACACAATTTCACTTCAAAAGTCCTCTTTCTGTCAGCTATCCATTAGAACTTTGAGGGGCCCCCTGCTCCCCCTAATTCATCTATAAAAATTTCCTGCAGCAGATATGTTTGGACCATAGACCCCTACTTAAGGTTCGAGTTTGAAAATTATAACTTAATATTCAAGGGAGTTAGACGGCTTCGAAATTCGAACCCCACCCCGCCATTTTTTTATATTTATTATATGTTTATTAATATTCCATTATGCGTTCTTTAACAAAGAAAGATGCACAATTTTACTCTTAGTACACCTTACGCATTAGAAACTGTCGAATATATTGTAAAAATAATTTAAAACAATGGAAATAAACCAATTTTCCTGGATTTTTCCAGTTTTTACCCATTATTCGCCATTTTCTCAAATTAAAAAAATTTTTTCCTATATGTAGGACCCTCTTAAATATGGAAAAACACATTGAAAAAATAATATAATACAAAATTATCGTAAGAAAAAAAAAGAAATTTTTTGAAAAAATGATAACGCTGGGATTCGAACCTGCGCCCCCTCGCCCCAGCCGTCAGTTACTTGTCCCGTGTCCTGACCAGAATACCACTAGATCACGAGAAGCTGGACACAATTTCTCTTCAAAAGTCCTCTTTCTGTCAGCTATCCAATAGAACTTTGAGGGCAGCCCTGCTCCCCCTAATTCATCTATAAAAATTTCCTGCAGCAGATATGTTTGGACCATAGACCCCTACTTAAGGTTCGAGTATGAAAATTATAACTTAATATTCAAGGGAGTTAGACGGCCTCGAAATTCGAATCCCACCCCGCCATTTTTTTTTATTTATTATATGTTTATTAATATTCCATTATGCGTTCTTTAACAAAGAATGATGCACAAATATCCTCTTAGTACACCTTACGCATTAGAAACTGTCGAATATATTGTAAAAATAATTTAAAACAATGGAAATAAACCAATTTTCCGGGATTTTTCCAGTTTTTACCCATTATTCGCCATTTTCTCAAATTAAAAAAATTATTTCCTATATGTAGGACCCTCTTAAATATGGAAAAACACATTGAAAAAATAATATAATACAAAATTATCGGAAGAAAAAAAAAGAAATTTTTTGAAAAAATGATAACGCTGGGATTCGAACCTGCGCCCCCTCGCCCCAGCCGTCAGTTACTTGTCCCGTGTCCTGACCACAATACCACTAGAACACGAGAAGCCGGACACAATTTCTCTTCAAAAGTCCTCTTTCTGTCAGCTATCCAATAGAACTTTGAGGGGCCCCCTGCTCCCCCTAATTCATCTATAAAAATTTCCTGCAGCAGATATGTTTGGACCATAGACCCCTACTTAAGGTTCGAGTTTGAAAATTATAACTTAATATTTAAGGGAGTTAGACGGCTTCGAAATTCGAACCCCACCCCGCCATTTTTTATTTATTTATTATATGTTTATTAATATTCCATTATGCGTTCTTTAACAAAGAAAGATGCACAATTTTACTCTTAGTACACCTTACGCATTAGAAACTGTCGAATATATTGTAAAAATAATTTAAAACAATGGAAATAAACCAATTTTCCTGGATTTTTCCAGTTTTTAACCATTATTCGCCATTTTCTCAAATTAAAAAAATTATTTCCTATATGTAGGACCCTTTTAAATATGGAAAAACACATTGAAAAAATAATATAATACAAAATTATCGGAAGAAAAAAAAAGAAATTTTTTGAAAAAATGATAACGCTGGGATTCGAACCTGTGCCCCCTCGCCCCAGCCGTCAGTTACTTGTCCCGTGTCCTGACCACAATACCACTAGACCACGAGAAGCCGGACACAATTTCACTTCAAAAGTCCTCTTTCTGTCAGCTATCCAATAGAACTTTGAGGGCCCCCCTGCTCCCCCTAATTCATCTATAAAAATTTCCTGCAGCAGATATGTTTGGACCATAGACCCCTACTTAAGGTTCGAGTTTGAAAATTATAACTTAATATTCAAGGGAGTTAGACGGCTTCGAAATTCGAACCCCACCCCGCCATTTTTTTTATTTATTATATGTTTATTAATATTCCATTATGCGTTCTTTAACAAAGAAAGATGCACAATTATCCTCTTAGTACACCTTACGCATTAGAAACTGTCGAATATATTGTAAAAATAATTTAAAACAATGGAAATAAACCAATTTTCCTGGATTTTGCCAGTTTTTACCCATTATTCGCCATTTTCTCAAATTAAAAAAATTATTTCCTATACGTAGGACCCTCTTAAATATGGAAAAACACATTGAAAAAATAATATAATACAAAATCATCGGAAGAAAAAAAAAGAAATTTTTTTGAAAAAATGATAACGCTGGGATTCGAACCTGCGCCCCCTCGCCCCAGCCGTCAGTTACTTGTCCCGTGTCCTGACCACAATACCACTAGAACACGAGAAGCCGGACACAATTTCACTTCAAAAGTCCTCTTTCTGTCAGCTATCCATTAGAACTTTAAGGGGCCCCCTGCTCCCCCTAATTCATCTATAAAAATTTCCTGCAACAGATATGTTTGGACCATAGACCCCTACTTAAGGTTCGTGTTTGAAAATTATAACTTAATATTCAAGGGAGTTAGATGGCTTCGAAATTCGAACCCCACCCCGCCATTTTTTTTATTTATTATATGTTTATTAATATTCCATTATGCGTTCTTTAACAAAGAAAGATGCACAATTTTACTCTTAGTACACCTTACGCATTAGAAACTGTCGAATATATTGTAAAAATAATTTAAAACAATGGAAATAAACCAATTTTCCGGGATTTTTACAGTTTTTACCCATTATTCGCCATTTTCTCAAATTAAAAAAATTATTTCCTATATGTAGGAACCTCTTAAATGTGGAAAAACACATTGAAAAAATATTATAATACAAAATTATCGGAAGAAAAAAAAAGGAATTTTTTGAAAAAATGATAACGCTAGGATTCGAACCTGCGCCCCCTCGCCCCAGCCGTCAGTTACTTGTCCCGTGTCCTGACCACAATACCACTAGAACACGAGAAGCCGGACACAATTTCACTTCAAAAGTCCTCTTTCTGTCAGCTATCCAATAGAACTTTGAGGGGCCCCCTGCTCCCCCTAATTCATCTATAAAAATTTCCTGCAGCAGATATGTTTGGACCATAGACCCCTACTTAAGGTTCGAGTTTGAAAATTATAACTTAATATTTAAGGGAGTTAGACGGCTTCGAAATTCGAACCCCACCCGCCATTTTTTATTTATTTATTATATGTTTATTAATATTCCATTATGCGTTCTTTAACAAAGAAAGATGCACAATTTTACTCTTAGTACACCTTACGCATTAGAAACTGTCGAATATATTGTAAAAATAATTTAAAACAATGGAAATAAACCAATTTTCCTGGATTTTTCCAGTTTTTACCCATTATTCGCCATATTCTCAAATTAAAAAAATTATTTCCTATATGTAGGACCCTTTTAAATATGGAAAAACACATTGAAAAAATAATATAATACAAAATTATCGGAAGAAAAAAAAAGAAATTTTTTGAAAAAATGATAACGCTGGGATTCGAACCTGCGACCCCTCGCCCCAGCCGTCAGTTACTTGTCCCGTGTCCTGACCACAATACCACTAGAACACGAGAAGCCGGACACAATTTCACTTCAAAAGTCCTCTTTCTGTCAGCTATCCAATAGAACTTTGAGGGCAGCCCTGCTCCCCCTAATTCATCTATAAAAATTTCCTGCAGCAGATATGTTTGGACCATAGACCCCTACTTAAGGTTCGAGTATGAAAATTATAACTTAATATTCAAGGGAGTTAGACGGCCTCGAAATTCGAATCCCACCCCGCCATTTTTTTTTATTTATTATATGTTTATTAATATTCCATTATGCGTTCTTTAACAAAGAATGATGCACAAATATCCTCTTAGTACACCTTACGCATTAGAAACTGTCGAATATATTGTAAAAATAATTTAAAACAATGGAAATAAACCAATTTTCCGGGATTTTTCCAGTTTTTACCCATTATTCGCCATTTTCTCAAATTAAAAAAATTATTTCCTATATGTAGGACCCTCTTAAATATGGAAAAACACATTGAAAAAATAATATAATACAAAATTATCGGAAGAAAAAAAAAGAAATTTTTTGAAAAAATGATAACGCTGGGATTCGAACCTGCGCCCCCTCGCCCCAGCCGTCAGTTACTTGTCCCGTGTCCTGACCACAATACCACTAGAACACGAGAAGCCGGACACAATTTCTCTTCAAAAGTCCTCTTTCTGTCAGCTATCCAATAGAACTTTGAGGGGCCCCCTGCTCCCCCTAATTCATCTATAAAAATTTCCTGCAGCAGATATGTTTGGACCATAGACCCCTACTTAAGGTTCGAGTTTGAAAATTATAACTTAATATTTAAGGGAGTTAGACGGCTTCGAAATTCGAACCCCACCCCGCCATTTTTTATTTATTTATTATATGTTTATTAATATTCCATTATGCGTTCTTTAACAAAGAAAGATGCACAATTTTACTCTTAGTACACCTTACGCATTAGAAACTGTCGAATATATTGTAAAAATAATTTAAAACAATGGAAATAAACCAATTTTCCTGGATTTTTCCAGTTTTTAACCATTATTCGCCATTTTCTCAAATTAAAAAAATTATTTCCTATATGTAGGACCCTTTTAAATATGGAAAAACACATTGAAAAAATAATATAATACAAAATTATCGGAAGAAAAAAAAAGAAATTTTTTGAAAAAATGATAACGCTGGGATTCGAACCTGCGCCCCCTCGCCCCAGCCGTCAGTTACTTGTCCCGTGTCCTGACCACAATACCACTAGACCACGAGAAGCCGGACACAATTTCACTTCAAAAGTCCTCTTTCTGTCAGCTATCCAATAGAACTTTGAGGGCCCCCCTGCTCCCCCTAATTCATCTATAAAAATTTCCTGCAGCAGATATGTTTGGACCATAGACCCCTACTTAAGGTTCGAGTTTGAAAATTATAACTTAATATTCAAGGGAGTTAGACGGCTTCGAAATTCGAACCCCACCCCGCCATTTTTTTTATTTATTATATGTTTATTAATATTCCATTATGCGTTCTTTAACAAAGAAAGATGCACAATTATCCTCTTAGTACACCTTACGCATTAGAAACTGTCGAATATATTGTAAAAATAATTTAAAACAATGGAAATAAACCAATTTTCCTGGATTTTGCCAGTTTTTACCCATTATTCGCCATTTTCTCAAATTAAAAAAATTATTTCCTATACGTAGGACCCTCTTAAATATGGAAAAACACATTGAAAAAATAATATAATACAAAATTATCGGAAGAAAAAAAAAGAAATTTTTTTGAAAAAATGATAACGCTGGGATTCGAACCTGCGCCCCCTCGCCCCAGCCGTCAGTTACTTGTCCCGTGTCCTGACCACAATACCACTAGAACACGAGAAGCCGGACACAATTTCACTTCAAAAGTCCTCTTTCTGTCAGCTATCCATTAGAACTTTAAGGGGCCCCCTGCTCCCCCTAATTCATCTATAAAAATTTCCTGCAACAGATATGTTTGGACCATAGACCCCTACTTAAGGTTCGTGTTTGAAAATTATAACTTAATATTCAAGGGAGTTAGATGGCTTCGAAATTCGAACCCCACCCCGCCATTTTTTTTTATTTATTATATGTTTATTAATATTCCATTATGCGTTCTTTAACAAAGAAAGATGCACAATTTTACTCTTAGTACACCTTACGCATTAGAAACTGTCGAATATATTGTAAAAATAATTTAAAACAATGGAAATAAACCAATTTTCCGGGATTTTTACAGTTTTTACCCATTATTCGCCATTTTCTCAAATTAAAAAAATTATTTCCTATATGTAGGAACCTCTTAAATGTGGAAAAACACATTGAAAAAATATTATAATACAAAATTATCGGAAGAAAAAAAAAGGAATTTTTTGAAAAAGTGATAACGCTAGGATTCGAACCTGCGCCCCCTCGCCCCAGCCGTCAGTTACTTGTCCCGTGTCCTGACCACAATACCACTAGAACACGAGAAGCCGGACACAATTTCACTTCAAAAGTCCTCTTTCTGTCAGCTATCCAATAGAACTTTGAGGGGCCCCCTGCTCCCCCTAATTCATCTATAAAAATTTCCTGCAGCAGATATGTTTGGACCATAGACCCCTACTTAAGGTTCGAGTTTGAAAATTATAACTTAATATTTAAGGGAGTTAGACGGCTTCGAAATTCGAACCCCACCCCGCCATTTTTTATTTATTTATTATATGTTTATTAATATTCCATTATGCGTTCTTTAACAAAGAAAGATGCACAATTTTACTCTTAGTACACCTTACGCATTAGAAACTGTCGAATATATTGTAAAAATAATTTAAAACAATGGAAATAAACCAATTTTCCTGGATTTTTCCAGTTTTTACCCATTATTCGCCATATTCTCAAATTAAAAAAATTAATTCCTATATGTAGGACCCTTTTAAATATGGAAAAACACATTGAAAAAATAATATAATACAAAATTATCGGAAGAAAAAAAAAGAAATTTTTTGAAAAAATGATAACGCTGGGATTCGAACCTGCGACCCCTCGCCCCAGCCGTCAGTTACTTGTCCCGTGTCCTGACCACAATACCACTAGAACACGAGAAGCCGGACACAATTTCACTTCAAAAGTCCTCTTTCTGTCAGCTATCCATTAGAACTTTGAGGGGCCCCCTGCTCCCCCTAATTCATCTATAAAAATTTCCTGCAGCAGATATGTTTGGACCATAGACCCCTACTTAAGGTTCGTGTTTGAAAATTATAACTTAATATTCAAGGGAGTTAGACGGCTTCGAAATTCGAACCCCACCCCGCCATTTTTTTTTATTTATTATATGTTTATTAATATTCCATTATGCGTTCTTTAACAAAGAAAGATGCACAATTTTACTCTTAGTACACCTTACGCATTAGAAACTGTCGAATATATTGTAAAAATAATTTAAAACAATGGAAATAAACCAATTTTCCTGTATTTTTCCAGTTTTTACCCATTATTCGCCATTTTCTCAAATTAAAAAAATTATTTCCTATATGTAGGACCCTCTTAAATATGGAAAAATACATTGAAAAAATAATATAATACAAAATTATCGGAAGAAAAAAAAAGAAATTTTTTGATAAAATGATAACGCTGGGATTCGAACCTGCGCCCTCTCGCCCCAGCCGTCAGTTACTTGTCCCGTGTCCTGACCACAATACCACTAGAACACGAGAAGCCGGACACAATTTATCTTCAAAAGTCCTCTTTCTGTCAGCTATCCAATAGAACTTTGAGGGGCCCCCTGCTCCCCCTAATTCATCTATAAAAATTCCCTGCAGCAGATACGTTTGGACCATAGACCCCTACTTAAGGTTCGAGTTTGAAAATTATAACTTAATATTCAAGGGAGTTAGACGGCTTCGAAATTCGAACCCCACCCCGCCATTTTTTTTATTTATTATATGTTTAATAATATTCCATTATGCGTTCTTTAACAAAGAAAGATGTACAATTTTACTATTAGTACACCTTAGGCATTAGAAACTGTCGAATATATTGTAAAAATAATTTAAAACAATGGAAATAAACCAATTTTCCGGGATTTTTACAGTTTTTACCCATTATTCGCCATTTTCTCAAATTAAAAAAATTATTTCCTATATGTAGGAACCTCTTAAATGTGGAAAAACACATTGAAAAAATATTATAATACAAAATTATCGGAAGAAAAAAAAAGGAATTTTTTGAAAAAATGATAACGCTGGGATTCGAACCTGCGCCCCCTCGCCCCAGCCGTCAGTTACTTGTCCCGTGTCCTGACCACAATACCACTAGTACACGAGAAGCCGGACACAATTTCACTTCAAAAGTCCTCTTTCTGTCAGCTATCCAATAGAACTTTGAGGGGCCCCCTGCATCCCCCTAATTCATCTATAAAAATTTCCTGCAGCAGATATGTTTGGACCATAGACCCCTACTTAAGGATCGAGTTTGAAAATTATAACTTAATATTCAAAGGAGTTAGACGGCTTCGAAATTCGAACCCCACCCCTCCATTTTTTTTTATTTATTATATGTTTATTAATATTCCATTATGCGTTCTTTAGCAAAGAAAGATGCACAATTTTACTCTCAGTACACCTTACGCATTAGAAACTGTCGAATATATTGTAAAAATAATTTAAAACAATGGAAATAAACCAATTTTCCTGGATTTTTCCAGTTTTTACCCATTATTCGCCATTTTCTCAAATTAAAAAAATTATTTCCTATATGTAGGACCCTCTTAAATATGGAAAAACACATTGAAAAAATAATATAATACAAAATTATCGGAAGAAAAAAAAAGAAATTTTTTGAAAAAATGATAACGCTGGGATTCGAACCTGCGAGCCCTCGCCCCAGCCGTCAGTTACTTGTCCCGTGTCCTGACCACAATACCACTAGAACACGAGAAGCCGGACACAATTTCACTTCAAAAGTCCTCTTTCTGTCAGCTATCCAATAGAACTTTGAGGGGGCCCCCTGCTCCCCCTACTTCATCTATAAAAATTTCCTGCAGCAGATATGTTTGGACCATAGACCCCTACTTAAGGTTCAAGTTTGAAAATTATAACTTAATATTCAAGGGAGTTAGACGGCATCGAAATTCGAACCCCACCCCGCCATTTTTTTTTATTTATTATATGTTTATTAATATTCCATTATGCGTTCTTTAACAAAGAAAGATGCACAATTTTACTCGTAGTACACCTTACGCATTAGAAACTGTCGAATATATTGTAAAAATAATTTAGAACAATGGAAATAAACCAATTTTCCTGGATTTTTCCAGTTTTTACCCATTATTCGCCATTTTCTCAAATTAAAAAAATTATTTCCTATATGTAGGACCCTCTTAAATATGGAAAAACACATTGAAAAAATAATATAATACGAAATTATCGGAAGAAAAAAAAAAGAAATTTTTTGAAAAAATGATAACGCTGGGATTCGAACCTGCGCCCCCTCGCCCCAGCTGTCAGTTACTTATCCCGTGTCCTGCCCACAATACCACTAGAACACGAGAAGCCGGACACAATTTCACTTCAAAAGTCCTCTTTCTGTCAGCTATCCATTAGAACTTTGAGGGGCCCCCTGCTCCCCCTAATTCATCTATAAAAATTTCCTGCAGCAGATATGTTTGGACCATAGACCCCTACTTAAGGTTCGAGTTTGAAAATTATAACTTAATATTCAAGGGAGTTAGACGACTTCGAAATTCGAACCCAACCCCGCCATTTTTTTTTATTTATTATATGTTTATTAATATTCCATTATGCGTTCTTTAACAAAGAAAGATGCACAATTTTACTCTTAGTACACCTTACGCATTAGAAACTGTCGAATATATTGTAAAAATAATTTAAAACAATGGAAATAAACCAATTTTCCTGGATTTTTCCAGTTTTTACCAATTATTCGCATTTTCTCAAATTAAAAAAAATTATTTCCTATATGTAGGACCCTCTTAAATATGGAAAAACACATTGAAAAAATAATATAATACGAAATTATCGGAAGAAAAAAAAAGAAATTTTTTGAAAAAATGATAACGCTGGGATTCGAACCTGCGCCCCCTCGCCCCAGCCGTCAGTTACTTGTCCCGTGTCCTGCCCACAATACCACTAGAACACGAGAAGCCGGACACAATTTCATTTCAAAAGTCCTCTTTCTGTCAGCTATCCAATAGAACTTTGAGGGGGCCCCCAGCTCCCCCTAATTCATCTATAAAAATTTCCTGCAGCAGATATGTTTGGACCATAGACCCCTACTTAAGGTTCGAGTTTGAAAATTATAACTTAATATTCAAAGGAGTTAGACGGCTTCGAAATTCGAACCCCACCCCGCCATTTTTTTAAATTTATTATATGTTTATTAATATTCCATTATGCGTTCTTTAACAAAGAAAGATGCACAATTATCCTCTTAGTACTCCTTACGCATTAGAAACTGTCGAATATATTGTAAAAATAATTTAAAACAATGGAAATAAACCAATTTTCCTGGATTTTTCCAGTTTTTACCCATTATTCGCCATTTTCTCAAATTAAAAAAATTATTTCCTATATGTAGGACCCTCTTAAATATGGAAAAACACATTGAAAAAATAATATAATACAAAATTATCGGAAGAAAAAAAAAGAAATTTTTTGAAAAAATGATAACGCTGGAATTCGAACCTGCGCCCCCTCGCCCCAGCCGTCAGTTACTTGTCCCGTGTCCTGACCACAATACCACTAGAACACGAGAAGCCGGACACAATTTCACTTCAAAAGTCCTCTTTCTGTCAGCTATCCAATAGAACTTTGAGGGGGCCCCCTGCTGCCCCTAATTCATCTATAAAAATTTCCTGCAGCAGATATGTTTGGACCATAGACCCCTACTTAAGGTTCGAGTTTGAAAATTATAACTTAATATTCAAGGGAGTTAGACGGCTTCGAAATTCGAACCCCTAACCACCATTTTTTTAAATTTATTATATGTTTATTAATATTCCATTATGCGTTCTTTAACAAAGAAAGATGCACAATTATCCTCTTAGTACACCTTACGCATTAGAAACTGTCGAATATATTGTAAAAATAATTTAAAACAATGGAAATAAACCAATTTTCCTGGATTTTTCCAGTTTTTACCCATTATTCGCCATTTTCTCAAATTAAAAAAATTATTTCCTATATGTAGGACCCTCTTAAATATGGAAAAACACATTGAAAAAATAATATAATACAAAATTATCGTAAGAAAAAAAAAGAAATTTTTTGAAAAAATGATAACGCTGGGATTCGAACCTGCGCCCCCTCGCCCCAGCCGTCAGTTACTTGTCCCGTGTCCTGACCACAATACCACTAGAGCACGAGAAGCCGGACACAATTTCTCTTCAAAAGTCCTCTTTCTGTCAGCTATCCAATAGAACTTTGAGGGGACCCCTGCTCCCCCTAATTCATCTATAAAAATTTCCTGCAGCAGATACGTTTGGACCATAGACCCCTACTTAAGGTTGTAATTTGAAAATTATAACTTAATATTCAAGGGAGTTAGACGGCTTCGAAATTCGAACCCCACCCCGCCATTTTTTTTAATTTATTATATGTTTATTAATATTCCATTATGCGTTCTTTAACAAAGAAAGATGCACAATTATCCTCTTAGTACACCTTACGCATTAGAAACTGTCGAATATATTGTAAAAATAATTTAAAACAATGGAAATAAACCAATTTTCCTGGATTTTTCCAGTTTTTACCCATTATTCGCCATTTTCTCAAATTAAAAAAATTATTTCCTATATGTAGGACCCTCTTAAATATGGAAAAACACATTGAAAAAATAATATAATACAAAATTATCGGAAGAAAAAAAAAGAAATTTTTTGAAAAAATGATAACGCTGGGATTCGAACCTGCGCCCCCTCGCCCCAGCCGTCAGTTACTTGTCCCGTGTCCTGACCACAATACCACTAGAACACGAGAAGCCGGACACAATTTCACTTCAAAAGTCCTCTTTCTGTCAGCTATCCAATAGAAATTTGAGGGGGCCCCCTGCTGCCCCTAATTCATCTATAAAAATTTCCGGCAGCAGATATGTTTGGACCATAGACCCCTACTTAAGGTTCGAGTTTGAAAATTATAACTTAATATTCAAGGGAGTTAGACGGCTTCGATATTCGAACCCCACCCCGCCATTTTTTTTTATTTATTATATGTTTATTAATATTCCATTATGCGTTCTTTAACAAAGAAAGATGCACAATTATCCTCTTAGTACACCTTACGCATTAGAAACTGTCGAATATATTGTAAAAATAATTTAAAACAATGGAAATAAACCAATTTTCCTGGATTTTTCCAGTTTTTACCCATTATTCGCCATTTTCTCAAATTAAAAAAATTATTTCCTATATGTAGGACCCTCTTAAATATGGAAAAACACATTGAAAAAATAATATAATACAAAATTATCGGAAGAAAAAAAAAGAAATTTTTTGAAAAAATGATAACGCTGGGATTCGAAACTGCGCCCCCTCGCCCCAGCCGTCAGTTACTTGTCCTGTGTCCTGACCACAATACCACTAGAACACGAGAAGACGGACACATTTTCACTTCAAAAGTCCTCTTTCTGTCAGCTATCCAATAGAACTTTGAGGGGCCCCCAGCTCCCCCTAATTCATCTATAAAAATTTCCTGCAGCAGATATGTTTGGACCATAGACCCCTACTTAAGGTTCGAGTTTGAAAATTATAACTTAATATTCAAGGGAGTTAGACGGCTTCGAAATTCGAACCCCACCCCGCCATTTTTTTAAATTTATTATATGTTTATTAATATTCCATTATGCGTTCTTTAACAAAGAAAGATGCACAATTTTACTCTTAGTACACCTTACGCATTAGAAACTGTCGAATATATCGTAAAAATAATTTAAAACAATGGAAATAAACCAATTTTCCGGGATTTTTCCAGTTTTTACCCATTATTTGCCATTTTCTCAAATTAAAAAAATTATTTCCTATATGTAGGACCCTCTTAAATATGGAAAAACACATTGAAAAAATAATATAATACAAAGTTATCGGAAGAAAAAAAAAGAAATTTTTTGAAAAAATGATAAAGCTGGGATTCGAACCTGCGCCCCCTCGCCCCAGCCGTCAGTTACTTGTCCCGTGTCCTGACCACAATACCACTAGAACACGAGAAGCCGGACACAATTTCTCTTCAAAAGTCCTCTTTCTGTCAGCTATCCAATAGAACTTTGAGGGGCCCCTTCTCCCCCTAATTCATCTATAAAAATTTCCTGCAGCAGATATGTTTGGACCATAGACCCCTACTTAAGGTTCGAGTTTGAAAATTATAACTTAATATTCAAGGGAGTTAGACGGCTTCGAAATTCGAACCCCACCCCGCCATTTTTTATTTATTTATTATATGTTTATTAATATTCCATTATGCGTTCTTTAACAAAGAAAGATGCACAATTTTACTCTTAGTACACCTTACGCATTAGAAACTGTCGACTATATTGTAAAAATAATTTAAAACAATGGAAATAAACCAATTTTCCTGGATTTTTCCAGTTTTTACCCATTATTCGCCATTTTCTCAAATTAAAAAAATTATTTCCTATATGTAGGACCCTCTTAAATATGGAAAAACACATTGAAAAAATAATATAATACAAAATTATCGGAAGAAAAAAAAAGAAATTTTTTGAAAAAATGATAACGCTGGGATTCGAACCTACGCCCCCTCGCCCCAGCCGTCAGTTACTTGTCCCGTGTCCTGACCACAATACCACTAGAACACGAGAAGCCGGACACAATTTCACTTCAAAAGTCCTCTTTCTGTCAGCTATCCAATAGAACTTTGAGGGGGCCCCCTGCTGCCCCTAATTCATCTATAAAAATTTCCTGCAGCAGATATGTTTGGACCATAGACCCCTACTTAAGGTTCGAGTTTGAAAATTATAACTTAATATTCAAGGGAGTTAGACGGCTTCGAAATTCGAACCCCTAACCACCATTTTTTTAAATTTATTATATGTTTATTAATATTCCATTATGCGTTCTTTAACAAAGAAAGATGCACAATTATCCTCTTAGTACACCTTACGCATTAGAAACTGTCGAATATATTGTAAAAATAATTTAAAACAATGGAAATAAACCAATTTTCCTGGATTTTTCCAGTTTTTACCCATTATTCGCCATTTTCTCAAATTAAAAAAATTATTTCCTATATGTAGGACCCTCTTAAATATGGAAAAACACATTGAAAAAATAATATAATACAAAATTATCGTAAGAAAAAAAAAGAAATTTTTTGAAAAAATGATAACGCTGGGATTCGAACCTGCGCCCCCTCGCCCCAGCCGTCAGTTACTTGTCCCGTGTCCTGACCACAATACCACTAGAACACGAGAAGCCGGACACAATTTCTCTTCAAAAGTCCTCTTTCTGTCAGCTATCCAATAGAACTTTGAGGGGACCCCTGCTCCCCCTAATTCATCTATAAAAATTTCCTGCAGCAGATACGTTTGGACCATAGACCCCTACTTAAGGTTGTAATTTGAAAATTATAACTTAATATTCAAGGGAGTTAGACGGCTTCGAAATTCGAACCCCACCCCGCCATTTTTTTTAATTTATTATATGTTTATTAATATTCCATTATGCGTTCTTTAACAAAGAAAGATGCACAATTATCCTCTTAGTACACCTTACGCATTAGAAACTGTCGAATATATTGTAAAAATAATTTAAAACAATGGAAATAAACCAATTTTCCTGGATTTTTCCAGTTTTTACCCATTATTCGCCATTTTCTCAAATTAAAAAAATTATTTCCTATATGTAGAACCCTCTTAAATATGGAAAAACACATTGAAAAAATAATATAATACAAAATTATCGGAAGAAAAAAAAAAGAAATTTTTTGAAAAAATTATAACGCTGGGATTCGAACCTGCGCCCCCTCGCCCCAGCCGTCAGTTACTTGTCCCGTGTCCTGACCACAATACCACTAGATCACGAGAAGCTGGACACAATTTCTCTTCAAAAGTCCTCTTTCTGTCAGCTATCCAATAGAACTTTGAGGGCCCCCCTGCTCCTCCTAATTCATCTATAAAAATTTCCTGCAGCAGATATGTTTGGACCATAGACCCCTACTTAAGGTTCGAGTTTGAAAATTATAACTTAATATTCAAGGGAGTTAGACGGCTTCGAAATTCGAACCCCACCCCGCCATTTTTTTTTATTTATTATATGTTTATTAATATTCCATTATGCGTTCTTTAACAAAGAAAGATGCACAATTTTACTCTTAGTACACATTACGCATTAGAAACTGTCGAATATATTGTAAAAATAATTTGAAACAATGGAAATAAACCAATTTTCCTGGATTTTTCCAGTTTTTACCCATTATTCGCCATTTTCTCAAATTAAAAAAATTATTTCCTATACGTAGAACCCTCAGTTTCACATAGTTTCACATAGTTTCGGGTAGTTTCACATAGTTTCACATAGTTTCGGATAGTTTCACATAGTTTGACATAATTTCACATAGTTTCGGATAGTTTCACATAGTTTCACATAGTTTCGGATAGTTTCACATAGTTTCACATAGTTTCACATAGTTTCGGATAGTTTCACAAAGTTTCACATAGTTTCACATAGTTTCGGATAGTTTCACAAAGTTTCACATAGTTTCACATAGTTTCGGACAGTTTCGGATAGTTTCACATAGTTTCACATAGTTTCACATAGTTTCGGATAGTTTCACATAGTTTCGCATAGTTTCACATAGTTTCGGATAGTTTCACTTAGTTTCACTTAGTTTCACTTAGTTTCACTTAGTTTCACATAGTTTCACATAGTTTCGGGTAGTTTCACATAGTTTCGGATAGTTTCACATTGTTTCACATAGTTTCGGAAAGTTTCACATAGTTTCGAATAGTTTCACATAGTTTCGAATAGTTTCACATAGTTTCACATAGTTTCGGATAGTTTCACATAGTTTCGGATAGTTTCACATAGTTTCACATAGTTTATCGTAGTTTCACATAGTTTCACATTGTTTCACATAGTTTCGGATAGTTTCACATAGTTTCGCATAGTTTCACATAGTTTCGGATAGTTTCTTATAGTTTCACTTACTTTCCCATAGTTTCACACAGTTTCGGATAGTTTCACATAGTTTCATATAATTTCACATAGTTTCGGATAGTTTCACATAGTTTCACATAGTTTCGGATAGTTTCACTTTGTTTCGGATAGTTTCACAAAGTTTCACATAGTTTCACATAGTTTCGGATAGTTTCACAAAGTTTCACATAGCTTCACATAGTTTCGGACAGTTTCGGATAGTTTCACATAGTTTCACATAGTTTCACATAGTTTCGGATAGTTTCACATAGTTTCGGATAGTTTCACATAGTTTCACTTAGTTTCACATAGTTTCGGGTAGTTTCACATAGTTTCGGATAGTTTCACATAGTTTCGGATAGTTTCACAAAGTTTCATATAGCTTCACATAGTTTCGGACAGTTTCGGATAGTTTCACATAGTTTCACATAGTTTCGGATAGTTTCACATAGTTTCGGATAGTTTCACATAGTTTCACTTAGTTTCACATAGTTTCGGGTAGTTTCACATAGTTTCGGATAGTTTCTCATAGTTTCGGATAGTTTCACATAGTTTCACATAGTTTCGGATAGTTTCACATGGTTTCACATAGTTTCACATAGTTTCGGATAGCTTCACATAGTTTCACATAGTTTCGGATAGTTTCACATAGTTTCACTTAGTTTCACATAGTTTTACATAGTTTCACATAGTTTCGGGTAGTTTTACATAGTTTCACATAGTTTCGGATAGTTTCACATAGTTTCACAAACTTTCGGATAGTTTCCCATAGTTTCGGATAGTTTCGCATAGTTTCGGATAGTTTCACATAGTTTCGGATAGTTTCACAAAGTTTCACATAGTTTCGCATAGTTTCGCATAGTTTCACATAGTTTCGGACAGTTTCACATAGTTTCACTTAGTTTCACATAGTTTCACATAGTTTCGGGTAGTTTCACATAGTTTTGGATAGTTTCACATAGTTTCACCTAGTTTCGGATAGTTTCACATAGTTTCACATAGTTTCGGATAGTTTCACATAGTTTCACAAAGTTTTGGATAGTTTCGCATAGTTTCGGATAGTTTCACATAGTTTCGGATAGTTTCGCATAGTTTCGGATAGTTTCACATAGTTTCGGATAGTTTCACAAAGTTTCACATAGTTTCGGATAGTTTCGGAAAGTTTCACATAGTTTCACATAGTTTCACATAGTTTCACATAGTTTCGGATAGTTTCACATAGTTTCACATAGTTTATCGTAGTTTCACATAATTTCACAGAGTTTCACATAGTTTCGGATAGTTTCACATAGTTTCTCATAGTTTCACATAGTTTCGGATAGTTTCACATAGTTTCACATTGTTTCACATAGTTTCGGATAGTTTCACATAGTTTCGGATAGTTTCACATCGTTTCACATAGTTTGGGACAGTTTCACATAGTTTCACATAGTTTCGGATAGTTTCACATAGTTTCAAATAATTTCACATAGTTTCGGATAGTTTCACATAGTTTCACATAGTTTCGGATAGTTTCACATAGTTTCACATAGTTTCGGATAGTTTCACATAGTTTTGGATAGTTTCGCATAGTTTCGGATAGTTTCACATAGTTTCGGATAGTTTCGCATAGTTTCGGATAGTTTCACATAGTTTCCGATAGTTTCACAAAGTTTCACATAGTTTCACATTGTTTCGGATAGTTTCGGAAAGTTTCACATAGTTTCACATAGTTTCGGATAGTTTCACATAGTTTATCGTAGTTTCACATAATTTCACAGAGTTTCACATAGTTTCGGATAGTTTCACATAGTTTCGCATAGTTTCACATAGTTTCGGATAGTTTCACATAGTTTCACTTAGTTTCACATAGTTTCACATAGTTTCGGGTAGTTTCACATAGTTTCGGATAGTTTCACATAGTTTCACATAGTTTCGGATAGTTTCACATAGTTTCGCATAGTTTCACATAGTTTCGGATAGTTTCACATAGTTTCGGATAGTTTCACATAGTTTCACATAGTTTCGGATAGTTTCACATAGTTTCGCATAGTTTCACATAGTTTTGGATAGTTTCACATAATTTCACTTAGTTTCACATAGTTTCGGGTAGTTTCAAATAGTTTCACATAGTTTCGGATAGTTTCACATAGTTTCGGATAGTTTCACATAGTTTCGGACAGTTTCACATAGTTTCACATATTTTCGGATAGTTTCACATAGTTTCACATAGTTTCGGATAGTTTAACATAGTTTCACATAGTTTCGGAAAGTTTCACATAGTTTCGAATAGTTTCACATAGTTTCGG
Organism: Parasteatoda tepidariorum; assembly: GCF_982258835.1. Taxonomy (NCBI): domain Eukaryota; kingdom Metazoa; phylum Arthropoda; class Arachnida; order Araneae; family Theridiidae; genus Parasteatoda; species Parasteatoda tepidariorum. The sequence goes on from NC_141756.1 coordinate 125,692,620, forward strand.
ATAGTTTCACATAGTTTCGGATAGTTTCACATAGTTTCACATAGTTTCGGATAGTTTCACATAGTTTCGGATAGTTTCACATAGTTTCACATAGTTTCTCATAGTTTATCGTAGTTTCACATAGTTTCACTTTGTTTCACATAGTTTCGGATAGTTTCACATAGGTTCGCATAGTTTCACATAGTTTCGGATAGTTTCTCATAGTTTCACTTAGTTTCACATAGTTTCAAATAGTTTCGGGTAGTTTCACATAGTTTCGGATAGTTTCACATAGTTTCACATAATTTCACATAGTTTCGGATAGTTTCACATAGTTTCACATAGTTTCGGATAGTTTCACATAGTTTCACATAGTTTCTGATAGTTTCACATAGTTTCGGATAGTTTCACAAAGTTTCACATAGTTTCACATAGTTTCGGATAGTTTCACAAAGTTTCACATAGTTTCACATAGTTTCACATAGTTTCGGACAGTTTCGGATAGTTTCACATAGTTTCACATAGTTTCGGATAGTTTCACATAGTTTCGCATAGTTTCACATAGTTTCGGATAGTTTCACATAGTTTCACTTAGTTTCACATAGTTTCGGGTAGTTTCACATAGTTTCGGATAGTTTCACTTAGTTTCACATAGTTTCGGATAGTTTCACATAGTTTCGCATAGTTTCACATAGTTTCGGATAGTTTCACATAATTTCACTTAGTTTCACATAGTTTCGGGTAGTTTCAAATAGTTTCACATAGTTTCACATAGTTTCGGATAGTTTCGGATAGTTTCACATAGTTTCGGACAGTTTCACATATTTTCGGATAGTTTCACATAGTTTCGGATAGTTTCACATAGTTTCACATAGTTTCGGATAGTTTCACATAGTTTCACATAGTTTATCGTAGTTTCACATAGTTTCACATTGTTTCACATAGTTTCGGATAGTTTCACATAGTTTCGCATAGTTTCGGATATTTTCTCATAGTTTCACTTAGTTTCACATAGTTTCACATAGTTTCGGGTAGTTTCACATAGTTTCGGATAGTTTCACATAGTTTCACATAGTTTCACATAATTTCACATAGTTTCGGATAGTTTCACATAGTTTCACATAGTTTCGGATAGTTTCACATAGTTTCACATAGTTTCGGATAGTTTCACATAGTTTCGGATAGTTTCACAAAGTTTCACATAGTTTCACATAGTTTCGGATAGTTTCACAAAGTTTCACATAGTTTCACATAGTTTCGGAAAGTTTCACATAGTTTCACATAGTTTCGGATAGTTTCACATAGTTTCACATAGTTTATCGTAGTTTCACATAGTTTCACATAGTTTCGGATAGTTTCACATAGTTTCGCATAGTTTCATATAGTTTCGGATAGTTTCACATAGTTTTACATGGTTTCACATAGTTTCGGGTAGTTTTACATAGTTTCACATAGTTTCGGATAGTTTCACATAGTTTCACATAGTTTCACATAGTTTCGGATAGTTTCCCATAGTTTCACATAGTTTCGGATAGTTTCGCATAGTTTCGGATAGTTTCACATAGTTTCGCATAGTTTCACATAGTTTCGGACAGTTTCACATAGTTTTACTTAGTTTCACATAGTTTCACATAGTTTCGGGTAGTTTCACATAGTTTCACATAGTTTTGGATAGTTTCACATAGTTTCACACAGTTTCACCTAGTTTCGGATAGTTTCACATAGTTTCGGATAGTTTCACATAGTTTGGGACAGTTTCACATAGTTTCACATAGTTTCGGATAGTTTCACATAGTTTCAAATAATTTCACATAGTTTCGGATAGTTTCACATAGTTTCACATAGTTTCGGATAGTTTCACATAGTTTCGGATAGTTTCACATAGTTTGGGACAGTTTCACATAGTTTCACATAGTTTCTTATAGTTTCACATAATTTCACAGAGTTTCACATAGTTTCGGATAGTTTCACATAGTTTCGCATAGTTTCACATAGTTTCGGATAGTTTCACATAGTTTCACTTAGTTTCACATAGTTTCACATAGTTTCGGGTAGTTTCACATAGTTTCGGATAGTTTCACATAGTTTCGGACAGTTTCACATAGTTTCACATATTTTCGGATAGTTTCACATAGTTTCACATAGTTTCACATAGTTTCGGATAGTTTAACATAGTTTCACATAGTTTCGGAAAGTTTCACATAGTTTCGAATAGTTTCACATAGTTTCACATAGTTTCGGATAGTTTCACATAGTTTCGGATAGTTTCACATAGTTTCACATAGTTTATCGTAGTTTCACATAGTTTCACTTTGTTTCACATAGTTTCGGATAGTTTCACATAGGCTCGCATAGTTTCACATAGTTTCGGATAGTTTCTCATAGTTTCACTTAGTTTCACATAGTTTCATATAGTTTCGGGTAGTTTCACATAGTTTCGGATAGTTTCACATAGTTTCACATAATTTCACATAGTTTCGGATAGTTTCACATAGTTTCGGATAGTTTCACATGGTTTCACATAGTTTCTGATAGTTTCACATAGTTTCGGATAGTTTCACAAAGTTTCACATAGTTTCGGATAGTTTCACAAAGTTTCACATAGTTTCACATAGTTTCGGACAGTTTCGGATAGTTTCACATAGTTTCACATAGTTTCGGATAGTTTCACATAGTTTCGCATAGTTTCACATAGTTTCGGATAGTTTCACATAGTTTCACTTAGTTTCACATAGTTTCGGGTAGTTTCACATAGTTTCGGATAGTTTCACTTAGTTTCACATAGTTTCGGATAGTTTCACATAGTTTCGCATAGTTTCACATAGTTTCGGATAGTTTCGGATAGTTTCACATAGTTTCGGACAGTTTCACATATTTTCGGATAGTTTCACATAGTTTCGGATAGTTTAACATAGTTTCACATAGTTTTGGAAAGTTTCACATAGTTTCGAATAGTTTCACATAGTTTCACATAGTTTCGGATAGTTTCACATAGTTTCGGATAGTTTCACATAGTTTCGGATAGTTTCACATAGTTTATCGTAGTTTCACATAGTTTCACATAGTTTCACATTGTTTCACATAGTTTCGGATAGTTTCACATAGTTTCGCATAGTTTCACAGAGTTTCGGATATTTTCTCTTAGTTTCACTTAGTTTCACATAGTTTCGGGTAGTTTCACATAGTTTCGGATAGTTTCACATAGTTTCACATAATTTCACATAGTTTCGGATAGTTTCACATAGTTTCACATAGTTTCGGATAGTTTCACATAGTTTCACATAGTTTCTGATAGTTTCACATAGTTTCGGATAGTTTCACAAAGTTTCACATAGTTTCACATAGTTTCGGATAGTTTCACAAAGTTTCACATAGTTTCACATAGTTTCGGACAGTTTCGGATAGTTTCACATAGTTTCACATAGTTTCGGATAGTTTCACATAGTTTCGCATAGTTTCACATAGTTTCGGATAATTTCACATAGTTTCACTTAGTTTCACATAGTTTCGGGTAGTTTCACATAGTTTCGGATAGTTTCACTTAGTTTCACATAGTTTCGGATAGTTTCACATAGTTTCGCATAGTTTCACATAGTTTCGGATAGTTTCACATAATTTCACTTAGTTTCACATAGTTTCGGGTAGTTTCAAATAGTTTCACATAGTTTCACATAGTTTCGGATAGTTTCACATAGTTTCGGACAGTTTCACATATTTTCGGATAGTTTCACATAGTTTCGGATAGTTTAACATAGTTTCACATAGTTTCGGAAAGTTTCACATAGTTTCGAATAGTTTCACATAGTTTCGGATAGTTTCACATAGTTTCGGATAGTTTCACATAGTTTCACATAGTTTCGGATAGTTTCACATAGTTTCACATAGTTTATCGTAGTTTCACATAGTTTCACATTGTTTCACATAGTTTCGGATAGTTTCACATAGTTTCGCATAGTTTCACATAGTTTCGGATATTTTCTCATAGTTTCACTTAGTTTCACATAGTTTCACATAGTTTCGGGTAGTTTCACATAGTTTCGGATAGTTTCACATAGTTTCACATAGTTTCACATAGTTTCACATAATTTCACATAGTTTCGGATAGTTTCACATAGTTTCGGATAGTTTCACATAGTTTCACATAGTTTCGGATAGTTTCACATAGTTTCGGATAGTTTCACAAAGTTTCACATAGTTTCACATAGTTTCGGATAGTTTCACAAAGTTTCACATAGTTTCACATAGTTTCGGAAAGTTTCACATAGTTTCACATAGTTTCGGATAGTTTCACATAGTTTCACATAGTTTATCGTAGTTTCACATAGTTTCACATAGTTTCGGATAGTTTCACATAGTTTCGCATAGTTTCACATAGTTTCGGATAGTTTCACATAGTTTTACATAGTTTCACATAGTTTCGGGTTGTTTTACATAGTTTAACATAGTTTCGGATAGTTTCACATAGTTTCACATAGTTTCACATAGTTTCACATAGTTTCGGATAGTTTCCCATAGTTTCACATAGTTTCGGATAGTTTCGCATAGTTTCGGATAGTTTCACATAGTTTCGCATAGTTTCACATAGTTTCGGACAGTTTCACATAGTTTCACTTAGTTTCACATAGTTTCACATAGTTTCGGGTAGTTTCACATAGTTTCACATAGTTTTGGATAGTTTCACATAGTTTCACACAGTTTCACCTAGTTTCGGATAGTTTCACATAGTTTCGGATAGTTTCACATAGTTTGGGACAGTTTCACATAGTTTCACATAGTTTCGGATAGTTTCACATAGTTTCAAATAATTTCACATAGTTTCGGATAGTTTCACATAGTTTCACATATTTTCGGATAGTTTCACATAGTTTCGGATAGTTTCACATAGTTTGGGACAGTTTCACATAGTTTCACATAGTTTCTTATAGTTTCACATAATTTCACAGAGTTTCACATAGTTTCGGATAGTTTCACATAGTTTCGCATAGTTTCACATAGTTTCGGATAGTTTCACATAGTTTCACTTAGTTTCACATAGTTTCACATAGTTTCGGGTAGTTTCACATAGTTTCGGATAGTTTCACATAGTTTCGGACAGTTTCACATAGTTTCACATATTTTCGGATAGTTTCACATAGTTTCACATAGTTTCACATAGTTTCGGATAGTTTAACATAGTTTCACATAGTTTCGGAAAGTTTCACATAGTTTCGAATAGTTTCACATAGTTTCACATAGTTTCGGATAGTTTCACATAGTTTCGGATAGTTTCACATAGTTTCACATAGTTTCGGATAGTTTCACATAGTTTCGGATAGTTTCACATAGTTTCACATAGTTTATCGTAGTTTCACATAGTTTCACTTTGTTTCACATAGTTTCGGATAGTTTCACATAGGCTCGCATAGTTTCACATAGTTTCGGATAGTTTCTCATAGTTTCACTTAGTTTCACATAGTTTCATATAGTTTCGGGTAGTTTCACATAGTTTCGGATAGTTTCACATAGTTTCACATAATTTCACATAGTTTCGGATAGTTTCACATGGTTTCACATAGTTTCTGATAGTTTCACATAGTTTCGGATAGTTTCACAAAGTTTCACATAGTTTCGGATAGTTTCACAAAGTTTCACATAGTTTCACATAGTTTCGGACAGTTTCGGATGGTTTCACATAGTTTCACATAGTTTCGGATAGTTTCACATAGTTTCGCATAGTTTCACATAGTTTCGGATAGTTTCACATAGTTTCACATAGTTTCGGGTAGTTTCACATAGTTTCGGATAGTTTCAGTTAGTTTCACATAGTTTCGGATAGTTTCACATAGTTTCGCATAGTTTCACATAGTTTCGGATAGTTTCGGATAGTTTCACATAGTTTCGGACAGTTTCACATATTTTCGTATAGTTTCACATAGTTTCGGATAGTTTAACATAGTTTCACATAGTTTCGGAAAGTTTCACATAGTTTCGAATAGTTTCACATAGTTTCACATAGTTTCGGATAGTTTCACATAGTTTCGGATAGTTTCACATAGTTTCGGATAGTTTCACATAGTTTATCGTAGTTTCACATAGTTTCACATTGTTTCACATAGTTTCGGATAGTTTCACATAGTTTCGCATAGTTTCACAGAGTTTCGGATATTTTCTCTTAGTTTCACTTAGTTTCACATAGTTTCGGGTAGTTTCACATAGTTTCGGATAGTTTCACATAGTTTCACATAATTTCACATAGTTTCGGATAGTTTCACATAGTTTCACATAGTTTCGGATAGTTTCACATAGTTTCACATAGTTTCGGATAGTTTCACATAGTTTCACAAAGTTTCACATAGTTTCACATAGTTTCGGATAGTTTCACAAAGTTTCACATAGTTTCACATAGTTTCGGAAAGTTTCACATAGTTTCACATAGTTTCGGATAGTTTCACATAGTTTCACATAGTTTATCGTAGTTTCACATAGTTTCACATAGTTTCACATAGTTTCGGATAGTTTCACATAGTTTCGCATAGTTTCACATAGTTTCGGATAGTTTCACATAGTTTTACATAGTTTCACATAGTTTCGGGTAGTTTTACATAGTTTCACATAGTTTCGGATAGTTTCACATAGTTTCACATAGTTTCACATAGTTTCGGATAGTTTCCCATAGTTTCACATAGTTTCGGATAGTTTCGCATAGTTTCGGATAGTTTCACATAGTTTCGGATAGTTTCACAAAGTTTCACATAGTTTCGCATAGTTTCACATAGTTTCGGACAGTTTCACATAGTTTCACTTAGTTTCACATAGTTTCACATAGTTTCGGGTAGTTTCACATAGTTTCACCTAGTTTCGGATAGTTTCACATAGTTTCACATAGTTTCGGATAGTTTCACATAGTTTGGGACAGTTTCACATAGTTTCACATAGTTTCGGATAGTTTCACATAGTTTCAAATAATTTCACATAGTTTCGGATAGTTTCACATAATTTCACATAGTTTCGGATAGTTTCTCATAGTTTCACATAGTTTCGGATAGTTTCACATAGTTTGGGACAGTTTCACATAGTTTCACATAGTTTCGGATAGTTTCACATAATTTCACAGAGTTTCACATAGTTTCGGATAGTTTCACATAGTTTCGCATAGTTTCACATAGTTTCGGATAGTTTCACATAGTTTCACTTAGTTTCACATAGTTTCACATAGTTTCGGGAAGTTTCACATAGTTTCGGATAGTTTCACATAGTTTCGGATAGTTTCACATAGTTTCGCATAGTTTCACATAGTTTCGGATAGTTTCACATAATTTCACTTAGTTTCACATAGTTTCGGGTAGTTTCAAATAGTTTCACATAGTTTCGGATAGTTTCACATAGTTTCGGATAGTTTCACATAGTTTCGGACAGTTTCACATAGTTTCACATATTTTCGGATAGTTTCACATAGTTTCGGATAGTTTAACATAGTTTCACATAGTTTCGGATAGTTTCACATAGTTTCGAATAGTTTCACATAGTTTCACATAGTTTCGGATAGTTTCACATAGTTTCGGATAGTTTCACATAGTTTTACATAGTTTCGGATAGTTTCACATAGTTTCGGATAGTTTCACATAGTTTCACATAGTTTATCGTAGTTTCACATAGTTTAACTTTGTTTCATATAGTTTCGGATAGTTTCACATAGGTTCGCATAGTTTCACATAGTTTCGGATAGTTTCTCATAGTTTCACTTAGTTTCACATAGTTTCATATAGTTTCGGGTAGTTTCACATAGTTTCGGATAGTTTCACATAGTTTCACATAATTTCACATAGTTTCGGATAGTTTCACATAGTTTCACATAGTTTCGGATAGTTTCACATAGTTTCACATAGTTTCTGATAGTTTCACATAGTTTCGGATAGTTTCACAAAGTTTCACATAGTTTCACATAGTTTCACATAGTTTCACATAGTTTCAGATAGTTTCACAAAGTTTCACATAGTTTCACATAGTTTCGGACAGTTTCGGATAGTTTCACATAGTTTCACATAGTTTCGGATAGTTTCACATAGTTTCGCAAAGTTTCACATAGTTTCGGATAGTTTCACATAGTTTCACTTAGTTTCACATAGTTTCGGGTAGTTTCACATAGTTTCGGATAGTTTCACTTAGTTTCACATAGTTTCGGATAGTTTCACATAGTTTCGCATAGTTTCACATAGTTTCGGATAGTTTCACATAATTTCACTTAGATTCACATAGTTTCTGGTAGTTTCAAATAGTTTCACATAGTTTCGGATAGTTTCACATAGTTTCGGATAGTTTCGGATAGTTTCACATAGTTTCGGACAGTTTCACATATTTTCGGATAGTTTCACATAGTTTCGGAGAGTTTAACATAGTTTCACATAGTTTCGGAAAGTTTCACATAGTTTCGAATAGTTTCACATAGTTTCACATAGTTTCGGATAGTTTCACATAGTTTCGGATAGTTTCACATAGTTTCACATAGTTTCGGATAGTTTCACATAGTTTCACATAGTTTATCGTAGTTTCACATAGTTTCACATTGTTTCACATAGTTTCGGATAGTTTCACATAGTTTCGCATAGTTTCTCATAGTTTCGGATATTTTCTCATAGTTTCACTTAGTTTCATATAGTTTCACATAGTTTCACATAGTTTCGGATAGTTTCACATAGTTTCACATAGTTTCACATAATTTCACATAGTTTCGGATAGTTTCACATAGTTTCACATAGTTTCGGATAGTTTCTCATAGTTTCACATAGTTTCGGATAGTTTCACATAGTTTGGGACAGTTTCACATAGTTTCACATAGTTTCGGATAGTTTCACATAATTTCACAGAGTTTCACATAGTTTCGGATAGTTTCACATAGTTTCGCATAGTTTCACATAGTTTCGGATAGTTTCACATAGTTTCACTTAGTTTCACATAGTTTCACATAGTTTCGGGAAGTTTCACATAGTTTCGGATAGTTTCACATAGTTTCGGATAGTTTCACATAGTTTCGCATAGTTTCACATAGTTTCGGATAGTTTCACATAATTTCACTTAGTTTCACATAGTTTCGGGTAGTTTCAAATAGTTTCACATAGTTTCGGATAGTTTCACATAGTTTCGGATAGTTTCACATAGTTTCGGACAGTTTCACATAGTTTCACATATTTTCGGATAGTTTCACATAGTTTCGGATAGTTTAACATAGTTTCACATAGTTTCGGATAGTTTCACATAGTTTCGAATAGTTTCACATAGTTTCACATAGTTTCGGATAGTTTCACATAGTTTCGGATAGTTTCACATAGTTTCACATAGTTTCGGATAGTTTCACATAGTTTCGGATAGTTTCACATAGTTTCACATAGTTTATCGTAGTTTCACATAGTTTAACTTTGTTTCATATAGTTTCGGATAGTTTCACATAGGTTCGCATAGTTTCACATAGTTTCGGATAGTTTCTCATGGTTTCACTTAGTTTCACATAGTTTCATATAGTTTCGGGTAGTATCACATAGTTTCGGATAGTTTCACATAGTTTCACATAATTTCACATAGTTTCACATAGTTTCGGATAGTTTCACATAGTTTCACATAGTTTCTGATAGTTTCACATAGTTTCGGATAGTTTCACAAAGTTTCACATAGTTTCACATAGTTTCACATAGTTTCACATAGTTTCGGATAGTTTCACAAAGTTTCACATAGTTTCACATAGTTTCGGACAGTTTCGGATAGTTTCACATAGTTTCACATAGTTTCACATAGTTTCGGATAGTTTCACATAGTTTCGCAAAGTTTCACATAGTTTCGGATAGTTTCACATAGTTTCACTTAGTTTCACATAGTTTCGGGTAGTTTCACATAGTTTCGGATAGTTTCACTTAGTTTCACATAGTTTCGGATAGTTTCACATAGTTTCACATAGTTTCACATAGTTTCGGATAGTTTCACATAATTTCACTTAGATTCACATAGTTTCTGGTAGTTTCAAATAGTTTCACATAGTTTCGGATAGTTTCACATAGTTTCAGATAGTTTCGGATAGTTTCACATAGTTTCGGACAGTTTCACATATTTTCGGATAGTTTCTCATGGTTTCACTTAGTTTCACATAGTTTCATATAGTTTCGGGTAGTATCACATAGTTTCGGATAGTTTCACATAGTTTCACATAATTTCACATAGTTTCACATAGTTTCGGATAGTTTCACATAGTTTCACATAGTTTCTGATAGTTTCACATAGTTTCGGATAGTTTCACAAAGTTTCACATAGTTTCACATAGTTTCACATAGTTTCACATAGTTTCGGATAGTTTCACAAAGTTTCACATAGTTTCACATAGTTTCGGACAGTTTCGGATAGTTTCACATAGTTTCACATAGTTTCGGATAGTTTCACATAGTTTCGCAAAGTTTCACATAGTTTCGGATAGTTTCACATAGTTTCACTTAGTTTCACATAGTTTCGGGTAGTTTCACATAGTTTCGGATAGTTTCACTTAGTTTCACATAGTTTCGGATAGTTTCACATAGTTTCACATAGTTTCACATAGTTTCGGATAGTTTCACATAATTTCACTTAGATTCACATAGTTTCTGGTAGTTTCAAATAGTTTCACATAGTTTCGGATAGTTTCACATAGTTTCGGATAGTTTCGGATAGTTTCACATAGTTTCGGACAGTTTCACATATTTTCGGATAGTTTCACATAGTTTCGGAGAGTTTAACATAGTTTCACATAGTTTCGGAAAGTTTCACATAGTTTCGAATAGTTTCACATAGTTTCACATAGTTTCGGATAGTTTCACATAGTTTCGGATAGTTTCACATAGTTTCACATAGTTTCGGATAGTTTCACATAGTTTCACATAGTTTATCGTAGTTTCACATAGTTTCACATTGTTTCACATAGTTTCGGATAGTTTCACATAGTTTCGCATAGTTTCTCATAGTTTCGGATATTTTCTCATAGTTTCACTTAGTTTCACATAGTTTCACATAGTTTCACATAGTTTCGGATAGTTTCACATAGTTTCACATAGTTTCACATAATTTCACATAGTTTCGGATAGTTTCACATAGTTTCACATAGTTTCGGATAGTTTCACATAGTTTCACATAGTTTCGGATAGTTTCACATAGTTTCGGATAGTTTCACAAAGTTTCACTTAGTTTCACATAGTTTCGGATAGTTTCACAAAGTTTCACATAGTTTCACATAGTTTCGGAAAGTTTCACATAGTTTCACATAGTTTCGGATAGTTTCACATAGTTTCACATAGTTTCGGATAGTTTCACATAGTTTCGCATAGTTTCACATAGTTTCGGAAAGTTTCACATAGTTTCACATAGTTTCGGATAGTTTCACATAGTTTCGGATAGTTTCACATAGTTTCGCATAGTTTCACATAGTTTCGGATAGTTTCACATAGTTTTACATAGTTTCACATAGTTTCGGGTAGTTTTACATAGTTTCACATAGTTTCGGATAGTTTCACATAGTTTCACATAGTTTCGGATAGTTTCCCATAGTTTCACATAGTTTCGGATAGTTTCGGATAGTTTCACATAGTTTCGGATAGTTTCACAAAGTTTCACATAGTTTCGCATAGTTTCACATAGTTTCGGACAGTTTCACATAGTTTCACTTAGTTTCACATAGTTTCACATAGTTTCGGGTAGTTTCACATAGTTTCACCAAGTTTCGGATAGTTTCACATAGTTTCACATAGTTTCGGATAGTTTCACATAGTTTGGGACAGTTTCACATAGTTTCACATAGTTTCGGATAGTTTCACATAGTTTCAAATAATTTCACATAGTTTCGGATAGTTTCACATAGTTTCACATAGTTTCGGATAGTTTCTCATAGTTTCACATAGTTTCGGATAGTTTCACATAGTTTGGGACAGTTTCACATAGTTTCACATAGTTTCGGATAGTTTCACATAATTTCACAGAGTTTCACATAGTTTCGGATAGTTTCACATAGTTTCGCATAGTTTCACATAGTTTCGGATAGTTTCACATAGTTTCACTTAGTTTCACATAGTTTCACATAGTTTCGGGAAGTTTCACATAGTTTCGGATAGTTTCACATAGTTTCGGATAGTTTCACATAGTTTCGCATAGTTTCACATAGTTTCGGATAGTTTCACATAATTTCACTTAGTTTCACATAGTTTCGGGTAGTTTCAAATAGTTTCACATAGTTTCGGATAGTTTCACATAGTTTCGGATAGTTTCACATAGTTTCGGACAGTTTCACATAGTTTCACGTATTTTCGGATATTTTCGGATAGTTTAACATAGTTTCACATAGTTTCGGATAGTTTCACATAGTTTCGAATAGTTTCACATAGTTTCACATAGTTTCGGATAGTTTCACATAGTTTCGGATAGTTTCACATAGTTTCACATAGTTTCGGATAGTTTCACATAGTTTCGGATAGTTTCACATAGTTTCACATAGTTTATCGTAGTTTCACATAGTTTAACTTTGTTTCATATAGTTTCGGATAGTTTCACATAGGTTCGCATAGTTTCACATAGTTTCGGATAGTTTCTCATAGTTTCACTTAGTTTCACATAGTTTCATATAGTTTCGGGTAATTTCACATAGTTTCGGATAGTTTCACATAGTTTCACATAATTTCACATAGTTTCGGATAATTTCACATAGTTTCACATAGTTTCGGATAGTTTCAAATAGTTTCACATAGTTTCTGATAGTTTCACATAGTTTCGGATAGTTTCACAAAGTTTCACATAGTTTCACATAGTTTCGGATAGTTTCACAAAGTTTCACATAGTTTCATATAGTTTCGGACAGTTTCGGATAGTTTCACATAGTTTCACATAGTTTCGGATAGTTTCACATAGTTTCGCAAAGTTTCACATAGTTTCGGATAGTTTCACATAGTTTCACTTAGTTTCACATAGTTTCGGGTAGTTTCACATAGTTTCGGATAGTTTCACTTAGTTTCACATAGTTTCGGATAGTTTCACATAGTTTCGCATAGTTTCACATAGTTTCGGATAGTTTCACATAATTTCACTTAGATTCACATAGTTTCTGGTAGTTTCAAATAGTTTCACATAGTTTCGGATAGTTTCACATAGTTTCGGATAGTTTCGGATAGTTTCACATAGTTTCGGACAGTTTCACATATTTTCGGATAGTTTCACATAGTTTTGGAGAGTTTAACATAGTTTCACATAGTTTCGGAAAGTTTCACATAGTTTCGAATAGTTTCACATAGTTTCACATAGTTTCGGATAGTTTCACATAGTTTCGGATAGTTTCACATAGTTTCACATAGTTTCGGATAGTTTCACATAGTTTCACATAGTTTATCGTAGTTTCACATAGTTTCACATTGTTTCACATAGTTTCGGATAGTTTCACATAGTTTCGCATAGTTTCTCATAGTTTCGGATATTTTCTCATAGTTTCACTTAGTTTCACATAGTTTCACATAGTTTCGGATAGTTTCACATAGTTTCACATAGTTTCACATAATTTCACATAGTTTCGGATAGTTTCACATAGTTTCACATAGTTTCGGATAGTTTCACATAGTTTCACATAGTTTCGGATAGTTTCACATAGTTTCGGATAGTTTCACAAAGTTTCACTTAGTTTCACATAGTTTCGGATAGTTTCACAAAGTTTCACATAGTTTCGGAAAGTTTCACATAGTTTCACATAGTTTCGGATAGTTTCACATAGTTTCACATAGTTTCGGATAGTTTCACATAGTTTCGCATAGTTTCACATAGTTTCGGAAAGTTTCACATAGTTTCGGATAGTTTCACATAGTTTCACATAGTTTCGGATAGTTTCACATAGTTTCGCATAGTTTCACATAGTTTCGGATAGTTTCACATAGTTTTACATAGTTTCACATAGTTTCGGGTAGTTTTACATAGTTTCACATAGTTTCGGATAGTTTCACATAGTTTCGCATAGTTTCACATAGTTTCGGATAGTTTCACATAATTTCACTTAGTTTCACATAGTTTCGGGTAGTTTCAAATAGTTTCACATAGTTTCGGATAGTTTCACATAGTTTCGGATAGTTTCACATAGTTTCGGACAGTTTCACATAGTTTCACATATTTTCGGATATTTTCGGATAGTTTAACATAGTTTCACATAGTTTCGGATAGTTTCACATAGTTTCGAATAGTTTCACATAGTTTCACATAGTTTCGGATAGTTTCACATAGTTTCGGATAGTTTCACATAGTTTCACATAGTTTCGGATAGTTTCACATAGTTTCGGATAGTTTCACATAGTTTCACATAGTTTATCGTAGTTTCACATAGTTTAACTTTGTTTCATATAGTTTCGGATAGTTTCACATAGGTTCGCATAGTTTCACATAGTTTCGGATAGTTTCTCATAGTTTCACATAGTTTCGGATAGTTTCAAATAGTTTCACATAGTTTCTGATAGTTTCACATAGTTTCGGATAGTTTCACAAAGTTTCACATAGTTTCACATAGTTTCACATAGTTTCGGATAGTTTCACAAAGTTTCACATAGTTTCACATAGTTTCGGACAGTTTCGGATAGTTTCACATAGTTTCACATAGTTTCGGATAGTTTCACATAGTTTCGCAAAGTTTCACATAGTTTCGGATAGTTTCACATAGTTCACTTAGTTTCACATAGTTTCGGGTAGTTTCACATAGTTTCGGATAGTTTCACTTAGTTTCACATAGTTTCGGATAGTTTCACATAGTTTCGCATAGTTTCACATAGTTTCGGATAGTTTCACATAATTTCACTTAGATTCACATAGTTTCTGGTAGTTTCAAATAGTTTCACATAGTTTCGGATAGTTTCACATAGTTTCGGATGGTTTCGGATAGTTTCACATAGTTTCGGACAGTTTCACATATTTTCGGATAGTTTCACATAGTTTCGGAGAGTTTAACATAGTTTCACATAGTTTCGGAAAGTTTCACATAGTTTCGAATAGTTTCACATAGTTTCACATAGTTTCGGATAGTTTCACATAGTTTCGGATAGTTTCACATAGTTTCACATAGTTTCGGATAGTTTCACATAGTTTCACATAGTTTATCGTAGTTTCACATAGTTTCACATTGTTTCACATAGTTTCGGATAGTTTCACATAGTTTCGCATAGTTTCTCATAGTTTCGGATATTTTCTCATAGTTTCACTTAGTTTCACATAGTTTCACATAGTTTCACATAGTTTCGGATAGTTTCACATAGTTTCACATAGTTTCACATAATTTCACATAGTTTCGGATAGTTTCACATAGTTTCGGATAGTTTCACATAGTTTCACATAGTTTCGGATAGTTTCACATAGTTTCGGATAGTTTCACAAAGTTTCACTTAGTTTCACATAGTTTCGGATAGTTTCACAAAGTTTCACATAGTTTCACATAGTTTCGGAAAGTTTCACATAGTTTCACATAGTTTCGGATAGTTTCACATAGTTTCACATAGTTTCACATAGTTTCACATAGTTTCGCATAGTTTCACATAGTTTCGGAAAGTTTCACATAGTTTCACATAGTTTCGGATAGTTTCACATAGTTTCACATAGTTTCGGATAGTTTCACATAGTTTCGCATAGTTTCACATAGTTTATCGTAGTTTCACATAATTTCACAGAGTTTCACATAGTTTCGGATAGTTTCACATAGTTTCGCATAGTTTCACATAGTTTCGGATAGTTTCACATAGTTTCACTTAGTTTCACATAGTTTCACATAGTTTCGGGTAGTTTCACATAGTTTCGGATAGTTTCACATAGTTTCACATAGTTTCGGATAGTTTCACATAGTTTCGGATAGTTTCACATAGTTTGGGACAGTTTCACATAGTTTCACATAGTTTCGGATAGTTTCACATAGTTTCAAATAATTTCACATAGTTTCGGATAGTTTCACATAGTTTCACATAGTTTCGGATAGTTTCACATAGTTTCACATAGTTTCACATAGTTTCGGATAGTTTCACATAGTTTCACATAGTTTCGCATAGTTTCGGATAGTTTCACATAGTTTCGGATAGTTTCGCATAGTTTCGGATAGTTTCACATAGTTTCCGATAGTTTCACAAAGTTTCACATAGTTTCACATTGTTTCGGATAGTTTCGGAAAGTTTCACATAGTTTCACATAGTTTCGGATAGTTTCACATAGTTTCACATAGTTTATCGTAGTTTCACATAATTTCACAGAGTTTCACTTAGTTTCGGGTAGTTTCACATAGTTTCGCATAGTTTCACATAGTTTCGGATAGTTTCACGTAATTTCACTTAGTTTCACATAGTTTCGGGTAGTTTCAAATAGTTTCACATAGTTTCGGATAGTATCACATAGTTTCGGATAGTTTGACATAGTTTCGGACAGTTTTACATAGTTTCACATAGTTTCGGATAGTTTCACATAGTTTCACATAGTTTCGGATAGTTTAACATAGTTTCACATAGTTTCGGAAAGTTTCACATAGTTTCGAATAGTTTCACATAGTTTCACATAGTTTCGGATAGTTTCACATAGTTTCGGATAGTTTCACATAGTTTCACATAGTTTCGGATAGTTTCACATAGTTTCACATAGTTTATCGTAGTTTCACATAGTTTCACATTGTTTCACATAGTTTCGGATAGTTTCACATAGTTTCGCATAGTTTCTCATAGTTTCGGATATTTTCTCATAGTTTCACTTAGTTTCACATAGTTTCACATAGTTTCACATAGTTTCGGATAGTTTCACATAGTTTCACATAATTTCACATAGTTTCGGATAGTTTCACATAGTTTCACATAGTTTCAGATAGTTTCACATAGTTTCACATAGTTTCGGATAGTTTCACATAGTTTCGGATAGTTTCACAAAGTTTCACATAGTTTCACATAGTTTCGGATAGTTTCACAAAGTTTCACATAGTTTCACATAGTTTCGGAAAGTTTCACATAGTTTCACATAGTTTCGGATAGTTTCACATAGTTTCGCATAGTTTCACATAGTTTCGGATAGTTTCACATAGTTTCACTTAGTTTCACATAGTTTCACATAGTTTCGGGTAGTTTCACATAGTTTCGGATAGTTTCACATAGTTTCACATAGTTTCGGATAGTTTCACATAGTTTCGGATAGTTTCACATAGTTTGGGACAGTTTCACATAGTTTCACATAGTTTCGGATAGTTTCACATAGTTTCAAATAATTTCACATAGTTTCGGATAGTTTCACATAGTTTCACATAGTTTCGGATAGTTTCACATAGTTTCACATAGTTTCGGATAGTTTCACATAGTTTCACATAGTTTCGCATAGTTTCGGATAGTTTCACATAGTTTCGGATAGTTTCGCATAGTTTCGGATAGTTTCACATAGTTTCCGATAGTTTCACAAAGTTTCACATAGTTTCACATTGTTTCGGATAGTTTCGGAAAGTTTCACATAGTTTCACATAGTTTCGGATAGTTTCACATAGTTTCACATAGTTTATCGTAGTTTCACATCATTTCACAGAGTTTCACTTAGTTTCGGATAGTTTCACATAGTTTCGCATAGTTTCACTTAGTTTCACATAGTTTCACATAGTTTCGGATAGTTTCACATAGTTTCACATAGTTTCGGATAGTTTCACATAGTTTCGCATAGTTTCACATAGTTTCGGATAGTTTCACATAATTTCACTTAGTTTCACATAGTTTCGGGTAGTTTCAAATAGTTTCACATAGTTTCGGATAGTTTCACATAGTTTCGGATAGTTTGACATAGTTTCGGACAGTTTTACATAGTTTCACATAGTTTCGGATAGTTTCACATAGTTTCACATAGTTTCGGATAGTTTAACATAGTTTCACATAGTTTCGGAAAGTTTCACATAGTTTCGAATAGTTTCACATAGTTTCACATAGTTTCGGATAGTTTCACATAGTTTCGGATAGTTCCACATAGTTTCACATAGTTTCGGATAGTTTCACATAGTTTCACATAGTTTATCGTAGTTTCACATAGTTTCACATTGTTTCACATAGTTTCGGATAGTTTCACATAGTTTCGCATAGTTTCTCATAGTTTCGGATATTTTCTCATAGTTTCACTTAGTTCCACATAGTTTCACATAGTTTCGGATAGTTTCACATAGTTTCACATAATTTCACATAGTTTCGGATAGTTTCACATAGTTTCACATAGTTTCGGATAGTTTCACATAGTTTCACATAGTTTCGGATAGTTTCACATAGTTTCGGATAGTTTCACAAAGTTTCACATAGTTTCACATAGTTTCGGATAGTTTCACAAAGTTTCACATAGTTTCACATAGTTTCGGAAAGTTTCACATAGTTTCACATAGTTTCGGATAGTTTCACATAGTTTCGCATAGTTTCACATAGTTTCGGATAGTTTCACATAGTTTCACTTAGTTTCACATAGTTTCACATAGTTTCGGGTAGTTTCACATAGTTTCGGATAGTTTCACATAGTTTCACATAGTTTCGGATAGTTTCACATAGTTTCGGATAGTTTCACATAGTTTGGGACAGTTTCACATAGTTTCACATAGTTTCGGATAGTTTCACATAGTTTCGAATAATTTCACATAGTTTCGGATAGTTTCACATAGTTTCGGATAGTTTCACATAGTTTCACATAGTTTCGGATAGTTTCACATAGTTTCACATAGTTTCGCATAGTTTCGGATAGTTTCACATAGTTTCGGATAGTTTCGCATAGTTTCGGATAGTTTCACATAGTTTCCGATAGTTTCACAAAGTTTCACATAGTTTCACATTGTTTCGGATAGTTTCGGAAAGTTTCACATAGTTTCACATAGTTTCGGATAGTTTCACATAGTTTCACATAGTTTATCGTAGTTTCACATAATTTCACAGAGTTTCACTTAGTTTCGGATAGTTTCACATAGTTTCGCATAGTTTCACATAGTTTCGGATAGTTTCACATAGTTTCACTTAGTTTCACATAGTTTCACATAGTTTCGGATAGTTTCACATAGTTTCACATAGTTTCGGATAGTTTCACATAGTTTCGCATAGTTTCACATAGTTTCGGATAGTTTCACATAATTTCACTTAGTTTCACATAGTTTCGGGTAGTTTCAAATAGTTTCACATAGTTTCGGATAGTTTCACATAGTTTCGGATAGTTTGACATAGTTTCGGACAGTTTTACATAGTTTCACATAGTTTCGGATAGTTTCACATAGTTTCACATAGTTTCGGATAGTTTAACATAGTTTCACATAGTTTCGGAAAGTTTCACATAGTTTCGAATAGTTTCACATAGTTTCACATAGTTTCGGATAGTTTCGGATAGTTTCACATAGTTTCACATAGTTTCGGATAGTTTCACATAGTTTCACATAGTTTATCGTAGTTTCACATAGTTTCACATTGTTTCACATAGTTTCGGATAGTTTCACATAGTTTCGGATAGTTTCACATAGTTTCGCATAGTTTCTCATAGTTTCGGATATTTTCTCATAGTTTCACTTAGTTTCACATAGTTTCACATAGTTTCACATAGTTTCGGATAGTTTCACATAGTTTCACATAATTTCACATAGTTTCGGATAGTTTCACATAGTTTCACATAGTTTCGGATAGTTTCACATAGTTTCACATAGTTTCGGATAGTTTCACATAGTTTCGGATAGTTTCACAAAGTTTCACATAGTTTCACATAGTTTCACATAGTTTCGGATAGTTTCACAAAGTTTCACATAGTTTCACATAGTTTCGGAAAGTTTCACATAGTTTCACATAGTTTCGGATAGTTTCACATAGTTTCACATAGTTTCGGATAGTTTCACATAGTTTCACATAGTTTCGGATAGTTTCACATAGTTTCGCATAGTTTCACATAGTTTCGGAAAGTTTCACATAGTTTCACATAGTTTCGGATAGTTTCACATAGTTTCACATAGTTTCGGATAGTTTCACATAGTTTCGCATAGTTTCACATAGTTTCGGATAGTTTCACATAGTTTTACATAGTTTCACATAGTTTCGGGTAGTTTTACATAGTTTCACATAGTTTCGGATAGTTTCACATAGTTTCACATAGTTTCACATAGTTTCGGATAGTTTCCCATAGTTTCACATAGTTTCGGATAGTTTCGGATAGTTTCACATAGTTTCGGATAGTTTCACAAAGTTTCACATAGTTTCGCATAGTTTCACGTAGTTTCGGACAGTTTCACATAGTTTCACTTAGTTTCACATAGTTTCGGGTAGTTTCACATAGTTTCACATAGTTTTTGATAGTTTCACATAGTTTCACACAGTTTCACCTAGTTTCGGATAGTTTCACATAGTTTCACATAGTTTCGGATAGTTTCACATAGTTTGGGACAGTTTCACATAGTTTCACATAGTTTCGGATAGTTTCAAATAATTTCACATAGTTTCGGATAGTTTCACATAGTTTCACATAGTTTCGGATAGTTTCACATAGTTTCACATAGTTTCGGATAGTTTCACATAGTTTCACATAGTTTTGGATAGTTTCGCATAGTTTCGGATAGTTTCACATAGTTTCGGATAGTTTCGCATAGTTTCGGATAGTTTCACATAGTTTCGGATAGTTTCACAAAGTTTCGGATAGTTTCGGATAGTTTCGCATAGTTTCACATAGTTTCGGATAGTTTCACATAGTTTTACATAGTTTCACATAGTTTCGGGTAGTTTTACATAGTTTCACATAGTTTCGGATAGTTTCACATAGTTTCACATAGTTTCACATAGTTTCGGATAGTTTCCCATAGTTTCACATAGTTTCGGATAGTTTCGGATAGTTTCACATAGTTTCGGATAGTTTCACAAAGTTTCACATAGTTTCGCATAGTTTCACATAGTTTCGGACAGTTTCACATAGTTTCACTTAGTTTCACTTAGTTTCACATAGTTTCGGGTAGTTTCACATAGTTTCACATAGTTTTTGATAGTTTCACATAGTTTCACACAGTTTTACCTAGTTTCGGATAGTTTCACATAGTTTCACATAGTTTCGGATAGTTTCACATAGTTTGGGACAGTTTCACATAGTTTCACATAGTTTCGGATAGTCTCACATAGTTTCAAATAATTTCACATAGTTTCGGATAGTTTCACATAGTTTCACATAGTTTCGGATAGTTTCACATAGTTTCACATATTTTCGGATAGTTTCACATAGTTTCACATAGTTTTGGATAGTTTCGCATAGTTTCGGATAGTTTCACATAGTTTCGGATAGTTTCGCATAGTTTCGGATAGTTTCACATAGTTTCGGATAGTTTCACAAAGTTTCGGATAGTTTCGGAAAGTTTCACATAGTTTCACATAGTTTCGGATAGTTTCACATAGTTTCACATAGTTTCACATAGTTTCACATAGTTTCGGATAGTTTCCCATAGTTTCACATAGTTTCGGATAGTTTCGGATAGTTTCACATAGTTTCGGATAGTTTCACAAAGTTTCACATAGTTTCGCATAGTTTCACATAGTTTCGGACAGTTTCACATAGTTTCACTTAGTTTCACATAGTTTCGGGTAGTTTCACATAGTTTCACATAGTTTTTGATAGTTTCACATAGTTTCACACAGTTTTACCTAGTTTCGGATAGTTTCACATAGTTTCACATAGTTTCGGATAGTTTCACATAGTTTGGGACAGTTTCACATAGTTTCACATAGTTTCGGATAGTTTCACATAGTTTCAAATAATTTCACATAGTTTCGGATAGTTTCACATAGTTTCACATAGTTTCGGATAGTTTCACATAGTTTCACATATTTTCGGATGGTTTCACATAGTTTCACATAGTTTTGGATAGTTTCGCAT
The DNA here is from genome assembly GCF_982258835.1 of Parasteatoda tepidariorum. Classification (NCBI taxonomy): domain Eukaryota; kingdom Metazoa; phylum Arthropoda; class Arachnida; order Araneae; family Theridiidae; genus Parasteatoda; species Parasteatoda tepidariorum. Next base: position 125,714,451 of record NC_141756.1, read on the forward strand.
AGTTTCGGATAGTTTCACATAGTTTCGGATAGTTTCGCATAGTTTCGGATAGTTTCACATAGTTTCGGATAGTTTCACAAAGTTTCGGATAGTTTCGGAAAGTTTCACATAGTTTCACATAGTTTCGGATAGTTTCACATAGTTTCACATAGTTTCACATAGTTTATCGTAGTTTCACATAATTTCACAGAGTTTCACATAGTTTCGGATAGTTTCACTTAGTTTCACATAGTTTCACATAGTTTCGGGTAGTTTCACATAGTTTCGGATAGTTTCACATAGTTTCACATAGTTTCGGATAGTTTCACTTAGTTTCACATAGTTTCGGATAGTTTCACATAGTTTCGCATAGTTTCACATAGTTTCGGATAGTTTCACATAGTTTTACATAGTTTCACATAGTTTCGGGTAGTTTTACATAGTTTCACATAGTTTCGGATAGTTTCACATAGTTTCACATAGTTTCGGATAGTTTCCCATAGTTTCACATAGTTTCGGATAGTTTCGGATAGTTTCACATAGTTTCGGATAGTTTCCCATAGTTTCACATAGTTTCGGATAGTTTCGGATAGTTTCACATAGTTTCGGATAGTTTCACAAAGTTTCACATAGTTTCGCATAGTTTCACATAGTTTCGGACAGTTTCACATAGTTTCACTTAGTTTCACATAGTATCGGGTTGTTTCACATAGTTTCACATAGTTTTTGATAGTTTCACATAGTTTCACACAGTTTCACCTAGTTTCGGATAGTTTCACATAGTTTCACGTAGTTTCGGATAGTTTCACATAGTTTGGGACAGTTTCACATAGTTTCACATAGTTTCGGATAGTTTCACATAGTTTCAAATAATTTCACATAGTTTCGGATAGTTTCACATAGTTTCACATAGTTTCGGATAGTTTCACATAGTTTCACATAGTTTCGGATAGTTTCACATAGTTTCACATAGTTTTGGATAGTTTCGCATAGTTTCGGATAGTTTCACATAGTTTCGGATAGTTTCGCATAGTTTCGGATAGTTTCACATAGTTTCGGATAGTTTCACAAAGTTTCGGATAGTTTCGGATAGTTTCGGAAAGTTTCACATAGTTTCACATAGTTTCGGATAGTTTCACATAGTTTCACATAGTTTCACATAGTTTATAATAGTTTCACATAATTTCACAGAGTTTCACATAGTTTCGGATAGCTTCACATAGTTTCGCATAGTTTCACATAGTTTCGGATAGTTTCACATAGTTTCACTTAGTTTCACATAGTTTCACATAGTTTCGGGTAGTTTCACAAAGTTTCGGATAGTTTCACATAGTTTCACATAGTTTCGGATAGTTTCACATAGTTTCGGATAGTTTCACATAGTTTGGGACAGTTTCACATAGTTTCACATAGTTTCGGATAGTTTCACATAGTTTCAAATAATTTCACATAGTTTCGGATAGTTTCACATAGTTTCACATAGTTTCGGATAGTTTCACATAGTTTCACATAGTTTCACATAGTTTCGGATAGTTTCACATAGTTTCACATAGTTTCGCATAGTTTCGGATAGTTTCACATAGTTTCGGATAGTTTCGCATAGTTTCGGATAGTTTCACATAGTTTCCGATAGTTTCACAAAGTTTCACATAGTTTCACATTGTTTCGGATAGTTTCGGAAAGTTTCACATAGTTTCACATAGTTTCGGATAGTTTCACATAGTTTCACATAGTTTATCGTAGTTTCACATAATTTCACAGAGTTTCACTTAGTTTCGGATAGTTTCACATAGTTTCGCATAGTTTCACTTAGTTTCGGATAGTTTCACATAGTTTCACTTAGTTTCACATAGTTTCACATAGTTTCGGATAGTTTCACATAGTTTCACATAGTTTCGGATAGTTTCACATAGTTTCGCATAGTTTCGGATAGTTTCACATAATTTCACTTAGTTTCACATAGTTTCGGGTAGTTTCAAATAGTTTCACATAGTTTCGGATAGTTTCACATAGTTTCGGATAGTTTGACATAGTTTCGGACAGTTTTACATAGTTTCACATAGTTTCGGATAGTTTCACATAGTTTCACATAGTTTCGGATAGTTTAACATAGTTTCACATAGTTTCGGAAAGTTTCACATAGTTTCGAATAGTTTCACATAGTTTCACATAGTTTCGGATAGTTTCACATAGTTTCGGATAGTTTCACATAGTTTCGGATAGTTTCACATAGTTTCACATAGTTTCGGATAGTTTCACATAGTTTGGGACAGTTTCACATAGTTTCACATAGTTTCGGATAGTTTCACATAATTTCACAGAGTTTCACATAGTTTCGGATAGTTTCACATAGTTTCGCATAGTTTCACATAGTTTCGGATAGTTTCACATAGTTTCACTTAGTTTCACATAGTTTCACATAGTTTCAGGTAGTTTCACATAGTTTCGGATAGTTTCACATAGTTTCGGACAGTTTCACATAGTTTCACATATTTTCGGATAGTTTCACATAGTTTCGGATAGTTTAACATAGTTTCACATAGTTTCGGAAAGTTTCACATAGTTTCGAATAGTTTCACATAGTTTCACATAGTTTCGGATAGTTTCACATAGTTTCGGATAGTTTCACATAGTTTCACATAGTTTCGGATAGTTTCACATAGTTTCGGATAGTTTCACATAGTTTCACATAGTTTATCGTAGTTTCACATAGTTTCACTTTGTTTCACATAGTTTCGGATAGTTTCACATAGGCTCGCATAGTTTCACATAGTTTCACATAGTTTCGGATAGTTTCACATAGTTTCGCATAGTTTCACATAGTTTCGGATAGTTTCACATAGTTTTACATAGTTTCACATAGTTTCGGGTAGTTTTACATAGTTTCACATAGTTTCGGATAGTTTCACATAGTTTCACATAGTTTCGGATAGTTTCCCATAGTTTCACATAGTTTCGGATAGTTTCGCATAGTTTCGGATAGTTTCACATAGTTTCGGATAGTTTCACAAAGTTTCACATAGTTTCGCATAGTTTCACATAGTTTCGGACAGTTTCACATAGTTTCACTTAGTTTCACATAGTTTCACATAGTTTCGGGTAGTTTCACATAGTTTCACATAGTTTTGGATAGTTTCACATAGTTTCACACAGTTTCACCTAGTTTCGGATAGTTTCACATAGTTTCACATAGTTTCGGATAGTTTCACATAGTTTGGGACAGTTTCACATAGTTTCACATAGTTTCGGATAGTTTCACATAGTTTCAAATAATTTCACATAGTTTCGGATAGTTTCACATAGTTTCACATAGTTTCGGATAGTTTCACATAGTTTCACATAGTTTCGGATAGTTTCACATAGTTTCACATAGTTTCGGATAGTTTCACATAGTTTCACATAGTTTTGGATAGTTTCGCATAGTTTCGGATAGTTTCACATAGTTTCGGATAGTTTCGCATAGTTTCGGATAGTTTCACATAGTTTCGGATAGTTTCACAAAGTTTCGGATAGTTTCGGATAGTTTCGCATAGTTTCACATAGTTTCGGATAGTTTCACATAGTTTTACATAGTTTCACATAGTTTCGTGTAGTTTTACATAGTTTCACATAGTTTCGGATAGTTTCACATAGTTTCACATAGTTTCGGATAGTTTCCCATAGTTTCACATAGTTTCGGATAGTTTCGGATAGTTTCACATAGTTTCGGATAGTTTCACAAAGTTTCACATAGTTTCGCATAGTTTCACATAGTTTCGGACAGTTTCACATAGTTTCACTTAGTTTCACATAGTTTCGGGTAGTTTCACATAGTTTCACATAGTTTTTGATAGTTTCACATAGTTTCACACAGTTTTACCTAGTTTCGGATAGTTTCACATAGTTTCGGATAGTTTCACATAGTTTCACATAGTTTCGGATAGTTTCACATAGTTTGGGACAGTTTCACATAGTTTCACATAGTTTCGGATAGTTTCACATAGTTTCAAATAATTTCACATAGTTTCGGATAGTTTCACATAGTTTCACATAGTTTCGGATAGTTTCACATAGTTTCGGATAGTTTCACATAGTTTTGGATAGTTTCGCATAGTTTCGGATAGTTTCACATAGTTTCGGATAGTTTCGCATAGTTTCGGATAGTTTCACATAGTTTCGGATAGTTTCACAAAGTTTCGGATAGTTTCGGATAGTTTCGGAAAGTTTCACATAGTTTCACATAGTTTCGGATAGTTTCACATAGTTTCACATAGTTTCACATAGTTTCACATAGTTTATCGTAGTTTCACATAATTTCACAGAGTTTCACATAGTTTCGGATAGCTTCACATAGTTTCGCATAGTTTCACATAGTTTCGGATAGTTTCACATAGTTTCACATAGTTTCACATAGTTTCGGGTAGTTTCACATAGTTTCGGATAGTTTCACATAGTTTCACATAGTTTCGGATAGTTTCACATAGTTTCACATAGTTTCGCATAGTTTCACATAGTTTCGGATAGTTTCACATAGTTTTACATAGTTTCACATAGTTTCGGGTAGTTTTACATAGTTTCACATAGTTTCGGATAGTTTCACATAGTTTCACATAGTTTCACATAGTTTCGGATAGTTTCCCATAGTTTCACATAGTTTCGGATAGTTTCGGATAGTTTCACATAGTTTCGGATAGTTTCACAAAGTTTCACATAGTTTCGCATAGTTTCACATAGTTTCGGACAGTTTCACATAGTTTCACTTAGTTTCACATAGTTTCGGGTAGTTTCACATAGTTTCGGGTAGTTTCACATAGTTTCACATAGTTTTTGATAGTTTCACATAGTTTCACACAGTTTCACCTAGTTTCGGATAGTTTCACATAGTTTCACATAGTTTCGGATAGTTTCACATAGTTTGGGACAGTTTCACATAGTTTCACATAGTTTCGGATAGTTTCACATAGTTTCAAATAATTTCACATTGTTTCGGATAGTTTCACATAGTTTCACATAGTTTCGGATAGTTTCACATAGTTTCACATAGTTTCGGATAGTTTCACATAGTTTCACATAGTTTTGGATAGTTTCGCATAGTTTCGGATAGTTTCACATAGTTTCGGATAGTTTCGCATAGTTTCGGATAGTTTCACATAGTTTCGGATAGTTTCACAAAGTTTCGGATAGTTTCGGAAAGTTTCACATAGTTTCACATAGTTTCGGATAGTTTCACATAGTTTCACATAGTTTCACATAGTTTCACATAGTTTCACATAGTTTATCGTAGTTTCACATAATTTCACAGAGTTTCACATAGTTTCGGATAGCTTCACATAGTTTCGCATAGTTTCACATAGTTTCGGATAGTTTCACATAGTTTCACTTAGTTTCACATAGTTTCACATAGTTTCGGGTAGTTTCACATAGTTTCGGATAGTTTCACATAGTTTCACATAGTTTCGGATAGTTTCACATAGTTTCGGATAGTTTCACATAGTTTGGGACAGTTTCACATAGTTTCACATAGTTTCGGATAGTTTCACATAGTTTCAAATAATTTCACATAGTTTCGGATAGTTTCACATAGTTTCACATAGTTTCGGATAGTTTCACATAGTTTCACATAGTTTCGGATAGTTTCACATAGTTTCACATAGTTTCGCATAGTTTCGGATAGTTTCACATAGTTTCGGATAGTTTCGCATAGTTTCGGATAGTTTCACATAGTTTCCGATAGTTTCACAAAGTTTCACATAGTTTCACATTGTTTCGGATAGTTTCGGAAAGTTTCACATAGTTTCACATAGTTTCGGATAGTTTCACATAGTTTCACATAGTTTATCGTAGTTTCACATAATTTCACAGAGTTTCACTTAGTTTCGGATAGTTTCACATAGTTTCGCATAGTTTCACATAGTTTCGGATAGTTTCACATAGTTTCACTTAGTTTCACATAGTTTCACATAGTTTCGGATAGTTTCACATAGTTTCACATAGTTTCGGATAGTTTCACATAGTTTCGCATAGTTTCACATAGTTTCGGATAGTTTCACATAATTTCACTTAGTTTCACATAGTTTCGGGTAGTTTCAAATAGTTTCACATAGTTTCGGATAGTTTCACATAGTTTCGGATAGTTTGACATAGTTTCGGACAGTTTTAGATAGTTTCACATAGTTTCGGATAGTTTCACATAGTTTCACATAGTTTCGGATAGTTTAACATAGTTTCACATAGTTTCGGAAAGTTTCACATAGTTTCGAATAGTTTCACATAGTTTCACATAGTTTCGGATAGTTTCACATAGTTTCGGATAGTTTCACATAGTTTCACATAGTTTCGGATAGTTTCACATAGTTTGGGACAGTTTCACATAGTTTCACATAGTTTCGGATAGTTTCACATAATTTCACAGAGTTTCACATAGTTTCGGATAGTTTCACATAGTTTCGCATAGTTTCACATAGTTTCGGATAGTTTCACATAGTTTCACTTAGTTTCACATAGTTTCACATAGTTTCAGGTAGTTTCACATAGTTTCGGATAGTTTCACATAGTTTCGGACAGTTTCACATAGTTTCACATATTTTCGGATAGTTTCACATAGTTTCACATAGTTTCGGATAGTTTAACATAGTTTCACATAGTTTCGGAAAGTTTCACATAGTTTCGAATAGTTTCACATAGTTTCACATAGTTTCGGATAGTTTCACATAGTTTCGGATAGTTTCACATAGTTTCGGATAGTTTCACATAGTTTCACATAGTTTCACATAGTTTATCGTAGTTTCACATAGTTTCACTTTGTTTCACATAGTTTCGGATAGTTTCACATAGGCTCGCATAGTTTCACATAGTTTCACATAGTTTCGGATAGTTTCACATAGTTTCGCATAGTTTCACATAGTTTCGGATAGTTTCACATAGTTTTACATAGTTTCACATAGTTTCGGGAAGTTTTACATAGTTTCACATAGTTTCGGATAGTTTCACATAGTTTCACATAGTTTCGGATAGTTTCCCATAGTTTCACATAGTTTCGGATAGTTTCGCATAGTTTCGGATAGTTTCACATAGTTTCGGATAGTTTCACAAAGTTTCACATAGTTTAGCATAGTTTCACATAGTTTCGGACAGTTTCACATAGTTTCACTTAGTTTCACATAGTTTCACATAGTTTCGGGTAGTTTCACATAGTTTCACATAGTTTTGGATAGTTTCACATAGTTTCACACAGTTTCACCTAGTTTCGGATAGTTTCACATAGTTTCACATAGTTTCGGATAGTTTCACATAGTTTGGGACAGTTTCACATAGTTTCACATAGTTTCGGATAGTTTCACATAGTTTCAAATAATTTCACATAGTTTCGGATAGTTTCACATAGTTTCACATAGTTTCGGATAGTTTCACATAGTTTCGGATAGTTTCACATAGTTTCACATAGTTTTGGAGAGTTTCGCATAGTTTCGGATAGTTTCACATAGTTTCGGATAGTTTCGCATAGTTTCGGATAGTTTCACATAGTTTCGGATAGTTTCACAAAGTTTCGGATAGTTTCGGATAGTTTCGGAAAGTTTCACATAGTTTCACATAGTTTCGGATAGTTTCACATAGTTTCACATAGTTTATCGTAGTTTCACATAATTTCACAGAGTTTCACATAGTTTCGGATAGTTTCACATAGTTTCGCATAGTTTCACATAGTTTCGGATAGTTTCACATAGTTTCACTTAGTTTCACATAGTTTCACATAGTTTCGGGTAGTTTCACATAGTTTCGGATAGTTTCACATAGTTTCACATAGTTTCGGATAGTTTCACATAGTTTCGGATAGTTTCACATAGTTTGGGACAGTTTCACATAGTTTCGGATAGTTTCACATAGTTTCAAATAATTTCACATAGTTTCGGATAGTTTCACATAGTTTCACATAGTTTCGGATAGTTTCACATAGTTTCACATAGTTTCGGATAGTTTCACATAGTTTCACATAGTTTTGGATAGTTTCGCATAGTTTCGGATAGTTTCACATAGTTTCGGATAGTTTCGCATAGTTTCGGATAGTTTCACATAGTTTCCGATAGTTTCACAAAGTTTCACATAGTTTCACATTGTTTCGGATAGTTTCGGAAAGTTTCACATAGTTTCGGATAGTTTCACATAGTTTCACATAGTTTCACATAGTTTCACATAGTTTCACATAGTTTATCGTAGTTTCACATAATTTCACAGAGTTTCACTTAGTTTCGGATAGTTTCACATAGTTTCGCATAGTTTCACATAGTTTCGGATAGTTTCACATAGTTTCACTTAGTTTCACATAGTTTCACATAGTTTCGGATAGTTTCACATAGTTTCACATAGTTTCGGATAGTTTCACATAGTTTCGCATAGTTTCACATAGTTTCGGATAGTTTCACATAATTTCACTTAGTTTCACATAGTTTCGGGAAGTTTCAAATAGTTTCACATAGTTTCGGATAGTTTCACATAGTTTCGGATAGTTTCACATAGTTTCGGACAGTTTTACATAGTTTCACATAGTTTCGGATAGTTTCACATAGTTTCACATAGTTTCGGATAGTTTAACATAGTTTCACATAGTTTCGGAAAGTTTCACATAGTTTCGAATAGTTTCACATAGTTTCACATAGTTTCGGATAGTTTCACATAGTTTCGGATAGTTTCACATAGTTTCACATAGTTTCGGATAGTTTCACATAGTTTGGGACAGTTTCACATAGTTTCACATAGTTTCGGATAGTTTCACATAATTTCACAGAGTTTCACATAGTTTCGGATAGTTTCACATAGTTTCGCATAGTTTCACATAGTTTCGGATAGTTTCACATAGTTTCACTTAGTTTCACATAGTTTCGGGTAGTTTCACATAGTTTCGGATAGTTTCACATAGTTTCGGACAGTTTCACATAGTTTCACATATTTTCGGATAGTTTCTTATAGTTTCACATAGTTTCGGATAGTTTCACATAGTTTCGGATAGTTTCACATAGTTTCAGATAGTTTCACATAGTTTCACATAGTTTATCGTAGTTTCACATAGTTTCACTTTGTTTCACATAGTTTCGGATAGTTTCACATAGGCTCGCATAGTTTCACATAGTTTCGGATAGTTTCTCATAGTTTCACTTAGTTTCACATAGTTTGATATAGTTTCGGGTAGTTTCACATAGTTTCGGATATTTTCACATAGTTTCACATAGTTTCACATAGTTTCGGATAGTTTCACATAGTTTCGCATAGTTTCACATAGTTTCGGATAGTTTCACATAGTTTTACATAGTTTCACATAGTTTCGGGTAGTTTTACATAGTTTCACATAGTTTCGGATAGTTTCACATAGTTTCACATAGTTTCGGATAGTTTCCCATAGTTTCACATAGTTTCGGATAGTTTCGCATAGTTTCGGATAGTTTCACATAGTTTCGGATAGTTTCACAAAGTTTCACATAGTTTCGCATAGTTTCACATAGTTTCGGACAGTTTCACATAGTTTCACTTAGTTTCACATAGTTTCACATAGTTTCGGGTAGTTTTACATAGTTTCACATAGTTTCGGATAGTTTCACATAGTTTCACATAGTTTCGGATAGTTTCCCATAGTTTCACATAGTTTCGGATAGTTTCGCATAGTTTCGGATAGTTTCACATAGTTTCGGATAGTTTCACAAAGTTTCACAGAGTTTCACATAGTTTCGGATAGTTTCACATAGTTTCGGATAGTTTCACATAGTTTGGGACAGTTTCACATAGTTTCGGATAGTTTCACATAGTTTCAAATAATTTCACATAGTTTCGGATAGTTTCACTTAGTTTCACATAGTTTCGGATAGTTTCACATAGTTTCACATAGTTTCGGATAGTTTCACATAGTTTCACATAGTTTTGGATAGTTTCGCATAGTTTCGGATAGTTTCACATAGTTTCGGATAGTTTCGCATAGTTTCGGATAGTTTCACATAGTTTCCGATAGTTTCACAAAGTTTCACATAGTTTCACATTGTTTCGGATAGTTTCGGAAAGTTTCACATAGTTTCGGATAGTTTCACATAGTTTCACATAGTTTCACATAGTTTATCGTAGTTTCACATAATTTCACAGAGTTTCACTTAGTTTCGGATAGTTTCACATAGTTTCGCATAGTTTCACATAGTTTCGGATAGTTTCACATAGTTTCACTTAGTTTCACATAGTTTCGGATAGTTTCAGATAGTTTCACATAGTTTCGGATAGTTTCACATAGTTTCGCATAGTTTCACATAGTTTCGGATAGTTTCACATAATTTCACTTAGTTTCACATAGTTTCGGGAAGTTTCAAATAGTTTCACATAGTTTCGGATAGTTTCACATAGTTTCGGATAGTTTCACATAGTTTCGGACAGTTTTACATAGTTTCACATAGTTTCGGATAGTTTCACATAGTTTCACATAGTTTCGGATAGTTTAACATAGTTTCACATAGTTTCGGAAAGTTTCACATAGTTTCGAATAGTTTCACATAGTTTCACATAGTTTCGGATAGTTTCACATAGTTTCGGATAGTTTCACATAGTTTCACATAGTTTCGGATAGTTTCACATAGTTTGGGACAGTTTCACATAGTTTCACATAGTTTCGGATAGTTTCACATAATTTCACAGAGTTTCACATAGTTTCGGATAGTTTCACATAGTTTCGCATAGTTTCACATAGTTTCGGATAGTTTCACATAGTTTCACTTAGTTTCACATAGTTTCGGGTAGTTTCACATAGTTTCGGATAGTTTCACATAGTTTCGGACAGTTTCACATAGTTTCACATATTTTCGGATAGTTTCTTATAGTTTCACATAGTTTCGGATAGTTTAACATAGTTTCACATAGTTTCGGAAAGTTTCACATAGTTTCGAATAGTTTCACATAGTTTCACATAGTTTCGGGTAGTTTCACATAGTTTCGGATAGTTTCACATAGTTTCGGATAGTTTCACATAGTTTCAGATAGTTTCACATAGTTTCACATAGTTTATCGTAGTTTCACATAGTTTCACTTTGTTTCACATAGTTTCGGATAGTTTCACATAGGCTCGCATAGTTTCACATAGTTTCGGATAGTTTCTCATAGTTTCACTTAGTTTCACATAGTTTCATATAGTTTCGGGTAGTTTCACATAGTTTCGGATAGTTTCACATAGTTTCACATAGTTTCGGATAGTTTCACATAGTTTCGCATAGTTTCACATAGTTTCGGATAGTTTCACATAGTTTTACATAGTTTCACATAGTTTCGGGTAGTTTTACATAGTTTCACATAGTTTCGGATAGTTTCACATAGTTTCACATAGTTTCGGATAGTTTCCCATAGTTTCACATAGTTTCGGATAGTTTCGCATAGTTTCGGATAGTTTCACATAGTTTCGGATAGTTTCACAAAGTTTCACATAGTTTCGCATAGTTTCACATAGTTTCGGACAGTTTCACATAGTTTCACTTAGTTTCACATAGTTTCACTTAGTTTCACATAGTTTCACATAGTTTCGGGTAGTTTCACATAGTTTCACATAGTTTTGGATAGTTTCACATAGTTTCACACAGTTTCACCTAGTTTCGGATAGTTTCACATAGTTTCACATAGTTTCGGATAGTTTCACATAGTTTGGGACAGTTTCACATAGTTTCACATAGTTTCGGATAGTTTCACATAGTTTCAAATAATTTCACATAGTTTCGGATAGTTTCACATAGTTTCACATAGTTTCGGATAGTTTCACATAGTTTCACATAGTTTCGGATAGTTTCACATAGTTTCACATAGTTTTGGAGAGTTTCGCATAGTTTCGGATAGTTTCACATAGTTTCGGATAGTTTCGCATAGTTTCGGATAGTTTCACATAGTTTCGGATAGTTTCGGATAGTTTCGGAAAGTTTCACATAGTTTCACATAGTTTCGGATAGTTTCACATAGTTTCACATAGTTTATCGTAGTTTCACATAATTTCACAGAGTTTCACATAGTTTCGGATAGTTTCACATAGTTTCGCATAGTTTCACATAGTTTCGGATAGTTTCACATAGTTTCACTTAGTTTCACATAGTTTCACATAGTTTCGGGTAGTTTCACATAGTTTCGGATAGTTTCACATAGTTTCACATAGTTTCGGATAGTTTCACATAGTTTCGGATAGTTTCACATAGTTTGGGACAGTTTCACATAGTTTCGGATAGTTTCACATAGTTTCAAATAATTTCACATAGTTTCGGATAGTTTCACATAGTTTCACATAGTTTCGGATAGTTTCACATAGTTTCACATAGTTTCGGATAGTTTCACATAGTTTCACATAGTTTTGGATAGTTTCGCATAGTTTCGGATAGTTTCACATAGTTTCGGATAGTTTCGCATAGTTTCGGATAGTTTCACATAGTTTCCGATAGTTTCACAAAGTTTCACATAGTTTCACATTGTTTCGGATAGTTTCGGAAAGTTTCACATAGTTTCGGATAGTTTCACATAGTTTCACATAGTTTCACATAGTTTCACATAGTTTCACATAGTTTATCGTAGTTTCACATAATTTCACAGAGTTTCACTTAGTTTCGGATAGTTTCACATAGTTTCGCATAGTTTCACATAGTTTCGGATAGTTTCACATAGTTTCACTTAGTTTCACATAGTTTCACATAGTTTCGGATAGTTTCACATAGTTTCACATAGTTTCGGATAGTTTCACATAGTTTCGCATAGTTTCACATAGTTTCGGATAGTTTCAAATAATTTCACTTAGTTTCACATAGTTTCGGGAAGTTTCAAATAGTTTCACATAGTTTCGGATAGTTTCACATAGTTTCGGACAGTTTTACATAGTTTCACATAGTTTCGGATAGTTTCACATAGTTTCACATAGTTTCGGATAGTTTAACATAGTTTCACATAGTTTCGGAAAGTTTCACATAGTTTCGAATAGTTTCACATAGTTTCACATAGTTTCGGATAGTTTCACATAGTTTCGGATAGTTTCACATAGTTTCACATAGTTTCGGATAGTTTCACATAGTTTGGGACAGTTTCACATAGTTTCACATAGTTTCGGATAGTTTCACATAATTTCACAGAGTTTCACATAGTTTCGGATAGTTTCACATAGTTTCACATAGTTTCGCATAGTTTCACATAGTTTCGGATAGTTTCACATAGTTTCACTTAGTTTCACATAGTTTCGGGTAGTTTCACATAGTTTCGGATAGTTTCACATAGTTTCGGACAGTTTCACATAGTTTCACATATTTTCGGATAGTTTCTTATAGTTTCACATAGTTTCGGATAGTTTAACATAGTTTCACATAGTTTCGGAAAGTTTCACATAGTTTCGAATAGTTTCACATAGTTTCACATAGTTTCGGGTAGTTTCACATAGTTTCGGATAGTTTCACATAGTTTCGGATAGTTTCACATAGTTTCAGATAGTTTCACATAGTTTCACATAGTTTCACATAGTTTATCGTAGTTTCACATAGTTTCACTTTGTTTCACATAGTTTCGGATAGTTTCACATAGGCTCGCATAGTTTCACATAGTTTCGGATAGTTTCTCATAGTTTCACTTAGTTTCACATAGTTTCATATAGTTTCGGGTAGTTTCACATAGTTTCGGATAGTTTCACATAGTTTCACATAGTTTCGGATAGTTTCACATAGTTTCGGATAGTTTCACATAGTTTCACATAGTTTCACATAGTTTATCGTAGTTTCACATAGTTTTACATAGTTTCACATAGTTTCGGGTAGTTTTACATAGTTTCACATAGTTTCGGATAGTTTCACATAGTTTCACATAGTTTCGGATAGTTTCCCATAGTTTCACATAGTTTCGGATAGTTTTGCATAGTTTCGGATAGTTTCACATAGTTTCGGATAGTTTCACAAAGTTTCACATAGTTTCGCATAGTTTCACATAGTTTCGGACAGTTTCACATAGTTTCACTTAGTTTCACATAGTTTCACATAGTTTCGGGTAGTTTCACATAGTTTCACATAGTTTTGGATAGTTTCATATAGTTTCACACAGTTTCACCTAGTTTCGGATAGTTTCACATAGTTTCGGATAGTTTCACATAGTTTGGGACAGTTTCACATAGTTTCGGATAGTTTCACATAGTTTCAAATATTTTCACATAGTTTCGGATAGTTTCACATAGTTTCACATAGTTTCGGATAGTTTCACATAGTTTCACATAGTTTCGGATAGTTTCACATAGTTTCACATAGTTTTGGATAGTTTCGCATAGTTTCGGATAGTTTCACATAGTTTCGGATAGTTTCGCATAGTTTCGGATAGTTTCACATAGTTTCGAATAGTTTCACAAAGTTTCGGATAGTTTCGGATAGTTTCGGAAAGTTTCACATAGTTTCACATAGTTTCGGATAGTTTCACATAGTTTCACATAGTTTCACATAGTTTCACATAGTTTATCGTAGTTTCACATAATTTCACAGAGTTTCACATAGTTTCGGATAGTTTCACATAGTTTCGCCTAGTTTCACATAGTTTCGGATAGTTTCACATAGTTTCACTTAGTTTCACATAGTTTCACTTAGTTTCACATAGTTTCACATAGTTTCGGGTAGTTTCACATAGTTTCGGATAGTTTCACATAGTTTCACATAGTTTCGGATAGTTTCACATAGTTTCGGATAGTTTCACATAGTTTGGGACAGTTTCACATAGTTTCGGATAGTTTCACATAGTTTCAAATAATTTCACATAGTTTCGGATAGTTTCACATAGTTTCGGATAGTTTCACATAGTTTCACATAGTTTCGGATAGTTTCTCATAGTTTCACATAGTTTTGGATAGTTTCGCATAGTTTCGGATAGTTTCACATAGTTTCGGATAGTTTCGCATAGTTTCGGATAGTTTCACATAGTTTCCGATAGTTTCACAAAGTTTCACATAGTTTCACATTGTTTCGGATAGTTTCGGAAAGTTTCACATAGTTTCACATAGTTTCGGATAGTTTCACATAGTTTCACATAGTTTCACATAGTTTATCGTAGTTTCACATAATTTCACAGAGTTTCACTTAGTTTCGGATAGTTTCACATAGTTTCGCATAGTTTCACATAGTTTCGGATAGTTTCACATAGTTTCACTTAGTTTCACATAGTTTCGGATAGTTTCACATAGTTTCACATAGTTTCGGATAGTTTCACATAGTTTCGCATAGTTTCACATAGTTTCAGATAGTTTCACATAATTTCACTTAGTTTCACATAGTTTCGGATAGTTTCAAATAGTTTCACATAGTTTCGGAAAGTTTCACATAGTTTCGAATAGTTTCACATAGTTTCACATAGTTTCGGATAGTTTCACATAGTTTCGGATAGTTTCACATAGTTTCACATAGTTTCGGATAGTTTCACATAGTTTGGGACAGTTTCACATAGTTTCACATAGTTTCGGATAGTTTCACATAATTTCACAGAGTTTCACATAGTTTCGGAAAGTTTCACATAGTTTCGCATAGTTTCACATAGTTTCGGATAGTTTCACATAGTTTCACTTAGTTTCACATAGTTTCGGGTAGTTTCACATAGTTTCGGATAGTTTCACATAGTTTCGGACAGTTTCACATAGTTTCACATATTTTCGGATAGTTTCACATAGTTTCACATAGTTTCGCATAGTTTCGGATAGTTTAACATAGTTTCACATAGTTTCGGAAAGTTTCACATAGTTTCGAATAGTTTCACATAGTTTCACATAGTTTCGGGTAGTTTCACATAGTTTCGGATAGTTTCACATAGTTCCACATAGTTTCGGATAGTTTCACATAGTTTCAGATAGTTTCACATAGTTTCACATAGTTTCACATAGTTTATCGTAGTTTCACATAGTTTCACTTTGTTTCACATAGTTTCGGATAGTTTCACATAGGCTCGCATAGTTTCACATAGTTTCGGATAGTTTCTCATAGTTTCACTTAGTTTCACATAGTTTCATATAGTTTCGGGTAGTTTCACATAGTTTCGGATAGTTTCACATAGTTTCACATAATTTCACATAGTTTCGGATAGTTTCACATAGTTTCACATAGTTTCACATAGTTTCTGATAGTTTCACATAGTTTCGGATAGTTTCACAAAGTTTCACATAGTTTCGGATAGTTTCACAAAGTTTCACATAGTTTCACATAGTTTCGGACAGTTTCGGATAGTTTCACATAGTTTCACATAGTTTCGGATAGTTTCACATAGTTTCGCATAGTTTCACATAGTTTCGGATAGTTTCACATAGTTTCACTTAGTTTCACATAGTTTCGGGTAGTTTCACATAGTTTCGGATAGTTTCACTTAGATTCACATAGTTTCGGATAGTTTCACATAGTTTCGCATAGTTTCACATAGTTTCGGATAGTTTCGGATAGTTTCACATAGTTTCGGACAGTTTCACATATTTTCGGATAGTTTCACATAGTTTCGGATAGTTTAACATAGTTTCACATAGTTTCGGAAAGTTTCACATAGTTTCGAATAGTTTCACATAGTTTCACATAGTTTCGGATAGTTTCACATAGTTT
Source organism: Parasteatoda tepidariorum (assembly GCF_982258835.1). Lineage (NCBI taxonomy): Eukaryota > Metazoa > Arthropoda > Arachnida > Araneae > Theridiidae > Parasteatoda > Parasteatoda tepidariorum. The sequence goes on from NC_141756.1 coordinate 125,730,986, forward strand.
CGGATAGTTTCACATAGTTTCGGATAGTTTCACATAGTTTCACATAGTTTATCGTAGTTTCACATAGTTTCACATTGTTTCACATAGTTTCGGATAGTTTCACATAGTTTCGCATAGTTTCACAGAGTTTCGGATATTTTCTCTTAGTTTCACGTAGTTTCACATAGTTTCACATAGTTTCGGGTAGTTTCACATAGTTTCGGATAGTTTCACATAGTTTCACATAATTTCACATAGTTTCGGATAGTTTCACATAGTTTCACATAGTTTCGGATAGTTTCACATAGTTTTACATAGTTTCACATAGTTTCGGGTAGTTTTACATAGTTTCACATAGTTTCGAATAGTTTCACATAGTTTCACATAGTTTCGGGTAGTTTCACATAGTTTCGGTTAGTTTCACATAGTTCCACATAGTTTCGGATAGTTTCACATAGTTTCAGATAGTTTCACATAGTTTCACATAGTTTCACATAGTTTATCGTAGTTTCACATAGTTTCACTTTGTTTCACATAGTTTCGGATAGTTTCACATAGGCTCGCATAGTTTCACATAGTTTCGGATAGTTTCTCATAGTTTCACTTAGTTTCACATAGTTTCATATAGTTTCGGGTAGTTTCACATAGTTTCGGATAGTTTCACATAGTTTCACATAATTTCACATAGTTTCGGATAGTTTCACATAGTTTCACATAGTTTCACATAGTTTCTGATAGTTTCACATAGTTTCGGATAGTTTCACAAAGTTTCACATAGTTTCGGATAGTTTCACAAAGTTTCACATAGTTTCACATAGTTTCGGACAGTTTCGGATAGTTTCACATAGTTTCACATAGTTTCGGATAGTTTCACATAGTTTCGCATAGTTTCACATAGTTTCGGATAGTTTCACATAGTTTCACTTAGTTTCACATAGTTTCGGGTAGTTTCACATAGTTTCGGATAGTTTCACTTAGATTCACATAGTTTCGGATAGTTTCACATAGTTTCGCATAGTTTCACATAGTTTCGGATAGTTTCGGATAGTTTCACATAGTTTCGGACAGTTTCACATATTTTCGGATAGTTTCACATAGTTTCGGATAGTTTAACATAGTTTCACATAGTTTCGGAAAGTTTCACATAGTTTCGAATAGTTTCACATAGTTTCACATAGTTTCGGATAGTTTCACATAGTTTCGGATAGTTTCACATAGTTTCGGATAGTTTCACATAGTTTCACATAGTTTATCGTAGTTTCACATAGTTTCACATTGTTTCACATAGTTTCGGATAGTTTCACATAGTTTCGCATAGTTTCACAGAGTTTCGGATATTTTCTCTTAGTTTCACTTAGTTTCACATAGTTTCACATAGTTTCGGGTAGTTTCACATAGTTTCGGATAGTTTCACATAGTTTCACATAATTTCACATAGTTTCGGATAGTTTCACATAGTTTCACATAGTTTCGGATAGTTTCACATAGTTTCGGATAGTTTCACATAGTTTCACAAAGTTTCACATAGTTTCACATAGTTTCGGATAGTTTCACAAAGTTTCACATAGTTTCACATAGTTTCGGAAAGTTTCACATAGTTTCACATAGTTTCGGATAGTTTCACATAGTTTCACATAGTTTATCGTAGTTTCACATAGTTTCACATAGTTGCGGATAGTTTAACATAGTTTCGCATAGTTTCACATAGTTTCGGATAGTTTCACATAGTTTTACATAGTTTCACATAGTTTCGGGTAGTTTTACATAGTTTCACATAGTTTCGGATAGTTTCACATAGTTTCACATAGTTTCACATAGTTTCACATAGTTTCGGATAGTTTCCCATAGTTTCACATAGTTTCGGATAGTTTCGCATAGTTTCGGATAGTTTCACATAGTTTCGGATAGTTTCACAAAGTTTCACATAGTTTCGCATAGTTTCACATAGTTTCGGACAGTTTCACATAGTTTCACTTAGTTTCACATAGTTTCACATAGTTTCGGGTAGTTTCACATAGTTTCACCTAGTTTCGGATATTTTCACATAGTTTCACATAGTTTCGGATAGTTTCACATAGTTTGGGACAGTTTCACATAGTTTCACATAGTTTCGGATAGTTTCACATAGTTTCAAATAATTTCACATAGTTTCGGATAGTTTCACATAGTTTCACATAGTTTCGGATGGTTTCTCATAGTTTCATATAGTTTCGGATAGTTTCACATAGTTTGGGACAGTTTCACATAGTTTCACATAGTTTCGGATAGTTTCACATAATTTCACCGAGTTTCACATAGTTTCGGATAGTTTCACATAGTTTCGCATAGTTTCACATAGTTTCGGATAGTTTCACATAGTTTCACTTAGTTTCACATAGTTTCACATAGTTTCGCATAGTTTCACATAGTTTCGGATAGTTTCACATAGTTTCGGATAGTTTCACATAGTTTCGCATAGTTTCACATAGTTTCGGATAGTTTCACATAATTTCACTTAGTTTCACATAGTTTCGGGTAGTTTCAAATAGTTTCACATAGTTTCGGATAGTTTCACATAGTTTCGGATAGTTTCACATAGTTTCGGACAGTTTCACATAGTTTCACATTTTTTCGGATAGTTTCACATGGTTTCACATAGTTTCACATAGTTTCGGATAGTTTCACATGGTTTCACATAGTTTCGGATAGATTCACATAGTTTCACATAGTTTCGGATAGTTTCACATAGTTTCGGATAATTTCACATAGTTTCGGATAGTTTCACATAGTTTCGGATAGTTTCACATAGTTTCACATAGTTTCGGATAGTTTCACATAGTTTCGGATAGTTTCACATAGTTTCACATAGCTTCACATAGTTTCGGGTAGTTTCACATAGTTTCGGATAGTTTCACATAGTTTCACATAGTTTCTGATATTTTCACATAGTTTCACATAGTTTCGCTCAGTTTCACATAGTTTCGGATAGTTTCACACAGTTTCGCATAGTTTCACATAGTTTCGAATAGTTTCACATAGTGTCACATAGTTTCACATAGTTTCATGTAGTTTCGCATAGTTTCACATAGTTTCGGATAGTTTCACACAGTTTCGGATAGTTTCACATAGTTTCGGATAGTTTCACATAGTTTCGGTTAGTTTCACATAGTTTCGCATAGTTTCGGATAGTTTCACATAGTTTTGGATAGTTTCACATAGTTTCACATAGTTTCGGTTAGTTTCACATAGTTTCACATAGTTTCGGATAGTTTCACATAGTTTCACATAGTTTCGGATAGTTTCACATAGTTTCGGTTAGTTTCACATAGTTTCGGATAGTTTCACATAGTTTCGAATAGTTTCACATAGTTTCACATAGTTTCACATAGTTTCTCATAGTTTCGCATAGTTTCACATAGTTTCGGATAGTTTCACGTAGTTTCACATAGTTTCGGATAGTTTCAAATAGTTTCACATAGTTTCAAATAGTTTCACATAGTTTCGGTTAGTTTCACATAGTTTCACATAGTTTCGGATAGTTTCGCATAGTTTCACATAGTTTCGGATAGTTTCACATAGTTTCGGATAGTTTCACGTAGTTTCACATTGTTTCGGATAGTTTCACATAGTTTCGGATAGTTTCACATAGTTTCACATAGTTTCACATAGTTTCGGATAGTTTCACATAGTTTCTCATAGTTTCGGATAGTTTCACATAGTTTCCCATAGTTTCGGACAGTTTCACATAGTTTCACATAGTTTCGGATAGTTTCACATAGTTTCACATAGTTTCGGATAGTTTCACATGGTTTCACATAGTTTCGGATAGTTTCACATGGTTTCACATAGTTTCACATAGTTTCGGATAGATTCACATAGTTTCGCATAGTTTCGGATAGTTTCACATAGTTTCGGATAGTTTCACATAGTTTCGGATAGTTTCACATAGCTTCGGATAGTTTCACATAGTTTCACATAGTTTCGGATAGTTTCACATAGTTTCACATAGTTTCACATAGTTTCACATAGTTTATCGTAGTTTCACATAGTTTCACTTTGTTTCACATAGTTTCGGATAGTTTCACATAGGCTCGCATAGTTTCACATAGTTTCGGATAGTTTCTCATAGTTTCACTTAGTTTCACATAGTTTCATATAGTTTCGGGTAGTTTCACATAGTTTCGGATAGTTTCACATAGTTTCACATAATTTCACATAGTTTCGGATAGTTTCACATAGTTTCACATAGTTTCACATAGTTTCTGATAGTTTCACATAGTTTCGGATAGTTTCACAAAGTTTCACATAGTTTCGGATAGTTTCACAAAGTTTCACATAGTTTCACATAGTTTCGGACAGTTTCGGATAGTTTCACATAGTTTCGGATAGTTTCACATAGTTTCGCATAGTTTCACATAGTTTCGGATAGTTTCACATAGTTTCACTTAGTTTCACATAGTTTCACATAGTTTCGGGTAGTTTCACATAGTTTCGGATAGTTTCACATAGTTTCGGACAGTTTCACATAGTTTCACATATTTTCGGATAGTTTCACATAGTTTCACATAGTTTCAGATAGTTTCACATAGTTTCACATAGTTTATCGTAGTTTCACATAGTTTCACTTTGTTTCACATAGTTTCGGATAGTTTCACATAGGCTCGCATAGTTTCACATAGTTTCGGATAGTTTCTCATAGTTTCACTTAGTTTCACATAGTTTCATATAGTTTCGGGTAGTTTCACATAGTTTCGGATAGTTTCACATAGTTTCACATAGTTTCGGATAGTTTCACATAGTTTCGCATAGTTTCACATAGTTTCGGATAGTTTCACATAGTTTTACATAGTTTCACATAGTTTCGGGTAGTTTTACATAGTTTCACATAGTTTCGGATAGTTTCACATAGTTTCACATAGTTTCGGATAGTTTCCCATAGTTTCACATAGTTTCGGATAGTTTCGCATAGTTTCGGATAGTTTCACATAGTTTCGGATAGTTTCACAAAGTTTCACATAGTTTCGCATAGTTTCACATAGTTTCGGACAGTTTCACATAGTTTCACTTAGTTTCACATAGTTTCACATAGTTTCGGGTAGTTTCACATAGTTTCACATAGTTTTGGATAGTTTCACATAGTTTCACACAGTTTCACCTAGTTTCGGATAGTTTCACATAGTTTCACATAGTTTCGGATAGTTTCACATAGTTTGGGACAGTTTCACATAGTTTCACATAGTTTCGGATAGTTTCACATAGTTTCAAATAATTTCACATAGTTTCGGATAGTTTCACATAGTTTCACATAGTTTCGGATAGTTTCACATAGTTTCACATAGTTTCGGATAGTTTCACATAGTTTCACATAGTTTTGGAGAGTTTCGCATAGTTTCGGATAGTTTCACATAGTTTCGGATAGTTTCGCATAGTTTCGGATAGTTTCACATAGTTTCGGATAGTTTCGGATAGTTTCGGAAAGTTTCACATAGTTTCACATAGTTTCGGATAGTTTCACATAGTTTCACATAGTTTATCGTAGTTTCACATAATTTCACAGAGTTTCACATAGTTTCGGATAGTTTCACATAGTTTCGCATAGTTTCACATAGTTTCGGATAGTTTCACATAGTTTCACTTAGTTTCACATAGTTTCACATAGTTTCGGGTAGTTTCACATAGTTTCGGATAGTTTCACATAGTTTCACATAGTTTCGGATAGTTTCACATAGTTTCGGATAGTTTCACATAGTTTGGGACAGTTTCACATAGTTTCGGATAGTTTCACATAGTTTCAAATAATTTCACATAGTTTCGGATAGTTTCACATAGTTTCACATAGTTTCGGATAGTTTCACATAGTTTCACATAGTTTCGGATAGTTTCACATAGTTTCACATAGTTTTGGATAGTTTCGCATAGTTTCGGATAGTTTCACATAGTTTCGGATAGTTTCGCATAGTTTCGGATAGTTTCACATAGTTTCCGATAGTTTCACAAAGTTTCACATAGTTTCACATTGTTTCGGATAGTTTCGGAAAGTTTCACATAGTTTCGGATAGTTTCACATAGTTTCACATAGTTTCACATAGTTTCACATAGTTTCACATAGTTTATCGTAGTTTCACATAATTTCACAGAGTTTCACTTAGTTTCGGATAGTTTCACATAGTTTCGCATAGTTTCACATAGTTTCGGATAGTTTCACATAGTTTCACTTAGTTTCACATAGTTTCACATAGTTTCGGATAGTTTCACATAGTTTCACATAGTTTCGGATAGTTTCACATAGTTTCGCATAGTTTCACATAGTTTCGGATAGTTTCAAATAATTTCACTTAGTTTCACATAGTTTCGGGAAGTTTCAAATAGTTTCACATAGTTTCGGATAGTTTCACATAGTTTCGGACAGTTTTACATAGTTTCACATAGTTTCGGATAGTTTCACATAGTTTCACATAGTTTCGGATAGTTTAACATAGTTTCACATAGTTTCGGAAAGTTTCACATAGTTTCGAATAGTTTCACATAGTTTCACATAGTTTCGGATAGTTTCACATAGTTTCGGATAGTTTCACATAGTTTCACATAGTTTCGGATAGTTTCACATAGTTTGGGACAGTTTCACATAGTTTCACATAGTTTCGGATAGTTTCACATAATTTCACAGAGTTTCACATAGTTTCGGATAGTTTCACATAGTTTCACATAGTTTCGCATAGTTTCACATAGTTTCGGATAGTTTCACATAGTTTCACTTAGTTTCACATAGTTTCGGGTAGTTTCACATAGTTTCGGATAGTTTCACATAGTTTCGGACAGTTTCACATAGTTTCACATATTTTCGGATAGTTTCTTATAGTTTCACATAGTTTCGGATAGTTTAACATAGTTTCACATAGTTTCGGAAAGTTTCACATAGTTTCGAATAGTTTCACATAGTTTCACATAGTTTCGGGTAGTTTCACATAGTTTCGGATAGTTTCACATAGTTTCGGATAGTTTCACATAGTTTCAGATAGTTTCACATAGTTTCACATAGTTTCACATAGTTTATCGTAGTTTCACATAGTTTCACTTTGTTTCACATAGTTTCGGATAGTTTCACATAGGCTCGCATAGTTTCACATAGTTTCGGATAGTTTCTCATAGTTTCACTTAGTTTCACATAGTTTCATATAGTTTCGGGTAGTTTCACATAGTTTCGGATAGTTTCACATAGTTTCACATAGTTTCGGATAGTTTCACATAGTTTCGGATAGTTTCACATAGTTTCACATAGTTTCACATAGTTTATCGTAGTTTCACATAGTTTTACATAGTTTCACATAGTTTCGGGTAGTTTTACATAGTTTCACATAGTTTCGGATAGTTTCACATAGTTTCACATAGTTTCGGATAGTTTCCCATAGTTTCACATAGTTTCGGATAGTTTTGCATAGTTTCGGATAGTTTCACATAGTTTCGGATAGTTTCACAAAGTTTCACATAGTTTCGCATAGTTTCACATAGTTTCGGACAGTTTCACATAGTTTCACTTAGTTTCACATAGTTTCACATAGTTTCGGGTAGTTTCACATAGTTTCACATAGTTTTGGATAGTTTCATATAGTTTCACACAGTTTCACCTAGTTTCGGATAGTTTCACATAGTTTCGGATAGTTTCACATAGTTTGGGACAGTTTCACATAGTTTCGGATAGTTTCACATAGTTTCAAATATTTTCACATAGTTTCGGATAGTTTCACATAGTTTCACATAGTTTCGGATAGTTTCACATAGTTTCACATAGTTTCGGATAGTTTCACATAGTTTCACATAGTTTTGGATAGTTTCGCATAGTTTCGGATAGTTTCACATAGTTTCGGATAGTTTCGCATAGTTTCGGATAGTTTCACATAGTTTCGAATAGTTTCACAAAGTTTCGGATAGTTTCGGATAGTTTCGGAAAGTTTCACATAGTTTCACATAGTTTCGGATAGTTTCACATAGTTTCACATAGTTTCACATAGTTTCACATAGTTTATCGTAGTTTCACATAATTTCACAGAGTTTCACATAGTTTCGGATAGTTTCACATAGTTTCGCCTAGTTTCACATAGTTTCGGATAGTTTCACATAGTTTCACTTAGTTTCACATAGTTTCACTTAGTTTCACATAGTTTCACATAGTTTCGGGTAGTTTCACATAGTTTCGGATAGTTTCACATAGTTTCACATAGTTTCGGATAGTTTCACATAGTTTCGGATAGTTTCACATAGTTTGGGACAGTTTCACATAGTTTCGGATAGTTTCACATAGTTTCAAATAATTTCACATAGTTTCGGATAGTTTCACATAGTTTCGGATAGTTTCACATAGTTTCACATAGTTTCGGATAGTTTCTCATAGTTTCACATAGTTTTGGATAGTTTCGCATAGTTTCGGATAGTTTCACATAGTTTCGGATAGTTTCGCATAGTTTCGGATAGTTTCACATAGTTTCCGATAGTTTCACAAAGTTTCACATAGTTTCACATTGTTTCGGATAGTTTCGGAAAGTTTCACATAGTTTCACATAGTTTCGGATAGTTTCACATAGTTTCACATAGTTTCACATAGTTTATCGTAGTTTCACATAATTTCACAGAGTTTCACTTAGTTTCGGATAGTTTCACATAGTTTCGCATAGTTTCACATAGTTTCGGATAGTTTCACATAGTTTCACTTAGTTTCACATAGTTTCGGATAGTTTCACATAGTTTCACATAGTTTCGGATAGTTTCACATAGTTTCGCATAGTTTCACATAGTTTCAGATAGTTTCACATAATTTCACTTAGTTTCACATAGTTTCGGATAGTTTCAAATAGTTTCACATAGTTTCGGAAAGTTTCACATAGTTTCGAATAGTTTCACATAGTTTCACATAGTTTCGGATAGTTTCACATAGTTTCGGATAGTTTCACATAGTTTCACATAGTTTCGGATAGTTTCACATAGTTTGGGACAGTTTCACATAGTTTCACATAGTTTCGGATAGTTTCACATAATTTCACAGAGTTTCACATAGTTTCGGAAAGTTTCACATAGTTTCGCATAGTTTCACATAGTTTCGGATAGTTTCACATAGTTTCACTTAGTTTCACATAGTTTCGGGTAGTTTCACATAGTTTCGGATAGTTTCACATAGTTTCGGACAGTTTCACATAGTTTCACATATTTTCGGATAGTTTCACATAGTTTCACATAGTTTCGCATAGTTTCGGATAGTTTAACATAGTTTCACATAGTTTCGGAAAGTTTCACATAGTTTCGAATAGTTTCACATAGTTTCACATAGTTTCGGGTAGTTTCACATAGTTTCGGATAGTTTCACATAGTTCCACATAGTTTCGGATAGTTTCACATAGTTTCAGATAGTTTCACATAGTTTCACATAGTTTCACATAGTTTATCGTAGTTTCACATAGTTTCACTTTGTTTCACATAGTTTCGGATAGTTTCACATAGGCTCGCATAGTTTCACATAGTTTCGGATAGTTTCTCATAGTTTCACTTAGTTTCACATAGTTTCATATAGTTTCGGGTAGTTTCACATAGTTTCGGATAGTTTCACATAGTTTCACATAATTTCACATAGTTTCGGATAGTTTCACATAGTTTCACATAGTTTCACATAGTTTCTGATAGTTTCACATAGTTTCGGATAGTTTCACAAAGTTTCACATAGTTTCGGATAGTTTCACAAAGTTTCACATAGTTTCACATAGTTTCGGACAGTTTCGGATAGTTTCACATAGTTTCACATAGTTTCGGATAGTTTCACATAGTTTCGCATAGTTTCACATAGTTTCGGATAGTTTCACATAGTTTCACTTAGTTTCACATAGTTTCGGGTAGTTTCACATAGTTTCGGATAGTTTCACTTAGATTCACATAGTTTCGGATAGTTTCACATAGTTTCGCATAGTTTCACATAGTTTCGGATAGTTTCGGATAGTTTCACATAGTTTCGGACAGTTTCACATATTTTCGGATAGTTTCACATAGTTTCGGATAGTTTAACATAGTTTCACATAGTTTCGGAAAGTTTCACATAGTTTCGAATAGTTTCACATAGTTTCACATAGTTTCGGATAGTTTCACATAGTTTCGGATAGTTTCACATAGTTTCGGATAGTTTCACATAGTTTCACATAGTTTATCGTAGTTTCACATAGTTTCACATTGTTTCACATAGTTTCGGATAGTTTCACATAGTTTCGCATAGTTTCACAGAGTTTCGGATATTTTCTCTTAGTTTCACGTAGTTTCACATAGTTTCACATAGTTTCGGGTAGTTTCACATAGTTTCGGATAGTTTCACATAGTTTCACATAATTTCACATAGTTTCGGATAGTTTCACATAGTTTCACATAGTTTCGGATAGTTTCACATAGTTTTACATAGTTTCACATAGTTTCGGGTAGTTTTACATAGTTTCACATAGTTTCGAATAGTTTCACATAGTTTCACATAGTTTCGGGTAGTTTCACATAGTTTCGGATAGTTTCACATAGTTCCACATAGTTTCGGATAGTTTCACATAGTTTCAGATAGTTTCACATAGTTTCACATAGTTTCACATAGTTTATCGTAGTTTCACATAGTTTCACTTTGTTTCATATAGTTTCGGATAGTTTCACATAGGCTCGCATAGTTTCACATAGTTTCGGATAGTTTCTCATAGTTTCACTTAGTTTCACATAGTTTCATATAGTTTCGGGTAGTTTCACATAGTTTCGGATAGTTTCACATAGTTTCACATAATTTCACATAGTTTCGGATAGTTTCACATAGTTTCACATAGTTTCACATAGTTTCTGATAGTTTCACATAGTTTCGGATAGTTTCACAAAGTTTCACATAGTTTCGGATAGTTTCACAAAGTTTCACATAGTTTCACATAGTTTCGGACAGTTTCGGATAGTTTCACATAGTTTCACATAGTTTCGGATAGTTTCACATAGTTTCGCATAGTTTCACATAGTTTCGGATAGTTTCACATAGTTTCACTTAGTTTCACATAGTTTCGGGTAGTTTCACATAGTTTCGGATAGTTTCACTTAGATTCACATAGTTTCGGATAGTTTCACATAGTTTCGCATAGTTTCACATAGTTTCGGATAGTTTCGGATAGTTTCACATAGTTTCGGACAGTTTCACATATTTTCGGATAGTTTCACATAGTTTCGGATAGTTTAACATAGTTTCACATAGTTTCGGAAAGTTTCACATAGTTTCGAATAGTTTCACATAGTTTCACATAGTTTCGGATAGTTTCACATAGTTTCGGATAGTTTCACATAGTTTCGGATAGTTTCACATAGTTTCACATAGTTTATCGTAGTTTCACATAGTTTCACATTGTTTCACATAGTTTCGGATAGTTTCACATAGTTTCGCATAGTTTCACAGAGTTTCGGATATTTTCTCTTAGTTTCACTTAGTTTCACATAGTTTCACATAGTTTCGGGTAGTTTCACATAGTTTCGGATAGTTTCACATAGTTTCACATAATTTCACATAGTTTCGGATAGTTTCACATAGTTTCACATAGTTTCGGATAGTTTCACATAGTTTCGGATAGTTTCACATAGTTTCACAAAGTTTCACATAGTTTCACATAGTTTCGGATAGTTTCACAAAGTTTCACATAGTTTCACATAGTTTCGGAAAGTTTCACATAGTTTCACATAGTTTCGGATAGTTTCACATAGTTTCACATAGTTTATCGTAGTTTCACATAGTTTCACATAGTTGCGGATAGTTTAACATAGTTTCGCATAGTTTCACATAGTTTCGGATAGTTTCACATAGTTTTACATAGTTTCACATAGTTTCGGGTAGTTTTACATAGTTTCACATAGTTTCGGATAGTTTCACATAGTTTCACATAGTTTCACATAGTTTCACATAGTTTCGGATAGTTTCCCATAGTTTCACATAGTTTCGGATAGTTTCGCATAGTTTCGGATAGTTTCACATAGTTTCGGATAGTTTCACAAAGTTTCACATAGTTTCGCATAGTTTCACATAGTTTCGGACAGTTTCACATAGTTTCACTTAGTTTCACATAGTTTCACATAGTTTCGGGTAGTTTCACATAGTTTCACCTAGTTTCGGATATTTTCACATAGTTTCACATAGTTTCGGATAGTTTCACATAGTTTGGGACAGTTTCACATAGTTTCACATAGTTTCGGATAGTTTCACATAGTTTCAAATAATTTCACATAGTTTCGGATAGTTTCACATAGTTTCACATAGTTTCGGATGGTTTCTCATAGTTTCACATAGTTTCGGATAGTTTCACATAGTTTGGGACAGTTTCACATAGTTTCACATAGTTTCGGATAGTTTCACATAATTTCACCGAGTTTCACATAGTTTCGGATAGTTTCACATAGTTTCGCATAGTTTCACATAGTTTCGGATAGTTTCACATAGTTTCACTTAGTTTCACATAGTTTCACATAGTTTCGCATAGTTTCACATAGTTTCGGATAGTTTCACATAGTTTCGGATAGTTTCACATAGTTTCGCATAGTTTCACATAGTTTCGGATAGTTTCACATAATTTCACTTAGTTTCACATAGTTTCGGGTAGTTTCAAATAGTTTCACATAGTTTCGGATAGTTTCACATAGTTTCGGATAGTTTCACATAGTTTCGGACAGTTTCACATAGTTTCACATTTTTTCGGATAGTTTCACATGGTTTCACATAGTTTCACATAGTTTCGGATAGTTTCACATGGTTTCACATAGTTTCGGATAGATTCACATAGTTTCACATAGTTTCGGATAGTTTCACATAGTTTCGGATAATTTCACATAGTTTCGGATAGTTTCACATAGTTTCGGATAGTTTCACATAGTTTCACATAGTTTCGGATAGTTTCACATAGTTTCGGATAGTTTCACATAGTTTCACATAGCTTCACATAGTTTCGGGTAGTTTCACATAGTTTCGGATAGTTTCACATAGTTTCACATAGTTTCTGATATTTTCACATAGTTTCACATAGTTTCGCTCAGTTTCACATAGTTTCGGATAGTTTCACACAGTTTCGCATAGTTTCACATAGTTTCGAATAGTTTCACATAGTGTCACATAGTTTCACATAGTTTCATGTAGTTTCGCATAGTTTCACATAGTTTCGGATAGTTTCACACAGTTTCGGATAGTTTCACATAGTTTCGGATAGTTTCACATAGTTTCGGTTAGTTTCACATAGTTTCGCATAGTTTCGGATAGTTTCACATAGTTTTGGATAGTTTCACATAGTTTCACATAGTTTCGGTTAGTTTCACATAGTTTCACATAGTTTCGGATAGTTTCACATAGTTTCACATAGTTTCGGATAGTTTCACATAGTTTCGGTTAGTTTCACATAGTTTCGGATAGTTTCACATAGTTTCGAATAGTTTCACATAGTTTCACATAGTTTCACATAGTTTCTCATAGTTTCGCATAGTTTCACATAGTTTCGGATAGTTTCACGTAGTTTCACATAGTTTCGGATAGTTTCAAATAGTTTCACATAGTTTCAAATAGTTTCACATAGTTTCGGTTAGTTTCACATAGTTTCACATAGTTTCGGATAGTTTCGCATAGTTTCACATAGTTTCGGATAGTTTCACATAGTTTCGGATAGTTTCACGTAGTTTCACATTGTTTCGGATAGTTTCACATAGTTTCGGATAGTTTCACATAGTTTCACATAGTTTCACATAGTTTCGGATAGTTTCACATAGTTTCTCATAGTTTCGGATAGTTTCACATAGTTTCCCATAGTTTCGGACAGTTTCACATAGTTTCACATAGTTTCGGATAGTTTCACATAGTTTCACATAGTTTCGGATAGTTTCACATGGTTTCACATAGTTTCGGATAGTTTCACATGGTTTCACATAGTTTCACATAGTTTCGGATAGATTCACATAGTTTCGCATAGTTTCGGATAGTTTCACATAGTTTCGGATAGTTTCACATAGTTTCGGATAGTTTCACATAGCTTCGGATAGTTTCACATAGTTTCACATAGTTTCGGATAGTTTCACATAGTTTCACATAGTTTCACATAGTTTCACATAGTTTATCGTAGTTTCACATAGTTTCACTTTGTTTCACATAGTTTCGGATAGTTTCACATAGGCTCGCATAGTTTCACATAGTTTCGGATAGTTTCTCATAGTTTCACTTAGTTTCACATAGTTTCATATAGTTTCGGGTAGTTTCACATAGTTTCGGATAGTTTCACATAGTTTCACATAATTTCACATAGTTTCGGATAGTTTCACATAGTTTCACATAGTTTCACATAGTTTCTGATAGTTTCACATAGTTTCGGATAGTTTCACAAAGTTTCACATAGTTTCGGATAGTTTCACAAAGTTTCACATAGTTTCACATAGTTTCGGACAGTTTCGGATAGTTTCACATAGTTTCGGATAGTTTCACATAGTTTCGCATAGTTTCACATAGTTTCGGATAGTTTCACATAGTTTCACTTAGTTTCACATAGTTTCGGGTAGTTTCACATAGTTTCGGATAGTTTCACTTAGATTCACATAGTTTCGGATAGTTTCACATAGTTTCGCATAGTTTCACATAGTTTCGGATAGTTTCGGATAGTTTCACATAGTTTCGGACAGTTTCACATATTTTCGGATAGTTTCACATAGTTTCGGATAGTTTAACATAGTTTCACATAGTTTCGGAAAGTTTCACATAGTTTCGAATAGTTTCACATAGTTTCACATAGTTTCGGATAGTTTCACATAGTTTCGGATAGTTTCACATAGTTTCGGATAGTTTCACATAGTTTCACATAGTTTATCGTAGTTTCACATAGTTTCACATTGTTTCACATAGTTTCGGGTAGTTTCACATAGTTTCGGATAGTTTCACATAGTTTCACATAATTTCACATAGTTTCGGATAGTTTCACATAGTTTCACATAGTTTCGGATAGTTTCACATAGTTTCGGATAGTTTCACATAGTTTCACAAAGTTTCACATAGTTTCACATAGTTTCGGATAGTTTCACAAAGTTTCACATAGTTTCACATAGTTTCGGAAAGTTTCACATAGTTTCACATAGTTTCGGATAGTTTCACATAGTTTCACATAGTTTATCGTAGTTTCGGATAGTTTCACATAGTTGCGGATAGTTTAACATAGTTTCGCATAGTTTCACATAGTTTCGGATAGTTTCACATAGTTTTACATAGTTTCACATAGTTTCGGGTAGTTTTACATAGTTTCACATAGTTTCGGATAGTTTCACATAGTTTCACATAGTTTCACATAGTTTCGGATAGTTTCCCATAGTTTCACATAGTTTCGGATAGTTTCGCATAGTTTCGGATAGTTTCACATAGTTTCGGATAGTTTCACAAAGTTTCACATAGTTTCGCATAGTTTCACATAGTTTCGGACAGTTTCACATAGTTTCACTTAGTTTCACATAGTTTCACATAGTTTCGGGTAGTTTCACATAGTTTCACCTAGTTTCGGATAGTTTCACATAGTTTCACATAGTTTCGGATAGTTTCACATAGTTTGGGACAGTTTCACATAGTTTCACATAGTTTCGGATAGTTTCACATAGTTTCAAATAATTTCACATAGTTTCGGATAGTTTCACATAGTTTCACATAGTTTCGGATGGTTTCTCATAGTTTCACATAGTTTCGGATAGTTTGACATAGTTTGGGACAGTTTCACATAGTTTCACATAGTTTCGGATAGTTTCACATAATTTCACCGAGTTTCACATAGTTTCGGATAGTTTCACATAGTTTCGCATAGTTTCACATAGTTTCGGATAGTTTCACATAGTTTCACTTAGTTTCACATAGTTTCACATAGTTTCGCATAGTTTCACATAGTTTCGGATAGTTTCACATAGTTTCGGATAGTTTCACATAGTTTCGCATAGTTTCACATAGTTTCGGATAGTTTCACATAATTTCACTTAGTTTCACATAGTTTCGGGTAGTTTCACATAGTTTCGGATAGTTTCACATAGTTTCGGATAGTTTCACATAGTTTCGGACAGTTTCACATAGTTTCACATATTTTCGGATAGTTTCACATGGTTTCACATAGTTTCACATAGTTTCGGATAGTTTCACATGGTTTCACATAGTTTCGGATAGATTCACATAGTTTCACATAGTTTCGGATAGTTTCACATAGTTTCGGATAATTTCACATAGTTTCGGATAGTTTCACATAGTTTCGGATAGTTTCACATAGTTTCACATAGTTTCGGATAGTTTCACATAGTTTCGGATAGTTTCACATAGTTTCACATAGCTTCACATAGTTTCGGGTAGTTTCACATAGTTTCGGATAGTTTCACATAGTTTCACATAGTTTCTGATATTTTCACATAGTTTCACATAGTTACGCTTAGTTTCACATAGTTTCGGATAGTTTCACACAGTTTCGCATAGTTTCACATAGTTTCGAATAGTTTCACATAGTGTCACATAGTTTCACATAGCTTCATGTAGTTTCGCATAGTTTCACATAGTTTCGGATAGTTTCACACAGTTTCGGATAGTTTCACATAGTTTCGGATAGTTTCACATAGTTTCGGTTAGTTTCACATAGTTTCGCATAGTTTCGGATAGTTTCACATAGTTTTGGATAGTTTCACATAGTTTCACATAGTTTCGGTTAGTTTCACATAGTTTCACATAGTTTCGGATAGTTTCACATAGTTTCACATAGTTTCGGATAGTTTCACATAGTTTCGGTTAGTTTCACATAGTTTCGGATAGTTTCACATAGTTTCGAATAGTTTCACATAGTTTCACATAGTTTCACATAGTTTCTCATAGTTTCGCATAGTTTCACATAGTTTCGGATAGTTTCACGTAGTTTCACATAGTTTCGGATAGTTTCAAATAGTTTCACATAGTTTCAAATAGTTTCACATAGTTTCGGTTAGTTTCACGTAGTTTCACATAGTTTCACATAGTTTCGGATAGTTTCGCATAGTTTCACATAGTTTCGGATAGTTTCACATAGTTTCGGATAGTTTCACGTAGTTTCACATTGTTTCGGATAGTTTCACATAGTTTCGGATAGTTTCACATAGTTTCACATAGTTTCACATAGTTTCGGATAGTTTCACATAGTTTCTCATAGTTTCGGATAGTTTCACATAGTTTCCCATAGTTTCGGACAGTTTCACATAGTTTCACATAGTTTCGGATAGTTTCACATAGTTTCACATAGTTTCGGATAGTTTCACATGGTTTCACATAGTTTCACATAGTTTCGGATAGTTTCACATAGTTTCACATAGTTTCGGATAGTTTCACATGGTTTCACATAGTTTCGGATAGTTTCACATGGTTTCACATAGTTTCACATAGTTTCGGATAGATTCACATAGTTTCGCATAGTTTCGGATAGTTTCACATAGTTTCGGATAGTTTCACATAGTTTCGGATAGTTTCACATAGCTTCGGATAGTTTCACATAGTTTCACATAGTTTCGGATAGTTTCACATAGTTTCACATAGTTTCGGATAGTTTCGCATAGTTTCACATAGATTCACATAGTTTCGGATAGTTTCACATAGTTTCACATAGTTTCGGATAGTTTCACATAGTTTCACATAGTTTCTGATATTTTCACATAGTTTCACACAGTTTCACATAGTTTCACATAGTTTCGAATAGTTTCACATAGTGTCACATAGTTTCACATAGTTTCATATAGTTTCGCATAGTTTCACATAGTTTCGGATAGTTTCACACAGTTTCACATAGTTTCACATAGTTTCGAATAGTTTCACATAGTGTCACATAGTTTCACATAGTTTCCCATAGTTTCACATAGTTTCGGATAGTTTCACATAGTTTCGGATAGTTTCGGATAGTTTCACATAGTTTCACATAGTTTCGGACAGTTTCACATAGTTTCGGATAGTTTCACATAGTTTCACATAGTTTCGGATAGTTTCACATGGTTTTACATAGTTTCACATAGTTTCGGATAGTTTCACATAGTTTCGGATAGTTTCACATAGCTTCGGATAATTTCACATAGTTTCGGATAGTTTCACATAGTTTCGGATAGTTTCACATAGTTTCACATAGTTTCGGATAGTTTCACATAGTTTGGGACAGTTTCACATAGTTTCACATAGTTTCGGATAGTTTCACATAATTTCACAGAGTTTCACATAGTTTCGGATAGTTTCACTTAGTTTCGCATAGTTTCACATAGTTTCGGATAGTTTCACATAGTTTCACTTAGTTTCACATAGTTTCGGGTAGTTTCACATAGTTTCGGATAGTTTCACATAGTTTCGGACAGTTTCACATAGTTTCACATATTTTCGGATAGTTTCACATAGTTTCACATAGTTTCGGATAGTTTAACATAGTTTCACATAGTTTCGGAAAGTTTCACATAGTTTCGAATAGTTTCACATAGTTTCACATAGTTTCGGGTAGTTTCACATAGTTTCGGATAGTTTCACATAGTTTCGGATAGTTTCACATAGTTTCAGATAGTTTCACATAGTTTCACATAGTTTCACATAGTTTATCGTAGTTTCACATAGTTTCACTTTGTTTCACATAGTTTCGGATAGTTTCACATAGGCTCGCATAGTTTCACATAGTTTCGGATAGTTTCTCATAGTTTCACTTAGTTTCACATAGTTTCATATAGTTTCGGGTAGTTTCACATAGTTTCGGATAGTTTCACATAGTTTCACATAATTTCACATAGTTTCGGATAGTTTCACATAGTTTCACATAGTTTCGGATAGTTTCACATAGTTTCACATAGTTTCTGATAGTTTCACATAGTTTCGGATAGTTTCACAAAGTTTCACATAGTTTCGGATAGTTTCACAAAGTTTCACATAGTTTCACATAGTTTCGGACAGTTTCGGATAGTTTCACATAGTTTCACATAGTTTCGGATAGTTTCACATAGTTTCGGATAGTTTCACATAGTTTCACATAGTTTATCGTAGTTTCACATAGTTTTACATAGTTTCACATAGTTTCGGGTAGTTTTACATAGTTTCACATAGTTTCGGATAGTTTCACATAGTTTCACATAGTTTCGGATAGTTTCCCATAGTTTCACATATTTTCGGATAGTTTCGCATAGTTTCGGATAGTTTCACATAGTTTCGGATAGTTTCACAAAGTTTCACATAGTTTCGCATAGTTTCACATAGTTTCGGACTGTTTCACATAGTTTCACTTAGTTTCACATAGTTTCACATAGTTTCGGGTAGTTTCACATAGTTTCACATAGTTTTGGATAGTTTCATATAGTTTCACACAGTTTCACCTAGTTTCGGATAGTTTCACATAGTTTCACATAGTTTCGGATAGTTTCACATAGTTTGGGACAGTTTCACATAGTTTCACATAGTTTCGGATAGTTTCACATAGTTTCACATAGTTTCGGATAGTTTCACATAGTTTCGGATAGTTTCACATAGTTTGGGACAGTTTCACATAGTTTCGGATAGTTTCACATAGTTTCAAATAATTTCACATAGTTTCGGATAGTTTCACATAGTTTCACATAGTTTCGGATAGTTTCACATAGTTTCACATAGTTTCGGATAGTTTCACATAGTTTCACATAGTTTTGGATAGTTTCGCATAGTTTCGGATAGTTTCACATAGTTTCGGATAGTTTCGCATAGTTTCGGATAGTTTCACATAGTTTCCGATAGTTTCACAAAGTGTCACATAGTTTCACATTGTTTCGGATAGTTTCGGAAAGTTTCACATAGTTTCACATAGTTTCGGATAGTTTCACATAGTTTCACATAGTTTATCGTAGTTTCACATAATTTCACAGAGTTTCACTTAGTTTCGGATAGTTTCACATAGTTTCGCATAGTTTCACATAGTTTCGGATAGTTTCACATAGTTTCACTTAGTTTAACATAGTTTCGGATAGTTTCACATTGTTTCACATAGTTTCGGATAGTTTCACATAGTTTCGCATAGTTTCACATAGTTTCAGATAGTTTCACATAATTTCACTTAGTTTCACATAGTTTCGGGTAGTTTCAAATAGTTTCACATAGTTTCTGATAGTTTCACATAGTTTCGGATAGTTTCACATAGTTTCGGACAGTTTTACATAGTTTCACATAGTTTCGGATAGTTTCACATAGTTTCGGATAGTTTAACATAGTTTCACATAGTTTCGGAAAGTTTCACATAGTTTCGAATAGTTTCACATAGTTTCACATAGTTTCGGATAGTTTCACATAGTTTCGGATAGTTTCACATAGTTTCACATAGTTTCGGATAGTTTCACATAGTTTGGGACAGTTTCACATAGTTTCACATAGTTTCGGATAGTTTCACATAATTTCACATAGTTTCACATAGTTTCGGATAGTTTCACATAGTTTCGCATAGTTTCATATAGTTTCGGATAGTTTCACATAGTTTCACTTAGTTTCACATAGTTTCGGGTAGTTTCACATAGTTTCGGATAGTTTCACATAGTTTCGGACAGTTTCACATAGTTTCACATATTTTCGGATAGTTTCACATAGTTTCACATAGTTTCGGACAGTTTCACATATTTTCGGATAGTTTCACATAGTTTCGGATAGTTTAACATAGTTTCACATAGTTTCGGAAAGTTTCACATAGTTTCGAATAGTTTCACATAGTTTCACATAGTTTCGGATAGTTTCACATAGTTTCGGATAGTTTCACATAGTTTCGGATAGTTTCACATAGTTTCACATAGTTTATCGTAGTTTCACATAGTTTCACATTGTTTCACATAGTTTCGGATAGTTTCACATAGTTTCGCATAGTTTCACAGAGTTTCGGATATTTTCTCTTAGTTTCACTTAGTTTCACATAGTTTCACATAGTTTCACATAGTTTCGGGTAGTTTCACATAGTTTCGGATAGTTTCACATAGTTTCACATAATTTCACATAGTTTCGGATAGTTTCACATAGTTTCACATAGTTTCGGATAGTTTCACATAGTTTCGGATAGTTTCACATAGTTTCGGATAGTTTCACATAGTTTCACAAAGTTTCACATAGTTTCACATAGTTTCGGATAGTTTCACAAAGTTTCACATAGTTTCACATAGTTTCGGAAAGTTTCACATAGTTTCACATAGTTTCGGATAGTTTCACATAGTTTCACATAGTTTATCGTAGTTTCACATAGTTTCAAATAGTTGCGGATAGTTTAACATAGTTTCGCATAGTTTCACATAGTTTCGGATAGTTTCACATAGTTTTACATAGTTTCACATAGTTTCGGGTAGTTTTACATAGTTTCACATAGTTTCGGATAGTTTCACATAGTTTCACATAGTTTCACATAGTTTCACATAGTTTCACATAGTTTCGGATAGTTTCCCATAGTTTCACATAGTTTCGGATAGTTTCGCATAGTTTCGGATAGTTTCACATAGTTTCGGATAGTTTCACAAAACTTCACATAGTTTCGCATAGTTTCACATAGTTTCGGACAGTTTCACATAGTTTCACTTAGTTTCACATAGTTTCACATAGTTTCGGGTAGTTTCACATAGTTTCACCTAGTTTCGGATAGTTTCACATAGTTTCACATAGTTTCGGATAGTTTCACATAGTTTGGGACAGTTTCACATAGTTTCACATAGTTTCGGATAGTTTCACATAGTTTCAAATAATTTCACATAGTTTCGGATAGTTTCACATAGTTTCACATAGTTTCGGATGTTTTCTCATAGTTTCACATAGTTTCGGATAGTTTCACATAGTTTGGGACAGTTTCACATAGTTTCGGATAGTTTCACATAATTTCACCGAGTTTCACATAGTTTCGGATAGTTTCACATAGTTTCGCATAGTTTCACATAGTTTCGGATAGTTTCACATAGTTTCACTTAGTTTCACATAGTTTCACATAGTTTCGCATAGTTTCACATAGTTTCGGATAGTTTCACATAGTTTCGGATAGTTTCACATAGTTTCGCATAGTTTCACATAGTTTCGGATAGTTTCACATAATTTCACATAGTTTCACATAGTTTCGGAAAGTTTCACATAGTTTCACATAGTTTCGGATAGTTTCACATAGTTTCACATAGTTTATCGTAGTTTCACATAGTTTCACATAGTTGCGGATAGTTTAACATAGTTTCGCATAGTTTCACATAGTTTCGGATAGTTTCACATAGTTTTACATAGTTTCACATAGTTTCGGGTAGTTTTACATAGTTTCACATAGTTTCGGATAGTTTCACATAGTTTCACATAGTTTCACATAGTTTCGGATAGTTTCCCATAGTTTCACATAGTTTCGGATAGTTTCGCATAGTTTCGGATAGTTTCACATAGTTTCGGATAGTTTCACAAAGTTTCACATAGTTTCACATAGTTTCGGGTAGTTTCACATAGTTTCGGATAGTTTCACATAGTTTCACATAGTTTCTGATATTTTCACATAGTTTCACATAGTTTCGCTTAGTTTCACATAGTTTCGGATAGTTTCACACAGTTTCGCATAGTTTCACATAGTTTCGAATAGTTTCACATAGTGTCACATAGTTTCACATAGTTTCATGTAGTTTCGCATAGTTTCACATAGTTTCGGATAGTTTCACACAGTTTCGGATAGTTTCACATAGTTTCGGATAGTTTCACATAGTTTCGGTTAGTTTCACATAGTTTCGCATAGTTTCGGATAGTTTCACATAGTTTTGGATAGTTTCACATAGTTTCACATAGTTTCGGTTAGTTTCACATAGTTTCACATAGTTTCGGATAGTTTCACATAGTTTCACATAGTTTCGGATAGTTTCACATAGTTTCGGTTAGTTTCACATTGTTTCGGATAGTTTCACATAGTTTCGAATAGTTTCACATAGTTTCACATAGTTTCACATAGTTTCTCATAGTTTCGCATAGTTTCACATAGTTTCGGATAGTTTCACGTAGTTTCACATAGTTTCGGATAGTTTCAAATAGTTTCACATAGTTTCAAGTAGTTTCACATAGTTTCGGTTAGTTTCACATAGTTTCACATAGTTTCACATAGTTTCGCATAGTTTCGCATAGTTTCACATAGTTTCGGATAGTTTCACATAGTTTCGGATAGTTTCACGTAGTTTCACATTGTTTCGGATAGTTTCACATAGTTTCGGATAGTTTCACATAGTTTCACATAGTTTCACATAGTTTCGGATAGTTTCACATAGTTTCTCATAGTTTCGGATAGTTTCACATAGTTTCCCATAGTTTCGGACAGTTTCACATAGTTTCACATAGTTTCGGATAGTTTCACATAGTTTCACATAGTTTCGGATAGTTTCACATGGTTTCACATAGTTTCGGATAGTTTCACATGGTTTCACATAGTTTCACATAGTTTCGGATAGATTCACATAGTTTCGCATAGTTTCGGATAGTTTCACATAGTTTCGGATAGTTTCACATAGTTTCGGATAGTTTCACATAGCTTCGGATAGTTTCACATAGTTTCACATAGTTTCGGATAGTTTCACATAGTTTCACATAGTTTCGGATAGTTTCGCATAGTTTCACATAGATTCACATAGTTTCGGATAGTTTCACATAGTTTCACATAGTTTCGGATAGTTTCACATAGTTTCACATAGTTTCTGATATTTTCACATAGTTTCACATAGTTTCGCTTAGTTTCACATAGTTTCGGATAGTTTCACACAGTTTCACATAGTTTCACATAGTTTCGAATAGTTTCACATAGTGTCACATAGTTTCACATAGTTTCATATAGTTTCGCATAGTTTCACATAGTTTCGGATAGTTTCACACAGTTTCACATAGTTTCACATAGTTTCGAATAGTTTCACATAGTGTCACATAGTTTCACATAGTTTCCCATAGTTTCACATAGTTTCGGATAGTTTCACATAGTTTCGGATAGTTTCGGATAGTTTCACATAGTTTCACATAGTTTCGGACAGTTTCACATAGTTTCGGATAGTTTCACATAGTTTCACATAGTTTCGGATAGTTTCACATGGTTTCACATAGTTTCACATAGTTTCGGATAGTTTCACATAGTTTCGGATAGTTTCACATAGCTTCGGATAATTTCACATAGTTTCGGATAGTTTCACATAGTTTCGGATAGTTTCACATAGCTTCGGATAGTTTCACATAGTTTCACATAGTTTCGGATAGTTTCACATAGTTTCACATAGTTTCGGATAGTTTCGCATAGTTTCACATAGTTTCACATAGTTTCGGATAGTTTCACATAGTTTCACATAGTTTCTGATATTTTCACATAGTTTCACATAGTTTCGCTTAGTTTCACATAGTTTCGGATAGTTTCACACAGTTTCACATAGTTTCACATAGTTTCGAATAGTTTCACATAGTGTCACATAGTTTCACATAGTTTCATATAGTTTCGCATAGTTTCACATAGTTTCGGATAGTTTCACACAGTTTCACATAGTTTCACATAGTTTCGAATAGTTTCACATAGTGTCACATAGTTTCACATAGTTTCCCATAGTTTCACATAGTTTCGGATAGTTTCACATAGTTTCGGATAGTTTCGGATAGTTTCACATAGTTTCACATAGTTTCGGACAGTTTCACATAGTTTCGGATAGTTTCACATAGTTTCACATAGTTTCGGATAGTTTCACATGGTTTCACATAGTTTCACATAGTTTCGGATAGTTTCACATAGTTTCGGATAGTTTCACATAGCTTCGGATAATTTCACATAGTTTCGGATAGTTTCACATAGTTTCGGATAGTTTCACATAGTTTCACATAGTTACGGATAGTTTCACATAGTTTCGGATAGTTTCGCATAGTTTCACATAGCTTCACATAGTTTCGGGTAGTTTCACATAGTTTCGGATAGTTTCACATAGTTTCACATAGTTTCTGATATTTTCACATAGTTTCACATAGTTTCGCTTAGTTTCACATAGTTTTGGATAGTTTCACACAGTTTCGCATAGTTTCACATAGTTTCGAATAGTTTCACATAGTGTCACATAGTTTCATGTAGTTTCGCATAGTTTCACATAGTTTCGGATAGTTTCACACAGTTTCACATAGTTTCACATAGTTTCGAATAGTTTCACATAGTGTCACATAGTTTCACATAGTTTCACATAGTTTCACATAGTTTTGGATAGTTTCACATAGTTTCACATAGTTTCACATAGTCTCACATAGTTTCACATAGTTTCTGATAGTTTCACATAGTTTCACATAGTTTCGGATAGTTTCACATTGTTTCGGATAGTTTCACATAGTTTCGGATAGTTTCACATAGTTTAACATAGTTTCGGATAGTTTCACATAGTTTCACATAGTTTCGGACAGTTTCACATAGTTTCGGATAGTTTCACATAGTTTCGCATAGTTTCGGATAGTTTCGGATAGTTTCACATAGTTTCACATAGCTTCACATAGTTTCTGATAGTTTCACATAGTTTCACATGGTTTCGGATAGTTTCACATAGTTTCACATAGTTTCTGATAGTTTCACATAGTTTCACATAGTTTCGGATAGTTTCACATTGTTTCGGATAGTTTCGCATAGTTTCACATAGTTTCGGATAGTTTCACGTAGTTTCACATAGTTTCGGATAGTTTCAAATAGTTTCACATAGTTTCGGTTAGTTTCACATAGTTTCACATAGTTTCGGATAGTTTCACATAGTTTCACATAGTTTCGGATAGTTTCGCATAGTTTCACATAATTTCGGATAGTTTCACATAGTTTCGGATAGTTTCACATTGTTTCGGATAGTTTCACATAGTTTCGGATAGTTTCACATAGTTTCACATAGTTTCGGATAGTTTCACATAGTTTCACATAGTTTCGGATAGTTTCACATAGTTTCCCATAGTTTCGGACAGTTTCACATAGTTTCACATAGTTTCGGATAGTTTCACATAGTTTCACATAGTTTCGGATAGTTTCACATGGTTTCACATAGTTTCACATAGTTTCGGAGAGTTTCACATGGTTTCACATAGTTTCACATAGTTTCGGATAGATTCACATAGTTTCACATAGTTTCACATAGTTTCGGATAGTTTCACATAGTTTCGGATAGTTTCACATAGTTTCGGATAGTTTCACATAGCTTCGGATAGT
Source organism: Parasteatoda tepidariorum (assembly GCF_982258835.1). Lineage (NCBI taxonomy): Eukaryota > Metazoa > Arthropoda > Arachnida > Araneae > Theridiidae > Parasteatoda > Parasteatoda tepidariorum. Next base: position 125,757,124 of record NC_141756.1, read on the forward strand.
TTCAAAGAGTTTCGGATAATTTCACATAGTTTCACATAGTTTCGGATAGTTTCGCATAGTTTCACATAGCTTCACATAGTTTCGGATAGTTTCACATAGTTTCACATAGTTTCGGATAGTTTCACATAGTTTCACATAGTTTCTGATATTTTCACATAGTTTCACATAGTTTCGCTTAGTTTCACATAGTTTCGGATAGTTTCACACAGTTTCACATAGTTTCACATAGTTTCGAATAGTTTCACATAGTGTCACATACTTTCACATAGTTTCATATAGTTTCGCATAGTTTCACATAGTTTCGCATAGTTTCACACAGTTTCACATAGTTTCACATAGTTTCGAATAGTTTCACATAGTGTCACATAGTTTCACATAGTTTCCCATAGTTTCACATAGTTTCGGATAGTTTCACATAGTTTCACATAGTTTCGGATAGTTTCACATAGTTTCGGACAGTTTCACATAGTTTCGGATAGTTTCACATAGTTTCGGATAGTTTCACATGGTTTCACATAGTTTCACATAGTTTCGGATAGTTTCACATGGTTTCACATAGTTTCGGATAGATTCACATAGTTTCACATAGTTTCGCTTAGTTTCACATAGTTTCGGATAGTTTCACACAGTTTCGCATAGTTTCACATAGTTTCGAATAGTTTCACATAGTGTCACATAGTTTCACATAGTTTCATGTAGTTTCGCATAGTTTCACATAGTTTCGGATAGTTTCACACAGTTTCACATATTTTCACATAGTTTCGAATAGTTTCACATAGTGTCACATAGTTTCACATAGTTTCACATAGTTTCGGATAGTTTCACATAGTTTCACATAGTTTCGGATAGTTTCACATAGTTTCACATAGCTTCACATAGTTTCTGATAGTTTCACATAGTTTCACATGGTTTCGGATAGTTTCACATAGTTTCACATAGTTTCTGATAGTTTCACATAGTTTCACATAGTTTCGGATAGTTTCACATTGTTTCGGATAGTTTCGCATAGTTTCACATAGTTTCGGATAGTTTCACGTAGTTTCACATAGTTTCGGATAGTTTCAAATAGTTTCACATAGTTTCGGTTAGTTTCACATTGTTTCACATAGTTTCGGATAGTTTCACATAGTTTCACATAGTTTCGGATAGTTTCGCATAGTTTCACATAATTTCGGATAGTTTCACATAGTTTCGGATAGTTTCACATTGTTTCGGATAGTTTCACATAGTTTCGGATAGTTTCACATAGTTTCACATAGTTTCAGATAGTTTCACATAGTTTCACATAGTTTCGGATAGTTTCACATAGTTTCCCATAGTTTCGGACAGTTTCACATAGTTTCACATAGTTTCGGATAGTTTCACATAGTTTCACATAGTTTCGGATAGTTTCACATGGTTTCACATAGTTTCACATAGTTTCGGAGAGTTTCACATGGTTTCACATAGTTTCACATAGTTTCGGATAGATTCACATAGTTTCACATAGTTTCGGATAGTTTCACATAGTTTCGGATAGTTTCACATAGTTTCGGATAGTTTCACATAGCTTCGGATAGTTTCAAAGAGTTTCGGATAATTTCACATAGTTTCACATAGTTTCGGATAGTTTCGCATAGTTTCACATAGCTTCACATAGTTTCGGATAGTTTCACATAGTTTCACATAGTTTCGGATAGTTTCACATAGTTTCACATAGTTTCTGATATTTTCACATAGTTTCACATAGTTTCGCTTAGTTTCACATAGTTTCGGATAGTTTCACACAGTTTCACATAGTTTCACATAGTTTCGAATAGTTTCACATAGTGTCACATACTTTCACATAGTTTCATATAGTTTCGCATAGTTTCACATAGTTTCGCATAGTTTCACACAGTTTCACATAGTTTCACATAGTTTCGAATAGTTTCACATAGTGTCACATAGTTTCACATAGTTTCCCATAGTTTCACATAGTTTCGGATAGTTTCACATAGTTTCACATAGTTTCGGATAGTTTCACATAGTTTCGGACAGTTTCACATAGTTTCGGATAGTTTCACATAGTTTCGGATAGTTTCACATGGTTTCACATAGTTTCACATAGTTTCGGATAGTTTCACATGGTTTCACATAGTTTCGGATAGATTCACATAGTTTCACATAGTTTCGCTTAGTTTCACATAGTTTCGGATAGTTTCACACAGTTTCGCATAGTTTCACATAGTTTCGAATAGTTTCACATAGTGTCACATAGTTTCACATAGTTTCATGTAGTTTCGCATAGTTTCACATAGTTTCGGATAGTTTCACACAGTTTCACATATTTTCACATAGTTTCGAATAGTTTCACATAGTGTCACATAGTTTCACATAGTTTCACATAGTTTCGGATAGTTTCACATAGTTTCACATAGTTTCGGATAGTTTCACATAGTTTCACATAGTTTCACATAGTTTCACATAGTTTCGGATAGTTTCACATAGTTTCACATAGTTTCGGATAGTTTCAAATAGTTTCACATAGTTTCGGATAGTTTCACATTGTTTCGGATAGTTTCACATAGTTTCACATAGTTTCGGATAGTTTCACATAGTTTCACATAGTTTCGGATAGTTTCACATAGTTTCACATAGTTTCGGATAGTTTCACATAGTTTCGGATAGTTTCACATAGTTTCGGATAGTTTCACATAGTTTCGGATAGTTTCACATAGCTTCGAATAGTTTCACATAGTTTCACATAGTTTCGGATAGTTTCACATAGTTTCACATAGTTTCGGATAGTTTCGCATAGTTTCACATAGATTCACATAGTTTCGGATAGTTTCACATAGTTTCGGATAGTTTCACATAGTTTCACATAGTTTCTGATATTTTCACATAGTTTCACATAGTTTCGCTTAGTTTCACATAGTTTCGGATAGTTTCACACAGTTTCACATAGTTTCACATAGTTTCGAATAGTTTCACATAGTGTCACATAGTTTCACATAGTTTCATATAGTTTCGCATAGTTTCACATAGTTTCGGATAGTTTCACACAGTTTCACATAGTTTCACATAGTTTCGAATAGTTTCACATAGTGTCACATAGTTTCACATAGTTTCCCATAGTTTCACATAGTTTCGGATAGTTTCACATAGTTTCGGATAGTTTCGGATAGTTTCACATAGTTTCACATAGTTTCGGACAGTTTCACATAGTTTCGGATAGTTTCACATAGTTTCACATAGTTTCGGATAGTTTCACATGGTTTCACATAGTTTCACATAGTTTCGGATAGTTTCACATAGTTTCGGATAGTTTCACATAGCTTCGGATAATTTCACATAGTTTCGGATAGTTTCACATAGTTTCGGATAGTTTCACATAGCTTCGGATAGTTTCACATAGTTTCACATAGTTTCGGATAGTTTCACATAGTTTCACATAGTTTCGGATAGTTTCGCATAGTTTCACATAGTTTCACATAGTTTCGGATAGTTTCACATAGTTTCACATAGTTTCTGATATTTTCACATAGTTTCACATAGTTTCGCTTAGTTTCACATAGTTTCGGATAGTTTCACACAGTTTCACATAGTTTCACATAGTTTCGAATAGTTTCACATAGTGTCACATAGTTTCACATAGTTTCATATAGTTTCGCATAGTTTCACATAGTTTCGGATAGTTTCACACAGTTTCACATAGTTTCACATAGTTTCGAATAGTTTCACATAGTGTCACATAGTTTCACATAGTTTCCCATAGTTTCACATAGTTTCGGATAGTTTCACATAGTTTCGGATAGTTTCGGATAGTGTCACATAGTTTCACATAGTGTCACATAGTTTCACATAGTTTCACATAGTTTCGGATAGTTTCACATAGTTTCACATAGTTTCGGATAGTTTCACATAGTTTCACATAGTTTCACATAGTTTCGGATAGTTTCACATAGTTTCACATAGTTTCGGATAGTTTCAAATAGTTTCACATAGTTTCGGATAGTTTCACATTGTTTCGGATAGTTTCACATAGTTTCACATAGTTTCGGATAGTTTCACATAGTTTCACATAGTTTCGGATAGTTTCACATAGTTTCACATAGTTTCGGATAGTTTCACATAGTTTCGGATAGTTTCACATAGTTTCGCATAGTTTCGGATAGTTTCACATAGTTTCACATAGTTTCGGATAGTTTCACATAGTTTCTCATAGTTTCGGATAGTTCCACATAGTTTCACATAGTTTCGGATAGTTTCACATAGTTTCGGATAGTTTCACATAGTTTCGGATAGTTTCACATAGTTTCACATAGTTTCGGATAGTTTCACATAGTTTAGCGTAGTTTCGGATAGTTTCACATAGTTTTGGATAGTTTCACATAGTTTCACATAGTTTCGGTTAGTTTCACATAGTTTCACATAGTTTCGGACAGTTTCACATAGTTTCACATAGTTTCGGATAGTTTCACATAGTTTCACATAGCTTCACATAGTTTCGGATAGTTTCACATAGTTTCGAATAGTTTCACATAGTTTCACATAGTTTCGCATAGTTTCACATAGTTTCGGATAGTTTCACGTAGTTTCACATAGTTTCGGATAGTTTCAAATAGTTTCACATAGTTTCGGATAGTTTCACATTGTTTCGGATAGTTTCACATAGTTTCGGATAGTTTCACATAATTTCACATAGTTTCGGAAAGTTTCACATAGTTTCGGAGAGTTTCACATAGTTTCCCATAGTTTCGGACAGTTTAACATAGTTTTACTTAGTTTCGGATAGTTTCACATAGTTTCACATAGTTTCACATAGTTTCTCATAGTTTCGGATAGTTTCACATAGTTTCACATAGTTTCGGATAGTTTCACATGGTTTCACATAGTTTCGGATAGTTTCACATAGTTTCGGATAGTTTCACATAGTTTCGGATAGTTTCACATAGCTTCGGATAGTTTCACATAGCTTCACATAGTTTCTCATAGTTTCGGATAGTTTCACATGGTTTCACATAGTTTCACATAGTTTCGGATAGTTTCACATGGTTTCACATAGTTTCGGATAGATTCACATAGTTTCACATAGTTTCGGATAGTTTCACATAGTTTCGGATAGTTTCACATAGTTTCGGATAGTTTCACATAGCTTCGGATAGTTTCACATAGTTTCACATAGTTTCGGATAGTTTCACATAGTTTCACATAGTTTCGGATAGTTTCGCATAGTTTCACATAGCTTCACATAGTTTCGGATAGTTTCACATAGTTTCACATAGTTTCGGATAGTTTCACATAGTTTCACATAGTTTCTGATATTTTCACATAGTTTCACATAGTTTCGCTTAGTTTCACATAGTTTCGGATAGTTTCACACAGTTTCACATAGTTTCACATAGTTTCGAATAGTTTCACATAGTGTCACATAGTTTCACATAATTTCATATAGTTTCGCATAGTTTCACATAGTTTCGGATAGTTTCACACAGTTTCACATAGTTTCGAATAGTTTCACATAGTGTCACATAGTTACATATAGTTTCGCTTAGTTTCACATAGTTTCGGATAGTTTCACACAGTTTCGCATAGTTTCACATAGTTTCGAATAGTTTCACATAGTGTCACATAGTTTCACATAGTTTCATATAGTTTCGCTTAGTTTCACAGAGTTTCGGATACTTTCACACAGTTTCACATAGTTTCACATAGTTTCGAATAGTTTCACATAGTGTCACATAGTTTCACATAGTTTCACATAGTTTCGGATAGTTTCACATAGTTTCACATAGTTTCGGATAGTTTCACATAGTTCCACATAGTTTCACATAGTTTCACATGGTTTCGGATAGTTTCACATAGTTTCACATAGTTTCGTATAGTTTCACATAGTTTCACATAGTTTCGGATAGTTTCACATTGTTTCGGATAGTTTCACATAGTTTCACATAGTTTCGGATAGTTTCACATAGTTTCACATAGTTTCGGATAGTTTCACATAGTTTCGGATAGTTTCACATAGTTTCGCATAGTTTCGGATAGTTTCACATAGTTTCACGTTGTTTCGTATAGTTTCACATAGTTTCACATAGTTTCGGATAGTTTCACATTGTTTCGGATAGTTTCACATAGTTTCACATAGTTTCGGATAGTTTCACATAGTTTCGGATAGTTTCACATAGTTTCTCATAGTTTCGGATAGTTTCACATAGTTTCGGATAGTTTCACATAGTTTCGCATAGTTTCGGATAGTTTCACATAGTTTCACATAGTTTCGGATAGTTTCACATAGTTTCACATAGTTTCGGATAGTTTCACATAGTTTCGGATAGTTTCACATAGTTTCACATAGTTTCGGATAGTTTCACATAGTTTCGGATAGTTTCACATAGTATCGCATAGTTTCGGATAGTTTCACATAGTTTCACATAGTTTCGGATAGTTTCACATAGTTTCTCATAGTTTCGGATAGTTTCACATAGTTTCACATAGTTTCGGTTAGTTTCACATAGTTTCGGATAGTTTCACATAGTTTCGGATAGTTTCACATAGTTTCCCATAGTTTCGGATAGTTTCACATAGTTTCGCATAGTTTCGGATAGTTTCACATAGTTTTGGATAGTTTCACATAGTTTCGGTTAGTTTCACATAGTTTCACATAGTTTCGGATAGTTTCACATAGTTTCACATAGTTTCGGATAGTTTCACATAGTTTCACATAGCTTCACATAGTTTCGGATAGTTTCACATAGTTTCGAATAGTTTCACATAGTTTCACATAGTTTCACATAATTTCACATAGTTTCGCATAGTTTCACATAGTTTCGGATAGTTTCACGTAGTTTCCCATAGTTTCGGACAGTTTAACATAGTTTTACATAGTTTCGGATAGTTTCACATAGTTTCACATAGTTTCACATAGTTTCTCATAGTTTCGGATAGTTTCACATGGTTTCACATAGTTTCACATAGTTTCGGATAGTTTCACATGGTTTCACATAGTTTCGGATAGATTCACATAGTTTCACATAGTTTCGGATAGTTTCACATAGTTTCGGATAGTTTCACATAGTTTCGGATAGTTTCACATAGTTTCGGATAGTTTCACATAGCTTCGGATAGTTTCACATAGTTTCGGATAGTTTCACATAGTTTCGGATAGTTCCGCATAGTTTCACACAGCTTCACATAGTTTCGGATAGTTTCACATAGTTTCACATAGTTTCGGATAGTTTCACATAGTTTCACATAGTTTCTGATATTTTCACATAGTTTCACATAGTTTCGCTCAGTTTCACATAGTTTCGGATAGTTTCACACAGTTTCACATAGTTTCACATAGTTTCGAATAGTTTCACATAGTGTCACATAGTTTCACATAGTTTCATATAGTTTCGCATAGTTTCACAGAGTTTCGGATAGTTTCACACAGTTTCACATAGTGCCACATAGTTTCGAATAGTTTCACATAGTGTCACATAGTTTCACATAGTTTCGCTTAGTTTCACATAGTTTCGGATAGTTTCACACAGTTTCGCATAGTTTCACATAGTTTCGAATAGTTTCACATAGTGTCACATAGTTTCACATAGTTTCATATAGTTTCGCATAGTTTCACAGAGTTTCGGATAGTTTCACACAGTTTCACATAGTTTCACATAGTTTCGAATAGTTTCACATAGTGTCACATAGTTTCACATAGTTTCGGATAGTTTCACATAGTTTCACATAGTTTCACATAGTTTCGGATAGTTTCACATAGTTTCACATAGTTTCGGATAGTTTCACATAGTTTCACATAGTTTCGGATAGTTTCACATGGTTTCACATAGTTTCGGATAGTTTCACATGGTTTCACATAGTTTCACATAGTTTCGGATAGATTCACATAGTTTCGGATAGATTCACATAGTTTCGCATAGTTTCGGATAGTTTCACATAGTTTCGGATAGTTTCACATAGTTTCGGATAGTTTCACATAGCTTCGGATAGTTTCACATAGTTTCACATAGTTTCGGATAGTTTCACATAGTTTCGGATAGTTTCGCATAGTTTCACATAGATTCACATAGTTTCGGATAGTTTCACATAGTTTCACATAGTTTCGGATAGTTTCACATAGTTTCACATAGTTTCTGATATTTTCACATAGTTTCACATAGTTTCGCTTAGTTTCACATAGTTTCGGATAGTTTCACACAGTTTCACATAGTTTCACATAGTTTCGAATAGTTTCACATAGTGTCACATAGTTTCACATAGTTTCATATAGTTTCGCATAGTTTCACATAGTTTCGGATAGTTTCACACAGTTTCACATAGTTTCACATAGTTTCGAATAGTTTCACATAGTGTCACATAGTTTCACATAGTTTCCCATAGTTTCACATAGTTTCGGATAGTTTCACATAGTTTCGGATAGTTTCGGATAGTTTCACATAGTTTCACATAGTTTCGGACAGTTTCACATAGTTTCGGATAGTTTCACATAGTTTCACATAGTTTCGGATAGTTTCACATGGTTTCACATAGTTTCACATAGTTTCGGATAGTTTCACATAGTTTCGGATAGCTTCACATAGCTTCGGATAATTTCACATAGTTTCGGATAGTTTCACATAGTTTCGGATAGTTTCACATAGCTTCGGATAGTTTCACATAGTTTCACATAGTTTCGGATAGTTTCACATAGTTTCACATAGTTTCGGATAGTTTCGCATAGTTTCACATAGTTTCACATAGTTTCGGATAGTTTCACATAGTTTCACATAGTTTCTGATATTTTCACATAGTTTCACATAGTTTCGCTTAGTTTCACATAGTTTCGGATAGTTTCACACAGTTTCACATAGTTTCACATAGTTTCGAATAGTTTCACATAGTGTCACATAGTTTCACATAGTTTCATATAGTTTCGCATAGTTTCACATAGTTTCGGATAGTTTCACACAGTTTCACATAGTTTCACATAGTTTCGAATAGTTTCACATAGTGTCACATAGTTTCACATAGTTTCCCATAGTTTCACATAGTTTCGGATAGTTTCACATAGTTTCGGATAGTTTCGGATAGTTTCACATAGTTTCACATAGTTTCGGACAGTTTCACATAGTTTCGGATAGTTTCACATAGTTTCACATAGTTTCGGATAGTTTCACATGGTTTCACATAGTTTCACATAGTTTCGGATAGTTTCACATAGTTTCGGATAGTTTCACATAGCTTCGGATAATTTCACATAGTTTCGGATAGTTTCACATAGTTTCGGATAGTTTCACATAGTTTCGGATAGTTTCACATGGTTTCACATAGTTTCACATAGTTTCGGATAGTTTCACATAGTTTCGGATAGTTTCACATAGCTTCGGATAATTTCACATAGTTTCGGATAGTTTCACATAGTTTCGGATAGTTTCACATAGTTTCACATAGTTACGGATAGTTTCACATAGTTTCGGATAGTTTCGCATAGTTTCACATAGCTTCACATAGTTTCGGGTAGTTTCACATAGTTTCGGATAGTTTCACATAGTTTCACATAGTTTCTGATATTTTCACATAGTTTCACATAGTTTCGCTTAGTTTCACATAGTTTTGGATAGTTTCACACAGTTTCGCATAGTTTCACATAGTTTCGAATAGTTTCACATAGTGTCACATAGTTTCATGTAGTTTCGCATAGTTTCACATAGTTTCGGATAGTTTCACACAGTTTCACATAGTTTCACATAGTTTCGAATAGTTTCACATAGTGTCACATAGTTTCACATAGTTTCACATAGTTTCACATAGTTTCACATAGTTTTGGATAGTTTCACATAGTTTCACATAGTTTCACATAGTCTCACATAGTTTCACATAGTTTCTGATAGTTTCACATAGTTTCACATAGTTTCGGATAGTTTCACATTGTTTCGGATAGTTTCACATAGTTTCGGATAGTTTCACATAGTTTAACATAGTTTCGGATAGTTTCACATAGTTTCACATAGTTTCGGACAGTTTCACATAGTTTCGGATAGTTTCACATAGTTTCGCATAGTTTCGGATAGTTTCGGATAGTTTCACATAGTTTCACATAGCTTCACATAGTTTCTGATAGTTTCACATAGTTTCACATGGTTTCGGATAGTTTCACATAGTTTCACATAGTTTCTGATAGTTTCACATAGTTTCACATAGTTTCGGATAGTTTCACATTGTTTCGGATAGTTTCGCATAGTTTCACATAGTTTCGGATAGTTTCACGTAGTTTCACATAGTTTCGGATAGTTTCAAATAGTTTCACATAGTTTCGGTTAGTTTCACATAGTTTCGGATAGTTTCACATAGTTTCACATAGTTTCGGATAGTTTCGCATAGTTTCACATAATTTCGGATAGTTTCACATAGTTTCGGATAGTTTCACATTGTTTCGGATAGTTTCACATAGTTTCGGATAGTTTCACATAGTTTCACATAGTTTCGGATAGTTTCACATAGTTTCACATAGTTTCGGATAGTTTCACATAGTTTCCCATAGTTTCGGACAGTTTCACATAGTTTCACATAGTTTCGGATAGTTTCACATAGTTTCACATAGTTTCGGATAGTTTCACATGGTTTCACATAGTTTCACATAGTTTCGGAGAGTTTCACATGGTTTCACATAGTTTCACATAGTTTCGGATAGATTCACATAGTTTCACATAGTTTCACATAGTTTCGGATAGTTTCACATAGTTTCGGATAGTTTCACATAGTTTCGGATAGTTTCACATAGCTTCGGATAGTTTCAAAGAGTTTCGGATAGTTTCACTTAGTTTCACATAGTTTCGGATAGTTTCGCATAGTTTCACATAGCTTCACATAGTTTCGGATAGTTTCACATAGTTTCACATAGTTTCGGATAGTTTCACATAGTTTCACATAGTTTCTGATATTTTCACATAGTTTCACATAGTTTCGCTTAGTTTCACATAGTTTCGGATAGTTTCACACAGTTTCACATAGTTTCACATAGTTTCGAATAGTTTCACATAGTGTCACATACTTTCACATAGTTTCATATAGTTTCGCATAGTTTCACATAGTTTCGCATAGTTTCACACAGTTTCACATAGTTTCACATAGTTTCGAATAGTTTCACATAGTGTCACATAGTTTCACATAGTTTCCCATAGTTTCACATAGTTTCGGATAGTTTCACATAGTTTCACATAGTTTCGGATAGTTTCACATAGTTTCACATAGTTTCGGACAGTTTCACATAGTTTCGGATAGTTTCACATAGTTTCGGATAGTTTCACATGGTTTCACATAGTTTCACATAGTTTCGGATAGTTTCACATGGTTTCACATAGTTTCGGATAGATTCACATAGTTTCACATAGTTTCGCTTAGTTTCACATAGTTTCGGATAGTTTCACACAGTTTCGCATAGTTTCACATAGTTTCGAATAGTTTCACATAGTGTCACATAGTTTCACATAGTTTCATGTAGTTTCGCATAGTTTCACATAGTTTCGGATAGTTTCACACAGTTTCACATATTTTCACATAGTTTCGAATAGTTTCACATAGTGTCACATAGTTTCACATAGTTTCACATAGTTTCGGATAGTTTCACATAGTTTCACATAGTTTCGGATAGTTTCACATAGTTTCACATAGTTTCACATAGTTTCGGATAGTTTCACATAGTTTCACATAGTTTCGGATAGTTTCAAATAGTTTCACATAGTTTCGGATAGTTTCACATTGTTTCGGATAGTTTCACATAGTTTCACATAGTTTCGGATAGTTTCACATAGTTTCACATAGTTTCGGATAGTTTCACATAGTTTCACATAGTTTCGGATAGTTTCACATAGTTTCGGATAGTTTCACATAGTTTCGGATAGTTTCACATAGTTTCGGATAGTTTCACATAGCTTCGGATAGTTTCACATAGTTTCACATAGTTTCGGATAGTTTCACATAGTTTCACATAGTTTCGGATAGTTTCGCATAGTTTCACATAGATTCACATAGTTTCGGATAGTTTCACATAGTTTCACATAGTTTCGGATAGTTTCACATAGTTTCACATAGTTTCTGATATTTTCACATAGTTTCACATAGTTTCGCTTAGTTTCACATAGTTTCGGATAGTTTCACACAGTTTCACATAGTTTCACATAGTTTCGAATAGTTTCACATAGTGTCACATAGTTTCACATAGTTTCATATAGTTTCGCATAGTTTCACATAGTTTCGGATAGTTTCACACAGTTTCACATAGTTTCACATAGTTTCGAATAGTTTCACATAGTGTCACATAGTTTCACATAGTTTCCCATAGTTACACATAGTTTCGGATAGTTTCACATAGTTTCGGATAGTTTCGGATAGTTTCACATAGTTTCACATAGTTTCGGACAGTTTCACATAGTTTCGGATAGTTTCACATAGTTTCACATAGTTTCGGATAGTTTCACATGGTTTCACATAGTTTCACATAGTTTCGGATAGTTTCACATAGTTTCGGATAGTTTCACATAGCTTCGGATAATTTCACATAGTTTCGGATAGTTTCACATAGTTTCGGATAGTTTCACATAGCTTCGGATAGTTTCACATAGTTTCACATAGTTTCGGATAGTTTCACATAGTTTCACATAGTTTCGGATAGTTTCGCATAGTTTCACATAGTTTCACATAGTTTCGGATAGTTTCACATAGTTTCACATAGTTTCTGATATTTTCACATAGTTTCACATAGTTTCGCTTAGTTTCACATAGTTTCGGATAGTTTCACACAGTTTCACATAGTTTCACATAGTTTCGAATAGTTTCACATAGTGTCACATAGTTTCACATAGTTTCATATAGTTTCGCATAGTTTCACATAGTTTCGGATAGTTTCACACAGTTTCACATAGTTTCACATAGTTTCGAATAGTTTCACATAGTGTCACATAGTTTCACATAGTTTCCCATAGTTTCACATAGTTTCGGATAGTTTCACATAGTTTCGGATAGTTTCGGATAGTTCCACATAGTTTCACATAGTTTCGGACAGTTTCACATAGTTTCGGATAGTTTCACATAGTTTCACATAGTTTCGGATAGTTTCACATGGTTTCACATAGTTTCACATAGTTTCGGATAGTTTCACATAGTTTCGGATAGTTTCACATAGCTTCGGATAATTTCACATAGTTTCGGATAGTTTCACATAGTTTCGGATAGTTTCACATAGTTTCACATAGTTACGGATAGTTTCACATAGTTTCGGATAGTTTCGCATAGTTTCACATAGCTTCACATAGTTTCGGGTAGTTTCACATAGTTTCGGATAGTTTCACATAGTTTCACATAGTTTCTGATATTTTCACATAGTTTCACATAGTTTCGCTTAGTTTCACATAGTTTTGGATAGTTTCACACAGTTTCGCATAGTTTCACATAGTTTCGAATAGTTTCACATAGTGTCACATAGTTTCATGTAGTTTCGCATAGTTTCACATAGTTTCGGATAGTTTCACACAGTTTCACATAGTTTCACATAGTTTCGAATAGTTTCACATAGTGTCACATAGTTTCACATAGTTTCACATAGTTTCGGATAGTTTCACATAGTTTCACATAGTTTCACATAGTTTCACATAGTCTCACATAGTTTCACATAGTTTCTGATAGTTTCACATAGTTTCACATAGTTTCGGATAGTTTCACATTGTTTCGGATAGTTTCACATAGTTTCGGATAGTTTCACATAGTTTAACATAGTTTCGGATAGTTTCACATAGTTTCACATAGTTTCGGATAGTTTCACATAGTTTCGGATAGTTTCACATAGTTTCGGATAGTTTCACATAGTTTCGGATAGTTTCACATAGCTTCGGATAGTTTCACATAGTTTCACATAGTTTCGGATAGTTTCACATAGTTTCACATAGTTTCGGATAGTTTCGCATAGTTTCACATAGATTCACATAGTTTCGGATAGTTTCACATAGTTTCACATAGTTTCGTATAGTTTCACATAGTTTCACATAGTTTCTGATATTTTCACATAGTTTCACATAGTTTCGCTTAGTTTCACATAGTTTCGGATAGTTTCACACAGTTTCACATAGTTTCACATAGTTTCGAATAGTTTCACATAGTGTCACATAGTTTCACATAGTTTCATATAGTTTCGCATAGTTTCACATAGTTTCGGATAGTTTCACACAGTTTCACATAGTTTCACATAGTTTCGAATAGTTTCACATAGTGTCACATAGTTTCACATAGTTTCCCATAGTTTCACATAGTTTCGGATAGTTTCACATAGTTTCGGATAGTTTCGGATAGTTTCACATAGTTTCACATAGTTTCGGACAGTTTCACATAGTTTCGGATAGTTTCACATAGTTTCACATAGTTTCGGATAGTTTCACATGGTTTCACATAGTTTCACATAGTTTCGGATAGTTTCACATAGTTTCGGATAGTTTCACATAGCTTCGGATAATTTCACATAGTTTCGGATAGTTTCACATAGTTTCGGATAGTTTCACATAGCTTCGGATAGTTTCACATAGTTTCACATAGTTTCGGATAGTTTCACATAGTTTCACATAGTTTCGGATAGTTTCGCATAGTTTCACATAGTTTCACATAGTTTCGGATAGTTTCACATAGTTTCACATAGTTTCTGATATTTTCACATAGTTTCACATAGTTTCGCTTAGTTTCACATAGTTTCGGATAGTTTCACACAGTTTCACATAGTTTCACATAGTTTCGAATAGTTTCACATAGTGTCACATAGTTTCACATAGTTTCATATAGTTTCGCATAGTTTCACATAGTTTCGGATAGTTTCACACAGTTTCACATAGTTTCACATAGTTTCGAATAGTTTCACATAGTGTCACATAGTTTCACATAGTTTCCCATAGTTTCACATAGTTTCGGATAGTTTCACATAGTTTCGGATAGTTTCGGATAGTTTCACATAGTTTCACATAGTTTCGGACAGTTTCACATAGTTTCGGATAGTTTCACATAGTTTCACATAGTTTCGGATAGTTTCACATGGTTTCACATAGTTTCACATAGTTTCGGATAGTTTCACATAGTTTCGGATAGTTTCACATAGCTTCGGATAATTTCACATAGTTTCGGATAGTTTCACATAGTTTCGGATAGTTTCACATAGTTTCACATAGTTACGGATAGTTTCACATAGTTTCGGATAGTTTCGCATAGTTTCACATAGCTTCACATAGTTTCGGGTAGTTTCACATAGTTTCGGATAGTTTCACATAGTTTCACATAGTTTCTGATATTTTCACATAGTTTCGCTTAGTTTCACATAGTTTTGGATAGTTTCACACAGTTTCGCATAGTTTCACATAGTTTCGAATAGTTTCACATAGTGTCACATAGTTTCATGTAGTTTCGCATAGTTTCACATAGTTTCGGATAGTTTCACACAGTTTCACATAGTTTCACATAGTTTCGAATAGTTTCACATAGTGTCACATAGTTTCACATAGTTTCACATAGTTTCACATAGTTTCGGATAGTTTCACATAGTTTCACATAGTTTCACATAGTCTCACATAGTTTCACATAGTTTCTGATAGTTTCACATAGTTTCACATAGTTTCGGATAGTTTCACATTGTTTCGGATAGTTTCACATAGTTTCGGATAGTTTCACATAGTTTAACATAGTTTCGGATAGTTTCACATAGTTTCACATAGTTTCGGACAGTTTCACATAGTTTCGGATAGTTTCACATAGTTTCGCATAGTTTCGGATAGTTTCGGATAGTTTCACATAGTTTCACATAGCTTCACATAGTTTCTGATAGTTTCACATAGTTTCACATGGTTTCGGATAGTTTCACATAGTTTCACATAGTTTCTGATAGTTTCACATAGTTTCACATAGTTTCGGATAGTTTCACATTGTTTCGGATAGTTTCGCATAGTTTCACATAGTTTCGGATAGTTTCACGTAGTTTCACATAGTTTCGGATAGTTTCAAATAGTTTCACATAGTTTCGGTTAGTTTCACATAGTTTCACATAGTTTCGGATAGTCTCACATAGTTTCACATAGTTTCACATAGTTTCGGATAGTTTCGCATAGTTTCACATAATTTCGGATAGTTTCACATAGTTTCGGATAGTTTCACATTGTTTCGGATAGTTTCACATAGTTTCGGATAGTTTCACATAGTTTCACATAGTTTCGGATAGTTTCACATAGTTTCACATAGTTTCGGATAGTTTCACATAGTTTCCCATAGTTTCGGACAGTTTCACATAGTTTCACATAGTTTCGGATAGTTTCACATAGTTTCACATAGTTTCGGATAGTTTCACATGGTTTCACATAGTTTCACATAGTTTCGGAGAGTTTCACATGGTTTCACATAGTTTCACATAGTTTCGGATAGATTCACATAGTTTCACATAGTTTCACATAGTTTCGGATAGTTTCACATAGTTTCGGATAGTTTCACATAGTTTCGGATAGTTTCACATAGCTTCGGATAGTTTCAAAGAGTTTCGGATAGTTTCACATAGTTTCACATAGTTTCGGATAGTTTCGCATAGTTTCACATAGCTTCACATAGTTTCGGATAGTTTCACATAGTTTCACATAGTTTCGGATAGTTTCACATAGTTTCACATAGTTTCTGATATTTTCACATAGTTTCACATAGTTTCGCTTAGATTCACATAGTTTCGGATAGTTTCACACAGTTTCACATAGTTTCACATAGTTTCGAATAGTTTCACATAGTGTCACATACTTTCACATAGTTTCATATAGTTTCGCATAGTTTCACATAGTTTCGCATAGTTTCACACAGTTTCACATAGTTTCACATAGTTTCGAATAGTTTCACATAGTGTCACATAGTTTCACATAGTTTCCCATAGTTTCACATAGTTTCGGATAGTTTCACATAGTTTCACATAGTTTCGGATAGTTTCACATAGTTTCACATAGTTTCGGACAGTTTCACATAGTTTCGGATAGTTTCACATAGTTTCGGATAGTTTCACATGGTTTCACATAGTTTCACATAGTTTCGGATAGTTTCACATGGTTTCACATAGTTTCGGATAGATTCACATAGTTTCACATAGTTTCGCTTAGTTTCACATAGTTTCGGATAGTTTCACACAGTTTCGCATAGTTTCACATAGTTTCGAATAGTTTCACATAGTGTCACATAGTTTCACATAGTTTCATGTAGTTTCGCATAGTTTCACATAGTTTCGGATAGTTTCACACAGTTTCACATATTTTCACATAGTTTCGAATAGTTTCACATAGTGTCACATAGTTTCACATAGTTTCACATAGTTTCGGATAGTTTCACATAGTTTCACATAGTTTCGGATAGTTTCACATAGTTTCACATAGTTTCACATAGTTTCACATAGTTTCGGATAGTTTCACATAGTTTCACATAGTTTCGGATAGTTTCAAATAGTTTCACATAGTTTCGGATAGTTTCACATTGTTTCGGATAGTTTCACATAGTTTCACATAGTTTCGGATAGTTTCACATAGTTTCACATAGTTTCGGATAGTTTCACATAGTTTCACATAGTTTCGGATAGTTTCACATAGTTTCGGATAGTTTCACATAGTTTCGCATAGTTTCGGATAGTTTCACATAGTTTCACATAGTTTCGGATAGTTTCACATAGTTTCTCATAGTTTCGGATAGTTCCACATAGTTTCACATAGTTTCGGATAGTTTCACATAGTTTCGGATAGTTTCACATAGTTTCACATAGTTTCGGATAGTTTCACATAGTTTAGCGTAGTTTCGGATAGTTTCACATAGTTTTGGATAGTTTCACATAGTTTCACATAGTTTCGGTTAGTTTCACATAGTTTCACATAGTTTCGGACAGTTTCACATAGTTTCACATAGTTTCGGATAGTTTCACATAGTTTCACATAGCTTCACATAGTTTCGGATAGTTTCACATAGTTTCGAATAGTTTCACATAGTTTCACATAGTTTCGCATAGTTTCACATAGTTTCGGATAGTTTCGCATATTTTCACATAGCTTCACTTAGTTTCGGATAGTTTCATATAGTTTCACATAGTTTCGGATAGCTTCTCATAGTTTCACATAGTTTCTGATATTTTCACATAGTTTCGCTTAGTTTCACATAGTTTCGGATAGTTTCACACAGTTTCACATAGTTTCACATAGTTTCGAATAGTTTCACATAGTGTCACATAGTTTCACATAGTTTCATATAGTTTCGCATAGTTTCACATAGTTTCGGATAGTTTCACACAGTTTCACATAGTTTCACATAGTTTCGAATAGTTTCACATAGTGTCACATAGTTTCACATAGTTTCACATAGTTTCACATAGTTTCGGATAGTTTCACATAGTTTAACATAGTTTCGGATAGTTTCACATGGTTTCACATAGTTTCACATAGTTTCGGATAGTTTCACATGGTTTCACATAGTTTCGGATAGTTTCACATGGTTTCACATAGTTTCGGATAGATTCACATAGTTTCACATAGTTTCGGATAGTTTCACATAGTTTCGGATAATTTCACATAGTTTCGGATAGTTTCACATAGTTTCGGATAGTTTCACATAGTTTCACATAGTTTCGGATAGTTTCACATAGTTTCGGATAGTTTCACATAGCTTCACATAGTTTCGGGTAGTTTCACATAGTTTCGGATAGTTTCACATAGTTTCACATAGTTTCTGATATTTTCACATAGTTTCACATAGTTTCGCTTAGTTTCACATAGTTTCGGATAGTTTCACATAGTTTCACATAGTTTCGGATAGTTTCACATAGTTTCACATAGTTTCACATGGTTTCGGATAGTTTCACATAGTTTCACACAGTTTCGGATAGTTTCACATAGTTTCACATAGTTTCGGATAGTTTCACATTGTTTCGGATAGTTTCACATAGTTTCACATAGTTTCGGATAGTTTCACATAGTTTCACATAGTTTCGGATAGTTTCACATAGTTTCGGATAGTTTCACATAGTTTCGGATAGTTTCACATAGTTTCGCATAGTTTTGGATAGTTTCACATAGTTTCACATAGTTTCGGATAGTTTCACATAGTTTCTCATAGTTTCGGATAGTTTCACATAGTTTCACATAGTTTCGGATAGTTTCACATAGTTTCGGATAGTTTCACATAGTTTCGGATAGTTTCACATTGTTTCACATAGTTTCGGATAGTTTCACATAGTTTCGCATAGTTTCGGATAGTTTCACATAGTTTTGGATAGTTTCACATAGTTTCACATAGTTTCGGTTAGTTTCACATAGTTTCACATAGTTTCGGACAGTTTCACATAGTTTCACATAGTTTCGGATAGTTTCACATAGTTTCACATAGCTTCACATAGTTTCACATAGTTTCGGATAGTTTCACATAGTTTCACATAGTTTCGGATAGTTTCAAATAGTTTCACATAGTTTCGGATAGTTTCACATTGTTTCGGATAGTTTCACATAGTTTCACATAGTTTCGGATAGTTTCACATAGTTTCACATAGTTTCGGATAGTTTCACATAGTTTCACATAGTTTCGGATAGTTTCACATAGTTTCGGATAGTTTCACATAGTTTCGGATAGTTTCACATAGTTTCGGATAGTTTCACATAGCTTCGGATAGTTTCACATAGTTTCACATAGTTTCGGATAGTTTCACATAGTTTCACATAGTTTCGGATAGTTTCGCATAGTTTCACATAGATTCACATAGTTTCGGATAGTTTCACATAGTTTCACATAGTTTCGGATAGTTTCACATAGTTTCACATAGTTTCTGATATTTTCACATAGTTTCACATAGTTTCGCTTAGTTTCACATAGTTTCGGATAGTTTCACACAGTTTCACATAGTTTCACATAGTTTCGAATAGTTTCACATAGTGTCACATAGTTTCACATAGTTTCATATAGTTTCGCATAGTTTCACATAGTTTCGGATAGTTTCACACAGTTTCACATAGTTTCACATAGTTTCGAATAGTTTCACATAGTGTCACATAGTTTCACATAGTTTCCCATAGTTACACATAGTTTCGGATAGTTTCACATAGTTTCGGATAGTTTCGGATAGTTTCACATAGTTTCACATAGTTTCGGACAGTTTCACATAGTTTCGGATAGTTTCACATAGTTTCACATAGTTTCGGATAGTTTCACATGGTTTCACATAGTTTCACATAGTTTCGGATAGTTTCACATAGTTTCGGATAGTTTCACATAGCTTCGGATAATTTCACATAGTTTCGGATAGTTTCACATAGTTTCGGATAGTTTCACATAGCTTCGGATAGTTTCACATAGTTTCACATAGTTTCGGATAGTTTCACATAGTTTCACATAGTTTTGGATAGTTTCGCATAGTTTCACATAGTTTCACATAGTTTCGGATAGTTTCACATAGTTTCACATAGTTTCTGATATTTTCACATAGTTTCACATAGTTTCGCTTAGTTTCACATAGTTTCGGATAGTTTCACACAGTTTCACATAGTTTCACATAGTTTCGAATAGTTTCACATAGTGTCACATAGTTTCACATAGTTTCATATAGTTTCGCATAGTTTCACATAGTTTCGGATAGTTTCACACAGTTTCACATAGTTTCACATAGTTTCGAATAGTTTCACATAGTGTCACATAGTTTCACATAGTTTCCCATAGTTTCACATAGTTTCGGATAGTTTCACATAGTTTCGGATAGTTTCGGATAGTTCCACATAGTTTCACATAGTTTCGGACAGTTTCACATAGTTTCGGATAGTTTCACATAGTTTCACATAGTTTCGGATAGTTTCACATGGTTTCACATAGTTTCACATAGTTTCGGATAGTTTCACATAGTTTCGGATAGTTTCACATAGCTTCGGATAATTTCACATAGTTTCGGATAGTTTCACATAGTTTCGGATAGTTTCACATAGTTTCACATAGTTACGGATAGTTTCACATAGTTTCGGATAGTTTCGCATAGTTTCACATAGCTTCACATAGTTTCGGGTAGTTTCACATAGTTTCGGATAGTTTCACATAGTTTCACATAGTTTCTGATATTTTCACATAGTTTCACATAGTTTCGCTTAGTTTCACATAGTTTTGGATAGTTTCACACAGTTTCGCATAGTTTCACATAGTTTCGAATAGTTTCACATAGTGTCACATAGTTTCATGTAGTTTCGCATAGTTTCACATAGTTTCGGATAGTTTCACACAGTTTCACATAGTTTCACATAGTTTCGAATAGTTTCACATAGTGTCATATAGTTTCACATAGTTTCACATAGTTTCGGATAGTTTCACATAGTTTCACATAGTTTCACATAGTTTCACATAGTCTCACATAGTTTCACATAGTTTCTGATAGTTTCACATAGTTTCACATAGTTTCGGATAGTTTCACATTGTTTCGGATAGTTTCACATAGTTTCGGATAGTTTCACATAGTTTAACATAGTTTCGGATAGTTTCACATAGTTTCACATAGTTTCGGATAGTTTCACATAGTTTCGGATAGTTTCACATAGTTTCGGATAGTTTCACATAGTTTCGGATAGTTTCACATAGCTTCGGATAGTTTCACATAGTTTCACATAGTTTCGGATAGTTTCACATAGTTTCACATAGTTTCGGATAGTTTCGCATAGTTTCACATAGATTCACATAGTTTCGGATAGTTTCACATAGTTTCACATAGTTTCGTATAGTTTCACATAGTTTCACATAGTTTCTGATATTTTCACATAGTTTCACATAGTTTCGCTTAGTTTCACATAGTTTCGGATAGTTTCACACAGTTTCACATAGTTTCACATAGTTTCGAATAGTTTCACATAGTGTCACATAGTTTCACATAGTTTCATATAGTTTCGCATAGTTTCACATAGTTTCGGATAGTTTCACACAGTTTCACATAGTTTCACATAGTTTCGAATAGTTTCACATAGTGTCACATAGTTTCACATAGTTTCCCATAGTTTCACATAGTTTCGGATAGTTTCACATAGTTTCGGATAGTTTCGGATAGTTTCACATAGTTTCACATAGTTTCGGACAGTTTCACATAGTTTCGGATAGTTTCACATAGTTTCACATAGTTTCGGATAGTTTCACATGGTTTCACATAGTTTCACATAGTTTCGGATAGTTTCACATAGTTTCGGATAGTTTCACATAGCTTCGGATAATTTCACATAGTTTCGGATAGTTTCACATAGTTTCGGATAGTTTCACATAGCTTCGGATAGTTTCACATAGTTTCACATAGTTTCGGATAGTTTCACATAGTTTCACATAGTTTCGGATAGTTTCGCATAGTTTCACATAGTTTCACATAGTTTCGGATAGTTTCACATAGTTTCACATAGTTTCTGATATTTTCACATAGTTTCACATAGTTTCGCTTAGTTTCACATAGTTTCGGATAGTTTCACACAGTTTCACATAGTTTCACATAGTTTCGAATAGTTTCACATAGTGTCACATAGTTTCACATAGTTTCATATAGTTTCGCATAGTTTCACATAGTTTCGGATAGTTTCACACAGTTTCACATAGTTTCACATAGTTTCGAATAGTTTCACATAGTGTCACATAGTTTCACATAGTTTCCCATAGTTTCACATAGTTTCGGATAGTTTCACATAGTTTCGGATAGTTTCGGATAGTTTCACATAGTTTCACATAGTTTCGGACAGTTTCACATAGTTTCGGATAGTTTCACATAGTTTCACATAGTTTCGGATAGTTTCACATGGTTTCACATAGTTTCACATAGTTTCGGATAGTTTCACATAGTTTCGGATAGTTTCACATAGCTTCGGATAATTTCACATAGTTTCGGATAGTTTCACATAGTTTCGGATAGTTTCACATAGTTTCACATAGTTACGGATAGTTTCACATAGTTTCGGATAGTTTCGCATAGTTTCACATAGCTTCACATAGTTTCGGGTAGTTTCACATAGTTTCGGATAGTTTCACATAGTTTCACATAGTTTCTGATATTTTCACATAGTTTCGCTTAGTTTCACATAGTTTTGGATAGTTTCACACAGTTTCGCATAGTTTCACATAGTTTCGAATAGTTTCACATAGTGTCACATAGTTTCATGTAGTTTCGCATAGTTTCACATAGTTTCGGATAGTTTCACACAGTTTCACATAGTTTCACATAGTTTCGAATAGTTTCACATAGTGTCACATAGTTTCACATAGTTTCACATAGTTTCACATAGTTTCGGATAGTTTCACATAGTTTCACATAGTTTCACATAGTCTCACATAGTTTCACATAGTTTCTGATAGTTTCACATAGTTTCACATAGTTTCGGATAGTTTCACATTGTTTCGGATAGTTTCACATAGTTTCGGATAGTTTCACATAGTTTAACATAGTTTCGGATAGTTTCACATAGTTTCACATAGTTTCGGACAGTTTCACATAGTTTCGGATAGTTTCACATAGTTTCGCATAGTTTCGGATAGTTTCGGATAGTTTCACATAGTTTCACATAGCTTCACATAGTTTCTGATAGTTTCACATAGTTTCACATGGTTTCGGATAGTTTCACATAGTTTCACATAGTTTCTGATAGTTTCACATAGTTTCACATAGTTTCGGATAGTTTCACATTGTTTCGGATAGTTTCGCATAGTTTCACATAGTTTCGGATAGTTTCACGTAGTTTCACATAGTTTCGGATAGTTTCAAATAGTTTCACATAGTTTCGGTTAGTTTCACATAGTTTCACATAGTTTCGGATAGTCTCACATAGTTTCACATAGTTTCACATAGTTTCGGATAGTTTCGCATAGTTTCACATAATTTCGGATAGTTTCACATAGTTTCGGATAGTTTCACATTGTTTCGGATAGTTTCACATAGTTTCGGATAGTTTCACATAGTTTCACATAGTTTCGGATAGTTTCACATAGTTTCACATAGTTTCGGATAGTTTCACATAGTTTCCCATAGTTTCGGACAGTTTCACATAGTTTCACATAGTTTCGGATAGTTTCACATAGTTTCACATAGTTTCGGATAGTTTCACATGGTTTCACATAGTTTCACATAGTTTCGGAGAGTTTCACATGGTTTCACATAGTTTCACATAGTTTCGGATAGATTCACATAGTTTCACATAGTTTCACATAGTTTCGGATAGTTTCACATAGTTTCGGATAGTTTCACATAGTTTCGGATAGTTTCACATAGCTTCGGATAGTTTCAAAGAGTTTCGGATAGTTTCACATAGTTTCACATAGTTTCGGATAGTTTCGCATAGTTTCACATAGCTTCACATAGTTTCGGATAGTTTCACATAGTTTCACATAGTTTCGGATAGTTTCACATAGTTTCACATAGTTTCTGATATTTTCACATAGTTTCACATAGTTTCGCTTAGATTCACATAGTTTCGGATAGTTTCACACAGTTTCACATAGTTTCACATAGTTTCGAATAGTTTCACATAGTGTCACATACTTTCACATAGTTTCATATAGTTTCGCATAGTTTCACATAGTTTCGCATAGTTTCACACAGTTTCACATAGTTTCACATAGTTTCGAATAGTTTCACATAGTGTCACATAGTTTCACATAGTTTCCCATAGTTTCACATAGTTTCGGATAGTTTCACATAGTTTCACATAGTTTCGGATAGTTTCACATAGTTTCACATAGTTTCGGACAGTTTCACATAGTTTCGGATAGTTTCACATAGTTTCGGATAGTTTCACATGGTTTCACATAGTTTCACATAGTTTCGGATAGTTTCACATGGTTTCACATAGTTTCGGATAGATTCACATAGTTTCACATAGTTTCGCTTAGTTTCACATAGTTTCGGATAGTTTCACACAGTTTCGCATAGTTTCACATAGTTTCGAATAGTTTCACATAGTGTCACATAGTTTCACATAGTTTCATGTAGTTTCGCATAGTTTCACATAGTTTCGGATAGTTTCACACAGTTTCACATATTTTCACATAGTTTCGAATAGTTTCACATAGTGTCACATAGTTTCACATAGTTTCACATAGTTTCGGATAGTTTCACATAGTTTCACATAGTTTCGGATAGTTTCACATAGTTTCACATGGTTTCACATAGTTTCACATAGTTTCGGATAGTTTCACATAGTTTCACATAGTTTCGGATAGTTTCAAATAGTTTCACATAGTTTCGGATAGTTTCACATTGTTTCGGATAGTTTCACATAGTTTCACATAGTTTCGGATAGTTTCACATAGTTTCACATAGTTTCGGATAGTTTCACATAGTTTCACATAGTTTCGGATAGTTTCACATAGTTTCGGATAGTTTCACATAGTTTCGCATAGTTTCGGATAGTTTCACATAGTTTCACATAGTTTCGGATAGTTTCACATAGTTTCTCATAGTTTCGGATAGTTCCACATAGTTTCACATAGTTTCGGATAGTTTCACATAGTTTCGGATAGTTTCACATAGTTTCGGATAGTTTCACATAGTTTCACATAGTTTCGGATAGTTTCACATAGTTTAGCGTAGTTTCGGATAGTTTCACATAGTTTTGGATAGTTTCACATAGTTTCACATAGTTTCGGTTAGTTTCACATAGTTTCACATAGTTTCGGACAGTTTCACATAGTTTCACATAGTTTCGGATAGTTTCACATAGTTTCACATAGCTTCACATAGTTTCGGATAGTTTCACATAGTTTCGAATAGTTTCACATAGTTTCACATAGTTTCGCATAGTTTCACATAGTTTCGGATAGTTTCGCATATTTTCACATAGCTTCACTTAGTTTCGGATAGTTTCATATAGTTTCACATAGTTTCGGATAGCTTCTCATAGTTTCACATAGTTTCTGATATTTTCACATAGTTTCGCTTAGTTTCACATAGTTTCGGATAGTTTCACACAGTTTCACATAGTTTCACATAGTTTCGAATATTTTCACATAGTGTCACATAGTTTCACATAGTTTCATATAGTTTCGCATAGTTTCACATAGTTTCGGATAGTTTCACACAGTTTCACATAGTTTCACATAGTTTCGAATAGTTTCACATAGTGTCACATAGTTTCACATAGTTTCACATAGTTTCACATAGTTTCGGATAGTTTCACATAGTTTAACATAGTTTCGGATAGTTTCACATGGTTTCACATAGTTTCACATAGTTTCGGATAGTTTCACATGGTTTCACATAGTTTCGGATAGTTTCACATGGTTTCACATAGTTTCGGATAGATTCACATAGTTTCACATAGTTTCGGATAGTTTCACATAGTTTCGGATAATTTCACATAGTTTCGGATAGTTTCACATAGTTTCGGATAGTTTCACATAGTTTCACATAGTTTCGGATAGTTTCACATAGTTTCGGATAGTTTCACATAGCTTCACATAGTTTCGGGTAGTTTCACATAGTTTCGGATAGTTTCACATAGTTTCACATAGTTTCTGATATTTTCACATAGTTTCACATAGTTTCGCTTAGTTTCACATAGTTTCGGATAGTTTCACATAGTTTCACATAGTTTCGGATAGTTTCACATAGTTTCACATAGTTTCACATGGTTTCGGATAGTTTCACATAGTTTCACACAGTTTCGGATAGTTTCACATAGTTTCACATAGTTTCGGATAGTTTCACATTGTTTCGGATAGTTTCACATAGTTTCACATAGTTTCGGATAGTTTCACATAGTTTCACATAGTTTCGGATAGTTTCACATAGTTTCGGATAGTTTCACATAGTTTCGGATAGTTTCACATAGTTTCGCATAGTTTTGGATAGTTTCACATAGTTTCACATAGTTTCGGATAGTTTCACATAGTTTCTCATAGTTTCGGATAGTTTCACATAGTTTCACATAGTTTCGGATAGTTTCACATAGTTTCGGATAGTTTCACATAGTTTCGGATAGTTTCACATTGTTTCACATAGTTTCGGATAGTTTCACATAGTTTCGCATAGTTTCGGATAGTTTCACATAGTTTTGGATAGTTTCACATAGTTTCACATAGTTTCGGTTAGTTTCACATAGTTTCACATAGTTTCGGACAGTTTCACATAGTTTCACATAGTTTCGGATAGTTTCACATAGTTTCACATAGCTTCACATAGTTTCGGATAGTTTCACATAGTTTCGAATAGTTTCACATAGTTTCACATAGTTTCACATAGTTTCACATAGTTTCGCATAGTTTCACATAGTTTCGGATAGTTTCACGTAGTTTCACATAGTTTCGGATAGTTTCAAATAGTTTCACATAGTTTCGGTTAGTTTCACATAGTTTCACATAGTTTCGGATAGTTTCACATAGTTTCACATAGTTTCGGATAGTTTCACATAGTTTCACATTGTTTCGGATAGTTTCACATAGTTTCGGATAGTTTCACATAGTTTCACATAGTTTCGGATAGTCTCACATAGTTTCGGATAGCTTCACATAGTTTCCCATAGTTTCGGACAGTTTAACTTAGTTTTACATAGTTTCGGATAGTTTCACATAGTTTCACATAGTTTCTCATAGTTTCGGATAGTTTCACATGGTTTCACATAGTTTCACATAGTTTCGGATAGTTTCACATGGTTTCACATAGTTTCGGATAGATTCACATAGTTTCACATAGTTTCGGATGGTTTCACATAGTTTCGGATAGTTTGACATAGTTTCGGATAGTTTCACATAGCTTCGGATAGTTTCACATAGTTTCACATAGTTTCGGATAGTTTCACATAGTTTCGGATAGTTTCGCATAGTTTCACATAGCTTCACATAGTTTCGGATAGTTTCACATAGTTTCACATAGTTTCGGATAGTTTCACATAGTTTCTGATATTTTCACTTAGTTTCACATAGTTTCGCTTAGTTTCACATAGTTTCGGAAAGTTTCACACAGTTTCACATAGTTTTACATTGTTTCGAATAGTTTCACATAGTGTCACATAGTTTCACATAGTTTCATATAGTTTCGCATAGTTTCACATAGTTTCGGATAGTTTCACACAGTTTCACATAGTTTCACATAGTTTCGAATAGTTTCACATAGTGTCACATAGTTTCACATAGTTTCGCTTAGTTTCACATAGTTTCGGATAGTTTCACACAGTTTCGCATACTTTCACATAGTTTCGAATAGTTTCACATAGTGTCACATAGTTTCACATAGTTTCATATAGTTTCGCATAGTTTCACAGAGTTTCGGATAGTTTCACACAGTTTCACATAGTTTCGAATAGTTTCACATAGTGACACATAGTTTCACATAGTTTCACATAGTTTCGGATAGTTTCACATAGTTTCGGATAGTTTCACATAGTTTCACATAGTTTCACATGGTTTCGGATAGTTTCACATAGTTTCATATAGTTTCGGATAGTTTCACATAGTTTCACATAGTTTCGGATAGTTTCACATTGTTTCGGATAGTTTCACATAGTTTCGCATAGTTTCGGATAGTTTCACATAGTTTCACATAGTTTCGGATAGTTTCACATAGTTTCACATAGTTTCGGATAGTTTCACATAGTTTCGGATAGTTTCACATAGTTTCGCATAGTTTCGGATAGTTTCACATAGTTTCGGATAGTTTCACATAGTTTCTCATAGTTTCGGATAGTTTCACATAGTTTCACATAGTTTCGGATAGTTTCACATAGTTTCGGATAGTTTCACATAGTTTCGGATAGTTTCACATAGTTTCACATAGTTTCGGATAGTTTCACATAGTTTCGCATAGTTTCGGATAGTTTCACATAGTTTTGGATAGTTTCACATAGTTTCGGTTAGTTTCACATAGTTTCACATAGTTTCGGATAGTTTCACATAGTTTCACATAGTTTCGGATAGTTTCACATAGCTTCACATAGTTTCGGATAGTTTCACATAGTTTTGAATAGTTTCACATAGTTTCACATAGTTTCACATAGTTTCGCATAGTTTCACATAGTTTCGGATAGTTTCACGTAGTTTCACATAGTTTCGGATAGGTTCAAATAGTTTCACATAGTTTCGGTTAGTTTCACATAGTTTCGGATAGTTTCACATAGTTTCACATAGTTTCGGATAGTTTCGCATAATTTCACATAGTTTCGGATAGTTTCACATAGTTTCGGATAGTTTCACATAGTTTCACATTGTTTCGGATAGTTTCACATAGTTTCGGATAGTTTCACATAGTTTCGGATAGTTTCACATAGTTTCACATAGTTTCACATAGTTTCGGATAATTTCACATAGTTTCCCATAGTTTCGGACAGTTTCACATAGTTTCGGATAGTTTCGCATAGTTTCACATAGTTTCACATAGTTTCGGATAGTTTCACATGGTTTCACATAGTTTCACATAGTTTCGGATAGTTTCACATGGTTTCACATAGTTTCACATAGTTTCGGATAGATTCACATAGTTTCACATAGTTTCGGATAGTTTCACATAGTTTCACATAGTTTCGGATAGTTTCGCATAGTTTCACATAGTTTCACATAGTTTCGGATAGTTTCACATGGTTTCACATAGTTTCACATAGTTTCGGATAGTTTCACATGGTTTCACATAGTTTCACATAGTTTCGGATAGATTCACATAGTTTCACATAGTTTCACATAGTTTCGGATAGTTTCACATAGTTTCGGAGAGTTTCACATAGTTTCACATAGTTTCGGATAGTTTCACATAGTTTCGGAGAGTTTCACATAGTTTCGGATAGTTTCACATAGCTTCGGATAGTTTCACATAGTTTCACATAGTTTCGGATAGTTTCACATAGTTTCACATAGTTTCACATAGTTTCGGATAGTTTCACATAGTTTCTGATATTTTCACATAGTTTCACATAGTTTCGCTTAGTTTCACATAGTTTCGGATAGTTTCACACAGTTTCACATAGTTTCACATAGTTTCGAATAGTTTCACATAGTGTCACATAGTTTCACATAGTTTCATATAGTTTCGCATAGTTTCACATAGTTTCGGATAGTTTCACACAGTTTCACATAGTTTCACATAGTTTCGAATAGTTTCACATAGTGTCACATAGTTTCACATAGTTTCACATAGTTTCGGATAGTTTCACATAGTTTCACATAGTTTCACATAGTTTCACATGGTTTCGGATAGTTTCACATAGTTTCACATAGTTTCGGATAGTTTCACATAGTTTCACATAGTTTCGGATAGTTTCACATTGTTTCGGATAGTTTCACATAGTTTCGGAAAGTTTCAGATAGTTTCACATAGTTTCGGATAGTTTCATATAGTTTCGCATAGTTGCACATAGTTTCGGATAGTTTCGGATAGTTTCACATAGTTTCTCATAGTTTCACATAGTTGCACATAGTTTCGGTTAGTTTCACATAGTTTCGGATAGTTTCACATAGCTTCACATAGTTTCGGATAGTTTCACATAGTTTCACATAGTTTCGGATAGTTTCACATAGTTTCTGATATTTTCACATAGTTTCACATAGTTTCGCTTAGTTTCACATAGTTTCGGATAGTTTCACACAGTTTCACATAGTTTCACATAGTTTCACATAGTTTCGAATAGTTTCGCTTAGTTTCACATAGTTTCGGATAGTTTCACACAGTTTCACATAGTTTCACATAGTTTCGAATAGTTTCACATAGTGTCACATAGTTTAACATAGTTTCACATAGTTTCACATAGTTTCGCATAGTTTCGGATAGTTTCACATGGTTTCACATAGTTTCGGATAGTTTCACATGGTTTCACATAGTTTCACATAGTTTCCGATAGATTCACATAGTTTCGCATAGTTTCACATAGTTTCGGATAGTTTCACGTAGTTTCACATAGTTTCGGATAGTTTCAAATAGTTTCACATAGTTTCGGTTAGTTTCACATAGTTTCACATAGTTTCGGATAGTTTCACATAGTTTCACATAGTTTCGGATAGTTTCGCATAGTTTCACATAGTTTCGGATAGTTTCACATAGTTTCGGATAGTATCACATAGTTTCACTTTGTTTCGGATAGTTTCACATAGTTACGGATAGTTTCACATAGTTTCGGATAGTTTCACATAGTTTCACATAGTTTCGGATAGTTTCACATAGCTTCCCATAGTTTCGGACAGTTTCACATAGTTTCACATAGTTTCGGATAGTTTCACATAGTTTCACATAGTTTCGGATAGTTTCACATGGTTTCACATAGTTTCACATAGTTTTGGATAGTTTCACATGGTTTCACATAGTTTCACATAGTTTCGGATAGTTTCACATAGTTTCACATAGTTTCGGATAGTTTCGGATAGTTTCATATGGTTTCACATAGTTTCACATAGTTTCGGATAGATTCACATAGTTTCACATAGTTTCGGATAGTTTCACATAGTTTCGGATAGTTTCACATAGTTTCGGATAGTTTCGGATAGTTGCACATAGTTTCGCATAGTTTCGGATAGTTTCACATAGTTTCGGATAGTTTCACATAGTTTCGGATAGTTTCACATAGTTTCGGATAGTTTCACATAGTTTCGGATAGTTTCACATAGTTTCACATAGTTTCTGACAGTTTCTGATAGTTTCACATAGTTTCGCATAGTTTCACATAGTATCGGATAGTTTCACACAGTTTCACATAGTTTCGGATAGTTTCACATAGTTTCGGATAGTTTCACATAGTTTCGCATAGTTTCGGATAGTTTCACATAGTTTCATATAGTTTCGGATAGTTTCACATGGTTTCACATAGTTTCACATAGTTTCGGATAGTTTCACATGGTTTCACATAGTTTCACATAGTTTCGGATAGATTCACATAGTTTCACATAGTTTCTGATAGATTCACATAGTTTCGCATAGTTTCACATAGTTTCGGATAGTTTCACATAGTTTCACATAGTTTCGGATAGTTTCACATAGTTTCACGTAGTTTCGGATAGTTTCACATAGTTTCGGATAGTTTCACATAGTTTCACATAGTTTCAGATAGTTTCGGATAGTTTCACATAGCTTCGGATAGTTTCACATAGTTTCACATAGTTTCGGATAGTTTCACATAGTTTCACATAGTTTCGGATAGTTTCGCATAGTTTCACATAGCTTCACATAGTTTCGGATAGTTTCACATAGTTTCACATAGTTTCGGATAGTTTCACATATTTTAACATAGTTTCTGATATTTTCACATAGTTTCACACAGTTTCGCTTAGTTTCACATAGTTTCGGATAGTTTCACACAGTTTTACATAGTTTTACATAGTTTCGATTAGTTTCACATAGTGTCACATAGTTTCACATAGTTTCATATAGTTTCGCATAGTTTCACATAGTTTCGGATAGTTTCACATAGTGTCACATAGTTTCACATAGTTTCGGATAGTTTCACATAGTTTCACATAGTTTCACATAGTTTCACATGGTTTCGGATAGTTTCACATAGTTTCACATAGTTTCGGATAGTTTCACATAGTTTCACATAGTTTCGGATAGTTTCACATTGTTTCGTATAGTTTCACATAGTTTCACATAGTTTCGGATAGTTTCACATAGTTTCACATAGTTTCGCTTAGTTTCACATAGTTTCGGATAGTTTCACACAGTTTCACATAGTTTCGAATAGTTTCACATAGTGTCACATAGATTAACATAGTTTCACATAGTTTCACA
The DNA here is from genome assembly GCF_982258835.1 of Parasteatoda tepidariorum. Lineage (NCBI taxonomy): Eukaryota > Metazoa > Arthropoda > Arachnida > Araneae > Theridiidae > Parasteatoda > Parasteatoda tepidariorum. The sequence continues at coordinate 125,789,780 of NC_141756.1, forward strand.
TAGTTTCGCATAGTTTCACAATGTTTCGGATAGTTTCACACAGTTTCACATAGTTTCACATAGTTTCGAATATTTTCACATAGTGTCACATAGTTTCACATAGTTTCACATAGTTTCGGTTAGTTTCACATAGTTTCACATAGTTTCGGATAGTTTCACTTAGTTTCACATAGTTTCGGAAAGTTTCACATAGTTTCACATGGTTTCGGATAGTTTCACATAGTTTCACATAGTTTCGGATAGTTTCACATAGTTTCACATAGTTTCGGATAGTTTCACATTTTTTCGGATAGTTTCACATAGTTTCGGATAATTTCACATAGTTTCACATAGTTTCGGATAGTTTCACATAGTTTCGCTTAATTGCACATAGTTTCGGATAGTTTCGCATAGTTTCACATAGTTTCGGATAGTTTCGGATAGTTTCACATAGTTTCGGATAGTTTCACATAGTTTCACATAGTTTCACATAGTTTCGGATAGTTTCACATAGTTTCGGATAGTTTCACATAGTTTTGGATAGTTTCACATAGTTTCACATAGTTTCGTATAGTTTCACATAGTTTCCCACAGTTTCACATAGTTTCACACAGTTTCGGAGAGTTTCACATAGTTTCGGATAGTTTCACATAGCTTCACATAGTTTCGGATAGTTTCACATAGTTTCGGATAGTTTCACACAGTTTCACATAGTTTCACATAGTTTCGGATAGTTTCACATAGTTTCGGATAGTTTCACATAGTTTCGGAAGGTTTCACATAGTTTCGGATAGTTTCACATAGTTTCACATAGTTTCGGATAGTTTCACATAGTTTCACATAGTTTCGGATAGTTTCACATAGTTTCGGATAGTTTCGGAGAGTTTCACATAGTTTCGGATAGTTTCACATAGTTTCGGATAGTTTCACATAGTTTCGGATAGTTTCACATAGTTTCGGATAGTTTCACATAGTTTCGGATAGTTTCACATAGTTTCGCATAGTTTCGGATAGTTTCACATAGTTTCGGATAGTTTCACATAGTTTCACATAGTTTCGGTTAGTTTCACATAGTTTCGGATAGTTTCACATAGTTTCGGATAGTTTCACATAGCTTCACATAGTTTCGGATAGTTTCACATAGTTTCGGATAGTTTCACATAGTTTCGGTTAGTTTCACATAGTTTCACATAGTTTCACATAGTTTCGGATAGTTTCGCATAGTTTCACATAGTTTCGGATAGTTTCACATAGTTTCGGATAGTTTCAAATAGTTTCACTTATTTTCGGATAGTTTCGCATAGTTTCGGATAGTTTCACATAGTTTCGGATAGTTTCACATAGTTTCGGATAGTTTCACATAGTTTCGGATAGTTTCACATAGTTTCACATAGTTTCGGATAGTTTCACATAGTTTCATATAGTTTCGGATAGTTTCACATGGTTTCACATAGTTTCACATAGTTTCGGATAGTTTCAAATGGTTTCACATAGTATCACATAGTTTCGGATAGATTCACATAGTTTTACATAGTTTCTGATAGTTTCACATAGTTTCGCATAGTTTCACATAGTTTCGGATAGTTTCACATAGTTTCACATAGTTTCGGATAGTTTCACATAGTTTCGGATAGTTTTTACATAGTTTCACATAGTTTCGGATAGTTTCACATAGTTTCGGATAGTTTCACATAGTTTCACATAGTTTCACATAGTTTCGCATAGTTTCACATAGTTTCGGATAGTTTCACATAGTTTCACATAGTTTCGGATAGTTTCACATTGTTTCACATAGTTTCGGATAGTTTCACATAGTTTCACATAATTTCGGATAGTTTCTCATGGTTTCACATAGTTTCGGATAGTTTCACATGGTTTCACATAGTTTCACATAGTTTCGGATAGTTTCACATAGTTTCGGATAGTTTCGGTTAGTTTCACATAGTTTCGGATAGTTTCACATAGTTTCACATAGTTTCGGATAGTTTCACATAGTTTCACATAGCTTCACATAGTTTCGGATAGTTTCACATAGTTTCGGATAGTTTCACATAGTTTCGCATAGTTTCACATAGTTTTGGATAGTTTCACATAGTTTTGGATAGTTTCACGTAGTTTCACATAGTTTCGAATAGTTTCACATAGTGTCACATAGTTTCACATAGTTTCGGATAGTTTCACATAGTTTCACATAGTTTCACATAGTTTCGGATAGTTTCACATAGTTTCACATAGTTTCGGATAGTTTCACATAGTGTCACATAGTTTCACATAGTTTCGGATAGTTTCACATAGCTTCACATAGCTTCACATAGTTTCGGATAGTTTCACATAGTTTCACATAGTTTCGGATAGTTTCACATAGTTTAGGATAGTTTCACATAGTTTCACATAGTTTCGCATAGTTTCACGTAGTTTCGGATAGTTTCACATAGTTTCACATAGTTTCACATAGTTTAAGATAGTTTCACATAGTTTCACATACACTGGTTATCATAAATTAAGGAAAAATCACAAAAATAGCGATAACTCTTTCAAAAGTAAGCCAAACCGTGCAAAATTTGCATATGTTGTCCACTAAGAGTAGCTGAGTAAAATTGCAATATGCAAATTAGTGGCGCTGCACTCGGCTTACGTCATCTGCCTGGAGCATAAAAGTCCAAGTTTGAGAGAAAGCACACAAATTTTACTGTGATTGCGACATTGAAAATCTGAGATAGCCAATTCGTAATAATGACCTCTAGGCATCATTTGCCTGAAGAACTACGATGGAGAGCCATCGGGAGACTAGAGGCAGGGCAGAGTCAATCAGAAGTGGCCAGATGGCTAAATGTGAGTCCATCTGTGGTTCATAGACTTTGGAGGCAATTTCAAACCACAGATTCGGCATCTAGGAGGTTCAGTCAAGGACGGCCAACTGTTACGAACAGTGCCGATGACCGATATTTGACATTAAGTGCACGCAGGAATAGAACCGCTACTCCGACACATCTTAGATCCTCTCTTGCTGCAGCCACCGGAAGGTTGGTGTCAACGTCAACTGTGCGCAGAAGGCTCCACGAAGGTGGTCTGTATGCGAGACGACCAGCCATTTGCGTGCCGCTCACATCACGCCATAGGAGAGACCGTTTGCAGTGGGCCCGACAACATGTCCACTGGACGTCAGATCAATGGAGGCCTGTTCTCTTTACGGATGAGTCCAGGTTTAGTCTAGAAAGTGACAGTAGACGTTATTTGATATGGAGAGTACCTGGGACCCGTTATCATCCATCAGACATCCGTGAAAGAGATGCATACGGAAGAGGCAGTGTCTGTGTTTGGGGAGGCATATCCTTAGGAGGGCGCACATACCTCCATGTCTTTCCAAGGGGAACCGTGAATGCTCAGGTTTATCGAGACAACATCCTTGATGCTTATGTGCGCCCATATGCCGGGGCAATTGGTGATTGCTTCCTGTTACAGGACGATAATGCAAGACCACACAGAGCTCGCATTGTTGATGATTATCTTCAACAGGAAACAATTACTCGCATGGAGTGGCCAGCTCGATCCCCGGACTTGAATCCTATCGAGCACGTTTGGGATGCTCTAGGGAGGCGTGTATCTGCCATCAATCCGCCCCCTCAGACCCTTGCCACGCTTGCAACTGCTTTACAAGAGCAATGGCTCTCACTTCCTATTGAAATGATAGACCGCATAATTGAAAGCATCACACATCGCTGTTTGTGCTGTATTGCTTCTAGAGGCAATCATATTCCATATTAAAGGTACTTTTTCTATTGCAAACCGATACTTCCAATTTGTTTATTTTATACATGTGCTAATTTCTATACTACTATTAATGTCTGATAATTTCTTTTTATGTTGTTTAATACCTTACTATGTGTTGTATATTGTGGGTAAGTTTCATAAAATTCCATGTGTAATTTCTTGAGTTATCGCGATTTTTGTGAATTTTCCTTAATTTATAATAACCAGTGTAGTTTCGGATAGTTTCACATAGTTTCGGATAGTTTCAAATAGTTTCACATAGTTTCGGTTAGTTTCACATAGTTTCACATAGTTTCGGATAGTTTCACATAGTTTCACATAGTTTCGGATAGTTTCGCATAGTTTCACATAGTTTCGGATAGTTTCACATAGTTTCGGATAGTTTCAAATAGTTTCATTTATTTTCGGATAGTTTCACATAGTTTCGGATAGTTTCACATAGTTTCCCATAGTTTCGGATAGTTTCACATAGTTTCACATAGTTTCGGATAGTTTCACATAGTTTCGGATAGTTTCACATAGTTTCGGATAGTTTCACATAGTTTCACATAGTTTCGGATAGTTTCACATAGTTTCACATAGTTTCGGATAGTTTCGGATAGTTTCACATGGTTTCACATAGTTTCACATAGTTTCGGATAGATTCACATAGTTTCACATAGTTTCGGATAGTTTCACATAGTTTCGGATAGTTTCACATAGTTTCGGATAGTTTCGGATAGTTGCACATAGTTTCGCATAGTTTCGGATAGTTTCACATAGGTACGGATAGTTTCACATAGTTTCACATAGCTTCACATAGTTTCGGATAGTTTCACATAGTTTCGGATAGTTTCACATAGTTTCACATAGTTTCTGATAGTTTCACATAGTTTCGCATAGTTTCACATAGTATCGGATAGTTTCACACAGTTTCACATAGTTTCGGATAGTTTCACATAGTTTCGGATAGTTTCACATGGTTTCACATAGTTTCACATAGTTTCGGATAGTTTCACATGGTTTCACATAGTTTCACATAGTTTCGGATAGATTCACATAGTTTCACATAGTTTCTGATAGTTTCACATAGTTTCGCATAGTTTCACATAGTTTCGGATAGTTTCACATAGTTTCACATAGTTTCGGATCACGCTTATAGTTCACGCTTATATGAGGATCGCGCTACAACATAGCTTCAAGTACCCTCTCCCGGTTTGCTAAACAGAAGACTTAAGGTGCCATTGCGGCCCCCCTAATTGGGATATAAAATTTTGCTTTGGTAGAGGGGTCCGGCACATAGTGGCCTATATTCGGTCCGAGTTTGAAAATTATAACTTAACATTAACGGGAAGTAGGTTGGCTTGAAATTTGATCCTTTTTCCCGCCATTTTATTTTATTTTATTTTTTAATCCATTATGCCTTCTTTCACAAAGAGACACCCTTGATTTTATACTTTAAACATCATATTTCACCTGTTAAACTATCATAAAAGTATTGTAAAAGGAGTTTAAAAAAATAATATAATAAAATAAACTAATTTTCCGGGATTTTACCAGTTTTTAAGCATTATTTGAAATTTCCCGAATAAAATTTTTTTTTCCTTATAGGATCCTTTAATGAATCGAAAAACACATTAAAAAAATAATAGAATGTAAAATAAACAAAATAAGAAAAAAATAAAAAAAAATTAAAAATTGACCTCAGCTGGGGTTTGAACCAACGCAACCTCGTTCCATGCGTAAATCACTAGCACATGGTGTTAGCCGTTGGACCACGCTTATACGAGGATCGCGCAACAACATAGCTTCAAGTACCCTCTCCCGGTTTGCTAAACAGAAGACTTACGGGCCATTGCGACCCCCCTAATTGGGATATAAAATTTTGCTTTGGTAGAGGGGTCCGGCACATTGTGGCCTATATTCGGTCCGAGTTTGAAAATTATAACTTAATATTAAAGGGAAGTAGGTTGGCTTGAAATTTTCTCCTTTTTCCCGCCATTTTATTTTATTTTATTTTTTATTCCATTATGCCTTCTTTCACAAAGAGACACCCTTGATTTTATACTTTAAACATCATATTTCACCTGTTAAACTATCATGAAAGTATTGTAAAAGGAGTTTAAAAAAATAATATAATAAAATAAACTAATTTTCCGGGATTTTACCAGTTTTTAAGCATTATTTGAAATTTCCCGAATAAAATTTTTTTTTCCTTATAGGATCCTTTAATGAATCGAAAAACACATTAAAAAAATAATAGAATGTAAAATAAACAAAATAAGAAAAAAATAAAAAAAAATTAAAAATTGACCTCAGCTGGGGTTTGAACCAACGCCCCCTCGTTCCATGCGTAAATCACTAGCACATGGTGTTAGCCGTTGGACCACGCTTATACGAGGATCGCGCAACAACATAGCTTCAAGTACCCTCTCCCGGTTTGCTAAACAGAAGACTTACGGGCCATTGCGACCCCCCTAATTGGGATATAAAATTCTGCTTTGGTAGAGGGGTCCGGCACATTGTGGCCTATATTCGGTCCGAGTTTGAAAATTATAACTTAATATTAAAGGGAAGTAGGTTGGCTTGAAATTTTCTCCTTTTTCCCGCCATTTTATTTTATTTTATTTTTTATTCCATTATGCCTTCTTTCACAAAGAGACACCCTTGATTTTATACTTAGAACATCACATTTCACCTGTTAAACTATCATGAAAGTATTGTAAAAAGAGTTTAAAAAAATAATATAATAAAAATAAACTAATTTTCCGGGATTTTACCAGTTTTTAAGTACTAATTGAAATTTCCTGAATAAAATTTTTTTTTCCTTATAGGATCCTTTAATGTATCGAAAAACACTTAAAAAAAATAATAGAATGTAAAATAAACAAAATAAAAAAAAAATTTTAAAAAAAATTGACCACAGCTGGGGTTTGAACCAACACCCCTCGTTCCATGCGTAAATCACTATCACATGGTGTTAGTCGTTGGATCACGCTTATACGAGGATCGCGCTACAACATAGCTTCAAGTACCCTCTCCCGGTTTGCTAAACAGAAGACTTAAGGGGCTATTGCGGCCCCCCTAATTGGGATATAAAATTTTGCTTTGGTAGAGGGGTCCGGCACATAGTTGCCTATATTCTGTCCGAGTTTGAAAATTATAACTTAATATTAAAGGGAAGTAGGTTGGCTTGAAATTTGATCCTTTTTCCCGCCATTTTATTTGATTTTATTTTTTATTCCATTATGCCTTCTTTCACAAGGAGACACCCTTGATTTTATATTTAGATTATCATATTTCACCTGTTAAACTATCATGAAAGTATTGTAAAAGGAGTTTAAAAAAATAATATAATAAAAATAAACTAATTTTCCGTGATTTTACCAGTTTTTAAGCATTATTTGAAATTTCCCGAATAAAATTTTTTTTTCCTTATATGATCCTGTAATGTATCGAAAAACACATTAAAAAAATAATATAATGTAAAATAAACAAAATATGAAAAAAATAATAAAAAATTAAAAATTGACCACAGCTGGGGTTTGAACCAACGCCCCCTCGTTCCATGCGTAAATCACTAGCACATGGTGTCAGCCGTTGGACCACGCTTATACGAGGATCGCGCTACAACATAGCTTCAAGTACCCTCTCCCGGTTTGCTAAACAGAAGACTTAAGGGGCCATTGCGGCCCCCCTAATAGTGATATAAAATTTTGCTTTGGTAGAGGGGTCCGGCACATAGTGGCCTATATTCTGTCCGAGTTTGAAAATTATCACTTAATATTAAAAGGAAGTAGGTAGGCTTGAAATTTTATCCTTTTTCCCGCCATTTTATTTGATTTTATTTTTTATTCCATTATGCCTTCTTTCACAAAGAGACACCCTTGATTTTATATTTAGAGCATCATATTTCACCTGTTAAACTATCATGAAAGTATTGTAAAAGGAGTTTAAAAAAATAATTTAATAAAAATAAACTAATTTTCCGGGATTTTTCCAGTTTTTAAGCATTATTTGAAATTACCCGAATAAAAAATTTTTTTCCTTATATGATCCTTTAATGTATCGAAAAACACATTAAAAAATAATATAATGTAAAATAAACAAAATATGAAAAAAATAAAAAAAAATTAAAAATTGACCTCAGCTGGGGATTGAACCAACGCCCCCTCGTTCCTTGCGTAAATCACTAGCACATGGTGTTAGCCGTTGGGCCACGCTTATACGAGTATCGCGCTACAACATTGCTTCAAGAACCCTCTCCCGGTTTGCAAAACAGAAGACTTAAGGGGCCATTGTGGCCCCCCTAATTGGGATATAAAATTTTGCTTTGGTAGAGGGGTCCGGCACATAGTGGCCTATATTCGGTCCGAGTTTGAAAATTATAACTTAACATTAAAGGGAAGTGGGTTGGCTTGAAATTTGATCCTTTTTCCCGCCATTTTATTTCATTTTTTATTCCATTATGCCTTCTTTCACAAAGAGACACCCTTTATTTTATACTTAGAACATCATATTTCACCTTTTAAACTATCATGAAAGTATTGTAAAACAAGTTTAAAAAAATAATATAATAATAATAAACTAATTTTCCGAGATTTTACCAGTTTTTAAGCATTATTTGAAATATCCCGAATAAAAATTTTTTTTCCTTAGAGGATCCTTTAATGTATCGAAAAACACATTAAAAAAAATAATAGAATGTAAAATAAACAAAACAAGAAAAAAATAAAAATAAATTAAAAATTTACCTCAGCTGGGGTTTGAACCAACGCCCCCTCGTTCCATGCGTAAATCACTAGCACATGGTGTTAGCCGTTGGACCACGCTTATACGAGGATCGCGCAACAACATAGCTTCAAGTACCCTATCCCGGTTTGATAAACAGAAGACTTAAGGGGCCATTGCGGCCCCCCTAATTGGGATATAAAATTTTGCTTTGGTAGAGGGGTCCGGCACATAGTGGCCTATATTCGGCCCGAGTTTGAAAATTATAACTTAATATTAAAAGGAAGTGGGTTGGCTTGAAATTTGCTCCTTTTTCCCGCCATTTTATTTTATTTTATTTTTTATTCCATTATGCCTTCTTTCACAAAGAGACACCCTTGATTTTATATTTAGAGCATCATATTTCACCTGTTAAACTATCATGAAAGTATTGTAAAAGGAGTTTAAAAAAATAATTTAATAAAAATAAACTAATTTTCCGGGATTTTACCAGTTTTTAAGCATTATTTGAAATTTCCCGAAAAAAAATTTTTTTTTCCTTATATGATCCTTTAATGTATCGAAAAACACATTAAAAAAATAATATAATGTAAAATAAACAAAATATGAAAAAATTAAAAAAAAATTAAAAATTACCCACAGCTGGGGTTTGAACCAACGCCCCCTCGTTCCATGCGAAAAGCACTAGCACATGGTGTCAGCCGTTGGACCACGCTTATACGAGGATCGCGCTACAACATAGCTTCAAGTACCCTCTCCCGGTTTGCTAAACAGAAGCCTTAAGGGGCCATTGCGGCCCCCCTAATAGTGATATAAAATTTTGCTTTGGTAGAGGGGTCCGGCACATAGTGGCCTATATTCTGTCCGAGTTTGAAAATTATCACTTAATATTAAAAGGAAGTAGGTAGGCTTGAAATTTTATCCTTTTTCCCGCCATTTTATTTGATTTTATTTTTTATTCCATTATGCCTTCTTTCACAAAGAGACACCCTTGATTTTATATTTAGAGCATCATATTTCACCTGTTAAACTATCATGAAAGTATTGTAAAAGGAGTTTAAAAAAATAATTTAATAAAAATAAACTAATTTTCCGGGATTTTTCCAGTTTTTAAGCATTATTTGAAATTACCCGAATAAAAAATTTTTTTCCTTATATGATCCTTTAATGTATCGAAAAACACATTAAAAAATAATATAATGTAAAATAAACAAAATATGAAAAAAATAAAAAAAAATTAAAAATTGACCTCAGCTGGGGATTGAACCAACGCCCCCTCGTTCCTTGCGTAAATCACTAGCACATGGTGTTAGCCGTTGGGCCACGCTTATACGAGTATCGCGCTACAACATTGCTTCAAGAACCCTCTCCCGGTTTGCAAAACAGAAGTCTTAAGGGGCCATTGTGGCCCCCCTAATTGGGATATAAAATTTTGCTTTGGTAGAGGGGTCCGGCACATAGTGGCCTATATTCGGTCCGAGTTTGAAAATTATAACTTAACATTAAAGGGAAGTGGGTTGGCTTGAAATTTGATCCTTTTTCCCGCCATTTTATTTCATTTTTTATTCCATTATGCCTTCTTTCACAAAGAGACACCCTTTATTTTATACTTAGAACATCATATTTCACCTTTTAAACTATCATGAAAGTATTGTAAAACAAGTTTAAAAAAATAATATAATAATAATAAACTAATTTTCCGAGATTTTACCAGTTTTTAAGCATTATTTGAAATTTCCCGAATAAAAATTTTTTTTCCTTAGAGGATCCTTTAATGTATCGAAAAACACATTAAAAAAAATAATAGAATGTAAAATAAACAAAACAAGAAAAAAATAAAAATAAATTAAAAATTTACCTCAGCTGGGGTTTGAACCAACGCCCCCTCGTTCCATGCGTAAATCACTAGCACATGGTGTTAGCCGTTGGACCACGCTTATACGAGGATCGCGCTACAACATAGCTTCAAGTACCCTATCCCGGTTTGATAAACAGAAGACTTAAGGGGCCATTGCGGCCCCCCTAATTGGGATATAAAATTTTGCTTTGGTAGAGGGGTCCGGCACATAGTGGCCTATATTCGGCCCGAGTTTGAAAATTATAACTTAATATTAAAAGGAAGTGGGTTGGCTTGAAATTTGCTCCTTTTTCCCGCCATTTTATTTTATTTTATTTTTTATTCCATTATGCCTTCTTTCACAAAGAGACACCCTTGATTTTATATTTAGAGCATCATATTTCACCTGTTAAACTATCATGAAAGTATTGTAAAAGGAGTTTAAAAAAATAATTTAATAAAAATAAACTAATTTTCCGGGATTTTACCAGTTTTTAAGCATTATTTGAAATTTCCCGAAAAAAAATTTTTTTTTCCTTATATGATCCTTTAATGTATCGAAAAACACATTAAAAAAATAATATAATGTAAAATAAACAAAATATGAAAAAATTAAAAAAAAATTAAAAATTACCCACAGCTGGGGTTTGAACCAACGCCCCCTCGTTCCATGCGAAAAGCACTAGCACATGGTGTCAGCCTTTGGACCACGCTTATACGAGGATCACGCTACAACATAGCTTCAAGTACCCTCTCCCGGTTTGCTAAACAGTAGACTTAAGGGGCCATTGCGTCACCCCTAATTGGGATATAAAATTTTGCTTTGGTAGTGGGGTCCGGCACATAGTGGCCTATATTCGGTTCGAGTTTGAAAATTATAAATTAACATTAAAGGGAAGTAGGTTGGCTTGAAATTTGATCCTTTTTCCGGCAATTTAATTTAATTTTATTTTTTATTCCATTATGCCTTCTTTCACAAAGAGACACCATTGATTTTATACTTAGAACATCATATTTCACCTGTTAAACTATCATGAAAGTATTGTAAAAGGAGTTTAAAAAAATAATATAATAAAAATAAACTAATTTTCCGGCATTTTACCAGTTTTTAAGCATTATTTGAAATTTCCCGAATAAATTTTTTTTTTCCTAATAGGATCCTTTAATGTATCGAAAAACACATTAAAAAAATAATATAATGTAAAATAAACAAAATAAGAAAAAAATGAATAAAAATTAAAAATTGACCACAGCTGGGGTTTGAACCAACGCCCCCTCGTTCTATGCGTAAATCACTAGCACTTGGTGTTTGCCGTTGGACCACGCTTATACGAGGATCGCGTTACAACATAGCTTCAAGTACCCTCTCCTGGTTTGCTAAACAGAAGACTTAAGGGGCCATTGCGGCCCCCCTAATTGGGATATAAAATTTTGCTTTTGTAGAGGGGTCCGGCACACAGTGGCCTATATTCAGACCGAGTTTGAAAATTATAACTTAATATTAAAGGGAAGTAGGTTGGCTTGAAATTTGATCCTTTTTCCCGCCATTTTATTTTATTTTACTTTTTATTCCATTATGCCTTCTTTCAAAAAAAGAGACACCCTTGATTTTATACTTAGAACATCATATTTCACCTGTTAAACTATCATGAAAGTATTGTAAAAGGAGTTTAAAAAAATAATATAATAAAAATAAACTAATTTTCCGGCATTTTACCAGTTTTTAAGCATTATTTGAAATTTCCCGAATAAAATTTTTTTTTCCTTATAGGATCCCTTAATGTATCGAAAAACACATTAAAAAAATAATAGAATGTAAAATAAACAAAATAAGGAAAAAATTTAAAAAAAATAAAAATTGACCACAGCAGGGGTTTGAACCTCGTTCCATGCGTAAATCACTAGCACATGGTGTTAGCCGTTGGACCACGCTTATACGAGGATCGCGCTACAACATAGCTTCAAGTACCCTCTCCCGGTTTGCTAAACAGAAGACTTAAGGGGCCTTTGCGGCCCCCCTAATTGTGATATAAAATTTTGCTTTGGTAGAGGGGTCCGGCACATAGTGGCCAATATTCTGTCCGAGATTGAAAATTATCACTTAATATTAAAGGGAAGTAGGTTGGCTTGAAATTTTCTCCTTTTTCCCGCCATTTTATTTTATTTTATTTTTTATTCCATTATGCCTTCTTTCACAAAGAGACACCCTTGATTTTATACTTAGAACATCATATTTCACCTGTTAAACTATCATGAAAGTATTGTAAAAGGAGTTTAAAAAAATAATATAATAAAAATAAACTAATTTTCCGGCATTTTACCAGTTTTTAAGCATTATTTGAAATTTCCCGAATAAAATTTTTTTTTCCTAATAGGATCCTTTAATGTATCGAAAAACACATTAAAAAAATAATATAATGTAAAATAAACAAAATAAGAAAAAAATGAATAAAAATTAAAAATTGACCACAGCTGGGGTTTGAACCAACGCCCCCTCGTTCTATGCGTAAATCACTAGCACTTGGTGTTTGCCGTTGGACCACGCTTATACGAGGATCGCGTTACAACATAGCTTCAAGTACCCTCTCCTGGTTTGCTAAACAGAAGACTTAAGGGGCCATTGTGGCCCCCCTAATTGGGATATAAAATTTTGCTTTGGTAGAGGGGTCCGGCACACAGTGGCCTATATTCAGACCGCGTTTGAAAATTATAACTTAATATTAAAGGGAAGTAGGTTGGCTTGAAATTTGATCCTTTTTCCCGCCATTTAATTTTATTTTATTTTTTATTCCATTATGTCTTCTTTCACAAAGAGACACCCTTGATTTTTTACTTAGAACATCATAATTCACCTGTTTAACTATCATGAAAGTATTGTAAGAGGAGTTTAAAAAAATAATATAATAAAAATAACTAATTTTCCGGGACTTTACCAGTTTTTAAGCCTTATTTGAAATTTCCCGAATAAATTTTTTTTTCCTTATAGGATCCTTTAATGTATCGAAAATCACATTAAAAAATAATAGAATGTAAAATAAACAAAATAAGAAAAAAAAAATTAAAAATTGACCACAGCTGGGGATCGAACCAACGCCCCCTCGTTCCATGCGTAAATCACTATCACATGGTGTCAGCCGTTGGACCACGCTTATACGAGGATCGCGCTACAACATAGCTTCAAGTACCCTCTCCCGGTTTGCTAAACAGAAGACTTAAGGGGCCATTGCGGCCCCCCTAATTGGGATATAAAATTTTGCTCTGGTAGAGGGGTCCGGCACATAGAGGCCTATATTCGGTCCGAGTTTGAAAATTATAACTTAATATTAAAGGGAAGTAGGTTGACTTGAAATTTGATCCTTTTTCCCGCCATTTTATTTTATTTTATTTGTTATTCCATTATGCCTTCTTTCAAAAAAAGAGACACCCTTGATTTTATACGTAGAACATCATATTTCACCTGTTAAACTATCATGAAAGTATTGTAAAAGGAGTTTAAAAAAATAATATAATAAAAATAAACTAATTTTCAGGGATTTTTCCAGTTTTTAAGCATTATTTGAAATTTCCCGAATAAATTTTTTTTCCTTATATGATCCTTTAATGTATCGAAAAACACATTAAAAAAATAATATATTGTGAAATAAACAAAATATGAAAAAAATGAAAAAAAATTAAAAATTGACCACAGCTGGGGTTTGAACCAGAGCCCCCTCGTTCCATGCGTAAATCACTAGCACATGGTGTCAGCCGTTGGACCACGCTTATACGAGGATCGCGCTACAACATAGCTTCAAATACCCTCTCCCGGTTTGCTAAACAGAAGACTTAAGGGGCCATTGCGGCCCCCCTAATTGGGATATAAAATTTTGCTCTGGTAGGGAGGTCCGGCACATAGAGGCCTATATTCGGTTCGAGTTTGAAAATTATAACTTAATATTAAAGGGAAGTAGGTTGGCTTGAAATTTGATCCTTTTTCCCGCCATTTTATTTTATTTTATTTTTTATTCCATTATGCCTTCTTTCAAAAAAGAGACACCCTTGATTTTATACGTAGAACATCATATTTCATCTGTTAAACTATCATGAAAGTATTGTAAAAGGAGTTTAAAAAAATAATATAATAAAAATAAACTAATTTTCAGGGATTTTTCCAGTTTTTAAGCATTATTTGAAATTTCATGAATAAAAATTTTTTTTCCTTATATGATCCTTTAATGTATCGAAAAACACATTAAAAAAATAATATAATGTAAAATAAACAAAATATGAAAAAAATATAAAAAATTAAAAATTGACAACAGCTGGGATTGGAACCAACACCCCCTCGTTCCATGCGGAAATCACAAGCACATGGTGTCAGCCGTTGGACCACGCTTATACGAGGATCGCGCTACAACATAGCTTCAAGTACCCTCTCCCGGTTTGCTAAACAGAAGACTTAAGGGGCCATTGCGGCTCCCCTAATTGGGATATAAAATTTTGCTTTAGTAGAGGGGTCCGGCATATAGAGGCCTATATTCGGTCCGAGTTTGAAAATTATAACTTCATATTAAAGGGAAGTGGGTTAGCTTGAAATTTGATCCTTTTTCCCGCCATTTTATTTTATTTTATTTTTTATTCCATTATGCCTTCTTTCACAAAGAGACACCCTTGATTTTATACTTAGAACAACATATTTTACCTGTTAAACTATCATGAAAGTATTGTAAAAGGAGTTTAAAAAAATAATATAATAATAATAAACGAATTTTCCGGGATTTTACCAGTTTTTAAGCATTATTTGAAATTTCCCGAATAAAATTTTTTTTTCCTTATAGGATCCTTTAATCTGTCGAAAAACACATTAAAAAAATAATATAATGTAAAATAAACAAAATAAGAAAAAATTTAAAAAAATTAAAAATTGACCACCGCTGGGAATTGAACCAACGCCCCCTCGTTCCATGCGTAAATCACTAGCACATGGTGTTAGCCGTTGAACCACGCTTATACGAGGATCGCGCTACAACATAGCTTCAAGTACCCTCTCCTGGTTTGCTAAACAGAAGACTTAAGGGGCCATTGCGGCCCCCCTAATTGGGATATAAAATTTTGCTTTTGTTGTGGGGTCCGGCACACAGTGGCCTATATTCAGACCGAGTTTGAAAATTATAACTTAATATTAAAGGGAAGTAGGTTGGCTTGAAATTTGATCCTTTTTCCCGCCATTTTATTTTATTTTACTTTTTATTCCATTATGCCTTCTATCAAAAAAAGTGACACCCTTGATTTTATACTTAGAACATCATATTTCACCTGTTAAACTATCATGAAAGTATTGTAAAAGGAGTTTAAAAAAATAATATAATAAAAATAAACTAATTTTCCGGGATTTTACCAGTTTTTAAGCATTATTTGAAATTTCATGAATAAAATTTTTTTTTCCTTATATGATCCTTTAATGTATCGAAAAACACATTAAAAAAATAATATAATGTAAAATAAACAAAATATGAAAAAAATATAAAAAATTAAAAATTGACAACAGCTGGGGTTGGAACCAACACCCCCTCGTTCCATGCGGAAATCACAAGCACATGGTGTCAGCCGTTGGACCACGCTTATACGAGGATCGCGCTACAACATAGCTTCAAGTACCGTCTCCCGGTTTGCTAAACAGAAGACTTAAGGGGCCATTGCGGCCTCCCTAATTGGTATATAAAATTTTGCTTTAGTAGAGGGGTCCGGCATATAGAGGCCTATATTCGGTCCGAGTTTGAAAATTATAACTTCATATTAAAGGGAAGTGGGTTAGCTTGAAATTTGATCCTTTTTCCCGCCATTTTATTTTATTTTATTTTTTATTCCATTATGCCTTCTTTCACAAAGAGACACCCTTGATTTTATACTTAGAACATCATATTTCACCTGTCAAATTATCATGAAAGTATTGTAAAAGGAGTTTAAAAAAATAATATAATAATAATAAACTAATTTTCCGATATTTTACCAGTTTTTAAGCATTATTTGAAATTTCCCGAATAAAATTTTTTTTTCCTTATAGGATCCTTTAATGTATCGAAAAACACATTAAAAAAATAATAGAATGTAAAATAAACAAAATAAGAAAAAAATAAAATAAATTAAAAATTGACCACAGCTGGGGATTGAACCAACGCCCCCTCGTTCCATGCGTAAATCACTAGCACATGGTGTTAGCCGTTGGACCACGCTTATACAAGGATCGCGCTACAACATAGCTTCAAGTACCCTCTCCCGGTTTGATAAACAGAAGACTTAAGGGGCCATTGCGGCCCCCCTAATTGGGATATTAAATTTTGCTTTGGTAGAGGGATCCGGCACATAGTGGCCTATATTCGGTCCGAGTTTGAAAATTAAGGGAAGGTCCTCGCCATTTTATTTTATTTTATTTTTTATTCAATTATGCCTTCTTTCACAAAGAGACACCCTTAATTTTATACTTAGAACATCATATTTCACCTGTTAGACTATCAAGAAAGTATTGTAAAAGGAGTTTAAGAAAATAATATAATAAAAATAAACTAATTTTCCGGGATTTTACCAGTTTTTAAGCATTATGTGAAATTTCCCGAATAAAATTTTTTTTTCCTTATAGGATCCTTTAATGTATCGAAAAACACATTAAAAAAATAATACAATGTAAAATAAACAAAATAAGAAAAAAATGAAAAAAAATTAAAAATTGACCACAGCTGGGGTTTCAACCAACGCCCCCTCGTTCCATGCGTAAATCACTAGCACTTGGTGTTAGCCGTTGGACCACGCTTATACGAGGATCACGCTACAACATAGCTTCAAGTACCCTCTCCCGGTTTGCTAAACAGAAGACTTAAGGGGCCATTCCTCCCCCCCTAAATGGGATATAAAATTTTGCTTTAGTAGAGGGGTCCGGCACATAGTGGCCTATATTCGGTCCGAGTTTGAAAATTATAACTTAATATTAAAGGGAAGTGGGTTGGCTTGAAATTTGATCCTTTTTCCCGCCATTTTATTTCATTTTTTATTCCATTATGCCTTCTTTCACAAAGAGACACCCTTGATTTTATACTTAGAACATCATATTTCACCTGTTAAACTATCATGAAAGTATTGTAAAACAAGTTTAAAAAAATAATATAATAATAATAAACTAATTTTCCGGGATTTTACCAGTTTTTAAGCATTATTTGAAATTTCCCGAATAAAAATTTTTTTTCCTTATAGGATCCTTTAATGTATCGAAAAACACATTAAAAAAATAATAGAATGTAAAATAAACAAAATAAGAAAAGAAAAAAAATTAAAAATTGACCACAGCTGTGGTTTGAACCAACGCCCCCTCCTTCCATGCGTAAATCACTAGCACATGGTGTTAGCCGTTGGAACACGCTTATACGAGGATCGCGCTACAACATAGCTTCAAGTACCCTCTCCCGGTTTGCTAAATAGAAGACTTAAGGGCCCATTGCGGCCCCCATAATTGGGATATAAAATTTTGCTCTGGTAGAGGGGTCTGGCACATAGAGGCCTATATTCGGTCCGAGTTTGAAAATTATAACTTAATATTAAAGGGAAGTAGGTTGGCTTGAAATTTGATCCTTTTTCCCGCCATTTTATTTTATTTCATTTTTTATTCCATTATGCCTTCTTTCAAAAAAAGAGACACCCTTGATTTTACACGTATAACATCATATTTCACCTGTTAAACTATCATGAAAGTATTGTAAAAGGAGTTTAAAAAAATAATATAATAAAAATAAACTAATTTTCCGGCATTTTACCAGTTTTTAAGCATTATGTGAAATTTCCCGAATAAAATTTTTTTTTCCTTATAGGATCCTCTAATGTATCGAAAAACACATTAAAAAAATAATACAATGTAAAATAAACAAAATAAGAAAAAAAAGAAAAAAAATTAAAAATTGACCACAGCTGGGGTTTGAACCAACGCCCCCTCGTTCCATGCGTAAATCACTAGCACATGGTGTTAGCCGTTGGACCACGCTTATACAAGGATCGCGCTACAACACAGCTTCAAGTACCCTCTCCCGGTTTGATAAACAGAAGACTTAAGGGGCCATTGCGGCCCCTCTAATTGGGATATAAAATTTTGCCTTGTTAGAGGGGTCCGGCACATAGTGGCCTATATTCTGTCGGAGTTTGAAAATTTTAACTTAATATTAAAGGGAAGAGGGTTGGCTTGAAATTTGATCCTTTCTCTCCGCCATTTTATTTTATTTTATTTTTTATTCCATTGTGCTTTCTTTCACAAAGAGACACCCTTGATTTTATACTTAGAACAACATATTTTACCTGTTAAACTATCATGAAAGTATTGTAAAAGGAGTTTAAAAAAATAATATAATAAAAATAAACTAATTTTCCGGGATTTTACCAGTTTTTAAGCATTATTTGAAATTTCCCGAATAAAATTTTTTTTTTCCTTCTAGGATCCTTTAATCTGTCGAAAAACACATTAAAAAAATAATATAATGTAAAATAAACAAAATAAGAAAAAATTAAAAAAAATTAAAAATTGACCACAGCTGGGAATTGAACCAACGCCCCCTCGTTCTATGCGTAAATCACTAGCACTTGGTGTTAGCCGTTGGACCACGCTTATACGAGGATCGCGCTACAACATAGCTTCAAGTACCCTCTCCCGGTTTGCTAAACAGAAGACTTAAGGGGCCATTGCGGCCCCCCTAAATGGGATATAAAATTTTGCTTTAGTAGAGGGGTCCGGCACATAGTGGCCTATATTCGGCCCGAGTTTGAAAATTATAACTTAATATTAAAGGGAAGTGGGTTGGCTTGAAATTTGATCCTTTTTCCCGCCATTTTATTTCATTTTTTATTCCATTATGCCTTCTTTCACAAAGAGACACCCTTGATTTTATACTTAGAACATCATATTTCACCTGTTAAACTATCATGAAAGTATTGTAAAACAAGTTTAAAAAAATAATATAATAATAATAAACTAATTTTCCGGGATTTTACCAGTTTTTAAACATTATTTGAAATTTCCCGAATAAAAAATTTTTTTCCTTATAGGATCCTTTAATGTATCGAAAAACACATTAAAAAAATAATATAATGTAAAATAAACAAAATATGAAAAAAATATAAAAAATTAAAAATTGACAACAGCTGGGGTTGGAACCAACACCCCCTCGTTCCATGCGGAAATCACTAGCACATGGTATCAGTAGTTGGACCACGCTTATACGAGGATCGCGCTACAACATAGCTTCAAGTACCCTCTCCCGGTTTGCTAAACAGACGACTTAAGGGGCCATTGCGGCCCACCTAATTGGGATATAAAATTTTGCTCTGGTAGAGGGGTCCGTCACATAGAGGCCTATATTCGGTCCAAGTTTGAAAATTATAACTTAATATTAAAGGGAAGTAGGTTGGCTTGAAATTTGATCCTTTTTCCCGCCATTTTATTTTATTTTATTTTTTATTCCATTATGCCTTCTTTCAAAAAAAGAGACACCCTTGATTTTATACGTAGAACATCATATTTCACCTGTTAAACTATCATGAAAGTATTGTAAAAGGAGTTTAAAAAAAAATATGATAAAAATAAACTAATTTTCTGGGATTTTACCAGTTTTTAAGCATTATTTTAAATTTCCCGAAAAAAAAATTTTTTTCCTTATAGGATCCTTTAATGTATCGAAAACCACATTAAAAAAATAATATAATGTAAAATAAGCAAAATAAGAAAAAAATGAAAAAAAATTAAAAATTGACCACAGCTGGGGTTTGAACCAACGCCCCGTCGTTCCATGCGTAAATCACTAGCACATAGTGCTAGCCGTTGGACCACGCTTATACGAGGATCGCGCTACAACATAGCTTCAAGTACCGTCTCCCGGTTTGCTAAACAGAAGACTTAAGGGGCCATTGCGGCCTCCCTAATTGGGATATAAAATTTTGCTTTAGTAGAGGGGTCCGGCATATAGAGGCCTATATTCGGTCCGAGTTTGAAAATTATAACTTCATATTAAAGGGAAGTGGGTTAGCTTGAAATTTGATCCTTTTTCCCGATATTTTATTTTATTTTATTTTTTATTCCATTATGCCTTCTTTCACAAAGAGACACCCTTGATTTTATACTTAGAACATCATATTTCACCTGTCAAATTATCATGAAAGTATTGTAAAAGGAGTTTAAAAAAATAATATAATAATAATAAACTAATTTTCCGGGATTTTACCAGTTTTTAAGCATTATTTGAAATTTCCCGAATAAAATTTTTTTTTCCTTATAGGATCCTTTAATGTATCGAAAAACACATTAAAAAAATAATAGAATGTAAAATAAACAAAATAAGAAAAAAATAAAAAAAATTAAAAATTGACCACAGCTGGGGATTGAACCAACGCCCCCTCGTTCCATGCGTAAATCACTAGCACATGGTGTTAGCCGTTGGACCACGCTTATACAAGGATCGCGCTACAGCATAGCTTCAAGTACCCTCTCCCGGTTTGATAAACAGAAGACTTAACCCCTTGCATCCGAAGCATCATGAAAAGACATTTACAAGCAAACTACGGCAAGTGTCGTTTCGTGACGGTCTGGTTTTTTTGGGGTAGGGAGAGTAGAAAAAGAGATTCTTGGGTGGGGAAAGAAATGGGGGTCAGTTAAGGGGAGGACGAACAAAGAGAAGGGTTGGCAGTTTACCTCAATTACTCAAACTATTATCCTTCCCCTAAGTTTCTTCTGAATGGGTTGCTTTTTGCTTTGAAATTTGGCCTTCAAGAAAAACGCCAATACTATCATTTTACTTACATTGAAAACTATTTTGAAAAGCACAACCAAGAAGCTTTTTCTTAAGCAATGTTTTTTTTTCTTAAATAACATTATTAAAAATACGTAATCTAAGATTATGATTATTCGATAATAATCTACTTCAAATAATGTTTTATTTTTTTTATCCGCATTTTGTTATGATTAAAAATAAATAAATAAATAAAGTAAAAAAAATTGATAATAATATTAAAAAAAAAAAAAAAAATTCAGTGCTTTTATATTGTTTTAGTTACCTAAATTTTTACAGATTTCAATTGTTATAAAACTTTTTATAGTTTTTCGGCAAAGAATATAATAAAGATTCTTTGAATAATAAATTTTTTCTTCATTTTCTTTCCATTTTATCAGATAAGTGATTCTTTTAATTTTTATTAATCGAGGATTTATTCATCAAAATATTAAACAAAAAATCTGATTATAAGAACTTTACACAATTTTATAATTTTCAAGATTTTTTCGTTTAATAGAAATACAAAAATAATGATTAATAGATATGGCGCGAAATATTAATAAAAGTTTCATTTTATTTTACTTCATATTTATATTATATTTATTTTCTTTCAATGCATGTAATAAATTTATTAATAGTATTATATTTACGGATTTACTAAAAGCAAAAAATTTAAACGAAACAAGGGATGTTATTTTTTAAATTATTTTACCTGCCTTTTTTCAAACGAACCTTCAGCGAAGAATTAATAAGAGTTATTTAAAATCAGAATCAAATAAAAGTTGTTTAAAACCAGAATAGTTAAAATCCACGAATATTTGATACGAAAAAGCTTCTCGACTAATCTTTCTAATCACTATAGAAGGGGGAAAAAACTTGTTCTTTAACTATAAGTTAGATGTTTTTGACATAAAATTTTAAAATTCAAGGCTTGCTAAATCACGGTAAGCATCTCAGGGTACCAGAAAAAGTATAAATAACTTGATATAATCATATAATTACAGACTTAGTCATACAATTTAATATGATTTATTATTTATTATATAATATATTCATATTATTACACAATTAAAAGTTAGCCTTTCGTAAATTTGGTCTTTTTATAGATAATTTAATGTGATTTAAAAATTTATCTGGTCTGGATCAGCTTGAATTCCTGATTAGTCAAATTTTAAAAGCTCAGTGGAAATTATTTAGTTCTTGAAAAATATGCATCAATAGTAACAATACCGAATGAACAGGAAGCATAATTTGAATTCAGATTGACCATCATACTATCGCGATTACAAATAATTTGAAGTACTGAGTGTATACTAAGAGCATGGTTGAGATCTAGAAATATTTTGTTACGAGAACAATAACAGTACTATTATTCATGCTACAACAGTACTATTTTTGCACTAAAAGAGAAAACGAAGTAATTTCCATGCTATTCTGTGATTATTATTACTATTTTTGGTAAAAAATTAAATCAAATGCGGATTCAATTGCATCAGTACTATATAAAGAAATATGTTTAAAATTTATTATAACTGTAATATAAATTGAGCAGATTGATTTTATTGATTGATTTTATAATCCTTAAATTTAGTTTTTAAAAGAAATCAGGACATGGATTGCACAAATTTGTAGTAAATTATTATTTTTTAGTTATTTACTTAATTATTATTTTTCATTATTTGGGAAAAAACATCCTACTGTAAAAACAGCTTAATTTAATTGTGAAAACAACAGTTACAACTCCAATACATATATTAAAAAGGATTTTTTTAAGGGAAAAAGAACTTTTAACAACAAATTACATTAACCACCGAAACTGACTTTAAAGTTAGCAATCAGTGATGTTACAAATGGGTAAATATAGAGCATTTTTGTCATTATCAAATCATAATATTTATAACGATTACGGATTAAATCAAAATGAAAATATAAAACTATGAAAAAAAATTTTTCTGCTTCATTATTTATTCACACAATTCATATTATTAGGTATAAGTATAATATTTAGAAGGAAAAAACCTGTTTTTTGTTGTTGTTTTTTTGTGCTTTTGTTTTCAGAATGAATGGACTTTTATATCGTAAGCCCAAGATATAAGGAATAAAAATCAACATGAAAATAAATTCATTAATTTTAGAATTTTCCTAAATATTTTGAAAACAAAACTCGTTAGTTATTTGTTGCATCTTACTTCCCCTGTTTCCGTAAAAATTAAATATTTTTTGCAATTACATTGAATTTGAAAATAAATTAATACATAAAATTAAAAATAAACCATCTATTGTTCTTGAGTTCTTGTAGTAAGCACTTCAAGAGAATATTACTTGAAAGAAAAAGCATGGCGAATGGAAGAAAGTAACTAATTCCTTGCAATACGAAAGCATTTCCTGTATCATATTATAGAATTCACCGGAATCATTATTTTTAAACAGGCTGTCAACAAGTAAATAAGTATTGTAAAAACTACACAATACACGTTCTTGAAAGGATAATAATATACTACAAAATATAGCTCTTGACACTTATAACCGAGTTATACTATCCACCACTCCCCTTTGTGTGCTATCGGCATCACAGAAAGGGAAATACTTCTGCATTTACAGTGAAATCGTGTGCTAACTCATTAAGTATTAGCGAACATATTACTTTGATTATTACATATTTCATAGGGAAAAAAAACGGAATTTTGTTATGTTGAAAGAAAGATTGAAGTTTTTCCCAATTGAAATTTCGGGTAAAACTTACACGACCTTATTATAACATATGGTCTGGTTTGAAATAATTAAGTAAATTAATGTTTTAGTAACTTACTTTTTATAATTATCAAAATAAAATAATTATCAACAGTGAAATCTTAAACATTTGGAATGTATCCACATATAAAAAATAACCACACAAAAAAAGTATTACACCATATTCATCTTAATCATAAAATGATTCTTAAAATATAAGTTGTAAGTTCAGGTAATTTTCATTCGCTTTAAGAAAACTCTTAGGACAAAAGGATTTCTATTTTACCCGGATTGTAGAATCTGTAATTAATAAAAAAAATAATTAATCAATATAGACAGGGACGAATCAAGATAAATACGAAAGCACTAAATTTTCTCCGCATCTCAGTAAGTATTTTAAATTTACTGTAGCAATAAATGACATTTCTAATACCGGGGAACTGCATGTAATAAATTTAACCAGCTTTATGTAATAAACTTTTGCTATAATAAAAACGAAATGCGCTATTATCTAAAAATTGACAATTTTCAGCAAATAAAGCATTTTAATTTTTTTAGATTTGAAATAAAAAATAAAATGCAATATTTTTAATGATAGTAATATTATTGATCCGAGCTGGTGACTGGAAACCCACCCAGTTTTGGAGGGATGAGTACCAAGTAGCAGCTTGTCTAGGAAGTAAAGGTGGTTTGTGCGCAAGAGTGACCATATTGCCGCGATCATGCCATCACTGACAAAACACAACTCGTGAGCTTCATTAACTATGTATTTGATTCTAAAATACGTACATTTTTTAAAACTTTATCTGCCTCGATGCCCCATTTTAAACATAATATTTATAAACATAATGCCAAATTTATGAACATAATATTTTATTTTTAATATTAA
Organism: Parasteatoda tepidariorum; assembly: GCF_982258835.1. Lineage (NCBI taxonomy): Eukaryota > Metazoa > Arthropoda > Arachnida > Araneae > Theridiidae > Parasteatoda > Parasteatoda tepidariorum. The sequence goes on from NC_141756.1 coordinate 125,814,471, forward strand.
CATCGCAAATCTTGGAAAAAATGTTTCCCTGTGACTTGGACTTTTAGGTTATTTTACTTTCAAAATTTGTTTTCAGCTTTTTTTTAAATTTAAAGTCTAATTATTTTTAAACTATTTTTATTTTCTATGATCATATATATAAAGAGAAGTTACGCCTTATACATGTTTCAATTGTCAAATTTCCACCAGATGTTCAAAACATTTTATATTTCTGGAAAGATGTTAGAAGCTTTCCTTTTCAAAAAATATATAAGTGTGAATAATAAATAAAATAAAATAAAATGAACATGTCTTTTTATGTTTTATATAGAGTAGCCTGTGCCCCCCTTGTGGTCAGACCCTCCACTCCAAACAAATGTTTTCCTAATGGCACTTCTTTTTCTCCTGATGGCATTATAATATAGGGAATTGAATATTAGATTTAATAAACTTATTTTGTATTGTAACAATTCTCAATAAAGCGTCAAAATTTATTGAAGATATTTAGCACCGAAACGATTTTTTTAAAATTCGTTTCCATCTTTCCTATTCGAGAAAAATTGCTAAATTTCCGATTCTTCTTTTATTCTCCCAATCATCTTTCGATTTTTTTTTATTTATATTTAGATTATTTTAATTTTTTTATCTATCATATTATCTCCGTTTCGGTAAGAAACTGATAATTCTAAAACTGAGTTGCTCTTAGACTATATGACAGGGAGAGAGAGACAGATGGAATGAAGAGCCCATTCAACTTTTCTGAGAACAGAAGCAGGGAATATTTAGCTGTTCTCTTTTACCCAAGCTAAACGGTGAATTCCAGCCGTGTTCCTGAAAAGGCAGCACTATAACATGACACCTTTTGTCACACTCTATTGTAGAAAAACACGTTGCACATTTCCTTCTATACTTAAAGATTTATTAGAAAATCAACCTAGTAACTAAAGACAGCTTTTTTTGTTAATCAAAATTGAATCTTAGATTATAAATCAACCGCTAATGTAACTTAGCTTTAAATGTAACGACTAAGGCTAAATATTCTGTTTAAGTATTACGTAAGCGAAGTAATTACGAAAGTATTAAGTATTACGAAAGGAAGAAGAAGGAAGTTTGAGATCTCATTTTTCTAACAAAAGGGGTGAGGTCAATGAGCAATGTTTACAAAAAATATTATAGTCACATTATTTTCAATTTTTTTATAATAAAAAATACATTTTAACAAAAAATTAGGAAAAATTAAATGTCCTAAAAGAAAATACTAGAATTTCCTGAAACAATATTATAAGTTTCTTAAAAACCCAAAAATATGATCTATTATAACATTTCCATATAAGTTAAGTTAATTATTATTATTATGTTATGTTATTATTATTATGTTAATATATATATATATATATATATATATATATATATATATATATATATATATATATATATATATATATATATATATATATATATATATATATATATATATATATATATATATATATATATATATATATATATATATATATATATATTCTGTTGTTCGATGCCAACTTATAATGATAGTTAAAATAAAATTTAACACAATCAACAAAGCATACTTACTTATTCCTTTCAAGAGACCAAAAAACTATTTCAACTATATCTAGATTAGCGGTGTATCAATTGCATAATGTTAGTTGGGCATATTACTAAATAAAATTAATCGTAATTGGTTCATACTAAAATTAAGTCACCAAAATTATTTAAGCGTCATACGGTTCCCCAAAATAGAAGAACCTTTTCTCCATCCATTGTACTTTTTAATACATAGTTTATTCTTTTTTATTTCAATAAGTATCTATTTATAAAGTTGACTAATTATAACTGGTATCAATAATATTAAGGCGATTTTTTACGTTTCTCCTAAACATACTACGTAGTTCTCTTCATTTATTGTGACTTTCAGAACATAATCTTTTTTTTTTGTTCCACTTATATTGATTTTAAATTATTTTGTATTATAGAAAAATATTTTGAAAGTATAACTTTGAACAAAATAAACATGCGATTTCGGAATACTTACTAATTTCGAGACGCAGTCAACCATAGCTTTGTTCATCATTGGGTTTATCTGACATTAAAAGATAACACTTGAAAATATCGTGCAATAAACTCTTTTTATAATGAAATAGAGCTATAAGCTAGCAAACATTACTGATGTTTTATCTTTAAAATATATATATTATAAAAATACATATATTTAAAATTGTTGAATTATTGTTTAATTTATAGCAAAGGTATCTGTAAAACCAATGAGTAAATTCTATTTTTCAAACTCTTGAACGATGTAATTAAATTTTTTAGAGAATTTTTAAGATGAGTGGTAGATCAGTTTCTTTCATCTTCTGTCCAAATTTTAAAATGCAATAACAGTCCTAATTAATACGAAACACAAACTCATAAATTGATAGTTATAGGTGTATATAAATATAGATCCATATAAATATAGATGCAGAGAAAAATAAAATAAAAAACGCACAAAATAAATATGCTTAAAATGTTTTATATTTCAGTATAAATTACTGTCGAAATTATAAAAAAAACTTTTTTAACTTCAGTAAGTAGATTTTACTCCTTATAATTATGATAATCTAAAAAAATTATTTATTCTAAAGAAATACTTTTAATTATATCAATCCCGCTAAATATGAATGATTGATTTATGAACATACAAGAATAATAATTACTATTATAATTTTTATATTTTTATTCAACTGTATTCTTCAGTAACGTTATTACAAAGTAATTATGATTGCAAATCCTGTCAATTTGAGCACTGTTGAATTGAATTAAGAAGCAAGTCGTGAACAATTATATTGCATGCATCTTAATTTTTTTTTTCCGTCAGGACACTTAATAAAATGAAAGATATGTTTCAGAAGCCGTTTCATATTATTGATTTATTTTAAAAGCTAATACTCTTAAATTTACTAAAATATAACTCGGAACCGTTTAGTATTAATTTAAAGATAACACAATCATATTAGATTTCATAAACCATGTTACATTAAATAAAATTAATAAATCGCTGTACTTATACAAAAATTAAACGGATGAGATAATTTGAATATTCGGCACTTATCAAAAGAGTCTTCCTCTCTTATTTAAAATTTCGAAAGAATAGAAAAAAAGGAAAAAAGAACGAAATAAATAAAAGAAAGAAAAAAATTAAAGTATAATTTATTACTCCTCTACTTGAAAATCGCCAATAAGGTGCTAAACTTTTATTTTCGGAAAACTTATATTTCACGTAAATGTTCTAATTTGTCAACAATTCCCCTCCTTTGCCACATGAGTGATTTTGAATACTCAACTGCGAGAAAACGATGACCCCTCCTCAACCCCTCACAGGAAGATAGTTTTGGACGAGTTCAATCATAGAAACTGCTTTCAGAAAACTCCCGTAATGAAGGGACACAAATTCTAGGACTCGATCGGAATCAGAGGGTTAAGGGGCCATTGCGGCCCCCCTAATTGGGATATTAAATTTTGCTTTGGTAGAGTGATCCGGCACATAGTGGCCTATATTCGGTCCGAGTTTGAAAATTATAACTTAATATTAAAGGGAAGTCGGTTGGCTTGAAATTTGATCCTTTCTCCCCGCCATTTTATTTTATTTTATTTTTTATTCCATTGTGCTTTCTTTCACAAAGAGACACCCTTGATTTTATACTTAGAACAACATATTTTACCTGTTAAACTATCATGAAAGTATTGTAAAAGGATTTTAAAAAAATAATATAATAAAAATAAACTAATTTTCCGGCATTTTACCAGTTTTTAAGCATTATGTGAAATTTCCCGAATAAAATTTTTTTTTTCCTTATAGGATCCTTTAATGTATCGAAAAACACATTAAAAAAATAATACAATGTAAAATAAACAAAATAAGAAAAAAATGAAAAAAAATTAAAAATTGACCACAGCTGGGGTTTGAACCAACGCCCCCTCGTTCCATGCGTAAATCACTAGCACTTGGTGTTAGCCGTTGGACCACGCTTATACGAGGATCACGCTACAACATAGCTTCAAGTACCCTCTCCCGGTTTGCTAAACAGAAGACTTAAGGGGCAATTGCATCCCCCCTAAATGGGATATAAAATTTTGCTTTAGTAGAGGGGTCCGGTACATAGTGGCCTATATTCGGTCCGAGTTTGAAAATTAAGGGAAGTCCTCGCCATTTTATTTTATTTTATTTTTTATTCAATTATGCCTTCTTTCACAAAGATACACCCTTAATTTTATACTTAGAACATCATATTTCACCAGTTAGACTATCAAGAAAGTATTGTAAAAGGAGTTTAAGAAAATAATATAATAAAAATAAACTAATTTTCCGGGATTTTACCAGTTTTTAAGCATTATTTGAAATTTCCCGAATAAAATTTTTTTTCCTTATAGGATCCCTTAATGTATCGAAAAACACATTAAAAAAATAATATAATGTAAAATAAACAAAATAAGAAAAAAATAAAAAAAAAATTAAAAATTGACCACAGCTGGGGTTTGAACCCACGCCCCCTCGTTCCATGCGAAAATCACTAGCACTTGGTGTTAGCCGTTGTACCACGCTTATACGAGGATCGCGCTACAACATAGCTTCAAGTACCCTCTCCCGGTTTGCTAAACAGAAGACTTAAGAGGCCATTGCGGCCCCCCTAATTGGGATATAAAATTTTGCTCTGGTAGAGGGGTCTGGCACATAGAGGCCTATATTCGGTCCGAGTTTGAAAATTATAACTTAATATTAAAGGGAAGGCGGTTGGCTTGAAATTTGATCCTTTCTCCCCGCCATTTTATTTTATTTTATTTTTTATTCCATTGTGCCTTCTTTCAAAAAAAGAGACACCCTTGATTTTATACGTAGAACATCATATTTCACCTGTTAAACTATCATGAAAGTATTGTAAAAGGAGTTTAAAAAAAAATATGATAAAAATAAACTAATTTTCTGGGATTTTACCAGTTTTTAAGCATTATTTTAAATTTCCCGAAAAAAAAATTTTTTTCCTTATAGGATCCTTTAATGTATCGAAAACCACATTAAAAAAATAATATAATGTAAAATAAGCAAAATAAGAAAAAAATGAAAAAAAATTAAAAATTGACCACAGCTGGGGTTTGAACCAACGCCCCGTCGTTCCATGCGTAAATCACTAGCACATAGTGCTAGCCGTTGGACCACGCTTATACGAGGATCGCGCTACAACATAGCTTCAAGTACCGTCTCCCGGTTTGCTAAACAGAAGACTTAAGGGGCCATTGCGGCCTCCCTAATTGGGATATAAAATTTTGCTTTAGTAGAGGGGTCCGGCATATAGAGGCCTATATTCGGTCCGAGTTTGAAAATTATAACTTCATATTAAAGGGAAGTGGGTTAGCTTGAAATTTGATCCTTTTTCCCGATATTTTATTTTATTTTATTTTTTATTCCATTATGCCTTCTTTCACAAAGAGACACCCTTGATTTTATACTTAGAACATCATATTTCACCTGTCAAATTATCATGAAAGTATTGTAAAAGGAGTTTAAAAAAATAATATAATAATAATAAACTAATTTTCCGGGATTTTACCAGTTTTTAAGCATTATTTGAAATTTCCCGAATAAAATTTTTTTTTCCTTATAGGATCCTTTAATGTATCGAAAAACACATTAAAAAAATAATAGAATGTAAAATAAACAAAATAAGAAAAAAATAAAAAAAATTAAAAATTGACCACAGCTGGGGATTGAACCAACGCCCCCTCGTTCCATGCGTAAATCACTAGCACATGGTGTTAGCCGTTGGACCACGCTTATACAAGGATCGCGCTACAGCATAGCTTCAAGTACCCTCTCCCGGTTTGATAAACAGAAGACTTAAGGGGCCATTGCGGCCCCCCTAATTGGGATATTAAATTTTGCTTTGGTAGAGTGATCCGGCACATAGTGGCCTATATTCGGTCCGAGTTTGAAAATTATAACTTAATATTAAAGGGAAGTCGGTTGGCTTGAAATTTGATCCTTTCTCCCCGCCATTTTATTTTATTTTATTTTTTATTCCATTGTGCTTTCTTTCACAAAGAGACACCCTTGATTTTATACTTAGAACAACATATTTTACCTGTTAAACTATCATGAAAGTATTGTAAAAGGATTTTAAAAAAATAATATAATAAAAATAAACTAATTTTCCGGCATTTTACCAGTTTTTAAGCATTATGTGAAATTTCCCGAATAAAATTTTTTTTTTCCTTATAGGATCCTTTAATGTATCGAAAAACACATTAAAAAAATAATACAATGTAAAATAAACAAAATAAGAAAAAAATGAAAAAAAATTAAAAATTGACCACAGCTGGGGTTTGAACCAACGCCCCCTCGTTCCATGCGTAAATCACTAGCACTTGGTGTTAGCCGTTGGACCACGCTTATACGAGGATCACGCTACAACATAGCTTCAAGTACCCTCTCCCGGTTTGCTAAACAGAAGACTTAAGGGGCAATTGCATCCCCCCTAAATGGGATATAAAATTTTGCTTTAGTAGAGGGGTCCGGTACATAGTGGCCTATATTCGGTCCGAGTTTGAAAATTAAGGGAAGTCCTCGCCATTTTATTTTATTTTATTTTTTATTCAATTATGCCTTCTTTCACAAAGATACACCCTTAATTTTATACTTAGAACATCATATTTCACCAGTTAGACTATCAAGAAAGTATTGTAAAAGGAGTTTAAGAAAATAATATAATAAAAATAAACTAATTTTCCGGGATTTTACCAGTTTTTAAGCATTATTTGAAATTTCCCGAATAAAATTTTTTTTCCTTATAGGATCCCTTAATGTATCGAAAAACACATTAAAAAAATAATATAATGTAAAATAAACAAAATAAGAAAAAAATAAAAAAAAAATTAAAAATTGACCACAGCTGGGGTTTGAACCCACGCCCCCTCGTTCCATGCGAAAATCACTAGCACTTGGTGTTAGCCGTTGTACCACGCTTATACGAGGATCGCGCTACAACATAGCTTCAAGTACCCTCTCCCGGTTTGCTAAACAGAAGACTTAAGAGGCCATTGCGGCCCCCCTAATTGGGATATAAAATTTTGCTCTGGTAGAGGGGTCTGGCACATAGAGGCCTATATTCGGTCCGAGTTTGAAAATTATAACTTAATATTAAAGGGAAGGCGGTTGGCTTGAAATTTGATCCTTTCTCCCCGCCATTTTATTTTATTTTATTTTTTATTCCATTGTGCTTTCTTTCACAAAGAGACACCCTTGATTTTATACTTAGAACAACATATTTTACCTGTTAAACTATCATGAAAGTATTGTAAAAGGATTTTAAAAAAATAATGTAATAAAAATAAACTAATTTTCCGGCATTTTACCAGTTTTTAAGCATTATGTGAAATTTCCCGAATAAAATTTTTTTTTCCTTATAGGATCCTTTAATGTATCGAAAAACACATTAAAAAAATAATACAATGTAAAATAAACAAAATAAGAAAAAAATGAAAAAAAATTAAAAATTGACCACAGCTGGGGTTTCAACCAACGCCCCCTCGTTCCATGCGTAAATCACTAGCACTTGGTGTTAGCCGTTGGACCACGCTTATACGAGGATCACGCTACAACATAGCTTCAAGTACCCTCTCCCGGTTTGCTAAACAGAAGACTTAAGGGGCCATTACATCCCCCCTAAATGGGATATAAAATTTTGCTTTAGTAGAGGGGTCCGGCACATAGTGGCCTATATTCGGTCCGAGTTTGAAAATTATAACTTAATATTAAAGGGAAGTGGGTTGGCTTGAAATTTGATCCTTTTTCCCGCCATTTTATTTCATTTTTTATTCCATTATGCCTTCTTTCACAAAGAGACACCCTTGATTTTATACTTAGAACATCATATTTCACCTGTTAAACTATCATGAAAGTATTGTAAAACAAGTTTAAAAAAATAATATAATAATAATAAACTAATTTTCCGGGATTTTACCAGTTTTTAAGCATTATTTGAAATTTCCCGAATAAAAATTTTTTTTCCTTATAGGATCCTTTAATGTATCGAAAAACACATTAAAAAAATAATACAATGTAAAATAAACAAAATAAGAAAAAAAAGAAAAAAAATTAAAAATTGACCACAGCTGGGGTTTGAACCAACGCCCCCTCGTTCCATGCGTAAATCACTAGCACATGGTGTTAGCCGTTGGACCACGCTTATACAAGGATCGCGCTACAACACAGCTTCAAGTACCCTCTCCCGGTTTGATAAACAGAAGACTTAAGGGGCCATTGCGGCCCCCCTAATTGGGATATAAAATTTTGCCTTGTTAGAGGGGTCCGGCACATAGTGGCCTATATTCTGTCGGAGTTTGAAAATTTTAACTTAATATTAAAGGGAAGAGGGTTGGCTTGAAATTTGATCCTTTCTCCCCGCCATTTTATTTTATTTTATTTTTTATTCCATTGTGCTTTCTTTCACAAAGAGACACCCTTGATTTTATACTTAGAACAACATATTTTACCTGTTAAACTATCATGAAAGTATTGTAAAAGGAGTTTAAAAAAATAATATAATAAAAATAAACTAATTTTCCGGGATTTTACCAGTTTTTAAGCATTATTTGAAATTTCCCGAATAAAATTTTTTTTTTCCTTCTAGGATCCTTTAATCTGTCGAAAAACACATTAAAAAAATAATATAATGTAAAATAAACAAAATAAGAAAAAATTAAAAAAAATTAAAAATTGACCACAGCTGGGAATTGAACCAACGCCCCCTCGTTCTATGCGTAAATCACTAGCACTTGGTGTTAGCCGTTGGACCACGCTTATACGAGGATCGCGCTACAACATAGCTTCAAGTACCCTCTCCCGGTTTGCTAAACAGAAGACTTAAGGGGCCATTGCGGCCCCCCTAAATGGGATATAAAATTTTGCTTTAGTAGAGGGGTCCGGCACATAGTGGCCTATATTCGGCCCGAGTTTGAAAATTATAACTTAATATTAAAGGGAAGTGGGTTGGCTTGAAATTTGATCCTTTTTCCCGCCATTTTATTTCATTTTTTATTCCATTATGCCTTCTTTCACAAAGAGACACCCTTGATTTTATACTTAGAACATCATATTTCACCTGTTAAACTATCATGAAAGTATTGTAAAACAAGTTTAAAAAAATAATATAATAATAATAAACTAATTTTCCGGGATTTTACCAGTTTTTAAACATTATTTGAAATTTCCCGAATAAAATTTTTTTTTCCTTATAGGATCCTTTAATGTATCGAAAAACACATTAAAAAAATAATATAATGTAAAATAAACAAAATATGAAAAAAATATAAAAAATTAAAAATTGACAACAGCTGGGGTTGGAACCAACACCCCCTCGTTCCATGCGGAAATCACTAGCACATGGTATCAGCAGTTGGACCACGCTTATACGAGGATCGCGCTACAACATAGCTTCAAGTACCCTCTCCCGGTTTGCTAAACAGACGACTTAAGGGGCCATTGCGGCCCACCTAATTGGGATATAAAATTTTGCTCTGGTATAGGGGTCCGTCACATAGAGGCCTATATTCGGTCCAAGTTTGAAAATTATAACTTAATATTAAAGGGAAGTAGGTTGGCTTGAAATTTGATCCTTTTTCCCGCCATTTTATTTTATTTTATTTTTTATTCCATTATGCCTTCTTTCAAAAAAAGAGACACCCTTGATTTTATACGTAGAACATCATATTTCACCTGTTAAACTATCATGAAAGTATTGTAAAAGGAGTTTAAAAAAAAATATGATAAAAATAAACTAATTTTCTGGGATTTTACCAGTTTTTAAGCATTATTTTAAATTTCCCGAAAAAAAATTTTTTTTCCTTATAGGATCCTTTAATGTATCGAAAACCACATTAAAAAAATAATATAATGTAAAATAAGCAAAATAAGAAAAAAATGAAAAAAAATTAAAAATTGACCACAGCTGGGGTTTGAACCAACGCCCCGTCGTTCCATGCGTAAATCACTAGCACATAGTGCTAGCCGTTGGACCACGCTTACACGAGGATCGCGCTACAACATAGCTTCAAGTACCGTCTCCCGGTTTGCTAAACAGAAGACTTAAGGGGCCATTGCGGCCTCCCTAATTGGGATATAAAATTTTGCTTTAGTAGAGGGGTCCGGCATATAGAGGCCTATATTCGGTCCGAGTTTGAAAATTATAACTTCATATTAAAGGGAAGTGGGTTAGCTTGAAATTTGATCCTTTTTCCCGCCATTTTATTTTATTTTATTTTTTATTCCATTATGCCTTCTTTCACAAAGAGACACCCTTGATTTTATACTTAGAACATCATATTTCACCTGTCAAATTATCATGAAAGTATTGTAAAAGGAGTTTAAAAAAATAATATAATAATAATAAACTAATTTTCCGGGATTTTACCAGTTTTTAAGCATTATTTGAAATTTCCCGAATAAAATTTTTTTTTCCTTATAGGATCCTTTAATGTATCGAAAAACACATTAAAAAAATAATAGAATGTAAAATAAACAAAATAAGAAAAAAATAAAAAAAATTAAAAATTGACCACAGCTGGGGATTGAACCAACGCCCCCTCGTTCCATGCGTAAATCACTAGCACATGGTGTTAGCCGTTGGACCACGCTTATACAAGGATCGCGCTACAGCATAGCTTCAAGTACCCTCTCCCGGTTTGATAAACAGAAGACTTAAGGGGCCATTGCGGCCCCCCTAATTGGGATATTAAATTTTGCTTTGGTAGAGTGATCCGGCACATAGTGGCCTATATTCGGTCCGAGTTTGAAAATTATAACTTAATATTAAAGGGAAGTCGGTTGGCTTGAAATTTGATCCTTTCTCCCCGCCATTTTATTTTATTTTATTTTTTATTCCATTGTGCTTTCTTTCACAAAGAGACACCCTTGATTTTATACTTAGAACAACATATTTTACCTGTTAAACTATCATGAAAGTATTGTAAAAGGATTTTAAAAAAATAATATAATAAAAATAAACTAATTTTCCGGCATTTTACCAGTTTTTAAGCATTATGTGAAATTTCCCGAATAAAATTTTTTTTTTCCCTTATAGGATCCTTTAATGTATCGAAAAACACATTAAAAAAATAATACAATGTAAAATAAACAAAATAAGAAAAAAATGAAAAAAAATTAAAAATTGACCACAGCTGGGGTTTGAACCAACGCCCCATCGTTCCATGCGTAAATCACTAGCACTTGGTGTTAGCCGTTGGACCACGCTTATACGAGGATCACGCTACAACATAGCTTCAAGTACCCTCTCCCGGTTTGCTAAACAGAAGACTTAAGGGGCAATTGCATCCCCCCTAAATGGGATATAAAATTTTGCTTTAGTAGAGGGGTCCGGTACATAGTGGCCTATATTCGGTCCGAGTTTGAAAATTAAGGGAAGTCCTCGCCATTTTATTTTATTTTATTTTTTATTCAATTATGCCTTCTTTCACAAAGATACACCCTTAATTTTATACTTAGAACATCATATTTCACCAGTTAGACTATCAAGAAAGTATTGTAAAAGGAGTTTAAGAAAATAATATAATAAAAATAAACTAATTTTCCGGGATTTTACCAGTTTTTAAGCATTATTTGAAATTTCCCGAATAAAATTTTTTTTCCTTATAGGATCCCTTAATGTATCGAAAAACACATTAAAAAAATAATATAATGTAAAATAAACAAAATAAGAAAAAAATAAAAAAAAAATTAAAAATTGACCACAGCTGGGGTTTGAACCCACGCCCCCTCGTTCCATGCGAAAATCACTAGCACTTGGTGTTAGCCGTTGTACCACGCTTATACGAGGATCGCGCTACAACATAGCTTCAAGTACCCTCTCCCGGTTTGCTAAACAGAAGACTTAAGAGGCCATTGCGGCCCCCCTAATTGGGATATAAAATTTTGCTCTGGTAGAGGGGTCTGGCACATAGAGGCCTATATTCGGTCCGAGTTTGAAAATTATAACTTAATATTAAAGGGAAGGCGGTTGGCTTGAAATTTGATCCTTTCTCCCCGCCATTTTATTTTATTTTATTTTTTATTCCATTGTGCCTTCTTTCAAAAAAAGAGACACCCTTGATTTTATACGTAGAACATCATATTTCACCTGTTAAACTATCATGAAAGTATTGTAAAAGGAGTTTAAAAAAAAATATGATAAAAATAAACTAATTTTCTGGGATTTTACCAGTTTTTAAGCATTATTTTAAATTTCCCGAAAAAAAAATTTTTTTCCTTATAGGATCCTTTAATGTATCGAAAACCACATTAAAAAAATAATATAATGTAAAATAAGCAAAATAAGAAAAAAATGAAAAAAAATTAAAAATTGACCACAGCTGGGGTTTGAACCAACGCCCCGTCGTTCCATGCGTAAATCACTAGCACATAGTGCTAGCCGTTGGACCACGCTTATACGAGGATCGCGCTACAACATAGCTTCAAGTACCGTCTCCCGGTTTGCTAAACAGAAGACTTAAGGGGCCATTGCGGCCTCCCTAATTGGGATATAAAATTTTGCTTTAGTAGAGGGGTCCGGCATATAGAGGCCTATATTCGGTCCGAGTTTGAAAATTATAACTTCATATTAAAGGGAAGTGGGTTAGCTTGAAATTTGATCCTTTTTCCCGATATTTTATTTTATTTTATTTTTTATTCCATTATGCCTTCTTTCACAAAGAGACACCCTTGATTTTATACTTAGAACATCATATTTCACCTGTCAAATTATCATGAAAGTATTGTAAAAGGAGTTTAAAAAAATAATATAATAATAATAAACTAATTTTCCGGGATTTTACCAGTTTTTAAGCATTATTTGAAATTTCCCGAATAAAATTTTTTTTTCCTTATAGGATCCTTTAATGTATCGAAAAACACATTAAAAAAATAATAGAATGTAAAATAAACAAAATAAGAAAAAAATAAAAAAAATTAAAAATTGACCACAGCTGGGGATTGAACCAACGCCCCCTCGTTCCATGCGTAAATCACTAGCACATGGTGTTAGCCGTTGGACCACGCTTATACAAGGATCGCGCTACAGCATAGCTTCAAGTACCCTCTCCCGGTTTGATAAACAGAAGACTTAAGGGGCCATTGCGGCCCCCCTAATTGGGATATTAAATTTTGCTTTGGTAGAGTGATCCGGCACATAGTGGCCTATATTCGGTCCGAGTTTGAAAATTATAACTTAATATTAAAGGGAAGTCGGTTGGCTTGAAATTTGATCCTTTCTCCCCGCCATTTTATTTTATTTTATTTTTTATTCCATTGTGCTTTCTTTCACAAAGAGACACCCTTGATTTTATACTTAGAACAACATATTTTACCTGTTAAACTATCATGAAAGTATTGTAAAAGGATTTTAAAAAAATAATATAATAAAAATAAACTAATTTTCCGGCATTTTACCAGTTTTTAAGCATTATGTGAAATTTCCCGAATAAAATTTTTTTTTTCCTTATAGGATCCTTTAATGTATCGAAAAACACATTAAAAAAATAATACAATGTAAAATAAACAAAATAAGAAAAAAATGAAAAAAAATTAAAAATTGACCACAGCTGGGGTTTGAACCAACGCCCCCTCGTTCCATGCGTAAATCACTAGCACTTGGTGTTAGCCGTTGGACCACGCTTATACGAGGATCACGCTACAACATAGCTTCAAGTACCCTCTCCCGGTTTGCTAAACAGAAGACTTAAGGGGCAATTGCATCCCCCCTAAATGGGATATAAAATTTTGCTTTAGTAGAGGGGTCCGGTACATAGTGGCCTATATTCGGTCCGAGTTTGAAAATTAAGGGAAGTCCTCGCCATTTTATTTTATTTTATTTTTTATTCAATTATGCCTTCTTTCACAAAGATACACCCTTAATTTTATACTTAGAACATCATATTTCACCAGTTAGACTATCAAGAAAGTATTGTAAAAGGAGTTTAAGAAAATAATATAATAAAAATAAACTAATTTTCCGGGATTTTACCAGTTTTTAAGCATTATTTGAAATTTCCCGAATAAAATTTTTTTTCCTTATAGGATCCCTTAATGTATCGAAAAACACATTAAAAAAATAATATAATGTAAAATAAACAAAATAAGAAAAAAATAAAAAAAAAATTAAAAATTGACCACAGCTGGGGTTTGAACCCACGCCCCCTCGTTCCATGCGAAAATCACTAGCACTTGGTGTTAGCCGTTGTACCACGCTTATACGAGGATCGCGCTACAACATAGCTTCAAGTACCCTCTCCCGGTTTGCTAAACAGAAGACTTAAGAGGCCATTGCGGCCCCCCTAATTGGGATATAAAATTTTGCTCTGGTAGAGGGGTCTGGCACATAGAGGCCTATATTCGGTCCGAGTTTGAAAATTATAACTTAATATTAAAGGGAAGGCGGTTGGCTTGAAATTTGATCCTTTCTCCCCGCCATTTTATTTTATTTTATTTTTTATTCCATTGTGCTTTCTTTCACAAAGAGACACCCTTGATTTTATACTTAGAACAACATATTTTACCTGTTAAACTATCATGAAAGTATTGTAAAAGGATTTTAAAAAAATAATGTAATAAAAATAAACTAATTTTCCGGCATTTTACCAGTTTTTAAGCATTATGTGAAATTTCCCGAATAAAATTTTTTTTTCCTTATAGGATCCTTTAATGTATCGAAAAACACATTAAAAAAATAATACAATGTAAAATAAACAAAATAAGAAAAAAATGAAAAAAAATTAAAAATTGACCACAGCTGGGGTTTCAACCAACGCCCCCTCGTTCCATGCGTAAATCACTAGCACTTGGTGTTAGCCGTTGGACCACGCTTATACGAGGATCACGCTACAACATAGCTTCAAGTACCCTCTCCCGGTTTGCTAAACAGAAGACTTAAGGGGCCATTACATCCCCCCTAAATGGGATATAAAATTTTGCTTTAGTAGAGGGGTCCGGCACATAGTGGCCTATATTCGGTCCGAGTTTGAAAATTATAACTTAATATTAAAGGGAAGTGGGTTGGCTTGAAATTTGATCCTTTTTCCCGCCATTTTATTTCATTTTTTATTCCATTATGCCTTCTTTCACAAAGAGACACCCTTGATTTTATACTTAGAACATCATATTTCACCTGTTAAACTATCATGAAAGTATTGTAAAACAAGTTTAAAAAAATAATATAATAATAATAAACTAATTTTCCGGGATTTTACCAGTTTTTAAGCATTATTTGAAATTTCCCGAATAAAAATTTTTTTTCCTTATAGGATCCTTTAATGTATCGAAAAACACATTAAAAAAATAATACAATGTAAAATAAACAAAATAAGAAAAAAAAGAAAAAAAATTAAAAATTGACCACAGCTGGGGTTTGAACCAACGCCCCCTCGTTCCATGCGTAAATCACTAGCACATGGTGTTAGCCGTTGGACCACGCTTATACAAGGATCGCGCTACAACACAGCTTCAAGTACCCTCTCCCGGTTTGATAAACAGAAGACTTAAGGGGCCATTGCGGCCCCCCTAATTGGGATATAAAATTTTGCCTTGTTAGAGGGGTCCGGCACATAGTGGCCTATATTCTGTCGGAGTTTGAAAATTTTAACTTAATATTAAAGGGAAGAGGGTTGGCTTGAAATTTGATCCTTTCTCCCCGCCATTTTATTTTATTTTATTTTTTATTCCATTGTGCTTTCTTTCACAAAGAGACACCCTTGATTTTATACTTAGAACAACATATTTTACCTGTTAAACTATCATGAAAGTATTGTAAAAGGAGTTTAAAAAAATAATATAATAAAAATAAACTAATTTTCCGGGATTTTACCAGTTTTTAAGCATTATTTGAAATTTCCCGAATAAAATTTTTTTTTTCCTTCTAGGATCCTTTAATCTGTCGAAAAACACATTAAAAAAATAATATAATGTAAAATAAACAAAATAAGAAAAAATTAAAAAAAATTAAAAATTGACCACAGCTGGGAATTGAACCAACGCCCCCTCGTTCTATGCGTAAATCACTAGCACTTGGTGTTAGCCGTTGGACCACGCTTATACGAGGATCGCGCTACAACATAGCTTCAAGTACCCTCTCCCGGTTTGCTAAACAGAAGACTTAAGGGGCCATTGCGGCCCCCCTAAATGGGATATAAAATTTTGCTTTAGTAGAGGGGTCCGGCACATAGTGGCCTATATTCGGCCCGAGTTTGAAAATTATAACTTAATATTAAAGGGAAGTGGGTTGGCTTGAAATTTGATCCTTTTTCCCGCCATTTTATTTCATTTTTTATTCCATTATGCCTTCTTTCACAAAGAGACACCCTTGATTTTATACTTAGAACATCATATTTCACCTGTTAAACTATCATGAAAGTATTGTAAAACAAGTTTAAAAAAATAATATAATAATAATAAACTAATTTTCCGGGATTTTACCAGTTTTTAAACATTATTTGAAATTTCCCGAATAAAATTTTTTTTTCCTTATAGGATCCTTTAATGTATCGAAAAACACATTAAAAAAATAATATAATGTAAAATAAACAAAATATGAAAAAAATATAAAAAATTAAAAATTGACAACAGCTGGGGTTGGAACCAACACCCCCTCGTTCCATGCGGAAATCACTAGCACATGGTATCAGCAGTTGGACCACGCTTATACGAGGATCGCGCTACAACATAGCTTCAAGTACCCTCTCCCGGTTTGCTAAACAGACGACTTAAGGGGCCATTGCGGCCCACCTAATTGGGATATAAAATTTTGCTCTGGTATAGGGGTCCGTCACATAGAGGCCTATATTCGGTCCAAGTTTGAAAATTATAACTTAATATTAAAGGGAAGTAGGTTGGCTTGAAATTTGATCCTTTTTCCCGCCATTTTATTTTATTTTATTTTTTATTCCATTATGCCTTCTTTCAAAAAAAGAGACACCCTTGATTTTATACGTAGAACATCATATTTCACCTGTTAAACTATCATGAAAGTATTGTAAAAGGAGTTTAAAAAAAAATATGATAAAAATAAACTAATTTTCTGGGATTTTACCAGTTTTTAAGCATTATTTTAAATTTCCCGAAAAAAAATTTTTTTTCCTTATAGGATCCTTTAATGTATCGAAAACCACATTAAAAAAATAATATAATGTAAAATAAGCAAAATAAGAAAAAAATGAAAAAAAATTAAAAATTGACCACAGCTGGGGTTTGAACCAACGCCCCGTCGTTCCATGCGTAAATCACTAGCACATAGTGCTAGCCGTTGGACCACGCTTACACGAGGATCGCGCTACAACATAGCTTCAAGTACCGTCTCCCGGTTTGCTAAACAGAAGACTTAAGGGGCCATTGCGGCCTCCCTAATTGGGATATAAAATTTTGCTTTAGTAGAGGGGTCCGGCATATAGAGGCCTATATTCGGTCCGAGTTTGAAAATTATAACTTCATATTAAAGGGAAGTGGGTTAGCTTGAAATTTGATCCTTTTTCCCGCCATTTTATTTTATTTTATTTTTTATTCCATTATGCCTTCTTTCACAAAGAGACACCCTTGATTTTATACTTAGAACATCATATTTCACCTGTCAAATTATCATGAAAGTATTGTAAAAGGAGTTTAAAAAAATAATATAATAATAATAAACTAATTTTCCGGGATTTTACCAGTTTTTAAGCATTATTTGAAATTTCCCGAATAAAATTTTTTTTTCCTTATAGGATCCTTTAATGTATCGAAAAACACATTAAAAAAATAATAGAATGTAAAATAAACAAAATAAGAAAAAAATAAAAAAAATTAAAAATTGACCACAGCTGGGGATTGAACCAACGCCCCCTCGTTCCATGCGTAAATCACTAGCACATGGTGTTAGCCGTTGGACCACGCTTATACAAGGATCGCGCTACAGCATAGCTTCAAGTACCCTCTCCCGGTTTGATAAACAGAAGACTTAAGGGGCCATTGCGGCCCCCCTAATTGGGATATTAAATTTTGCTTTGGTAGAGTGATCCGGCACATAGTGGCCTATATTCGGTCCGAGTTTGAAAATTATAACTTAATATTAAAGGGAAGTCGGTTGGCTTGAAATTTGATCCTTTCTCCCCGCCATTTTATTTTATTTTATTTTTTATTCCATTGTGCTTTCTTTCACAAAGAGACACCCTTGATTTTATACTTAGAACAACATATTTTACCTGTTAAACTATCATGAAAGTATTGTAAAAGGATTTTAAAAAAATAATATAATAAAAATAAACTAATTTTCCGGCATTTTACCAGTTTTTAAGCATTATGTGAAATTTCCCGAATAAAATTTTTTTTTTCCCTTATAGGATCCTTTAATGTATCGAAAAACACATTAAAAAAATAATACAATGTAAAATAAACAAAATAAGAAAAAAATGAAAAAAAATTAAAAATTGACCACAGCTGGGGTTTGAACCAACGCCCCCTCGTTCCATGCGTAAATCACTAGCACTTGGTGTTAGCCGTTGGACCACGCTTATACGAGGATCACGCTACAACATAGCTTCAAGTACCCTCTCCCGGTTTGCTAAACAGAAGACTTAAGGGGCAATTGCATCCCCCCTAAATGGGATATAAAATTTTGCTTTAGTAGAGGGGTCCGGTACATAGTGGCCTATATTCGGTCCGAGTTTGAAAATTAAGGGAAGTCCTCGCCATTTTATTTTATTTTATTTTTTATTCAATTATGCCTTCTTTCACAAAGATACACCCTTAATTTTATACTTAGAACATCATATTTCACCAGTTAGACTATCAAGAAAGTATTGTAAAAGGAGTTTAAGAAAATAATATAATAAAAATAAACTAATTTTCCGGGATTTTACCAGTTTTTAAGCATTATTTGAAATTTCCCGAATAAAATTTTTTTTCCTTATAGGATCCCTTAATGTATCGAAAAACACATTAAAAAAATAATATAATGTAAAATAAACAAAATAAGAAAAAAATAAAAAAAAAATTAAAAATTGACCACAGCTGGGGTTTGAACCCACGCCCCCTCGTTCCATGCGAAAATCACTAGCACTTGGTGTTAGCCGTTGTACCACGCTTATACGAGGATCGCGCTACAACATAGCTTCAAGTACCCTCTCCCGGTTTGCTAAACAGAAGACTTAAGAGGCCATTGCGGCCCCCCTAATTGGGATATAAAATTTTGCTCTGGTAGAGGGGTCTGGCACATAGAGGCCTATATTCGGTCCGAGTTTGAAAATTATAACTTAATATTAAAGGGAAGTCGGTTGGCTTGAAATTTGATCCTTTCTCCCCGCCATTTTATTTTATTTTATTTTTTATTCCATTGTGCTTTCTTTCACAAAGAGACACCCTTGATTTTATACTTAGAACAACATATTTTACCTGTTAAACTATCATGAAAGTATTGTAAAAGGATTTTAAAAAAATAATGTAATAAAAATAAACTAATTTTCCGGCATTTTACCAGTTTTTAAGCATTATGTGAAATTTCCCGAATAAAATTTTTTTTTCCTTATAGGATCCTTTAATGTATCGAAAAACACATTAAAAAAATAATACAATGTAAAATAAACAAAATAAGAAAAAAATGAAAAAAAATTAAAAATTGACCACAGCTGGGTTTTCAACCAACGCCCCCTCGTTCCATGCGTAAATCACTAGCACTTGGTGTTAGCCGTTGGACCACGCTTATACGAGGATCACGCTACAACATAGCTTCAAGTACCCTCTCCCGGTTTGCTAAACAGAAGACTTAAGGGGCCATTACATCCCCCCTAAATGGGATATAAAATTTTGCTTTAGTAGAGGGGTCCGGCACATAGTGGCCTATATTCGGTCCGAGTTTGAAAATTATAACTTAATATTAAAGGGAAGTGGGTTGGCTTGAAATTTGATCCTTTTTCCCGCCATTTTATTTCATTTTTTATTCCATTATGCCTTCTTTCACAAAGAGACACCCTTGATTTTATACTTAGAACATCATATTTCACCTGTTAAACTATCATGAAAGTATTGTAAAACAAGTTTAAAAAAATAATATAATAATAATAAACTAATTTTCCGGGATTTTACCAGTTTTTAAACATTATTTGAAATTTCCCGAATAAAAATCTTTTTTCCTTATAGGATCCTTTAATGTATCGAAAAACACATTAAAAAAATAATATAATGTAAAATAAACAAAATATGAAAAAAATATAAAAAATTAAAAATTGACAACAGCTGGGGTTGGAACCAACACCCCCTCGTTCCATGCGGAAATCACTAGCACATGGTATCAGCAGTTGGACCACGCTTATACGAGGATCGCGCTACAACATAGCTTCAAGTACCCTCTCCCGGTTTGCTAAACAGACGACTTAAGGGGCCATTGCGGCCCACCTAATTGGGATATAAAATTTTGCTCTGGTAGAGGGGTCCGTCACATAGAGGCCTATATTCGGTCCAAGTTTGAAAATTATAACTTAATATTAAAGGGAAGTAGGTTGGCTTGAAATTTGATCCTTTTTCCCGCCATTTTATTTTATTTTATTTTTTATTCCATTATGCCTTCTTTCAAAAAAAGAGACACCCTTGATTTTATACGTAGAACATCATATTTCACCTGTTAAACTATCATGAAAGTATTGTAAAAGGAGTTTAAAAAAAAATATGATAAAAATAAACTAATTTTCTGGGATTTTACCAGTTTTTAAGCATTATTTTAAATTTCCCGAAAAAAAATTTTTTTTCCTTATAGGATCCTTTAATGTATCGAAAACCACATTAAAAAAATAATATAATGTAAAATAAGCAAAATAAGAAAAAAATGAAAAAAAATTAAAAATTGACCACAGCTGGGGTTTGAACCAACGCCCCGTCGTTCCATGCGTAAATCACTAGCACATAGTGCTAGCCGTTGGACCACGCTTATACGAGGATCGCGCTACAACATAGCTTCAAGTACCGTCTCCCGGTTTGCTAAACAGAAGACTTAAGGGGCCATTGCGGCCTCCCTAATTGGGATATAAAATTTTGCTTTAGTAGAGGGGTCCGGCATATAGAGGCCTATATTCGGTCCGAGTTTGAAAATTATAACTTCATATTAAAGGGAAGTGGGTTAGCTTGAAATTTGATCCTTTTTCCCGCCATTTTATTTTATTTTATTTTTTATTCCATTATGCCTTCTTTCACAAAGAGACACCCTTGATTTTATACTTAGAACATCATATTTCACCTGTCAAATTATCATGAAAGTATTGTAAAAGGAGTTTAAAAAAATAATATAATAAAAATAAACTAATTTTCCGGCATTTTACCAGTTTTTAAGCATTATGTGAAATTTCCCGAATAAAATTTTTTTTTTCCTTATAGGATCCTTTAATGTATCGAAAAACACATTAAAAAAATAATACAATGTAAAATAAACAAAATAAGAAAAAAATGAAAAAAAATTAAAAATTGACCACAGCTGGGGTTCGAACCAACGCCCCCTCGTTCCATGCGTAAATCACTAGCACTTGGTGTTAGCCGTTGGACCACGCTTATACGAGGATCACGCTACAACATAGCTTCAAGTACCCTCTCCCGGTTTGCTAAACAGAAGACTTAAGGGGCAATTGCATCCCCCCTAAATGGGATATAAAATTTTGCTTTAGTAGAGGGGTCCGGTACATAGTGGCCTATATTCGGTCCGAGTTTGAAAATTAAGGGAAGTCCTCGCCATTTTATTTTATTTTATTTTTTATTCAATTATGCCTTCTTTCACAAAGATACACCCTTAATTTTATACTTAGAACATCATATTTCACCAGTTAGACTATCAAGAAAGTATTGTAAAAGGAGTTTAAGAAAATAATATAATAAAAATAAACTAATTTTCCGGGATTTTACCAGTTTTTAAGCATTATTTGAAATTTCCCGAATAAAATTTTTTTTCCTTATAGGATCCCTTAATGTATCGAAAAACACATTAAAAAAATAATATAATGTAAAATAAACAAAATAAGAAAAAAATAAAAAAAAAATTAAAAATTGACCACAGCTGGGGTTTGAACCCACGCCCCCTCGTTCCATGCGAAAATCACTAGCACTTGGTGTTAGCCGTTGTACCACGCTTATACGAGGATCTCGCTACAACATAGCTTCAAGTACCCTCTCCCGGTTTGCTAAACAGAAGACTTAAGAGGCCATTGCGGCCCCCCTAATTGGGATATAAAATTTTGCTCTGGTAGAGGGGTCTGGCACATAGAGGCCTATATTCGGTCCGAGTTTGAAAATTATAACTTAATATTAAAGGGAAGTCGGTTGGCTTGAAATTTGATCCTTTCTCCCCGCCATTTTATTTTATTTTATTTTTTATTCCATTGTGCTTTCTTTCACAAAGAGACACCCTTGATTTTATACTTAGAACAACATATTTTACCTGTTAAACTATCATGAAAGTATTGTAAAAGGATTTTAAAAAAATAATGTAATAAAAATAAACTAATTTTCCGGCATTTTACCAGTTTTTAAGCATTATGTGAAATTTCCCGAATAAAATTTTTTTTTCCTTATAGGATCCTTTAATGTATCGAAAAACACATTAAAAAAATAATACAATGTAAAATAAACAAAATAAGAAAAAAATGAAAAAAAATTAAAAATTGACCACAGCTGGGGTTTCAACCAACGCCCCCTCGTTCCATGCGTAAATCACTAGCACTTGGTGTTAGCCGTTGGACCACGCTTATACGAGGATCACGCTACAACATAGCTTCAAGTACCCTCTCCCGGTTTGCTAAACAGAAGACTTAAGGGGCCATTGCATCCCCCCTAAATGGGATATAAAATTTTGCTTTAGTAGAGGGGTCCGGCACATAGTGGCCTATATTCGGTCCGAGTTTGAAAATTATAACTTAATATTAAAGGGAAGTGGGTTGGCTTGAAATTTGATCCTTTTTCCCGCCATTTTATTTCATTTTTTATTCCATTATGCCTTCTTTCACAAAGAGACACCCTTGATTTTATACTTAGAACATCATATTTCACCTGTTAAACTATCATGAAAGTATTGTAAAACAAGTTTAAAAAAATAATATAATAATAATAAACTAATTTTCCGGGATTTTACCAGTTTTTAAGCATTATTTGAAATTTCCCGAATAAAAATTTTTTTTCCTTATAGGATCCTTTAATGTATCGAAAAAACACATTAAAAAAATAATAGAATGTAAAATAAACAAAATAAGAAAAGAAAAAAAATTAAAAATTGACCACAGCTGTGGTTTGAACCAACGCCCCCTCCTTCCATGCGTAAATCACTAGCACATGGTGTTAGCCGTTGGAACACACTTATACGAGGATCGCGCTACAACATAGCTTCAAGTACCCTCTCCCGGTTTGCTAAATAGAAGACTTAAGGGCCCATTGCGGCCCCCATAATTGGGATATAAAATTTTGCTTTGGTAGAGGGGTCCCGCACATAGTGGCCTATATTCGGTCCGAGTTTGAAAATTGAGGGAAGTCCTTGCCATTTTATTTTATTTTATTTTTTATTCAATTATGCCTTCTTTCACAAAGAGACACCCTTAATTTTATACTTAGAACATCATATTTCACCTGTTAGACTATCAAGAAAGTATTGTAAAAGGAGTTTAAGAAAATAATATAATAAAAATAAACTAATTTTCCGGGATTTTACCAGTTTTTAAGCATTATTTGAAATTTCCCGAATAAAATTTTTTTTTCCTTATAGGATCCCTTAATGTATCGAAAAACACATTAAAAAAATAATATAATGTAAAATAAACAAAATAAGAAAAAAATAAAAAAAAAATTAAAAATTGACCACAGCTGTGGTTTGAACCTACGCCCCCTCGTTCCATGCGAAAATCACTAGCATTTGGTGTTAGCCGTTGTACCACGCTTATACGAGAATCGCGCTACAACATAGCTTCAAGTACCCTCTCCCGGTTTGCTAAACAGAAGACTTAAGGGGCCATTGCGGCCCCCCTAATTAGTATATAAAATTTTGCTCTGGTAGAGGGGTCTGGCACATAGAGGCCTATATTCGGTCCGAGTTTGAAAATTATAACTTAATATTAAAGGGAAGTCGGTTGGCTTGAAATTTGATCCTTTCTCCCCGCCATTTTATTTTATTTTATTTTTTATTCCATTGTGCTTTCTTTCACAAAGAGACACCCTTGATTTTATACTTAGAACAACATATTTTACCTGTTAAACTATCATGAAAGTATTGTAAAAGGATTTTAAAAAAATAATATAATAAAAATAAACTAATTTTCCGGCATTTTACCAGTTTTTAAGCATTATGTGAAATTTCCCGAATAAAATTTTTTTTTCCTTATAGGATCCTTTAATGTATCGAAAAACACATTAAAAAAATAATACAATGTAAAATAAACAAAATAAGAAAAAAATGAAAAAAAATTAAAAATTGACCACAGCTGGGGTTTCAACCAACGCCCCCTCGTTCCATGCGTAAATCACTAGCACTTGGTGTTAGCCGTTGGACCACGCTTATACGAGGATCACGCTACAACATAGCTTCAAGTACCCTCTCCCGGTTTGCTAAACAGAAGACTTAAGGGGCCATTGCATCCCCCCTAAATGGGATATAAAATTTTGCTTTAGTAGAGGGGTCCGGCACATAGTGGCCTATATTCGGTCCGAGTTTGAAAATTATAACTTAATATTAAAGGGAAGTGGGTTGGCTTGAAATTTGATCCTTTTTCCCGCCATTTTATTTCATTTTTTATTCCATTATGCCTTCTTTCACAAAGAGACACCCTTGATTTTATACTTAGAACATCATATTTCACCTGTTAAACTATCATGAAAGTATTGTAAAACAAGTTTAAAAAAATAATATAATAATAATAAACTAATTTTCCGGGATTTTACCAGTTTTTAAGCATTATTTGAAATTTCCCGAATAAAAATTTTTTTTCCTTATAGGATCCTTTAATGTATCGAAAAACACATTAAAAAAATAATAGAATGTAAAATAAACAAAATAAGAAAAGAAAAAAAATTAAAAATTGACCACAGCTGTGGTTTGAACCAACGCCCCCTCCTTCCATGCGTAAATCACTAGCACATGGTGTTAGCCGTTGGAACACGCTTATACGAGGATCGCGCTACAACATAGCTTCAAGTACCCTCTCCCGGTTTGCTAAATAGAAGACTTAAGGGCCCATTGCGGCCCCCATAATTGGGATATAAAATTTTGCTTTGGTAGAGGGGTCCCGCACATAGTGGCCTATATTCGGTCCGAGTTTGAAAAGTAAGGGAAGTCCTCGCCATTTTATTTTATTTTATTTTTTATTCAATTATGCCTTCTTTCACAAAGAGACACCCTTAATTTTATACTTAGAACATCATATTTCACCTGTTAGACTATCAAGAAAGTATTGTAAAAGGAGTTTAAGAAAATAATATAATAAAAATAAACTAATTTTCCGGGATTTTACCAGTTTTTAAGCATTATTTGAAATTTCCCGAATAAATTTTTTTTTCCTTATAGGATCCCTTAATGTATCGAAAAACACATTAAAAAAATAATATAATGTAAAATAAACAAAATAAGAAAAAAATAAAAAAAAAATTAAAAATTGACCACAGCTGTGGTTTGAACCTACGCCCCCTCGTTCCATGCGAAAATCACTAGCATTTGGTGTTAGCCGTTGTACCACGCTTATACGAGGATCGCGCTACAACATAGCTTCAAGTACCCTCTCCCGATTTGCTAAACAGAAGACTTAAGGGGCCATTGCGGCCCCCCTAAATGGGATATAAAATTTTGCTCTGGTAGAGGGGTCTGGCACATAGAGGCCTATATTCGGTCCGAGTTTGAAAATTATAACTTAATATTAAAGGGAAGTGGGTTGGCTTGAAATTTGATCCTTTTTCCCGCCATTTTATTTTATTTCATTTTTTATTCCATTATGCCTTCTTTCACAAAGAGACACCCTTGATTTTATACTTAGAACATCATATTTCACCTGTTAAACTATCATGAAAGTATTGTAAAACAAGTTTAAAAAAATAATATAATAATAATAAACTAATTTTCCGGGATTTTACCAGTTTTTAAGCATTATTTGAAATTTCCCGAATAAAAATTTTTTTTCCTTATAGGATCCTTTAATGTATCGAAAAACACATTAAAAAAATAATAGAATGTAAAATAAACAAAATAAGAAAAGAAAAAAAATTAAAAATTGACCACAGCTGTGGTTTGAACTAACGCCCCCTCCTTCCATGCGTAAATCACTAGCACATGGTGTTAGCCGTTGGAACACGCTTATACGAGGATCGCGCTACAACATAGCTTCAAGTACCCTCTCCCGGTTTGCTAAATAGAAGACTTAAGGGCCCATTGCGGCCCCCATAATTGGGATATAAAATTTTGCTTTGGTAGAGGGGTCCCGCACATAGTGGCCTATATTCGGTCCGAGTTTGAAAATTAAGGGAAGTCCTCGCCATTTTATTTTATTTTATTTTTTATTCAATTATGCCTTCTTTCACAAAGAGACACCCTTAATTTTATACTTAGAACATCATATTTCACCTGTTAGACTATCAAGAAAGTATTGTAAAAGGAGTTTAAGAAAATAATATAATAAAAATAAACTAATTTTCCGGGATTTTACCAGTTTTTAAGCATTATTTGAAATTTCCCGAATAAAATTTTTTTTCCTTATAGGATCCCTTAATGTATCGAAAAACACATTAAAAAAATAATATAATGTAAAATAAACAAAATAAGAAAAAAATAAAAAAAAAATTAAAAATTGACCACAGCTGTGGTTTGAACCTACGCCCCCTCGTTCCATGCGAAAATCACTAGCATTTGGTGTTAGCCGTTGTACCACGCTTATACGAGGATCGCGCTACAACATAGCTTCAAGTACCCTCTCCCGGTTTGCTAAACAGAAGACTTAAGGGGCCATTGCGGCCCCCCTAATTGGGATATAAAATTTTGCTCTGGTAGAGGGGTCTGGCACATAGAGGCCTATATTCGGTCCGAGTTTGAAAATTATAACTTAATATTAAAGGGAAGTAGGTTGGCTTGAAATTTGATCCTTTTTCCCGCCATTTTATTTTATTTCATTTTTTATTCCATTATGCCTTCTTTCAAAAAAAGAGACACCCTTGATTTTACACGTATAACATCATATTTCACCTGTTAAACTATCATGAAAGTATTGTAAAAGGAGTTTAAAAAAATAATATAATAAAAATAAACTAATTTTCCGGCATTTTACCAGTTTTTAAGCATTATGTGAAATTTCCCGAATAAAATTTTTTTTTCCTTATAGGATCCTTTAATGTATCGAAAAACACATTAAAAAAATAATACAATGTAAAATAAACAAAATAAGAAAAAAATGAATAAAAATTGACCACAGCTGGGGTTTGAACCAACGCCCCCTCGTTCCATGCGTAAATCACTAGCACATGGTGTTAGCCGTTGGACCACGCTTATACAAGGATCGCGCTACAACACAGCTTCAGGTACCCTCTCCCGGTTTGATAAACAGAAGACTTAAGGGGCCATTGCGGCCCCCCTAATTGGGATATAAAATTTTGCCTTGTTAGAGGGGTCCGGCACATAGTGGCCTATATTCTGTCGGAGTTTGAAAATTTTAACTTAATATTAAAGGGAAGAGGGTTGGCTTGAAATTTGATCCTTTCTCCCCGCCATTTTATTTTATTTTATTTTTTATTCCATTGTGCTTTCTTTCACAAAGAGACACCCTTGATTTTATACTTAGAACAACATGTTTTACTGTTAAACTATCATGAAAGTATTGTAAAAGGAGTTTAAAAAATAATATAATAAAAATAAACTAATTTTCCGGGATTTTACCAGTTTTTAAGCATTATTTGAAATTTCCCGAATAAAAATTTTTTTTTCCTTATAGGATCCTTTAATCTGTCGAAAAACACATTAAAAAAATAATATAATGTAAAATAAACAAAATAAGAAAAAATTAAAAAAAAATAAAAATTGACCACAGCTGGGAATTGAACCAACGCCCCCTCGTTCTATGCGTAAATCACTAGCACTTGGTGTTAGCCGTTGGACCACGCTTATACGAGGATCGCGCTACAACATAGCTTCAAGTACCCTCTCCCGGTTTGCTAAACAGAAGACTTAAGGGGCCATTGCGGCCCCCCTAAATGGGATATAAAATTTTGCTTTAGTAGAGGGGTCCGGCACATAGTGGCCTATATTCGGCCCGAGTTTGAAAATTATAACTTAATATTAAAGGGAAGTGGGTTGGCTTGAAATTTGATCCTTTTTCCCGCCATTTTATTTCATTTTTTATTCCATTATGCCTTCTTTCACAAAGAGACACCCTTGATTTTATACTTAGAACATCATATTTCACCTGTTAAACTATCATGAAAGTATTGTAAAACAAGTTTAAAAAAATAATATAATAATAATAAACTAATTTTCCGGGATTTTACCAGTTTTTAAACATTATTTGAAATTTCCCGAATAAAATTTTTTTTTCCTTATAGGATCCTTTAATGTATCGAAAAACACATTAAAAAAATAATATAATGTAAAATAAACAAAATATGAAAAAAATATAAAAAATTAAAAATTGACAACAGCTGGGGTTGGAACCAACACCCCCTCGTTCCATGCGGAAATCACTAGCACATGGTATCAGCCGTTGGACCACGCTTATACGAGGATCGCGCTACAACATAGCTTCAAGTACCCTCTCCCGGTTTGCTAAACAGACGACTTAAGGGGCCATTGCGGCCCACCTAATTGGGATATAAAATTTTGCTCTGGTAGAGGGGTCCGTCACATAGAGGCCTATATTCGGTCCAAGTTTGAAAATTATAACTTAATATTAAAGGGAAGTAGGTTGGCTTGAAATTTGATCCTTTTTCCCGCCATTTTATTTTATTTTATTTTTTATTCCATTGTGCTTTCTTTCACAAAGAGACACCCTTGATTTTATACTTAGAACAACATATTTTACCTGTTAAACTATCATGAAAGTATTGTAAAAGGATTTTAAAAAAATAATATAATAAAAATAAACTAATTTTCCGGCATTTTACCAGTTTTTAAGCATTATGTGAAATTTCCCGAATAAAATTTTTTTTTTCCTTATAGGATCCTTTAATGTATCGAAAAACACATTAAAAAAATAATACAATGTAAAATAAACAAAATAAGAAAAAAATGAAAAAAAATTAAAAATTGACCACAGCTGGGGTTTGAACCAACGCCCCCTCGTTCCATGCGTAAATCACTAGCACTTGGTGTTAGCCGTTGGACCACGCTTATACGAGGATCACGCTACAACATAGCTTCAAGTACCCTCTCCCGGTTTGCTAAACAGAAGACTTAAGGGGCAATTGCATCCCCCCTAAATGGGATATAAAATTTTGCTTTAGTAGAGGGGTCCGGCACATAGTGGCCTATATTCGGTCCGAGTTTGAAAATTAAGGGAAGTCCTCGCCATTTTATTTTATTTTATTTTTTATTCAATTATGCCTTCTTTCACAAAGAGACACCCTTAATTTTATACTTAGAACATCATATTTCACCAGTTAGACTATCAAGAAAGTATTGTAAAAGGAGTTTAAGAAAATAATATAATAAAAATAAACTAATTTTCCGGGATTTTACCAGTTTTTAAGCATTATTTGAAATTTCCCGAATAAAATTTTTTTTTCCTTATAGGATCCCTTAATGTATCGAAAAACACATTAAAAAAATAATATAATGTAAAATAAACAAAATAAGAAAAAAATAAAATAAAAATTAAAAATTGACCACAGCTGGGGTTTGAACCCACGCCCCCTCGTTCCATGCGAAAATCACTAGCACTTGGTGTTAGCCGTTGTACCACGCTTATACGAGGATCGCGCTACAACATAGCTTCAAGTACCCTCTCCCGGTTTGCTAAACAGAAGACTTAAGGGGCCATTGCGGCCCCCCTAATTGGGATATAAAATTTTGCTCTGTTAGAGGGGTCTGGCACATAGAGGCCTATATTCGGTCCGAGTTTGAAAATTATAACTTAATATTAAAGGGAAGTCGGTTGGCTTGAAATTTGATCCTTTCTCCCCGCCATTTTATTTTATTTTATTTTTTATTCCATTGTGCTTTCTTTCACAAAGAGACACCCTTGATTTTATACTTAGAACAACATGTTTTACTGTTAAACTATCATGAAAGTATTGTAAAAGGAGTTTAAAAAATAATATAATAAAAATAAACTAATTTTCCGGGATTTTACCAGTTTTTAAGCATTATTTGAAATTTCCCGAATAAAAATTTTTTTTTCCTTATAGGATCCTTTAATCTGTCGAAAAACACATTAAAAAAATAATATAATGTAAAATAAACAAAATAAGAAAAAATTAAAAAAAAATAAAAATTGACCACAGCTGGGAATTGAACCAACGCCCCCTCGTTCTATGCGTAAATCACTAGCACTTGGTGTTAGCCGTTGGACCACGCTTATACGAGGATCGCGCTACAACATAGCTTCAAGTACCCTCTCCCGGTTTGCTAAACAGAAGACTTAAGGGGCCATTGCGGCCCCCCTAAATGGGATATAAAATTTTGCTTTAGTAGAGGGGTCCGGCACATAGTGGCCTATATTCGGCCCGAGTTTGAAAATTATAACTTAATATTAAAGGGAAGTGGGTTGGCTTGAAATTTGATCCTTTTTCCCGCCATTTTATTTCATTTTTTATTCCATTATGCCTTCTTTCACAAAGAGACACCCTTGATTTTATACTTAGAACATCATATTTCACCTGTTAAACTATCATGAAAGTATTGTAAAACAAGTTTAAAAAAATAATATAATAATAATAAACTAATTTTCCGGGATTTTACCAGTTTTTAAACATTATTTGAAATTTCCCGAATAAAATTTTTTTTTCCTTATAGGATCCTTTAATGTATCGAAAAACACATTAAAAAAATAATATAATGTAAAATAAACAAAATATGAAAAAAATATAAAAAATTAAAAATTGACAACAGCTGGGGTTGGAACCAACACCCCCTCGTTCCATGCGGAAATCACTAGCACATGGTATCAGCCGTTGGACCACGCTTATACGAGGATCGCGCTACAACATAGCTTCAAGTACCCTCTCCCGGTTTGCTAAACAGACGACTTAAGGGGCCATTGCGGCCCACCTAATTGGGATATAAAATTTTGCTCTGGTAGAGGGGTCCGTCACATAGAGGCCTATATTCGGTCCAAGTTTGAAAATTATAACTTAATATTAAAGGGAAGTAGGTTGGCTTGAAATTTGATCCTTTTTCCCGCCATTTTATTTTATTTTATTTTTTATTCCATTGTGCTTTCTTTCACAAAGAGACACCCTTGATTTTATACTTAGAACAACATATTTTACCTGTTAAACTATCATGAAAGTATTGTAAAAGGATTTTAAAAAAATAATATAATAAAAATAAACTAATTTTCCGGCATTTTACCAGTTTTTAAGCATTATGTGAAATTTCCCGAATAAAATTTTTTTTTTCCTTATAGGATCCTTTAATGTATCGAAAAACACATTAAAAAAATAATACAATGTAAAATAAACAAAATAAGAAAAAAATGAAAAAAAATTAAAAATTGACCACAGCTGGGGTTTGAACCAACGCCCCCTCGTTCCATGCGTAAATCACTAGCACTTGGTGTTAGCCGTTGGACCACGCTTATACGAGGATCACGCTACAACATAGCTTCAAGTACCCTCTCCCGGTTTGCTAAACAGAAGACTTAAGGGGCAATTGCATCCCCCCTAAATGGGATATAAAATTTTGCTTTAGTAGAGGGGTCCGGCACATAGTGGCCTATATTCGGTCCGAGTTTGAAAATTAAGGGAAGTCCTCGCCATTTTATTTTATTTTATTTTTTATTCAATTATGCCTTCTTTCACAAAGAGACACCCTTAATTTTATACTTAGAACATCATATTTCACCAGTTAGACTATCAAGAAAGTATTGTAAAAGGAGTTTAAGAAAATAATATAATAAAAATAAACTAATTTTCCGGGATTTTACCAGTTTTTAAGCATTATTTGAAATTTCCCGAATAAAATTTTTTTTTCCTTATAGGATCCCTTAATGTATCGAAAAACACATTAAAAAAATAATATAATGTAAAATAAACAAAATAAGAAAAAAATAAAATAAAAATTAAAAATTGACCACAGCTGGGGTTTGAACCCACGCCCCCTCGTTCCATGCGAAAATCACTAGCACTTGGTGTTAGCCGTTGTACCACGCTTATACGAGGATCGCGCTACAACATAGCTTCAAGTACCCTCTCCCGGTTTGCTAAACAGAAGACTTAAGGGGCCATTGCGGCCCCCCTAATTGGGATATAAAATTTTGCTCTGTTAGAGGGGTCTGGCACATAGAGGCCTATATTCGGTCCGAGTTTGAAAATTATAACTTAATATTAAAGGGAAGTCGGTTGGCTTGAAATTTGATCCTTTCTCCCCGCCATTTTAGTTTATTTTATTTTTTATTCCATTGTGCTTTCTTTCACAAAGAGACACCCTTGATTTTATACTTAGAACAACATATTTTACCTGTTAAACTATCATGAAAGTATTGTAAAAGGATTTTAAAAAAATAATATAATAAAAATAAACTAATTTTCCGGCATTTTACCAGTTTTTAAGCATTATGTGAAATTTCCCGAATAAAATTTTTTTTTTCCTTATAGGATCCTTTAATGTATCGAAAAACACATTAAAAAAATAATACAATGTAAAATAAACAAAATAAGAAAAAAATGAAAAAAAATTAAAAATTGACCACAGCTGGGGTTTGAACCAACGCCCCATCGTTCCATGCGTAAATCACTAGCACTTGGTGTTAGCCGTTGGACCACGCTTATACGAGGATCACGCTACAACATAGCTTCAAGTACCCTCTCCCGGTTTGCTAAACAGAAGACTTAAGGGGCCATTTCATCCCCCCTAAATGGGATATAAAATTTTGCTTTAGTAGAGGGGTCCGGCACATAGTGGCCTATATTCGGTCCGAGTTTGAAAATTATAACTTAATATTAAAGGGAAGTGGGTTGGCTTGAAATTTGATCCTTTTTCCCGCCATTTTATTTCATTTTTTATTCCATTATGCCTTCTTTCACAAAGAGACACCCTTGATTTTATACTTAGAACATCATATTTCACCTGTTAAACTATCATGAAAGTATTGTAAAACAAGTTTAAAAAAATAATATAATAATAATAAACTAATTTTCCGGGATTTTACCAGTTTTTAAGCATTATTTGAAATTTCCCGAATAAAAATTTTTTTTCCTTATAGGATCCTTTAATGTATCGAAAAACACATTAAAAAAATAATAGAATGTAAAATAAACAAAATAAGAAAAGAAAAAAAATTAAAAATTGACCACAGCTGTGGTTTGAACCAACGCCCCCTCCTTCCATGCTTAAATCACTAGCACATGGTGTTAGCCGTTGGAACACGCTTATACGAGGATCGCGCTACAACATAGCTTCAAGTACCCTCTCCCGGTTTGCTAAATAGAAGACTTAAGGGCCCATTGCGGCCCCCATAATTGGGATATAAAATTTTGCTTTGGTAGAGGGGTCCCGCACATAGTGGCCTTTATTCGGTCCGAGTTTGAAAATTAAGGGAAGTCCTCGCCATTTTATTTTATTTTATTTTTTATTCAATTATGCCTTCTTTCACAAAGAGACACCCTTAATTTTATACTTAGAACATCATATTTCACCTGTTAGACTATCAAGAAAGTATTGTAAAAGGAGTTTAAGAAAATAATAGAATAAAAATAAACTAATTTTCCGGGATTTTACCAGTTTTTAAGCATTATTTGAAATTTCCCGAATAAAATTTTTTTTTCCTTATAGGATCCCTTAATGTATCGAAAAACACATTAAAAAAATAATATAATGTAAAATAAACAAAATAAGAAAAAAATTTAAAAAAAATTAAAAATTGACCACAGCTGTGGTTTGAACCTACGCCCCCTCGTTCCATGCGAAAATCACTAGCATTTGGTGTTAGCCGTTGTACCACGCTTATACGAGGATCGCGCTACAACATAGCTTCAAGTACCCTCTCCCGGTTTGCTAAACAGAAGACTTAAGGGGCCATTGCGGCCCCCCTAATTGGGATATAAAATTTTGCTCTGGTAGAGGGGTCTGGCACATAGAGGCCTATATTCGGTCCGAGTTTGAAAATTATAACTTAATATTAAAGGGAAGTAGGTTGGCTTGAAATTTGATCCTTTTTCCCGCCATTTTATTTTATTTCATTTTTTATTCCATTATGCCTTCTTTCAAAAAAAGAGACACCCTTGATTTTACACGTATAACATCATATTTCACCTGTTAAACTATCATGAAAGTATTGTAAAAGGAGTTTAAAAAAATAATATAATAAAAATAAACTAATTTTCCGGGATTTTACCAGTTTTTAAGCATTATTTGAAATTTCCCGAATAAAAATTTTTTTTTCCTTATAGGATCCTTTAATCTGTCGAAAAACACATTAAAAAAATAATATAATGTAAAATAAACAAAATAAGAAAAAATTAAAAAAAATTAAAAATTGACCACAGCTGGGAATTGAACCAACGTCCCCTCGTTCCATGCGTAAATCACTAGCACATGGTATTAGCCGTTGGATCACGCTTATACGAGGATCGCGCTACAACATAGCTTCAAGTACCCTCTCCTGGTTTTATAAACAGAAGACTTAAGGGGCCATTGCGGCCCCCCTTATAGGGATATAAAATTTTGCTTTGGTAGAGGGGTCCGGCGCATAGTGGCCTATATTCGGTCCGAGTTTGAAAATTATGACTTATCATTAACGGGAAGTAGGTTGGCTTGAAATTTGATCAATTTTCCCGCCATTTTATTTTATTTTATTTTTTATTCCTTTATGCCTTTTTTCACAAAGAGACACCCTTGATTTTATACTTAGAACATCATATTTCACCTGTTAAACTATCATGAAAGTATTGTAAAAGGAGTTTAAAAAAATAATATAATAAAAATAAACTAATTTTCCGGGATTTTACCAGTTTTTAAGCATTATTTGAAGTTTCCCGAATAAAATTTTTTTTTCCTTATAGGATCCCTTAATGTATCGAAAAACACATTAAAAATTAATATAATGTAAAATAAACAAAATAAGAAAAAAATAAAAAAAATTAAAAATTAACCACTTCTGGGGTTTGAACCAACGCCCCCTCGTTCCATGCGCAAATCACTAGCACATGGTGTTGGCCGTTGGACCACGCTTATACGAGGATCGCGCTACAACATAGCTTCAAGTACCCTCTCCTGGTTTGCTAAACAGAAGACATAAGGGGCCATTGCGGCCCCCCTAATTGGGATATAAAATTTTGCTTTGGTAGAGGGGTCCGGCACATAGTGGCCTATATTCAGACCGAGTTTGAAAATTATAACTTAACATTAAAGGGAAGTAGGTTGGCTTGAAATTTGATCCTTTTTAACGCCATTTTATTTTATTTTATTTTTTATTCCATTATGCCTTCTTTCCCAAAGAGAAACCCTTAATTTTATACTTAGAACATCATATTTCACCTGTTAAACTATCAAGAAAGTATTGTAAAAGGAGTTTAAGAAAATAATATAATAAAAATAAACTAATTTTCCGGGGTTTTACCAGTTTTTAAGCATTATTTGAAATTTCCCGAATAAAATTTTTTTTTCCTTATAGGATCCTTTAATGTATCGAAAAACACATTAAAAAATAATAGAATATAAAATAAATAAAATAAGAAAAAAATAATAAAAAAATAAAAATTGACAACAACTGGGGTTTGAACCTACGCCCCCTCGTTACATGCGTAAATCACTAGCACATGGTGTTAGCCGTTGGACCACGCATATACGAGGATCGCGCTACAACATAGCTTCAAGTACCCTCTCCCGGTTTGCTAAACAGAAGACTTAAGAGGCCATTGCGGCCCCCCTAATTGGGATATAAAATTTTGCTTTGGTAGAGGGGTGCGGCACATAGAGGCCTATATTCGGTCCGAGTTTGAAAATTATAACTTAATATTAAAGAGAAGTAGGTTGGCTTGAAATTTGATCCTTTTTCCCGCCATTTTATTTCATTTCATTTTTTATTCCATTATGCCTTCTTTCAAAAAAAGAGACACCCTTGATTTTATACGTAGAACATCATATTTCACCTGTTAAACTATCATGAAAGTATTGTAAAAGGAGTTTTAAAAAATAATATAATAAAAATAAACTAATTTTCCGGGATTTTACCAGTTTTTAAGCATTATTTGAAGTTTCCCAAATAAAATTTTTTTTTCCTTATAGGATCCCTTAATGTATCGAAAAACACATTAAAAATTAATATAATGTAAAATAAACAAAATAAGAAAAAAATAAAAAAAATTAAAAATTGACCACTTCTGGGGTTTGAACCAACGCCCCCTCGTTCCATGCGTAAATCACTAGCACATGGTGTTGGCCGTTGGACCACGCTTATACGAGGATCGCGCTACAACATAGCTTCAAGTTCCCTCTCCCGGTTTGCTAAACAGAAGACTTAAGGGGCCATTGCGGCCCCCCTAATTGGGATATAAAATTTTGCTTTGATAGAGGGGTCCGGCACACAGTGGCCTATATTCAGACCGAGTTTGAAAATTATAACTTAATATTAAAGGGAAGTAGGTTGACTTGAAATTTGATCCTTTTTCCCGCCATTTTATTTCATTTCATTTTTTATTCCATTATGCCTTCTTTCAAAAAAAGAGACACCCTTGATTTTATACGTAGAACATCATATTTCACCTGTTAAACTATCATGAAAGTATTGTAAAAGGAGTTTTAAAAAATAATATAATAAAAATAAACTAATTTTCCGGGATTTTACCAGTTTTTAAGCATTATTTGAAGTTTCCCGAATAAAATTTTTTTTTCCTTATAGAATCCTTTAATGTATCGAAAAACACTTTAAAAAAATAATATAATGTAAAATGAACAAAATAAGAAAAAAATGAAAAAAAAATTAAAAATTGACCACAGCTGGGGTTTGAACCAACGCCCCCTCGTTCCATGCGTAAATCACTAGCACATGGTGTTAGCCGTTGGAACACGCTTATACGAGGATCGCGCTACAACATAGCTTCAAGTACCCTCTCCCGGTTTGCTAAATAGAAGACTTAAGGGGCCATTGCGGCCCCCATAATTGGGATATAAAATTTTGCTTTCGTAGAGGGGTCCCGCACATAGTGGCCTATATTCGGTCCGAGTTTGAAAATTAAGGGAAGTCCTCGCCATTTTATTTTCTTTTATTTTTTATTCAATTATGCCTTCTTTCTCAAAGAGACACCCTTAATTTTATACTTAGAACATCATATTTCACCTGTTAGACTATCAAGAAAGTATTGTAAAAGGAGTTTTAAAAAATAATATAATAAAAATAAACTAATTTTCCGGGATTTTACCAGTTTTTAAGCATTATTTGAAATTTCCCGAATAAAATTTTTTTTTGCTTATAGGATCCCTTAATGTATCGAAAAACACATTAAAAATTAATATAATGTAAAATAAACAAAATAAGAAAAAAATTAAAAAAATTAAAAATTGACCACTTCTGGGGTTTGAACCAACGCCCCCTCGTTCCATGCGTAAATCACTAGCACATGGTGTTGGCCGTTGGACCACGCTTATACGAGGATCGCGCTACAACATAGCTTCAAGTACCCTCTCCCGGTTTGCTAAACAGAAGACTTAAGGGGCCTTTGCGGCCCCCCTAATTGGGATATAAAATTTTGCTTTGATAGAGGGGTCCGGCACACAGTGGCCTATATTCAGACCGAGTTTGAAAATTATAACTTAATATTAAAGGGAAGTAGGTTGACTTGAAATTTGATCCTTTTTCCCGCCATTTTATTTTATTTTACTTTTTATTCCATTACGCCTTCTTTCAAAAAAAGAGACACCCTTGATTTTATACTTAGAACATCATATTTCACCTGCTAAACTATCATGAAAGTATTGTAAAAAGAGTTTAAAGAAATAATATAATAAGAATAAACTAATTTTCAGGGGTTTTACCAGTTTTTAAGCATTATTTGAAATTTCCCGAACAAATTTTTTTTTTCCTTATAGGATCCTTTAATGTATCGAAAAACACTTTAAAAAAATAATATAATGTAAAATAAACAAAATAAGAAAAAAATGAAAAAAAATTAAAAATTGACCACAGCTGGGGTTTGAACCAACGCCCCCTCGTTCCATGCGTAAATCACTAGCACATGGTGTTAGCCGTTGGACCACGCTTATACGAGGATCGCGCTACAACATAGCTTCAAGTACCCTCTCCCGGATTGCTAAACAGAAGACTTAAGGGGCCATTGCGGCCCCCCTAATTGGGATATAAAATTTTGCTTTGGTAGAGGGGTCCGGCACATAATGGCCTATATTCAGACCGAGTTTGAAAATTATAACTTAGCATTAAAGGGAAGTAGGTTGGCTTGAAATTTGATCCTTTTTCCCGCCATTTTATTTTATTTTATTTTATATTCCATTATACTTTCTTTCCCAAAGAGAAACCCTTAATTTTATACTTAGAACATCATATTTCACCTGTTAAACTATCAAGAAAGTATTGTAAAAGGAGTTTAAGAAAATAATATAATAAAAATAAACTAATTTTCCGGGGTTTTAATAGTTTTTAAGCATTATTTGAAATTTCCCGAATAAAATTTTTTTTTCCTTATAGGATCCTTTAATGTATCGAAAAACACATTAAAAAATAATAGAATGTAAAATAAATAAAATAAGAAAAAAATAATAAAAAAATAAAAATTGACCACAACTGGGGTTTGAACCTACGCCCCCTCGTTCCAAGCGTAAATCACTAGCACATGGTGTTAGCCGTTGGACCACGCATATACGAGGATCGCGCTACAACATAGCTTCAAGTACCCTCTCCCGGTTTGCTAAACAGAAGACTTAAGAGACCTTTGCGGCCCCCCTAATTGGGATATAAAATTTTGCTTTGGTAGTGGGGTCCGGCACATAGAGGCCTATATTCGGTCCGAGTTTGAAAATTATGACTTAATATTAAAGGGAAGTAGGTTGGCTTGAAATTTGATCCTTTTTCCCGACATTTTATTTTATTTCATTTTTTATTCCATTATGCCTTCTTTCAAAAAAAGAGACACCCTTGATTTTATACGTAGAACATCACATTTCACCTGTTAAACTATCATGAAAGTATTGTAAAAGGAGTTTTAAAAAATAATATAATAAAAATAAACTAATTTTCCGGGATTTTACCAGTTTTTAAGCATTATTTGAAGTTTTCCGAATAAAATTTTTTTTTCCTTATAGGATCCCTTAATGTATCGAAAAACACATTAAAAATTAATATAATGTAAAATAAACAAAATAAGAAAAAAATAAAAAAAAATTAACAATTGACCACTTCTGGGGTTTGAACCAACGCCCCCTCGTTCCATGCGTAAATCACTAGTACATGGTGTTGGCCGTTGGACCACGCTTATACGAGGATTGCGCTACAACATAGCTTCAAGTACCCTCTCCCGGTTTGCTAAACAGAAGACATAAGGGGCCATTGCGGCCCCCCTAATTGGGATATAAAATTTTGCTTTGGTAGAGGGGTCCGGCACATAGTGGCCTATATTCAGACCGAGTTTGAAAATTATAACTTAACATTAAAGGGAAGTAGGTTGGCTTGAAATTTGATCCTTTTTAACGCCATTTTATTTTATTTTATTTTTTATTCCATTATGCCTTCTTTCCCAAAGAGAAACCCTTAATTTTATACTTAGAACATCATATTTCACCTGTTAAACTATCAAGAAAGTATTGTAAAAGGAGTTTAAGAAAATAATATAATAAAAATAAACTAATTTTCCGGGGTTTTACCAGTTTTTAAGCATTATTTGAAATTTCCCGAATAAAATTTTTTTTTCCTTATAGGATCCTTTAATGTATCGAAAAACACATTAAAAAATAATAGAATATAAAATAAATAAAATAAGAAAAAAATAATAAAAAAATAAAAATTGACAACAACTGGGGTTTGAACCTACGTCCCCTCGTTACATGCGTAAATCACTAGCACATGGTGTTAGCCGTTGGACCACGCATATACGAGGATCGCGCTACAACATAGCTTCAAGTACCCTCTCCCGGTTTGCTAAACAGAAGACTTAAGAGGCCATTGCGGCCCCCCTAATTGGGATATAAAATTTTGCTTTGGTAGAGGGGTGCGGCACATAGAGGCCTATATTCGGTCCGAGTTTGAAAATTATAACTTAATATTAAAGAGAAGTAGGTTGGCTTGAAATTTGATCCTTTTTCCCGCCATTTTATTTCATTTCATTTTTTATTCCATTATGCCTTCTTTCAAAAAAAGAGACACCCTTGATTTTATACGTAGAACATCATATTTCACCTGTTAAACTATCATGAAAGTATTGTAAAAGGAGTTTTAAAAAATAATATAATAAAAATAAACTAATTTTCCGGGATTTTACCAGTTTTTAAGCATTATTTGAAGTTTCCCAAATAAAATTTTTTTTTCCTTATAGGATCCCTTAATGTATCGAAAAACACATTAAAAATTAATATAATGTAAAATAAAAAAAATAAGAAAAAATAAAAAAAATTAAAAATTGACCACTTCTGGGGTTTGAACCAACGCCCCCTCGTTCCATGCGTAAATCACTAGCACATGGTGTTGGCCGTTGGACCACGCTTATACGAGGATCGCGCTACAACATAGCTTCAAGTTCCCTCTCCCGGTTTGCTAAACAGAAGACTTAAGGGGCCATTGCGGCCCCCCTAATTGGGATATAAAATTTTGCTTTGATAGAGGGGTCCGGCACACAGTGGCCTATATTCAGACCGAGTTTGAAAATTATAACTTAATATTAAAGGGAAGTAGGTTGACTTGAAATTTGATCCTTTTTCCCGCCATTTTATTTCATTTCATTTTTTATTCCATTATGCCTTCTTTCAAAAAAAGAGACACCCTTGATTTTATACGTAGAACATCATATTTCACCTGTTAAACTATCATGAAAGTATTGTAAAAGGAGTTTTAAAAAATAATATAATAAAAATAAACTAATTTTCCGGGATTTTACAAGTTTTTAAGCATTATTTGAAGTTTCCCGAATAAAATTTTTTTTTCCTTATAGAATCCTTTAATGTATCGAAAAACACTTTAAAAAAATAATATAATGTAAAATGAACAAAATAAGAAAAAAATGAAAAAAAAATTAAAAATTGACCACAGCTGGGGTTTGAACCAACGCCCCCTCGTTCCATGCGTAAATCACTAGCACATGGTGTTAGCCGTTGGAACACGCTTATACGAGGATCGCGCTACAACATAGCTTCAAGTACCCTCTCCCGGTTTGCTAAATAGAAGACTTAAGGGGCCATTGCGGCCCCCATAATTGGGATATAAAATTTTGCTTTCGTAGAGGGGTCCCGCACATAGTGGCCTATATTCGGTCCGAGTTTGAAAATTAAGGGAAGTCCTCGCCATTTTATTTTATTTTATTTTTTATTCAATTATGCCTTCTTTCACAAAGAGACACCCTTAATTTTATACTTAGAACATCATATTTCACCTGTTAGACTATCAAGAAAGTATTGTAAAAGGAGTTTTAAAAAATAATATAATAAAAATAAACTAATTTTCCGGGATTTTACCAGTTTTTAAGCATTATTTGAAATTTCCCGAATAAAATTTTTTTTTGCTTATGGGATCCCTTAATGTATCGAAAAACACATTAAAAATTAATATAATGTAAAATAAACAAAATAAGAAAAAAATAAAAAAAATTAAAAATTGACCACTTCTGGGGTTTGAACCAACGCCCCCTCGTTCCATGCGTAAATCACTAGCACATGGTGTTGGCCGTTGGACCACGCTTATACGAGGATCGCGCTACAACATAGCTTCAAGTACCCTCTCCCGGTTTGCTAAACAGAAGACTTAAGGGGCCTTTGCGGCCCCCCTAATTGGGATATAAAATTTTGCTTTGATAGAGGGGTCCGGCACACAGTGGCCTATATTCAGACCGAGTTTGAAAATTATAACTTAATATTAAAGGGAAGTAGGTTGACTTGAAATTTGATCCTTTTTCCCGCCATTTTATTTTATTTTACTTTTTATTCCATTACGCCTTCTTTCAAAAAAAGAGACACCCTTGATTTTATACTTAGAACATCATATTTCACCTGCTAAACTATCATGAAAGTATTGTAAAAAGAGTTTAAAGAAATAATATAATAAGAATAAACTAATTTTCAGGGGTTTTACCAGTTTTTAAGCATTATTTGAAATTTCCCGAACAAATTTTTTTTTTTCCTTATAGGATCCTTTAATGTATCGAAAAACACTTTAAAAAAATAATATAATGTAAAATAAACAAAATAAGAAAAAAATGAAAAAAAATTAAAAATTGACCACAGCTGGGGTTTGAACCAACGCCCCCTCGTTCCATGCGTAAATCACTAGCACATGGTGTTAGCCGTTGGACCACGCTTATACGAGGATCGCGCTACAACATAGCTTCAAGTACCCTCTCCCGGATTGCTAAACAGAAGACTTAAGGGGCCATTGCGGCCCCCCTAATTGGGATATAAAATTTTGCTTTGGTAGAGGGGTCCGGCACATAATGGCCTATATTCAGACCGAGTTTGAAAATTATAACTTAGCATTAAAGGGAAGTAGGTTGGCTTGAAATTTGATCCTTTTTCCCGCCATTTTATTTTATTTTATTTTATATTCCATTATGCCTTCTTTCCCAAAGAGAAACCCTTAATTTTATACTTAGAACATCATATTTCACCTGTTAAACTATCAAGAAAGTATTGTAAAAGGAGTTTAAGAAAATAATATAATAAAAATAAACTAATTTTCCGGGGTTTTAATAGTTTTTAAGCATTATTTGAAATTTCCCGAATAAAATTTTTTTTTCCTTATAGGATCCTTTAATGTATCGAAAAACACATTAAAAAATAATAGAATGTAAAATAAATAAAATAAGAAAAAAATAATAAAAAAATAAAAATTGACCACAACTGGGGTTTGAACCTACGCCCCCTCGTTCCAAGCGTAAATCACTAGCACATGGTGTTAGCCGTTGGACCACGCATATACGAGGATCGCGCTACAACATAGCTTCAAGTACCCTCTCCCGGTTTGCTAAACAGAAGACTTAAGAGACCTTTGCGGCCCCCCTAATTGGGATATAAAATTTTGCTTTGGTAGTGGGGTCCGGCACATAGAGGCCTATATTCGGTCCGAGTTTGAAAATTATAACTTAATATTAAAGGGAAGTAGGTTGGCTTGAAATTTGATCCTTTTTCCCGACATTTTATTTTATTTCATTTTTTATTCCATTATGCCTTCTTTCAAAAAAAGAGACACCCTTGATTTTATACGTAGAACATCACATTTCACCTGTTAAACTATCATGAAAGTATTGTAAAAGGAGTTTTAAAAAATAATATAATAAAAATAAACTAATTTTCCGGGATTTTACCAGTTTTTAAGCATTATTTGAAGTTTTCCGAATAAAATTTTTTTTCCTTATAGGATCCCTTAATGTATCGAAAAACACATTAAAAATTAATATAATGTAAAATAAACAAAATAAGAAAAAAATAAAAAAAAATTAACAATTGACCACTTCTGGGGTTTGAA
Source organism: Parasteatoda tepidariorum (assembly GCF_982258835.1). Lineage (NCBI taxonomy): Eukaryota > Metazoa > Arthropoda > Arachnida > Araneae > Theridiidae > Parasteatoda > Parasteatoda tepidariorum. Next base: position 125,858,271 of record NC_141756.1, read on the forward strand.
CCAACGCCCCCTCGTTCCATGCGTAAATCACTAGTACATGGTGTTGGCCGTTGGACCACGCTTATACGAGGATTGCGCTACAACATAGCTTCAAGTACCCTCTCCCGGTTTGCTAAACAGAAGACGTAAGGGGCCATTGCGGCCCCCTAATTGGGATATAAAATTTTGCTTTGATAGAGGGGTCCGGCACACAGTGGCCTATATTCAGACCGAGTTTGAAAATTATAACTTAATATTAAAGGGAAGTAGGTTGACTTGAAATTTGATCCTTTTTCCCGCCATTTTATTTTATTTTACTTTTTATTCCATTACGCCTTCTTTCAAAAAAAGAGACACCCTTGATTTTATACTTAGAACATCATATTTCACCTGCTAAACTATCATGAAAGTATTGTAAAAAGAGTTTAAAGAAATAATATAATAAGAATAAACTAATTTTCAGGGGTTTTACCAGTTTTTAAGCATTATTTGAAATTTCCCGAACAAATTTTTTTTTTCCTTATAGGATCCTTTAATGTATCGAAAAACACTTTAAAAAAATAATATAATGTAAAATAAACAAAATAAGAAAAAAATGAAAAAAAATTAAAAATTGACCACAGCTGGGGTTTGAACCAACGCCCCCTCGTTCCATGCGTAAATCACTAGCACATGGTGTTAGCCGTTGGACCACGCTTATACGAGGATCGCGCTACAACATAGCTTCAAGTACCCTCTCCCGGTTTGCTAAACAGAAGACTTAAGGGGCCATTGCGGCCCCCCTAATTGGGATATAAAATTTTGCTTTGGTAGAGGGGTCCGGCACATAGTGGCCTATATTCAGACCGAGTTTGAAAATTATAACTTAACATTAAAGGGAAGTAGGTTGGCTTGAAATTTGATCCTTTTTCCCGCGATTTTATTTTATTTTATTTTTTATTCCATTATGCCTTCTTTCCCAAAGAGAAACCCTTAATTTTATACTTAGAACATCATATTTCACCTGTTAAACTATCAAGAAAGTATTGTAAAAGGAGTTTAAGAAAATAATATAATAAAAATAAACTAATTTTCCGGGGTTTTACCAGTTTTTAAGCATTATTTGAAATTTCCCGAATAAAATTTTTTTTTCCTTATAGGATCCTTTAATGTATCGAAAAACGCATTAAAAAATAATAGAATGTAAAATAAATAAAATAAGAAAAAAATAATAAAAAAATAAATATTGACCACAACTGGGGCTTGAACCTACGCCCCCTCGTTCCATGCGTAAATCACTAGCACATGGTGTTAGCCGTTGGACCACGCATATACGAGGATCGCGCTACAACATAGCTTCAAGTACCCTCTCCCGGTTTGCTAAACAGAAGACTTAAGGGGCCATTGCGGCCCCCCTAATTGGGATATAAAATTTTACTTAGGTAGAGGGGTCCGGCACATAGTGGCCTATATTCAGACCGAGTTTGAAAATTATAACTTAACATTAAAGGGAAGTAGGTTGGCTTGAAATTTGATCCTTTTTCCCGCGATTTTATTTTATTTTATTTTTTATTCCATTATGCCTTCTTTCCCAAAGAGAAACCCTTAATTTTATACTTAGAACATCATATTTCACCTGTTAAACTATCAAGAAAGTATTGTAAAAGGAGTTTAAGAAAATAATATAATAAAAATAAACTAATTTTCCGGGGTTTTAATAGTTTTTAAGCATTATTTGAAATTTCCCGAATAAAATTTTTTTTTCCTTATAGGATCCTTTAATGTATCGAAAAACACATTAAAAAGTAATAGAATGTAAAATAAATAAAATAAGAAAAAAATAATAAAAAAATAAAAATTGACCACAACTGGGGTTTGAACCTACGCCCCCTCGTTCCAAGCGTAAATCACTAGCACATGGTGTTAGCCGTTGGACCACGCATATACGAGGATCGCGCTACAACATAGCTTCAAGTACCCTCTCCCGGTTTGCTAAACAGAAGACTTAAGGGGCCATTGCGGCCCCCCTAATTGGGATATAAAATTTTGCTTTGGTAGAGGGGTCCGGCACACAGTGGCCTATATTCGGTCCGAGTTTGAAAATTATAACTTAATATTAAAGGGAAGTAGGTTGACTTGAAATTTGATCCTTTTTCCCGCCATTTTTTTTTATTTTACTTTTTATTCCATTATGCCTTCTTTCCCAAAGAGAAACCCTTAGTTTTATACTTTGAACATCATATTTCACCAGTTAAACTATCAAGAAAGTATTGTAAAAGGAGTTTAAGAAAATAATATAATAAAAATAAACTAATTTTCCGGGGTTTTAATAGTTTTTAAGCATTATTTGAAATTTCCCGAATAAAATATTTTTTTCCTTATAGGATCCTTTAATGTATCGAAAAACACATTAAAAAATAATAGAATGTAAAATAAATAAAATAAGAAAAAAATAATAAAAAAATAAAAATTGACCACAACTGGGGTTTGAACCTACGCCCCCTCGTTCCATGCGTAAATCACTAGCACATGGTGTTAGCCGTTGGACCACGCATATACGAGGATCGCGCTACAACATAGCTTCAAGTACCCTCTCCCGGTTTGCTAAACAGAAGACTTAAGGGGCCATTGCGGCCCCCCTAATTGGGATATAAAATTTTGCTTTGGTAGACGGGTCCGGCACATAGAGGCCTATATTCGGTCCGAGTTTGAAAATTATAACTTAATATTAAAGGGAAGTAGGTTGGCTTGAAATTTGATCCTTTTTCCCGCCATTTTATTTTATTTTACTTTTTATTCCATTATGCCTTCTTTCAAAAAAAGAGACACCCTTGATTTTATACTTAGAACATCATATTTCACCTGTTAAACTATCATGAAAGTATTGTAAAAGGAGTTTAAAAAAATAATATAATAAAAATAAACTAATTTTCCGGGATTTTACCAGTTTTTAAGCATTATTTTAAATTTCCCGAATAAAAATTTTTTTTCCTTATAGGATCCTTTAATGTATCGAAAAACACATTAAAAAAATAATATAATGTAAAATAAACAAAATAAGAAAAAAATGAAAAAAAATTAAAAATTGACCACAGCTGGGGTTTGAACCAACGCCCCCTCGTTCCATGCGTAAATCACTAGCACATGGTGTTAGCCGTTGGACCAGGCTTATACGAGGATCGCGCTACAACATAGCTTCAAGTACCCTCTCCCGGTTTGCTAAACAGAACACTTAAGGGGCCATTGCGGCCCCCTTAATTGGGATATAAAATTTTGCTTTAGTAGAGGGGTTCGGCACATAGTGGCCTATATTCGGTCCGAGTTTGAAAATTATAACTTAATATTAAAGGGAAGTGGGTTGGCTTGAAATTTGATCCTTTTTCCCGCCATTTTATTTTATTTTTTATTCCATTATGCTTTCTTTCACAAAGAGACACCCTTGATTTTATACTTAGAACATCATATTTCACCTGTTAAACTATCATGAAAGTATTATAAAAAGAGTTTAAAAAAATAATATAATAAGAATAAACTAATTTTCAGGGATTTTACCAGTTTTCAAGCATTATTTGAAATTTCCCGAACAAATTTTTTTTCCTTATAGGATCCTTTAATGTATCGAAAAACACTTTAAAAAAATAATATAATGTAAAATAAACAAAATAAGAAAAAAATGAAAAAAAATTAAAAATTGACCACAGCTGGGGTTTGAACCAACGCCCCCTCGTTCCATGCGTAAATCACTAGCACATGGTGTTAGCCGTTGGACCACGCTTATACGAGGATCGCGCTACAACATAGAATCAAGTACCCTCTCCCGGTTTGCTAAACAGAAGACTTAAGGGGCCATTGCGGCCCCCCTAATTGGGATATAAAATTTTGCTTTGGTAGAGGGGTCCGGCACATAGTGGCCTATATTCAGACCGAGTTTGAAAATTATAACTTAACATTAAAGGGAAGTAGGTTGCTTTAAATTTGATCCTTTTTCCCGCGATTTTATTTTATTTTATTTTTTATTCCATTATGCCTTCTTTCCCAAAGAGAAACCCTTAATTTTATACTTAGAACATCATATTTCACCTGTTAAACTATCAAGAAAGTATTGTAAAAGGAGTTTAAGAAAATAATATAATAAAAATAAACTAATTTTCCGGGGTTTTACCAGTTCTTAAGCATTATTTGAAATTTCAAGAATAAATTTTTTTTTCCTTATAGGATCCTTTAATGTATCGAAAAACACATTAAAAAATAATAGAATGTAAAATAAATAAAATAAGAAAAAAATAAGAAAATAATAAAAATTGACCACAACTGGGGTTTGAACCTACGCCCCCTCGTTCCATGCGTAAATCACTAGCACATGGTGTTAGCCGTTGGACCACGCATATACGAGGATCGCGCTACAACATAGCTTCAAGTACCCTCTCCCGGTTTGCTAAACAGAAGACTTAAGGGGCCATTGCGGCCCCCCTAATTGGGATATAAAATTTTGCTTTGGTAGAGGTTTCCGGCACACAGTGGCCTATATTCAGTCCGAGTTTGAAAATTATAACTTAATATTAAAGGGAAGTAGGTTGACTTGAAATTTGATCCTTTTTCCCGCCATTTTATTTTATTTTACTTTTTATTCCATTACGCCTTCTTTCAAAAAAAGAGACACCCTTGATTTTATACTTAGAACATCATATTTCACCTGTTAAACTATCATGAAAGTATTGTAAAAAGAGTTTAAAAAAATAATATAATAAGAATAAACTAATTTTCAGGGATTTTACCAGTTTTTAAGCATTATTTGAAATTTCCCGAACAAATTTTTTTTCCTTATAGGATCCTTTAATGTATCGAAAAACACTTTAAAAAAATAATATAATGTAAAATAAACAAAATAAGAAAAAAATGAAAAAAAATTAAAAATTGACCACAGCTGGGGTTTGAACCAACGCCCCCTCGTTCCATGCGTAAATCACTAGCACATGGTGTTAGCCGTTGGACCACGCTTATACGAGGATCGCGCTACAACATAGAATCAAGTACCCTCTCCCGGTTTGCTAAACAGAAGACTTAAGGGGCCATTGCGGCCCCCCTAATTGGGATATAAAATTTTGCTTTGGTAGAGGGGTCCGGCACATAGTGGCCTATATTCAGACCGAGTTTGAAAATTATAACTTAACATTAAAGGGAAGTAGGTTGCTTTAAATTTGATCCTTTTTCCCGCGATTTTATTTTATTTTATTTTTTATTCCATTATGCCTTCTTTCCCAAAGAGAAACCCTTAATTTTATACTTAGAACATCATATTTCACCTGTTAAACTATCAAGAAAGTATTGTAAAAGGAGTTTAAGAAAATAATATAATAAAAATAAACTAATTTTCCGGGGTTTTACCAGTTCTTAAGCATTATTTGAAATTTCAAGAATAAATTTTTTTTCCTTATAGGATCCTTTAATGTATCGAAAAACACATTAAAAAATAATAGAATGTAAAATAAATAAAATAAGAAAAAAATAAGAAAATAATAAAAATTGACCACAACTGGGGTTTGAACCTACGCCCCCTCGTTCCATGCGTAAATCACTAGCACATGGTGTTAGCCGTTGGACCACGCATATACGAGGATCGCGCATCAACATAGCTTCAAGTACCCTCTCCCGGTTTGCTAAACAGAAGACTTAAGGGGCCATTGCGGCCCCCCTAATTGGGATATAAAATTTTGCTTTGGTAGAGGTTTCCGGCACACAGTGGCCTATATTCGGTCCGAGTTTGAAAATTATAACTTAATATTAAAGGGAAGTAGGTTGACTTGAAATTTGATCCTTTTTCCCGCCATTTTATTTTATTTTACTTTTTATTCCATTACGCCTTCTTTCAAAAAAAGAGACACCCTTGATTTTATACTTAGAACATCATATTTCACCTGTTAAACTATCATGAAAGTATTGTAAAAAGAGTTTAAAAAAATAATATAATAAGAATAAACTAATTTTCAGGGATTTTACCAGTTTTTAAGCATTATTTGAAATTTCCCGAATAAATTTTTTTTTTCCTTATAGGATCCTTTAATGTATCGAAAAACACTTTAAAAAAATAATATAATGTAAAATAAACAAAATAAGAAAAAAATGAAAAAAAATTAAAAATTTACCACAGCTGGGGTTTGAACCAACGCCCCCTCGTTCCATGAGTAAATCACTAGCACATGGTGTTAGCCGTTGGACCACGCTTATACGAGGATCGCGCTACAACATAGCTTCAAGTACCCTCTCCCGGTTTGCTAAACAGAAGACTTAAGGGGCCATTGCGGCCCCCCTAATTGGGATATAAAATTTTGCTTTGGTAGAGGGGTCCGGCACATAGTGGCCTATATTCAGACCGAGTTTGAAAATTATAACTTAACATTAAAGGGAAGTAGGCTGGCTTGAAATTTGATCCTTTTTCCCGCCATTTTATTTTATTTTATTTTTTATTCCATTATGCCTTCTTTCCCAAAGAGAAACCCTTAATTTTATACTTAGAACATCATATTTCACCTGTTAAACTATCAAGAAAGTATTGTAAAAGGAGTTTAAGAAAATAATATAATAAAAATAAACTAATTTTCCGGGATTTTACCAGTTTTTAAGCATTATTTCAAATTTCATGAATAAAATTTTTTTTTCCTTATAGGATCCTTTAATGTATAGAAAAACACATTAAAAAAATAATATAATGTAAAATAAACAAAAAATAAGAAAAAAATGAAAAAAAATTAAAAATTGACCACAGCTGGGGTTTGAACCAACGCCCCCTCGTTCCATGCGTAAATCACTAGCACATGGTGTTAGCCGTTGGACCACGCTTATACGAGGATCGCGCTACAACATAGCTTCAAGTACCCTCTCCCGGTTTGCTAAACAGAAGACTTAAGGGGCCATTGCGGCCCCCTTAATTGGGATATAAAATTTTGCTTTAGTAGAGGGGTTCGGCACATAGTGGCCTATATTCGGTCCGAGTTTGAAAATTATAACTTAATATTAAAGGGAAGTGGGTTGGCTTGAAATTTGATCCTTTTTCCCGCCATTTTATTTTATTTTTTATTCCATTATGCCTTCTTTCACAAAGAGACACCCTTGATTTTATACTTAGAACATAATATTTCACCTGTTAAACTATCATGAAAGTATTGTAAAAGGAGTTTAAAAAAATAATATAATAAAAATAAACTAATTTTCAGGGATTTTACCAGTTTTTAAGCATTATTTGAAATTTCCCGAATAAAACTTTTTTTTTCCTTATAGGATCCTTTAATGTATCGAAAAACACATTAAAAAAGTAATAGAATGTAAAATAAACAAAATAAGAAAAAAATAAAAAAAATTAAAAATTGACCATAGCTGGGGTTCGAACCAACGCCCCCTCGTTCCGTGCGTAAATCACTAGCACATGGTGTTAGCCGTTGGACCTCGCTTATACGAGGATCGCGCTACAACATAGCTTCAAGTACCCTCTCCCGGTTTGCTAAACAGAAGACTTAAGGGGCCATTGCGGCCCCCCTAATTGGGATATGAAAGTTTGCTTTGGTAGAGGGTTCCGGCACATAGTGGCCTATATTCGGTCCGAGTTTGAAAATTATAACTTAACATTAAAGGGAAGTGGGTTGGCTTGAAATTTGATCCTTTTTCCCCACCATTTTATTTTATTTTACTTTTTATTCCATTATGCCTTCTTTCACAAAGAGACACCCTTAATTTTATACTTAGAACATCATATTTCACCTTTTAAACTATCATGAAAGTATTGTAAAAGGAGTTTACAAAAATAATATAATAAAAATAAACTAATTTTCCTTGATTTTATCAGTTTTTAAGCATTATTTGAAGTTTCCCGAATAAAATTTTTTTTTCCTTATAGGATCCCTTAATGTATCGAAAAACACATTAAAAAAATAATATAATGTAAAATAAACAAAATAAGAAAAAAATTAAAAAAATTAAAAATTGACCACAGCTGGGGTTTGAACCAACGCCACCTCGTTCCATGCGTAAATCACTAGCAAATGGTGTTAGCCGTTGGACCACGCTTATACGAGGATCGCGCTACAACATAGCTTCAAGTACCCTCTCCCGGTTTGCTAAATAGAAGACTTAAGGGGCCATTGCGGCCCCCATAATTGGGATACAAAATTTTGCTCTTTCAGAGGGGTCCCGCACATAGTGGCCTATATTCGGTCCGAGTTTGAAAATTATAACTTAATATTAATAGGAAGTAGGTTGGCTTGAAATTTGATCCTTTTTCCCGCCATTTAATTTTATTTTATTTTTTATTCCATTATGCCTTCTTTCAAAAAAAGAGACACCCTTGATTTTATACTTAGAACATCATATTTCACCTGTTAAACTATCAAGAAAGTATTGTAAAAGCAGTTTAAGAAAATAATATAATAAAAATGAACTAATTTTCCGGGATTTTACCAGTTTTTAAGCATTATTTGAAATTTCCCGAATAAAATTTTTTTTCCTTATAGGATCCTTTAATGTATCGAAAAACACTTTAAAAAAATAATAGAATGTAAAATAATCAAAATAAGAAAAAAATTAAAAAAAATTAAAAATTGACCACAGCTGGGGTTTGAACCTACGCCCTCTCGTTCCATGCGTAAATCACTAGCACATGGTGTTAGCCGTTGGACCACGCTTATACGAGGATCGCGCTACAACATAGAATCAAGTACCCTCTCCCGGTTTGCTAAACAGAAGACTTAAGGGGCCATTGCGGCCCCCCTAATTGGGATATAAAATTTTGCTTTGGTAGAGGGGTCCGGCACATAGTGGCCTATATTCAGACCGAGTTTGAAAATTATAACTTAACATTAAAGGGAAGTAGGTTGCTTTAAATTTGATCCTTTTTCCCGCGATTTTATTTTATTTTATTTTTTATTCCATTATGCCTTCTTTCCCAAAGAGAAACTCTTAATTTTATACTTAGAACATCATATTTCACCTGTTAAACTATCAAGAAAGTATTGTAAAAGGAGTTTAAGAAAATAATACAATAAAAATAAACTAATTTTCCGGGGTTTTACCAGTTTTTAAGCATTATTTGAAATTTCCCGAATAAAATTTTTTTTTCCTTATAGGATCCTTTAATGTATCGAAAAACACATTAAAAAATAATAGAATGTAAAATAAATAAAATAAGAAAAAAATAATAAAAAAATAAAAATTGACCACAACTGGGGTCTGAACCTACGCCCCCTCGTTCCATGCGTAAATCACTAGCACATGGTGTTAGCCGTTGGACCACGCATATACGAGGATCGCGCTTCAACATAGCTTCAAGAACCCTCTCCCGGTTTGCTAAACAGAAGACTTAAGGGGCCATTGCGGCCCCCCTAATTGGGATATAAAATTTTGCTTTGGTAGAGGGGTCCGGCACATAGTGGCCTATATTCAGACCGAGTTTGAAAATTATAACTTAACATTAAAGGGAAGTAGGTTGGCTTGAAATTTGATCCTTTTTCCCGCCATTTTATTTTATTTTATTTTTTATTCCATTATGCCTTCTTTCCCAAAGAGAAACTCTTAATTTTATACTTAGAACATCATATTTCACCTGTTAAACTATCAAGAAAGTATTGTAAAAGGAGTTTAAGAAAATAATACAATAAAAATAAACTAATTTTCCGGGGTTTTACCAGTTTTAAAGCATTATTTGAAATTTCCCGAATAAAGTTTTTTTTTCCTTATAGGATCCTTTAATGTATCGAAAAACACATTAAAAAATAATAGAATGTAAAATAAATAAAATAAGAAAAAAATAAGAAAAAAATAAAAATTGACCACAACTGGGGTTTGAACCTACGCCCCATCGTTCCATGCGTAAATCACTAGCACATGGTGTTAGCCGTTGGACCACGCATATACGAGGATCGCGCTACAACATAGCTTCAAGTACCCTCTCCCGGTTTGCTAAACAGAAGACTTAAGGGGCCATTGCGGCCCCCCTAATTGGGATATAAAATTTTGCTTTGGTAGAGGGGTCCGGCCCATAGAGGCCTATATTCGGTCCGAGTTTGAAAATTATAACTTAATATTAAAGGGAAGTAGGTTGGCTTGAAATTTGATCCTTTTTCCCGCCATTTTATTTTATTTTACTTTTTATTCCATTATGCCTTCTCTCAAAAAAAGAGACACCCTTGATTTTATACTTAGAACATCATATTTCACCTGTTAAACTATCATGAAAGTATTGTAAAAGGAGTTTAAAAAAATAATATAATAAAAATAAACTAATTTTCCGGGATTTTACCAGTTTTTAAGCATTATTTGAAATTTCCCGAATAAAATTTTTTTTTCCTTATAGGATCCTTTAATGTATCGAAAAACAATTTAAAAAAAATAATATAATGTAAAATAAACAAAATAAGAAAAAAATTAAAAAAATTAAAAATTGACCACAGCTGGGGTTTGAACCAACGCCACCTCGTTCCATGCGTAAATCACTAGCAAATGGTGTTAGCCGTTGGACCACGCTTATACGAGGATCGCGCTACAACATAGCTTCAAGTACCCTCTCCCGGTTTGCTAAATAGAAGACTTAAGGGGCCATTGCGGCCCCCATAATTGGGATACAAAATTTTGCTCTTTCAGAGGGGTCCCGCACATAGTGGCCTATATTCGGTCCGAGTTTGAAAATTATAACTTAATATTAAAGGGAAGTAGGTTGGCTTGAAATTTGATCCTTTTTCCCGCCATTTAATTTTATTTTATTTTTTATTCCATTATGCCTTCTTTCCCAAAGAGAAACTCTTAATTTTATACTTAGAACATCATATTTCACCTGTTAAACTATCAAGAAAGTATTGTAAAAGGAGTTTAAGAAAATAATACAATAAAAATAAACTAATTTTCCGGGGTTTTACCAGTTTTAAAGCATTATTTGAAATTTCCCGAATAAAGTTTTTTTTTCCTTATAGGATCCTTTAATGTATCGAAAAACACATTAAAAAATAATAGAATGTAAAATAAATAAAATAAGAAAAAAATAAGAAAAAAATAAAAATTGACCACAACTGGGGTTTGAACCTACGCCCCATCGTTCCATGCGTAAATCACTAGCACATGGTGTTAGCCGTTGGACCACGCATATACGAGGATCGCGCTACAACATAGCTTCAAGTACCCTCTCCCGGTTTGCTAAACAGAAGACTTAAGGGGCCATTGCGGCCCCCCTAATTGGGATATAAAATTTTGCTTTGGTAGAGGGGTCCGGCCCATAGAGGCCTATATTCGGTCCGAGTTTGAAAATTATAACTTAATATTAAAGGGAAGTAGGTTGGCTTGAAATTTGATCCTTTTTCCCGCCATTTTATTTTATTTTACTTTTTATTCCATTATGCCTTCTCTCAAAAAAAGAGACACCCTTGATTTTATACTTAGAACATCATATTTCACCTGTTAAACTATCATGAAAGTATTGTAAAAGGAGTTTAAAAAAATAATATAATAAAAATAAACTAATTTTCCGGGATTTTACCAGTTTTTAAGCATTATTTGAAATTTCCCGAATAAAATTTTTTTTTCCTTATAGGATCCTTTAATGTATCGAAAAACAATTTAAAAAAAATAATATAATGTAAAATAAACAAAATAAGAAAAAAATTAAAAAAAATTAAAAATTTACCACAGCTGGGGTTTGAACCAACGCCCCCTCGTTTCATGCGTAAATTACTAGCACATGGCGTTAGCCGTTGGACCACGCTTATACGAGGATCGCGCTTCAACATAGCTTCAAGTACCCTCTCCCGGTTTGCTAAACAGAAGACTTAAGGGGCCATTGCGGCCCCCCTAATTGGGATATAAAATTTTGCTTTGGTAGAGGGGTCCGGCACATAGTGGCCTATATTCAGACCGAGTTTGAAAATTATAACTTAACATTAAATGGAAGTAGGTTGGCTTGAAATTTGATCCTTTTTCCCGCCATTTTATTTTATTTTATTTTTTATTCCATTATGCCTTCTTTCCCAAAGAGAAACTCTTAATTTTATACTTAGAACATCATATTTCACCTGTTAAACTATCAAGAAAGTATTGTAAAAGGAGTTTAAGAAAATAATACAATAAAAATAAACTAATTTTCCGGGGTTTTACCAGTTTTTAAGCATTATTTGAAATTTCCCGAATAAAATTTTTTTTTCCTTATAGGATCCTTTAATGTATCGAAAAACACATTAAAAAATAATAGAATGTAAAATAAATAAAATAAGAAAAAAATAAGAAAAAAATAAAAATTGACCACAACTGGGGTTTGAACCTACGCCCCATCGTTCCATGCGTAAATCACTAGCACATGGTGTTAGCCGTTGGACCACGCATATACGAGGATCGCGCTACAACATAGCTTCAAGTACCCTCTCCCGGTTTGCTAAACAGAAGACTTAAGGGGCCATTGCGGCCCCCCTAATTGGGATATAAAATTTTGCTTTGGTAGAGGGGTCCGGCACATAGAGGCCTATATTCGGTCCGAGTTTGAAAATTATAACTTAATATTAAAGGGAAGCAGGTTGGCTTGAAATTTGATCCTTTTTCCCGCCATTTTATTTTATTTTACTTTTTATTCCATTATGCCTTCTTTCAAAAAAAGAGACACCCTTGATTTTATACTTAGAACATCATATTTCACCTGTTAAACTATCATGAAAGTATTGTAAAAGGAGTTTAAAAAAATAAAATAATAAAAATAAACTAATTTTCCGGGATTTTACCAGTTTTTAAGCATTATTTGAAATTTCCCGAATAAAAATTTTTTTTCCTAATAGGATCCTTTAATGTATCGAAAAACACATTAAAAAAATAATATAATGTAAAATAAACAAAATAAGAAAAAAATGAAAAAAAATTAAAAATTGACCACAGCTGGGGTTTGAACCAACGCCCCCTCGTTCCATGCGTAAATCACTAGCACATGGTGTTAGCCGTTGGACCACGCTTATACGAGGATCGCGCTACAACATAGCTTCAAGTACCCTCTCCCGGTTTGCAAAACAGAAGACAGGGGCCATTGCGGCCCCCCTAATTGGGATATAAAATTTTGCTTCGGTAGAGGGGTCCGGCACATAATGGCCTACATTCGGTCCGAGTTTGAAAATTATAACTTAATATTAAGGGGAAGTAGTTTGGCTTGAAATTTGATTCTTTTCCCCGCCATTTTATTTTATTTTATTTTTTATTCCATTATGCCTTCTTTCAAAAAAAGAGACACCCTTGATTTTATACTTAGAACATCATATTTCACCTGTTAAACTATCAAGAAAGTATTGTAAATGGAGTTAAAGAAAATAATATAATAAAAATAAACTAATTTTCCGGGGTTTTACCAGTTTTTAAGCATTATTTGAAATTTCCCGAATAAATTTTTTTTTTCCTTATAGGATCCTTTAATGTATCGAAAAACAATTTAAAAAAAATAATATAATGTAAAATAAACAAAATAAGAAAAAAATTAAAAAAAATTAAAAATTTACCACAGCTGGGGTTTGAACCAACGCCCCCTCGTTCCATGCGTAAATTACTAGCACATGGTGTTAGCCGTTGGACCACGCTTATACGAGGATCGCGCTTCAACATAGCTTCAAGTACCCTCTCCCGGTTTGCTAAACAGAAGACTTAAGGGGCCATTGCGGCCCCCCTAATTGGGATATAAAATTTTGCTTTGGTAGAGGGGTCCGGCACATAGTGGCCTATATTCAGACCGAGTTTGAAAATTATAACTTAACATTAAAGGGAAGTAGGTTGGCTTGAAATTTGATCCTTTTTCCCGCCATTTTATTTTATTTTATTTTTTATTCCATTATGCCTTCTTTCCCAAAGAGAAACTCTTAATTTTATACTTAGAACATCATATTTCACCTGTTAAACTATCAAGAAAGTATTGTAAAAGGAGTTTAAGAAAATAATACAATAAAAATAAACTAATTTTCCGGGGTTTTACCAGTTTTTAAGCATTATTTGAAATTTCCCGAATAAATTTTTTTTTTTCCTTATAGGATCCTTTAATATATCGAAAAACACATTAAAAAATAATAGAATGTAAAATAAATAAAATAAGAAAAAAATAAGAAAAAAATAAAAATTGACCACAACTGGGGTTTGAACCTACGCCCCATCGTTCCATGCGTAAATCACTAGCACATGGTGTTAGCCGTTCAACCACGCATATACGAGGATCGCGCTACAACAGAGCTTCAAGTACCCTCTCCCGGTTTGCTAAACAGAAGACTTAAGGGGCCATTGCGGCCCCCCTAATTGGGATATAAAATTTTGCTTTGGTAGAGGGGTCCGGCACATAGAGGCCTATATTCGGTCCGAGTTTGAAAATTATAACTTAATATTAAAGGGAAGTAGGTTGGCTTGAAATTTGATCCTTTTTCCCGCCATTTTATTTTATTTTATTTTTTATTCCATTATGCCTTCTTTCAAAAAAAGAGACACCCTTGATTTTATACTTAGAACATCATATTTCACCTGTTAAACTATCATGAAAGTATTGTAAAAGGAGTTTAAAAAAATAATATAATAAAAATAAACTAATTTTCAGGGATTTTACCAGTTTTTAGGCATTATTTGAAATTTCCCGAATAAAACTTTTTTTTTCCTTATAGGATCCTTTAATGTATCGAAAAACACATTAAAAAAGTAATAGAATGTAAAATAAACAAAATAAGAAAAAAATAAAAAAAATAAAAAATTGACCACAGCTGGGGTTCGAACCAACGCCCCCTCGTTCCGTGCGTAAATCAGTAGCACATGGTGTTAGCCGTTGGACCTCGCTTATACGAGGATCGCGCTACAACATAGCTTCAAGTACCCTCTCCCGGTTTGCTAAACAGAAGACTTAAGGGGCCATTGCGGCCCCCCTAATTGGGATATGAAAGTTTGCTTTGGTAGAGGGGTCCGGCACATAGTGGCCTATATTCGGTCCGAGTTTGAAAATTATAACTTAACATTAAAGGGAAGTGGGTTGGCTTGAAATTTGATCCTTTTTCCCCACCATTTTATTTTATTTTACTTTTTATTCCATTATGCCTTCTTTCACAAAGAGACGCCCTTAATTTTATACTTAGAACATCATATTTCACCTTTTAAACTATCATTCACCTTTTAAACTATATTGTAAAAGGAGTTTAAAAAAATAATATAATAAAAATAAACTAATTTTCCGGGATTTTACCAGTTTTTAAGCATTATTTGAAGTTTCCCGAATAAAATTTTTTTTTCCTTATAGGATCCCTTAATGTATCGAAAAACACATTAAAAAAATAATATAATGTAAAATAATCAAAATAAGAAAAAAATTTAAAAAAATTAAAAATTGACCACAGCTGGGTTTGAACCTACGCCCTCTCGTTCCGTGCGTAAATCACTAGCACATGGTGTTAGCCGTTGGACCACGCTTATACGAGGATCGCGCTACAACATAGCTTCAAGTACCCTCTCCCGGTTTGCTAAACAGATGACTTAAGGGGCCATTGCGGCCCCCCTGTTTGGGATATAAAATTTTGCTTTGGTAGAGGGGTCCGGCACACAGTGGCCTATATTCAGACCGAGTTTGAAAATTATAACTTAATATTAAAGGGAAGTAGGTTGGCTTGAAATTTGATCCTTTTTCCCGCCATTTTATTTTATTTTACTTTTTATTCCATTATGCCTTCTATCAAAAAAAGTGACACCCTTGATTTTATACTTAGAACATCATATTTCACCTGTTAAACTATCATGAAAGTATTGTAAAAGGAGTTTAAAAAAATAATATAATAAAAATAAACTAATTTTCAGGGATTTTACCAGTTTTTAAGCATTATTTGAAATTTCCCGAAAAAAAATTTTTTTTTCCTTATAGGATCCTTTAATGTATCGAAAAACATATTAAAAAAATAATATAATGTAAAATAATCAAAATAAGAAAAAAATTAAAAAAAATTAAAAATTGACCCCAGCTGGGGTTTGAACCTACGCCCTCTCGTTCCATGCGTAAATCACTAGCACATGGTGTTAGCCGTTGGACCACGCTTATACGAGGACCGCGCTACAACATAGCTTCAAGTACCCTCTCCCGGTTTGCTAAACAGAAGACTTAAGGGGCCATTGCGGCCCCCCTAATTGGGATATAAAATTTTGCTTTAGTAGAGGGGTCCGGCACATAGTGGCCTATATTCGGTCCGAGTTTGAAAATTATAACTTAATATTAAAGGGAAGTGGGTTGGCTTGAAATTTGATCCTTTTTCCCGCCATTTTATTTTATTTTACTTTTTATTCCATTATGCCTTCTATCAAAAAAAGTGACACCCTTGATTTTATACTTAGAACATCATATTTCACCTGTTAAACTATCATGAAAGTATTGTAAAAGGTGTTTAAAAAAATAATATAATAATAATAAACTAATTTTCCGGGATTTTACCAGTTTTTAAACATTATTTGAAATTTTTCCGAATAAATTTTTTTTTTCCTTATAGGATCCTTTAATGTATCGAAAAACACATTAAAAAAATAATAGAATGTAAAATAAACAAAATAAGAAAAAAATTAAAAAAAATTAAAAATTTACCACAGCTGGGGTTTGAACCAACGCCCCCTCGTTCCATGCGTAAATTACTAGCACATGGTGTTAGCCGTTGGACCACGCTTATACGAGGATCGCGCTACAACATAGCTTCAAGTACCCTCTCCCGGTTTGCTAAACAGAAGACTTAAGGGGCCATTGCGGCCCCCCTAATTGGGATATAAAATTTTGCTTTGGTAGAGGGGTCCGGCACATAGTGGCCTATATTCAGACCGAGTTTGAAAATTATAACTTAACATTAAAGGGAAGTAGGTTGGCTTGAAATTTGATCCTTTTTCCCGCCATTTTATTTTATTTTATTTTTTATTCCATTATGCCTTCTTTCCCAAAGAGAAACTCTTAATTTTATACTTAGAACATCATATTTCACCTGTTAAACTATCAAGAAAGTATTGTAAAAGGAGTTTAAGAAAATAATACAATAAAAATAAACTAATTTTCCGGGGTTTTACCAGTTTTTAAGCATTATTTGAAATTTCCCGAATAAATTTTTTTTTTCCTTATAGGATCCTTTAATGTATCGAAAAACACATTAAAAAATAATAGAATGTAAAATAAATAAAATAAGAAAAAAATAAGAAAAAAATCAAAATTGACCACAACTGGGGTTTGAACCTACGCCCCATCGTTCCATGCGTAAATCACTAGCACATGGTGTTAGCCGTTCAACCACGCATATACGAGGATCGCGCTACAACATAGCTTCAAGTACCCTCTCCCGGTTTGCTAAACAGAAGACTTAAGGGGCCATTGCGGCCCCCCTAATTGGGATATAAAATTTTGCTTTGGTAGAGGGGTCCGGCACATAGAGGCCTATATTCGGTCCGAGTTTGAAAATTATAACTTAATATTAAAGGGAAGTAGGTTGGCTTGAAATTTGATCCTTTTTCCCGCCATTTTATTTTATTTTATTTTTTATTCCATTATGCCTTCTTTCAAAAAAAGAGACACCCTTGATTTTATACTTAGAACATCATATTTCACCTGTTAAACTATCATGAAAGTATTGTAAAAGGAGTTTAAAAAAATAATATAATAAAAATAAACTAATTTTCAGGGATTTTACCAGTTTTTAGGCATTATTTGAAATTTCCCGAATAAAACTTTTTTTTTCCTTATAGGATCCTTTAATGTATCGAAAAACACATTAAAAAAGTAATAGAATGTAAAATAAACAAAATAAGAAAAAAATAAAAAAAATAAAAAATTGACCACAGCTGGGGTTCGAACCAACGCCCCCTCGTTCCGTGCGTAAATCAGTAGCACATGGTGTTAGCCGTTGGACCTCGCTTATACGAGGATCGCGCTACAACATAGCTTCAAGTACCCTCTCCCGGTTTGCTAAACAGAAGACTTAAGGGGCCATTGCGGCCCCCCTAATTGGGATATGAAAGTTTGCTTTGGTAGAGGGGTCCGGCACATAGTGGCCTATATTCGGTCCGAGTTTGAAAATTATAACTTAACATTAAAGGGAAGTGGGTTGGCTTGAAATTTGATCCTTTTTCCCCACCATTTTATTTTATTTTACTTTTTATTCCATTATGCCTTCTTTCACAAAGAGACGCCCTTAATTTTATACTTAGAACATCATATTTCACCTTTTAAACTATCATTCACCTTTTAAACTATATTGTAAAAGGAGTTTAAAAAAATAATATAATAAAAATAAACTAATTTTCCGGGATTTTACCAGTTTTTAAGCATTATTTGAAGTTTCCCGAATAAAATTTTTTTTTCCTTATAGGATCCCTTAATGTATCGAAAAACACATTAAAAAAATAATATAATGTAAAATAATCAAAATAAGAAAAAAATTTAAAAAAATTAAAAATTGACCACAGCTGGGTTTGAACCTACGCCCTCTCGTTCCGTGCGTAAATCACTAGCACATGGTGTTAGCCGTTGGACCACGCTTATACGAGGATCGCGCTACAACATAGCTTCAAGTACCCTCTCCCGGTTTGCTAAACAGGTGACTTAAGGGGCCATTGCGGCCCCCCTGTTTGGGATATAAAATTTTGCTTTGGTAGAGGGGTCCGGCACACAGTG